>NC_142884.1:66301446-66901446 GCF_051225735.1 Oryctolagus cuniculus | reverse complement strand
GCCACAACGGTCCATGGTGGGCCATGCTGAAGGCAAAAGCCTGAAGCTCCATCTGGTCTCCCACTTGGGCAGCAGGGACCCAGTCATTTGGACCGTCCTCCACTGCTGGTTTTCCAAATGCATTAGTAGGAAGCTTGATCAGAAATGGTGCAGCCAGGACTCGAACTGGTAGCTTAACCCACTGCACCGCAATGCCGGGCTCCACCAATTTTGACTTCTTTTTTTTATTTTTTATTTTTATTTTTTGACAGGCAGAGTGGACAGTGAAAGAGAGAGATAGGGAGAAAGGTCTTCCTTTACCGTTGGTTCACCCTTGAACGGCTGCTGCGGCTGGCGCACCGCACTGATCCGAAGCCAGGAGCCAGGTGCTTCTGGTCTCCCATGTGGGTACAGGGCCCAAGCACTTGGGCCATCCTCCACTGCACTCCCGGGCCACAGCAGAGAGATGGATTGGAAGAGGAGCAACCAGGACAGAATCCGGCGCCCCAACCAGGACTAGAACCCGGTGTGCCGGCGGCGCAGGCGGAGGATTAGCCTATTGAGCCATGGCACTGGCCCATTTTTGACTTCTATCTGTATAGATTAGATATACCTGTTTTGAACTTAAATAAATAGAATCATGTACTATGTAATAACTTTGTTTCTATATTCTTTCAACTGAAATACTATGAAATGGCAAATCCTTCATTATGTTGTGTGTATTTCATCCCTTTTTTGATTTTCAGTCAGTATTGAGAAATCATTTATATACAACAAAATAATATTTTAAATATAGAGTTATTTGAGTTTACTAAGTTCCGGTTAACAAATCTACACATTCATAGAGATCCTCAAAAAGCTTGTGGAAAATGCATGTTCTCTCTCTTTTTTTTTTTAAGATTATTTATTTGAAACGCAGACAGAGATCCATCAGCTGGTTCACTCCACAAATGGCTACAATGGCCGGGGCTGGGCCACGCCAAAGCCAGAAGCCCAGAACTTCCTCTGAGTCTCCCACATGGGTGCAGGAACCCAAGTACTTGGGCCATCCTCCTCAGCTTCCCCAGGCGCATTAACAGAGAGCTGGATTGAAAGTTGAGCAGTCAGGTCTTAAACTGGTGCCCATAATGTATGCCATGTTGTAGGTGTTGGCTTAACCCGCTATACCACAATGCTGGCCCCACTTATTATTTCAATTCCATTTTTCCATGAACATTTTGAAGTATTCTCAGATGCAGTCAGAACCCCCATCAAGAAATATAATGATTCTGTCAGTCAGTTCCATTGTGGCTACCCAAAATTCTCCCCTCCAGATGCAGTCTTTTATCAGTATAGATTTCATTTTTCCTATTCTTCAATCTCATAGACCATATAGATTGTATCTCTTGTGTCTTATGTCTTTCCTTCAACATAAAGGCTTCAAGATCAATCTATTTGTGCATATCAGTAGTGCCTTCTTATTGCTAAATAACAGTCCAATGAAATAAACATATCATAGTCCATTCTCCTGTTCATGGACATTTGGTTTGTTTCTGGTGTGTGACTATTGACTAAATCTGCTAGGAATATTTGTGTATAAGTTTATTTGTGGATATATGTTTTCTTTCTCTTGGGTAATAGCTAAAAGTGGAATTGCTGGACTATAGGGTAGGTGTATATTTTTCTTCTTGAGAAACTGTCATACAGTTATATAAAGCCCTTTAACATTTTCCCCAGAAGTTTGTTGCTCCACATCTTACCAAGACATAATGTATCAATCTTTGATTTTAACCATTCCAGCAATGTCTTTTCATGTGCTGATTATCTGCTATTGCAAATTATCTGCTGAAGTCATTCATACATTTTTTAAAGATTTATTTTATTTATTTGAAAGACAAAGTTACAGAGAGAGGTACAGAGAGAGAGAGAGAGAGAGAGAGAGAGGTCTTCCATCCACTGGTTCACTTCCCAGATAGCTGCCATGGCCGGAGCTGCACTGATCCAAAGGCAGGAGCCAGGAGCTTCTTCCGGGTCTCTGACATGGGTGCAGGCGCCCAAGGACCTGGGCCATCTTCTACTGCTTTTGCAGACCACAGCAGAGAGCTGGATTGGAAGAGGAGTAGCCAGGACTAGAACTGGAGCCCATATGGGATGCCAGAGCTTCGGGCCAGGACTTTAACCCGCTGCACCACAGTGCCAGCCCCCATTCATACATTTTGACATAGTTGTTGTGATTAAAAATGCAGCCTAGAGTAATCCAATTTCAATAAAATCTTAGTGTATTCTTCAATGCTTTAAAAAAAAGATTCATTGAGAACACACCATATGCCGTGAACTTTTCTGAGATCACCAGTTCGCTGTGATCTTTGCTCTGTTTGAAGATTTCATATTCTGGTGAGGAGAGACAAAATGTAAACTGGAAACAGACGATTTGATTTGTTGATGATATGGAAATGTTCATCAACGTGTTATCAGTTAATACTGAGATAATGGAGAAAGCTCTGTTCCAAAGGCAGGAGGAGGAGAGGACTTAGGTAATGTGTGACATGAGTTTGATGGACTTGTACGGCCATTATATTTGGCCATTATATTCATAATAATGCCAATAAAAAAACTACAGGGGCCACAGTTGCTTGGGGTGCCTGCTCCCATTTTAGAGTGCTGTTTGGAGTCCTGGAGGCCACAGCTTTCTGCAGCTGGGAAGGCAATAGATGATGACTCAAGTTCTTAGGCCCCTGCCACTCACAAGATTGTTCTGAGTGGAGTTCCAGGCTTATGGCTTAGGCCTGGCCTGGCCTAGCCCCAAGACAGATTTCCCTCTCCCTCACTGTGGCTCTGCCTTTCAAATAAATGATAAGTAAATAAGTCTTTTAAAAACGACTTAAGATTTTGAAAGGTTAAATTTAAAATTGCATGCATATTTGCCTTGGACACTGTAGAATATATGTGCAGTGATGCCTATGCATAAGCCTGGACGGACCTTAAATAAGAGAAAACACTGTCCTATGTGTGTGTATTTTATTGGTGGTGGTGGGGAGGTTAAAGCACGCTTTTAAAAAAGATTTTATTTATCTGAAAGAGTTACAGAGTGTGGAGAGACAGGGAAAAAGAGAGATCCGCTAGTTCACTCCCCAGATAGCTGCAATGGCCAGGGGTCTGGACAGCAGAAACCAGGAGCCAGTTCCCAGGCCATCAGCAGAGAGCTGGTTCGGAAGTGGGGCAGCCGGGACTCAAACCGGCGTCCACGTGGGATGCCGGCTTGACAGGCTACGGCTTTACCAGCTATGCCACAAGGTCGGCCTCTGTGTTTTCTTTCTTTACCTGTCATATGAACTGGCATCCTATGGTTCTCATAGGACTTTGTTTGAAACGTTACCGTCCGCATATATTTAATGTAAAATGCGGCAGGTTTAAAAGTAAGTTTTGGGTTATTTCAGTCTGGGGTGAGGGCTAAGAGTTTCACTTCGCAAGCTCGAGCATTTCGGGGTGGAATGAGGATGCCTCTAGCCAAGTCCGAGCAAAACGCACGAGATTTACTCTTTAGGAGGGGGCCGGCACGGCGCAGATTGGTGACGTCATTTTCGTGCACCGCCGCTTCCGGTCGGCGTGAGTGGTCGGTGGCCGCAGGCTTAGGATATACGCGTGGTGCCTTGCGTTCCTTTTCAAGTCGCCCTCCCTCCTCCGGAACCATGGCCACCGACTCGTGGGCCCTGGCGGTGGACGAGCAGGAAGCGGCTGTCAAGTCGGTCAGTGACTTCAGCTCCAGGCAGGGAGAACACCGTAGGGGCCCAAGCGGACCCTGCTTGGAGCACTGGGAGCGCGGGATCGGGTAGTTCGGTAGCCACCACACTCCTGGAACTTACCGCGGGCAGCCCTTTAGCCGTGATTTGCTCCTCAGGCCCGAGACCAGTATCGAGCTTTTAACAACTTTTCTTCTGGGCTAAAGACGACGCTGTAGTATATCTGTCCCTGCTGTGTTTGCTGCCATCTTTACCCTGATGCGCCTTTTTCTCTTGACGGCCGTGAGAAAAGGCAAATGAAGATGCTGATTCTCTTTTCCACTGTGGTTTCCGAGTGTCCTTGTGTTGCTTTATGTTTAACATTTTTTTAGATCCTTGCTTAATGTGATTGGCAGTTTGTGGCTCTTTACAGAATAACAGAGTCAGGTTTAATGTTTCAATCTACTGTAGATGTTGGAGGGAGGTACTACAAGTTATTTCCTTGATGTTTAAAGTGACATTTAGTTTCATATATTGGTTTCTTGATTTATGAAGACCCATTTAATTCTATTGCAAATTGTGAGTTTCTTATATCTAGGACTTAAGGTTGAGGATTCTTTAGTGATAATGGACTATTTGTTTCAAGAATACAGTTTTTTTTTTTTTTACAGTCTTAAGCCTTATATAACTTTTTTTTTTAATTGTACATACTTATCAGGTTCGGTGTGACATTTCAGTAAGTATATATAATATGTCCTTATCAAATCAAAGTAACTAATGTTTCCCTCTCATAGTCATTGCTTTATGTTTGGCATCTTCCAGCTCCTCTCTTTTGTTAGTTCATCAAATACAGATATTGTGAACTACAGCCAGTGCTTTGTATGACTTTTTACACTTCTTCTCTTTTTATTGCTTTGGGAAGATTTTCAGTTTATCAGCAAGTGTCTGAGGTGAACCAAGTCCAGTGGAATACAGGAATCAGCATTATGGTCTGATTAGAAAGGCAACGGTAGGGGGAGTTCTGTGAAAGTGATGAAAAGATTATGTGATAAATAAGCTTTCAGTAGAGGACATTTATGAGTAGGAAATCTGGTTGGTTGGTTTGTTTTCCTTTAAGATTTATTTAATTTTCAAAAGGCAGAGTGACAGAGAGATCTTCCATATACTGGTTCACTCCTTAAATGGCTACAACAACTGGGGCTGGGCCAGGCTGAAGTCAGGAACTCCATCTAGGTCTCCCTTGTGGGTGGCAGGGGCCCAAGTAACTTTGCCATCATCAGCGCTCTCAGGTGCATTAGCAAGGAGCTGCATCAGAAGCCAGGACTTGAACTCTGATACCGGATACCAAACACACACAGCAGCTTAACCCACTGTGCCACAATGCAAACCCTTCTGGGGTATTTCTTGTAAAGAAGTTTACATTTAGCAAGGTATTAGAGAATAAGTTGTATTTAAGATAGAGGTAGAATCGGAAGGCATTTTAGGAAGAGTGTGCACAATTGCTGGACTTGCTCATAGAACCAGGAATCAGAACTCATTTTTGAGGCTAGTGCTGTGGCTTAGTGGGTAAAACTGCCTCCTGGAGTGTCGGCATCCCATATGAACACTAGTTCAAGGCTTGGGTGCTCCATTTCTGATCCAGCTCCCTGCTAATGCTCTGGGAAAGCAGTAGAGGATGGCACAAGTCCTTGAACCCCTGCACCCGCATGAGAGACCTGGATGAAGTTTCTGGCTCCTGGCTTCAGCCGAGGCCAGCCCCAGCCATTGCAGCCATTTAAGGAGCAAAATTCTCTGTCTCTCTCTGACTTTGCCTCTCCTTCTTTATAACTCTTTCATATAAATAAATGATTTTTTTTTTTGACAGGCAGAGTTAGACAGTGAGAGAGACAGAGACAGAGAGGAAGGTCTTCCTTCCGTTGGTTCATCCCCCAAATGGCCGCCACGGCTGGCGTGCTGCGCTGATCCGAAGCCAGGAGCCAGGTGCTTCCTCCTGGTCTCCCATGCAGGTGCAGGGCCCAAACACTTGGGCCATCCTCCACTGCCTTCCCGGGCCACAGCAGAGAGCTGGACTGGAAGACGAGCGACCGGGACAGAATCCGGCGCCCCAACTGGGACTAGAACCTGGGGTGCCGGTGCCGCAGGTGGAGGGTTAGCCAAGTGAGCCGCGGCGCTGGCCTAAATAAAATTTTTTAAAAGTAACTCATTTTTACTGCAGCTTAAGGTTACTGGGTTGAGGTAGAAGCAACATAAGAAACATTGCAGGGTGGGTTTCAGACCTTAAGTAACTACACAGGAGAGGCTTTAATCAGGTAGGTTTAGGGGTTTTTCATTGAGATGCTAACAACATCAGATCTGAAGGCTAGAAAAATACACGGACTGCAGAGAACAAAATGTATTAGAAGGAATGATGCCTGAAACTAAGGAGAGCAGCGTGGAAGTGATTCTGATAGCCCAGAGAAGGAGGGCCTGTGTGGGGCAGCAGATGTGAGGCATTATAATAGAAAAGGAGGAGAAAGGAGATAAAGTTACAGTACTGTTTTCAAGCTGGATCTGACAGGTGTTGTGACTGAAGTGCTAACATCAGGAATCTTGGGAGGAAAGGCATTCAGGAGGTTAGGAGACAGCTTGGTAAATACCTGTGTTGGGGGTGCCCAAGAGGTGTCCAAGTTTGATGACTGACTAAGACTCATGGTTACACTCACAGCTAAGATTTATTACAGTGAAAAGATATAAAGCAAAATTTGCAAAAGGAAAAGTTTCATGGAGCAAAGTTCCGAGAAAACCAGGCATGAGCTTCCAAGAGCCCCCTTCCAGTGGAGCTGAGAAGACTTACTCCTTTGGCAGCGATTTTAACAACATATGAGGTGGTATTAGGGAAATTTTTTAGAGACTCAAGGTTTTTATTGGCAGCCTGTCACATAATCATTCTCTGCCTAAAATGTACCCAAATTCCAGACTATACATATATAGGGTTTTTTTTTTTTTTTTTTTTTTTTTTTTTTTGACAGGCAGAGTGGACAGTGAGAGGGAGAGAGACAGAGAGAAAGGTCTTCCTTTGCCGTTGGTTCACCCTCCAATGGCCGCCGCAGCCGGTGCGCTGCGGCCGGCGCACTGCGCTGATCCGATGGCAGGAGCCAGGTGCTTCTCCTGGTCTCCCATGGGGTGCAGGGCCCAAGCACTTGGGCCATCCTCCACTGCACTCCCTGGCCACAGCAGAGAGCTGGCCTGGAAGAGGGGCAACCGGGACAGAATCCGGCGCCCCGACCGGGACTAGAACCCGGTGTGCCGGCGCCGCAGGTGGAGGATTAGCCTAGTGAGCCGCGGCGCCGGCCTATAGGTTTTTTATAGTATGTAGTTTCATGAAATATTTTTAAAGATTTATTTATTATTTATTTGAAAAGCAGAGTTGCAGAGAGGCAAAAGCAGAAAGTAAGAGAGAGGGAGGCTTCCATCCGCTGGTTCACTCCCCAAATGGCTGCAATAGCTGGAGCTGGGCCAATGAGTGCAGGAGCCCAAGCACTTGGGCCATCTTCTGCTTTCCCAGGCCATAGCAGAGAGGTGGATTGGAAGTGGAGCATCCTTGTCTTGAACCGGTACCCATGTGGGATGCGGGCACGGCAGGCGGTGGATTTACCCGCTGTGCCACAGTGCCAGCCCCAATGAACTTTTTGAAGACTCATCATATGCATGGATTTAAATATTTTGGGGGGTGGGTGGCCAGTGCTGTGACGTAGAGGGTAAAGCTGCCGCCTGCCGTGCCAGCATCCCATATGGGTGCCAGTTTGAGTTCTGGCTGCTCCACTTCCAGTCCACCTCTCTGCTATGGCCTTGGAAAGCAGTGGAAGATGGCCCAATTCCAACTCAATACTTGATCTATCATCTGCCTTACAGGCAGGAAACTGCTTGGGAAGCAGAGGCAGGACTCAAGCCACGTTCTCCAATATGAGATGCAGGAGTCCCAAGCAGTGACTTAAACTGCTGTCACAAGGCCTGCTTCCTGGGACCCAGACTTTTTTTTTTAAGTTTTATGTAGTTTTTACTTTTTTTTTTTTTTTTTTGCGCAGAGAGACTGACGAGTTCTTATTAGACTTTCACAAGAGAGTTTGGATTGGGACATTTTGCTTAATTCTGTTTCCTTTTATTCCTCTTCAGATAAGCAGTTTGCAGATCAAGGAAGAGAAAGTCAAACCAGAAACCAATGGTGAGTCACTAGTAACTGCAAACCAGGTCCAAGTTATATTTGTGCCTCTGTTCGCCCAGAACTAGTAAATTAGGTTTGCTTACACCAATGTCTGCTTTCATCTTCACATGGTGTTCTCCATGTGTGCCTATGTTCTAATTTCCCCTTTTTATACAGAGGCCAGTGTTATGGTGCATTGGGTTAAGCTACCCATTCTGATATGCCAGCATCCCATATTGGAGTGCCTGTTTGAGTCCTTGGTACTGTACTGATCCAGCTCCTTGCTAGGTTACCTGGGAAAGCAGCAGTTGATGTTTTAACTGCTTGGGCCCCTGCCATCCATGTGGAAGACCCAGATGGAGTTACTCAGTCCTGGCTTAGACTGGCTCTTGTGGCCATTTTGAGAGTAAACCAGTGGATGGAGGATCTCTGTTTTCTCTGTCCCTCTGTGGTGGTCTGTCTTTCAAATAAAAAAACCTTTTTTTTAAAGATTTATTTATTTGAAAGTCAAGAGTTACACAGAGAGAGAAAGGGAGAGAGAGAGAGAAACTTCGATCCAACGGTTCATTCTCCAATTGGCCGCCAACGACCAGGGCTGTGCCTATCTGAAGCCGGGAGCCTCCTCCTGGTCTCCCACGAAGACTTGGGCCATCTTCTTCTGCTTTCCCAGGCCATAGCAGAGAGCTGGATCTGAAGTGGAGCAGCCGGGTCTCGAACCGGCACCCATATATGGGATGCCAGTGCTTCAGGCCCCTCAAATAAAAATTTTAAAGCCCACTCTAATGGCCACACCTTTATTAATTACATCTGCATGGACTTGTTTCAAAATGTCTTTTTTTTTTTTTTTTTTGACAGGCAGAGTGGACAGTGAGAGAGAGAGAGAGACAGAGAGAAAGGTCTTCCTTTTGCCGTTGGTTCACCCTCCAATGGCTGCCGCGGCGGGCGCATCACGCCAGTCCGAAGCCAGAAGCCAGGTGCTTTTCCTGGTCTCCCATGCGGGTGCAGGGCCCAAGGACCCGGGCCATCCTCCACTGCCTTCCTGGGCCACAGCAGAGAGCTGGCCTGGAAGAGGGGCAACCGGGACAGAAGCCGGCGCCCCGACCGGGACTAGAACCCGGTGTGCCGGCGCCGCAAGGCGGAGGATTAGCCTGTTGAGCCACGGCACCGGCCTCAAAATGTCATATTCTGAGATACTGGGGATTGGTACTTGAACACAGGAATTTTGAGAGGATGCAGCTCAACCCCTAACACAGCTACATCCTGTAACCAACCACTATTAATCTTTAATATCCTCCCAGTTTGATTATGCAGAGTAAATACAATACTCAGTCTCTTCCTCATTGTCTTCATTACTTTCTCTTTATCTCTCCTCCACTTTTTCCCCACCCCTCAGCAAAAGGTGGCATGAAATACACAGTGTCCCTAGTTTGCTCATAGCAATGTACTTTGGCAAGCTTTTCATGTTAGTATGTTGTTTCCTCACTTTTTTGTGACTGCATAACATTGTATTTTTGTGTTGAAACACTGTAGTTTACTTAAGCAGTCTTTTACTTTCATAAATAGTTTTTCATGGGATAACAATAAACAGAAATTGTTTTATGTGTGTGCAGATGTGTTGGTAGGATAAATCCTCCCAGAATAGACTTGCTAGGTTAAAGATATATGCATTTGCAGTTTGTATCTATTTTCAGAGAATCCTCCATAGGTTGGTTGGTTGGTTGGTTGGTTGGTTTATTTATTTATTTATTTATTTATTTATTTATTTATTTTGACAGGCAGAGTGGACAGTGAGAGAGAGAGACAGAAAGGTCTTCCTTTGCCGTTGGTTTACCCTCCAATAGCCGCCGCGGCCGGCGCACTGCAGCTGGCACATCGTGCTGATCCGAAGCCAGGAGCCAGGTGCTTATCCTGGTCTCCCATGGGGTGCAGGGCCCAAGCACTTGGGCCATCCTCCACTGCACTCCCTGGCCACAGCAGAGAGCTGGCCTGGAAGAGGGGCAACTGGGACAGAATCCGGCTCCCCGACCGGGACTAGAACCCGGTGTGCCGGCACCACAAGGCGGAGGATTAGCTTAGTGAGCCACGGCACTGGCCTCATAGGTTTTTTTTTTTTTTTTTAGATTTATTTATTTATTTATTTATTTGAAAGGCAGAGTTACAGAGAGGCAGAGAAAGAGAGAGAGGTCTTCCATCTGCTGGTTCACTCCCCAGATGGCTGCAATGGTCAGAACTGCATCGATCCGAAGCCAGGAGCTTCTTCTGGGTATCCCAATGCGAGTGCAGGGGCCCAAGGACTTGGGCCATTTTCTGCTGCTTTCCCAGACCATAGCAGAGAGCTGGATCTAAAGTGGAACAGCCAGGAATTGAACTGGCGCCCATATGGGATGGCGGTACTGCTTTAACCCGCTATGCCAGAGTACTGGCCCCTCTCCATAGGTATTATACCATCTTAAACCTCTGTCAGCAAACCATGACAGTCTCCGTTTCTGCCTCGGCGCAGAGATTTTAGTCAGAATTTTAGGATTTTTGCCTATATGTTAAGGAAAACAATGCAAATTGTGTTTCCTAATGTAAAACTATATTTTTTATAGTTTTAATTTATTTTTTGTTTGCGGGTGAGCAAGATTCTATCTGCTGGTTCACTTACCAAATACCTACAGTAGCTGGGGCTGGGCAGGCCAAAGTCAGGAGCCCAGAACTCAGTCCTAGGCTCTCATGTGGCTGGCATGGACCTCCCTGGGTGTGCTTTAGCAGGAATCTAGAATTGGGAGTAGAGCCAGGATTCAGACTCAGACACTCTGATAGGGGATGCAGATGTTGCAGGCAGCATTTTAATTGGTAAGCCAGACACCCATCCGTAATGCTGTATTTTAAAGTAGGATAAGTCAGAAGGACCTATTTGCACCACTGTGATGTTCAAACTTCCTAGGAATTTAAATTTTTCTTAAGCACTTAAAAACTTCTAGAAATAAAAATGTTAAACATAAATAAATAATAACTATATTCTGATCACTAAAATAAATTTTAATATTTACACTGTCCTTTCTACCTTTTAGGTGGGTTTAATATTTGCCTAATTATGACATCTGTTTTCCTGTGTAGGTGTTGTCAAAACCAGTACCTCAGCAGAGAAGACAGATGAAGACGAGAAAGGTAACTACTCTTGGAAGCTCTGTGGCAAGAGACAAAATAGGGCACAGGCCTTCGTTCCTGGAGCCAGAAGTGCTCTGGTTGCAAGACCAGTGAGATATGGAGGACTCAGCAAAGGACATTGAGAAGGACCAGTCATTGTGACAGAGAGGGACTGAAAGAGTGTGTTGTCCCTGATGGCAAAGTTTCAGAAGCAGGGAGTGCAATTTAAGTGCTAAGTTGATTAAGGGAAGAACTAGAAATTGACCTTTGTGGACACCATGAGTGACGTTGATAAGGGCTGTTGAGGTTGTGCCAGGTTAAAATGAATCCTGTTCAGTGTACCGCATTCAAAGAGAAATGGAGAAGGGGGGACGAGTGTAGACAGATGTTTTAGGGAATGTTCCAGCAAAGAGAGTATTGAAATGGGTTTGTAACTAGATGGGGTTGTGGGGCAAAGGAGGATGCAGATTTTTGTTGAGAGCAGGTTCACTGGTGGGAATGACCAGTAAAAGAGGAAATGATAATGCAAGAGAGTCAGTGTTTGGACAAATGGCCTGTCGGTGGGAAAGGATAGAATCTACTGGACAAGCAGGCTGAGCCATAAGAGCACAAGTCATTTATCCTAATCACAGGAGGGAAGATGGAGGATACAGGTTCAGGTGGGTGTATAGCTAAGGTCATGAGTGAGAATGTGGAGGGGTTAGAAGTTAAGAACAAACCAGTGGAATATGGAAACAGTGAGTTGCTGGGCAGCACAGCCTATTTGAATCTAGTAGACAGGAACTTAAAGTGAGACTTGTTGGTGTGAGATTCCACCCATGCTTGGCTGCTAAGCTGCTGGTACCGAGAAGGGGATGGAGTGGTTTTACAAGTATGGGGTTTTCCAGATGAGCGTGAAGAAAATCTGGTTTCCTCCTAACAGAGGACAGAGCTGCCCAGTCCTTGCTCAACAAGCTGATCAGAAGCAACCTCGTGGATAACACAAACCAAGTGGAAGTCCTACAGCGGGATCCCAACTCCCCCCTCTACTCTGTGAAGTCTTTTGAGGAGCTGCGGCTGTGAGTATTCATTCCTTTCAAGGCTCCTCCTTGTCAGTCCTTCCCTGTGTAATGCAGCAGCTAAGAAATTCTTGTAGGAGTATTATTATTTACTTTTATATTAAAAATGTGAATGCATTTACTTCTTTGAATAGGTAACAGTTCACAGGATTCAGAAGTCAGAAAGAATAGTTTCCTGTGGTGGTCTCCTATCCTTGTCTTTGGCTCCCCAGTTCTCCTCTTGGTAGAGATCTTAAGTGCCACAGATTTATTCATTATAGCTGAAAGTCTTTTTTCTTTTATGCTCTTAGAACTTTCAATAAAATATTGGCTGACAGGTGATTTCTGGATGTCAGGAACATTTCTTATTAGGTAAGCCCTTTTGTTAGACTGTAGGGTTTGAAGTCTTAAGAATAATCTCTGCTTTTATAGAAGTCTGTCAGAGGAGCCTGAATTCCCAGTACCTGTGGAAGCTAGCATCCTTCAGTAGTTCTGGAATTCAGGAAAGAACATCCAGATCCTACAGTTAAGAGAACATGTGGGGGTCAGCGCTGTGGCTCACTTGGTTAATCCTCCGCCTGCGGCAGTGCCATCCCATATGGGAGCCGGGTTCTAGTCCCGGTTGCTCCTCTTCCAGTCCAGCTCTCTGCTGTGGCCCGGGAAGGCAGTGGAGGATGGCCCAAGTGCTTGGGCGCCTGCACCCACATGGGAGACCAGGAGAAAGCACTTGACTCCTGGCTTCGGATCAGTGCAGCGCCGGCCTTGGTGGCCATTTGGGGGGGTAAACCAATGGAAGGAAGACCTTTCTCTCTGTCTCTATCTCGCTGTCTATAACTCTACCTGTCAAAAAAATAAAAAAAATTAAAAAAAGAGAACATGTGGATGGCATTGTGCTGAGTATGGCTTTTTAAAAAAAAATTTATTTATTTATTTGAAAGAGTTACACAGAGGAAGGAGAGGCAGAGAGAGAGAGTCTTCCATCTGATGGTTCACTCCCCATTTGGTCTCAATGGCTGGAATTGCGTCAACCCAAAGCCAGGAGCCAGGAGCTGCTTCTGGGTCTCCCACGCAGGTGCAGGGGCCCAAGGACTTGGGCCATCTTCTGCTGCTTTTCCAGGCCATAGCAGAGAGCTGGATCGGAAGAGGAGCAGCCGGGATTAGAACCAGCGCCAATAAGGGATGCCAGCGCTTCAGGCCAGGGTGTTAACCCACTGAGCCACAGCGCCGGCCCCTAGTATGGCTTTTAATGACATTATTTTAAAGGCAGATAATTTTTTTTTTTTTTTTTGGACAGGCAGAGTTAGAGAGAGAGAGAGACAGAGAGAAAGGCCTTCCTTTTTCCGTTGATTGACCCCCCCAAGTGGCTGCTACGGCTGGCACGTTGTGGCCAGCGCGCTGCACCAATCCAAAGCCAGGAGCCAGGTGCTTCTCCTGGTCTCCCATGTCAGTGCATGGCCCAAGGACCTGGGCCACAGCAGAGAGCTGGACTGGAAGAGGAGCAACCAGAACAGAATCCGGTGCCCCAACTGGGACTAGAACCCGGGGTGCCAGCGCCACAGGCAGAGGATTAGCTTAGTGAGCCATGGCACTGGCCAGCAGAGAATTGTTAAAAGCTGTACCACATGTTTTGTTTTCTGTGAGTTAGGAGATATTATCGAACATTGGTTTATATATATGCCACTGCACTGGGTATTATGAGGAACACAAGATATCCCTATCATTTTTGGTGCTTACTAGAATAAATCCAAATCATAGACAGGAAAAAATTGGTGATAGCCTATGCTGTGGTGCAGAGGGTTACGTTGCCCCTTGTAAGGCCAGCATCCCATATTAAAGTGCCAGTTCAAGTCCTAGCTGCTCTGCTTCTGATTTCAGCTTCATAATAGTGTGCCTGAGAAGGCAACAAAAGATGACCAAGTGCTTGAGCTCCTGCCATCCATGTAGGAGACCCAGATGAAGTTCCTGACTCCTGGTTTTGGCCTGGCCCAGTAAATCTTTTTTTTTTTTTTTTTCTTCAATAGAGCTTATGAATAACAGTGTGGTGGAATAAAATGATTCTATGCTTTTGTTCTGCAAAATATGTAGTATGCCCACTGTGGGCCAATAGAGGCCATGTTCCTGCCAGCTGTTACCACCAAGAGACACTTCAAAAGGAGCTAACTAGTTGATAATGAAATAATGGTGAAGGACAAGTTTTTTTTTTTTTTTTTTTTTTTTTTGACAGGCAGAGTGGACAGTGAGAGAGAGAGACAGAGAGAAAGGTCTTCCTTTGCCGTTGGTTCACCCTCCAATGGCCACCACGGCCGGCGCACCGTGCTGATCCGATGGCAGGAGCCAGGTGCTTCTCCTGGTCTCCCATGGGGTGCAGGGCCCAAGCACTTGGGCCATCCTCCACTGCGCTCCCTGGCCACAGCAGAGAGCTGGCCTGGAAGAGGGGCAACCGGGACAGAAGCCGGCGCCCCGACCGGGACTAGAACCCGGTGTGCCGGCGCCGCAAGGTGGAGGATTAGCCTAGTGAGCCGCGGCGCCGGCCTGAAGGACAAGTTTTTAAGTGTGACTTTTAGGTGTGGGCATTTAGCCTAGTGGTTAAGACACCCTCTTTCCATATCAGAGTGCCTGGGTTCACATCCTAGCTTGACTCCTGGTTCTAACTTCCTACTAATGTGCACCCTGGGACGGCTCAGTGATGGCTCAAGTAGTTGAGTTCCTGGCTCCATTTCAGCTGGCCCAGCCCCAGGTTGTGGGTAGTTAGGGAGTGAACCAGCAGATGGGAGTTCTTTACCTAGCTCTCTGTCTCTCTCACTCACGGAGGAAAATTAGAAAAAAAGTGTACCTTTTAAATGTTTTTAAAGTTATACTTTAAAAAGTAAACTTTTATATAAGTTTTTTATAAAAGTCATACTTTTCTATATGTATTTCTTTATTCAACAAGTCTGTCATCTCCGCTTCTGTTCTTAAACCATATGGGGGGCGGGGGCTGGTGCTGAGGTGTAGTGTAGCAAATAAAGCTGCCACCTGCAGCGCCAGGTTCAAGTCCCAGCTGCTCCACTTCCAATCTGGCTCCCTGCTGATGAAGTACCTGGGAAGGCAGTGGAGGATGACCCAAGTACTTGCGGGCCCCTGCACCCACGTGGAAGAAACTCCTGGCTCTTTGCTTCGGATCAGCCCAGCTCTGGCCTTTGTGGCCATTTGGGAAGTGAACCGGCAGATGGAAGATCTCTGTTTCTCTAATTTTGCCCTTCAAATCTTAAAAAAAAAAAAAAAATCAGGACAACTAGATGTGCTTCGTCATCTCATGAGACTGACATTGTGCTCCTCAGAGTATCAGTGAGTTTTTTAAATTCCTTGCTTTTTTTTTTTTTTTTTTTTGACAGGCAGAGTGGACAGTGAGAGAGAGAGACAGAGAGAAAGGTCTTCCTTTGCTGTTGGTTCACCCTCCAATGGCCGCCGCGGCCGGCGCGCTGCGGCCGGCGCACCGCGCTGATCCGATGGCAGGAGCCAGGAGCCAGGTGCTTTTCCTGGTCTCCCATGGGGTGCAGGGCCCAAGCACCTGGGCCATCCTCCACTGCACTCCCTGGGCCACAGCAGAGGGCTGGCCTGGAAGAGGGGCAACCGGGACAGAATCCGGCGCCCCAACCGGGACTAGAACCCGGTGTGCCGGCGCCGCTAGGCGGAGGATTAGCCTAGTGAGCCGCGGCACCGGCCAATTCCTTGCATTTTAAAGACTGGAGGTCTCAGTGCAACCACTGGTAAGCTGTTCTCTTAAAGATGAATTCTCCGATTTAGTTGTTGTTAGCCAAAGGAAACAAAGAATGGAACCCAGAGTGCTCAGTGTACTTGATCTGTTTTGTACTTTGAGTTTGAAAAAATGAAAATAAGCCAGCGCCACGGCTCACTAGGCTAATCCTCCGCCTGCGGCGCTGGCACCCCGGGTTCTAGTCCCAGTTGGGGCACCAGATTCTGTCCCGGTTGCTCCTCTTCCAGTCCAGCTCTCTGCTGTGGCCTGGGAAGGCAGTGGAGGATGGCCCAAGTGCTTGGGCCCTGCACCCGCATGGGATACCAGGAGAAGCACCTGACTCCTGGCTTTGGATCGGCACAGCACGTCAGCCGTAGCAGCCATTTGGGGGGTGAACCAACGGAAGGAAGACCTTTCTCTCTGTCTCTCTCTCTCTCACTGTCTAACTCTGCCTGTCAAAAAAAAAAAAAAAAAAGAACCAGAACCAGTAAAAGCTTTTATGTCACATGAGTACTGCTTAGGTAATGACTTTATTTCCTTCACAACCAAATCAGAAAAACCACTATTTTTTTCCAAAAAGAACACACATATGT
Organism: Oryctolagus cuniculus; assembly: GCF_051225735.1. NCBI lineage: Eukaryota > Metazoa > Chordata > Mammalia > Lagomorpha > Leporidae > Oryctolagus > Oryctolagus cuniculus. Next base: position 66,885,091 of record NC_142884.1, on the reverse strand, counting down.
TTTCAAAGTTCTTTCTGTCTGAGAACTAACACATGCCTGAAGAAGTGCCTTTTGTAAGCCTGTTAAACTGCAGCAATGGTTTAGAGAACAGAATTCTTGTCTTGGTTTGACTTTTTGAGAGAAACAATCTGCCGGGGCTGGTGCTGTGGCCTAGTGGGCTAAGCCGCCTCCTGCAGCGCTGGCATCCCGTACAGGTGCCGGATTGAGTCCTGGCTGCCCCAGTTCCAATCCAGCTCTGTGCTAATGGCTCTTTAGCTCTGTGCTAAAGCAGCGAAAGATGGCCCAAGTGCTTGGGCCTCAGCGCCCATGTGGGAGACCTGGAAGAAGCTCTTGGCTCCTGCTTTCAGATTGGTCCAGCTCCAGTGTTGCAGTCATTTGGGAAATGAACCAGCAAATGGAATACCTCTCTGTCTCTCCCTCTGTAACTCTGCATCTCAAATAAATAAATAAGTCTTTAAAAATCTGCTATGGCTTTTGTTAAATACCCTGTAGGTTTAGCACTAGTAGAGAACTTACTGTAAATGCAATGTATGAGTAACTTCAAATGATTATTTGTTGTGTGGCTGAGTTGCTTATATAAGAAGTTGAGTGCTGGCGCTGCGGCTCAATAGGCTAATCCTCCGCCTGCAGCGCCGGCACCCCGGGTTCTAGTCCCGGTCGGGGCGCCGGATTCTGTCCCGGTTGCCCCTCTTCCAGGCCAACTCTCTGCTGTGGCCCAGGAGCAGTGGAGGATGGCCCAAGTACTTGGGCCCTGCACCCCATGGGAGACCAGGAAAAGCACCTGGCTCCTGGCTTCGGATCAGTGCGGTGCGCCAGCCACAGCGTGCCGGCCGTGGCAGCCATTGGAGGGTGAACCAACGGCAAAGGAAGACCTTTCTCTCTGTCTCTCTCTCTCACTGTCCACTCTGCCTGTCAGAAAAATAAATAAATAAAAATCTAAAAAAAAGAATTTGATTTAGACCAACATAATATAAACATTTGTAAAGTTCAAGATGATAACCAAACTACCCCTTCCTATTTACTATGTATCAGCTACTAGATCAGACTCGATCAGCTTTTTATATCTTTTTCTTTTTAGATTTATTTGAGAGGCAGAGCTTTATAAAGAGAGAGAGAGACAAAGAGCAAGGTCCTCCATGTGCTGGTTCACTCCCCAAATGGCATAATGGCTGGAGCTGAGCCAATGCAAAGGCAGGAGCCAGGAACTTCTTCCAAGTGTCCCACATGGGTGCAGTGACCTAAGCACCTGGCTATCCTCTGATGCTTTCCTAGGCATTAGCAGAGAGCTGGATCAGTAGTGGAACAGCCAGGTCTCAACTCGGGACTCAGGGGATGCCAGTGCCGTAGGCAGAGGCCTAACCCACCACACCCCAGCCCCAGCCCCTTTTTATATCTCTTGATTGTCCTATTTGCACAGCTGGCTTTGGAAGGACCAAGAACTGTGGCTTAGTTTCTCTGTGCACTGAGAAATTAAAACAAATTCTTGAGTGAGCATTGTGGCACAGTGGGTTAATCTACCACTTGAGACACCAGCATCTCATGTTAGAGTGCCCAACTGAGTTCTAGTTAGTCCACACTTCTGATCCACCTTTCTATAAATGTACCTGGCAGACAGCAGATGATAGCTCAACTGCTTGGGTTCCTGCTTCCACATGGGAGAGCTAGATGGAGTTCCTGGCTCCTGGTTTCTGCCTGGCCTGGTATTTGTAGGGGAGGGAGGTAAACCAGTAGACAGATGGAAGATATCTCTTTGACCCTCTCCTCCTCCCTTTCACTTTGCCTTCCAAAAAATAAATAAATCATAAAATCACAAAATACTGAAATTCTCCAACTTCAATATCAGTATAGGAAGTGGTATTTTAGATTTTTTTTTTTTTTGACAGAGTGGACAGTGAGAGAGAGAGAGAGAGAAAGGTCTCCTTTGCCATTGGTTCACCCTCCAATGGCCACCACGGCCAGCGCACCCCACTGATCCGATGGCAGGAGCCAGGTGCTTTTCCTGGTCTCCCATGGGGTGCAGGGCCCAAGTACTTGGGCCATCCTCCACTGCGCTCCCTGGCCACAGCAGAGAGCTGGCCTGGAAGAGGGGCAACCGGGACAGAAGCCGGCGCCCTGACCGGGACTAGAACCCGGTGTGCTGGCGCCGCAAGGCGGAGGATTAGCCTAGTGAGCCGCGGTGCCGGCCTTTTTTTTTTAAGATTTATTTATTTGACGGCTGGCAGTGCGCCAGCCGTGGCAGCCATTTGGGAGGTGAACCAACAGAAAGGAAGACCTTTCTCTCTGTCTCTTTCTCTCTCTCACTGTCTAACTCTGCCTGTCAAAAAAAATTTTTTTTTATTTGAAAGAGTTACACAGAGAGAAGGAGAGGCAGAGAGAGAGAGAGAGAGAGAGAGAGAGAAAGGTTTTCCATCTGTTGGTTTATTCCCCATTTGGCCGCGACGGCCAGAGCTGTGCTAATCCGAAGCCAGGAGCCAGAAACTTCTTCCGGATTTCCCATGCAGGTATAGATTTCTTTTATAGTTTGATTATACTATGAATTAGTAAATACTGTCAGTGTATTAATAATATATTTGCAGTGTGCAGGCAACAGTTACCATCCAAGGCCAACCAGATTTGTGGGTCTGCTGAAAGCATGGACTTCTTCATAAAAGGAAACTAGTCTATTTTATGAGTTGTATAGTAGTTTCATATTAAGATTTAGTAGAGGGAGAGGAAACCTAAAATTTAGTAGTGAAAGTTGGTGGTTTTGTTTTGTTTTTAAGGCATTGGAAAATATATCTGATAGTGGTGGGAAGTATCATTCCCTGTAAGATGTAGTTAATATTCTCGGCCTTTAAACAAGTTCAGCTACTAGGAATCCACCCACTCTCTCTCTCTGGACTTCTAGGAAACCACAGCTTCTCCAGGGAGTATATGCCATGGGCTTCAATCGACCATCCAAGATCCAAGAGAATGCATTACCCATGATGCTTGCTGAACCGTGAGTATGCAGTCCCAGTTGCCCCTCTTCCAGATTTGGTCTAACTAAAGTTTTCCATAAATAGCTCTTAGTGTTCCTGAGAACAACATACACCATTTGGGGCAACATGTTTCTTCATTGAAACAGCTTGGGCAGGTGCAAAGAAAATCACATAAAACTAGGTAGTTTCTGCCGGCGCCGCGGCTCACTAGGCTAATCCTCCGCCTAGCGGCGCCGGCACACCGGGTTCTAGTCCCGGTCGGGGCACCGGATTCTTTCCCGGTTGCCCTTCTTCCAGGCCAGCCCTCTGCTGTGGCCAGGGAGTGCAGTGGAGGATGGCCCAGGTGCTTGGGCCCTGCACCCCATGGGAGACCAGGAAAAGCACCTGGCTCCTGGCTCCTGCCATCGGATCAGCGCGGTGCGCCGGCCGCAGCGCGCTGGCCGCGGCGGCCATTGGAGGGTGAACCAACGGCAAAAGGAAGACCTTTCTCTCTGTCTCTCTCTCTCACTGTCCACTCTGCCTGTCAAAAAAAAAAAAAAAAAAAAAAAACTAGGTAGTTTCTGCCTTTCCTACTTAATAAAAATTCACAGATAATTCCTTGCAAATTTTAAAATTGCATTTTTAAAAATTAGTTGTAAGTTCTTAAGACTTATGAAAAGGTTTGGAGAGAATATCAAGAACACCTATGTATCCCTCTCCTGCCAAGAAAGAAACCAGGAAGCCAGTGACAGCCTGTCTGCCCTCCCCTCCATTCCTTTCCCACACCACTGAATGAGCTCCGTCAAGAGGTAGTCTCATTACATAGGTCTCTACACATCTTCCCTGGTAAATGATGTCATACTGTATGCAGCAACTTCTCCCAATCAACTGATTATTTTTTTCTTTTCATGAGAAGGCCACCTGTTCCCATGACACTGGGTACTGGAATGTAAGAATTCTCTAAAACATACCTGTGGCCTGGTATTTTGCATCATCTATAAAGATGGAAAAAGAGAATGCCCAGAAGGAGCTGAGTCCCGGGGCTTTTTATGGCTCTACAGAAAGTCACTGGGGACTTGTCTAAGCATGGAGCTTACTTTGATTTCTGTGGGACCTTTAGGGCACACAACTAGGGCACTCTATCTGTGGCAGAGTCTTGAGGATTTCATGCTGTAACCTATCTAGAACAGTCATTATTTGCTACTTACAGGTTTGTTTTTTTTTAACAACATACTAAAAAAAGTCACTATAATTTGTGCTCAGTACAGGAAGCCTAGATAAAATAGAGAAGAATAAAGGAAAAGCTGCTCCTTCCACCTGATTCTTTATTGTGTTTTATCAGCATAATTTGATTTCTGTTTTCCCTTGATCTAGCCCACAGAATCTCATCGCCCAGTCTCAGTCTGGTACTGGGAAAACAGCTGCTTTCGTCCTGGCCATGCTTAGTCGAGTGGAACCAGCAGACAGACACCCTCAGGTGAGGGCTTGGAAGCCTGGGCTGACTTGCCTGCCTTGGGAAAAGCTGCACCATCTGTGAGGGAAGGGAGGATTAACAGGAGCTCTGAATGTTTGTGACACCTTATACTGTGGCTTAGGCAGACATCAATCAGGTCATTGTACCAGGCACTGACCTGGTCCAGTTTATCTGGAAGCTGTAGCCCAAGAGTGGCTTGCAGGCCAGCATTTGGCATAGTGGTTAAGATGCTACTTGGGATACTTGCATTCCGTATTGGAGTGCCTTGATTTAAGTCCTGGCTCCACTCCTGATTCCAGCTTCATGGTGCACGTTAGGAGGCAGTAGAGGATGGTTTGAGTGTTTAGGTCTCTGCCATCCACGGTGGCAGACCCAGATTGAGTTCCTAGCTCCTAGCTTTGAGATGGTATGGCCCCAACAGTTGTAGACATTTTGGTAGTGAACCAGTGGGCATTTGAGATTTGCCCCCCCCCCCCCACCGCCACTGCCATGTGTGTGTGTTTCTCAAATAAAGGATATGAAAATTAAAAACAAAAATATTAATGGCTTCCAAAAGCCTCTGCCATGCCAGAGCTCCCTGCTGAAGACTTCAGTCTACAGGAGGAAGGTGTACCTGACTGGGGAGGATGTGGATGTCTACACTGTTCAAGTGGTGGAAACACCAGTGCACTTGTTGCTTTAGAGCCTGCTGTTACTAAACTCATCCTTTATGATTTCTCTGTCAGTGTCTGTGCCTCTCCCCAACATATGAGCTGGCACTTCAAACTGGTAAAGTGATTGAGCAGATGGGCAAATTTCATCCAGAACTAAAGCTTGCTTATGCTGTTCGAGGCAATAAATGTGAGTATGCGGGATGAGACTTCAGCACCAAGCCAGGGGAGGGTGGTTGTGTCTTCAGTTTTGAAGATATGTTGACATATGTTCAACTTTTTAGTTCAGTCTGACCCTAGAGCCTAACTGCATTGCTTTTAGCCAGTGCATTTAAATACTTGCTAATTTGTTAGCAGTCCTTTCCAATCTTAAGATTTCAAGTTGTTAAAAAGTCCCTGCTTGGCTCATGGAATTCTAAAAGCCTGGAGTTTTTCATTGGGAACACAGTGCTCCGAATTCAGCATCCAGAGTTCTAGAACATGCTTACCAAAGAGGAATTTTAGGACTAGGTTTGGGAGGATGGAGGCAGATCCCTTTCTTTGAAAGTGAGCTCCAGTTTAGTGAAAGTTAATGGAGAACATTTACAGTTCTCATGCTTTGTTGTTTTTATCTTTGTTTGTTTTTAAAAGGTGTATTTATTGGAAAGAGTGACAGGGAAAGACAAAGAGATCTTCCATCTGCTGGTTTACTTCCCAGTGGGACTAGCCAAAGGCAGGAGCCTGGAACTCCATCCAGGTCTCTTAACATTGGTGGCAGGGGGCCAGTGCCGCGGCTCACTAGGCTAATCCTCCACCTACGGCACCAGAACATAGGGTTCTAGTCCCGGTCGGGGCGCCGGATTCTGTCCCAGTTGCCCCTCTTCCAGGCCAGCTCTCTGCTGTGGCCTGGGAATGCAGTGGAGGATGGCCCAAGTGCTTGGGCCCTGCACCCGCAGGGGAGACCAGGAGAAGCACCTGGCTCCTGGCTTCGGATCAGTGCGGTGTGCTGGCTGCAGCGGCCATTGGAGGGTGAACCAATGGCAAAGGAGACCTTTCTCTCTGTCTCTCTCTCTCACTGTCCACTCTGCCTGTCAAAAAAAAAAAAAAAAAAAAAAAAAAAAAAAAAAAAAGAGAACATTGGTGGCAGGGGCCCAAGCCCTTGGGCCATCTTCTACAATGCCATACAATGCCAGTCCCAGTTCACAAACTCTTGTTAAAATCAGAAATTATGGGTCCAGTGCTGTAGCACTGTGTGTTAAGTCACCGCCTGCAATACTGGCATGCCATATAGGTGCTGGCTGTTCCACTTTTTTTTTTAAAGATTTATTTGAGAGGCAAAGTTAGAGAGGGAGAGACTGAGAAAGGTTTTCCATCTGCTGGTTCACTCCCCAAATGGCCACAACAGCTGGAGCTCTCCCAATTCGAGGCTAGGAGCCAAGAACTTCTTTTGGGTCTCCTACGTGGGTGCAAGGGCCCAGGCACTTGGACCATCTTCCACTGCTTTCCCAGGTCATTAGCAGGGAGCCAGACTGAAAGTGGAACAGCCAGGAATTGAACCAGTGCCCATATGGGATTCAGTGCCACAGGCCTTAACCTACTGTGCCCCAGCACCAGCCCCTGCTCCACTTCTAATCCACGTCCCTGCTAATGTGTGTGGGAAAGCAGCAGCAGATGACCCAAGTACTTGGGCCCCTGCACCCACATTGGGAGGCCTCGATGAAGCTTCTGGCTCCTGGCTTTTGCCTGGCCCAGCCCTGGCTATTGTGGTCATTTGGGGAGTGAACCACCAGATGGAAGACATCTTTCTCCCCCTTCCAAATAAATAAATCTTTAAAAAACGGAGGAAATGCTTCTTCTAGTTCTTCCACGTGTTCTGCAGTTTATAATGTAGAAGGTATGGGTTAAAATGGAGGACTTGAGGCTGGCGTTGTGGCTTAGCAGGTAATTCCACCACCTACAGTGCCGGCATCTCATGTGGGTACAGGTTTGTGTCCCAGCTGTTCTACTTATGATCCAGCTCCCTGCTAATGGCCTGGGAAAAGCAACAGAGGATGGCCTAAGTGTTTGTGCCTCCACTACCCATGTGGGAGACCTGGCTGAAGCTCCTGGCTTTTGTCTGGCCAAGCCCTGGCTGTTGTGGTCATCTGGGATGAACTGGCAGGTAGAAGATCTCTTTGTCTCCTCTCGTAGCTCTAACTTTCAAAATAAATTAATATATCAAGATCAGGAGGGCCTGATCTTGATTCATTTAAAATAGGTCATTAGGAAGCTATCAGAATATGTAAAACTTCTACAAAATAAGAAAGCAAACAATATAATAGGAAAATGAGCACTTCACAAAACTAGGATTCACATGGCTGCTATTCAGATGGCTGATAAATGTGAAAAGATGACGAGTTGCATTGTGATCATGGAAACAGAAATTGAAGCTACTGTTTACCTCTTAGATGGGCATGTCTGTACAGCATGTATATCACTTTTGGTGTAAAATGTCTTATGTAACTTGTTCAGTAGTATTTTTAAAAATATTTATTTTTTCATTTTCTCCTGCTTGAAAGGCAGAAAAAGAAATATTTCATCCACTGGTACAGTCCTCAAACGCTCAATAAACCAGGGCTGGCCTAGGCTAAGTAGAAGCTTGGAACTAAATCCAGGTCTTTTGCAGGAACACAAACACTTAAGCCATCATCTAATACCTCACAGAATGTATTAGCAGACAGCTGGATTACAAGCATAACAGGGACTTGAACCCAGGACCTCTGTGTCTGAAGCGGATATCCCAAGTGGCAGCTTAACCCACTTCATCATGTCCTGTCCTTCTCTGACTTTTAACAGTAGACTTTAGAGTTTATTTCATATTGAGATAATTAGCATTGTGCCTGTGTCACAGAAAAAGTCAAGACTGGAGATTACAAATCTTCATATGAGTCTTGCAATTTGGAATTAACTTCTATTAGTTCTGGATTGTTTCGCATGATTTTGATTTCCAGAGATTTACCATGGGAATTCCTGAAGAAAGCATCTTGTCTCCACAGTGGAAAGAGGGCAGAAGATCAGTGAGCAGATTGTCATTGGCACCCCAGGGACTGTCCTGGACTGGTGCTCCAAACTCAAGTTCATTGACCCCAAGAAGATCAAGGTGTTTGTTCTGGACGAGGCTGACGTGATGATAGCCACTCAGGGCCACCAGGATCAGAGCATCCGCATCCAGAGGTAGGAACCGGGGCAGCCTCTTGTCCCGTGCTTCAGACACCTCTTCTAGCCCTCTCAGGCTCTCTGCTCGGGACTTAGAGCATTCGCTTGATCAGCACTGAGCATACTCCCAGCCTGAGTTAAGAGAGGAGACCTGGGGCTCAGCTGCTCCCCTGGGCCTCCCTGGGATGCTGCACAGCACCTGTAGCCTTCCTGGGGGCACAGCCAAGCAAGCGGGCGAGCTGTGGGGCTGCTATTCCTGCTGAGAGCCTCAGGGTCACGTCAGATGCCCGGGCCCTGCCTTGCAGGATGCTGCCCAGGAACTGCCAGATGCTCCTTTTCTCTGCGACCTTTGAAGACTCTGTGTGGAAGTTTGCCCAGAAAGTGGTCCCAGACCCGAACATTATCAAACTGAAGCGCGAGGAGGAGACTTTGGATACCATCAAGCAGTACTACGTCCTGTGCAACAACAGAGATGAGAAGTTCCAGGCCCTGTGCAACCTGTATGGGGCCATCACCATCGCTCAGGCCATGATCTTCTGCCACGTGAGTAGCAGCAGCAGGTGCCTGCTGGGCTGCTGGCCCACTGCCTGGAGACCCCCCCTTAGTGCTGGGGAGGACCCAGCTTCCCACCGTGGGAAGGGCACAGCAGGCAGAGCAGGCAGGAAATGATGACTCGCCTCCTCCTGCCCCTGAGCCTAGGCTCCTCAGGCTGCAGTGAGTTACCAGGGGAAGCTGTTGTGAGGGTGGAATCCTTACCTCTACCCACTTCTTAGAGATCACTTGGGAAACACCTCAGGTTAACATCCCTGAAGTAACTGTTAAGCATAAGGAACGTAGACTGTTTTGGAATAAAGATCTTGGGCTCAATGTGTACGCTTGCTGAACAAAAAGCCAAGAGCACTTAATTTGTCCCTCCAAAACCAATCATGGGTCTGACATTCTCTATGAGACAGTTTAAGCCTGTTGTGCTGAGTGAACTCAGCACAGAGCTGTTGTGTATTTGATTGGCAACAGACCACTCTTTGCAAGCATCTGCATTTTCTTACCCATAGGTCTTTATATTGAAAACCATTTTTTTCACTCCAGACCCGCAAAACAGCCAGCTGGTTGGCAGCAGAGCTGTCAAAGGAAGGCCACCAGGTGGCCCTGCTGAGCGGAGAAATGGTGGTGGAGCAGAGAGCAGCTGTGATTGAGCGCTTCCGAGAGGGCAAAGAGAAGGTTCTGGTGACCACCAACGTGTGTGCCCGCGGTGAGCAGAGAGTGTGTCCTACCTGCCAGGCTTGGGGTCCCAGGCCCTGTTAGCCAGAGAAAGCCTTGTACCACGGAAACTCAGGTGGCCCAGGCAAGGTGGGTGGGGTTGGGGTGACATGCTTTCTCAGAGAGACTGGGACCCCCTCGGGATGAGAAGCTGCAGAGAGCCCAGAGTCGTGGTTTGGTGGGAGGAAACGTACAGTCACCTGAGCTTCTAGCCGTACCTGGACACACTTGCGTCTGCAGGGGCTTCCTTACTGATTTTGCAATTGTGTTGACACCTGCCAACGCTCTTCTTTTCTCCTCTGGCTTCTGCTACATGCCAGTGTGTGTCCTCACATCCCAGAGGTGGCCTGACCCAGGCTGTTTCCCTCACTGCAAGTGAAAGTGCAGTGGCCTGACTGTGGGCAACACTGACTTTTTCCATCCCTGACTCCCGTCTGTCTCCAACCCCCTTCACGCAGGTATCGATGTTGAACAAGTGTCTGTCGTGATCAACTTTGATCTTCCCGTGGACAAGGATGGGAACCCAGACAATGAGACCTACCTGCACCGGATCGGGCGCACCGGCCGCTTTGGCAAGAGGGGCCTGGCCGTGAACATGGTTGACAGCAAGCACAGCATGAACATCCTGAACAGAATCCAGGAGCATTTTAGTGAGTCCCTGCAGGGTCCCCCCGTGCCCTTTCCTGGGCAGGTGGGGGGGGTGTTTCCCCACGGCTCTGAGAGGCCTTTGCACTGCGCATCTCCTCTCCCTTCCTACCTTATGGGAGTTCTTAGGGAGCACATCTGCAGAGTTCAGGGAGCCAAATGGCATGGCCGGGCTTGGGGAAAGGGGCTCTGCCTGCTGCCCAGGGCCTGGAAGTCCTTGGGTGAAATGAAGTATCGCTGTGTCCCTGAGCGGGGCGTGTTCCCGTGTCTTCCCCTTCCGGCTGGGCTGTCCCTCTCAGTCACACCACAGCTGCGTCTCCACACTAAGCCTGTCTTCATCTCCCTCTGACCCTTGTTTTTCCCCCCAGATAAGAAGATAGAAAGACTGGACACGGATGATTTGGATGAGATTGAGAAAATAGCCAACTGAGACGTTCTACCTGTCACTGGTGTCCACCCTTGGCACAGGCCCTGCTGGGAGATGAGAGCTTTCACAGCCAAGACCTTGACTGTCCCCGAGAAGACGGCGCGTGTAGAAACTACCTACCTCATTTTAAATTATGTTTGGACTTGACAAAAATTTGTGCAAATGATGGGGGGAATTGAAGGAATAATCTGCATTTTGGAAAATGGTCTTTTTTAAACACTCAGTTTCCTCATCTTTATAGCAATCGGGTTGCTACTGATAATCACTGGCCCCAGGACTCCTTGCCTGTTTTCTGTCAAGGGGTGTTAGGTGTTCTGTGAAGAAACAACAGAGGTAGAGGTGGTATGGGAGAGCCTGGTAGGACGCGGGTGTGAACTACCAGCATGCTGAACGTGGGACATGGCAGCTGAGCAGCCCCTGAGCTGCTTTTCTTGGTTCCTGACCCTGATACCATCTTCCTTCTAATAACCTGAGAAAACCCAAATTTCCCTTTTTACTTCTCTTGTTTCTGACAAAAGCTCTCCCTGTTTCTCGCTGGTGAACATCTTGGCTACTGTTTTGCAAGCAATCTGGGGAGAAACACAGATGTCAGTGAATCTCGCTGTTCACATGAGATTGGTCTGGCAGGGGCAAACGAATCCTTGGAGGGTCTGGGCCATCTCCTCCTGCTGCTCCTTCCAGCTATTCCATCTGCTCAGGGCCCTGGTCCTCAGTCATAGCAGCCAGGAGGCACCGGTTAGTTTTCTGAACACATGTCTGGCTGAGTTAGTTCTTATCTGTGGGGATCAGACAGTACCTGAGGCTGAGCATCGCCTTGGAAAGGAAGTTACAACCAAGTAAAAATGTGTGTGCCGTTCATCCGGAGTAGAAGACTTTGCGTGTTCTTTTACATTGTATGAATATGGATGGAGAAATTATAGCTATATATGCATCATTTGTTAGAAATTTTAATCATGAGATACGCTTTACTAATCATGACTTGGTTTTATTTCTGTGCTGCTTATAAGACTAAAATATGCTCATTAAAAATGTGTGTGTATGTATTTATATTTAAGTGTAAACACTGTTCCCCCCACAATGGGATGACCATTGGTAACAGCTTGGTGAACATTCCACCAAATTCCCTTTTTCTTAAAGATTCTATTTATTTGTAAGAGAGATCTTCCATCCACTGATTCACTCCCTAAGTGGCCCCAATGGCCAGTGCTGAGCCAGGCCGAAGCCAGGAGATTCTGCGTCTTCCACATAGGTGGCAATCTGGGCCATCTGCTTTTCCCAGGCCGTGAGCAGGGAGCTGTATGGGAACTGGAGCAGCTAGTACACGAACCAGTGCCCATTTGGGATACTGGCATCAGAGGTGGTGGCTTTACCTGCGACACCACAATTTCAGCACCCCCCCCCCCAATTCCCTTCTAGGCACTTTTACAAAAATGTGAACATCCTATTCACACTTATGCATCATGCTTCTGCACACTTCCCAACATGCAGCTCTTAGTGAGAGGTGTCTGGGCAGGCGGCTGGGGGCGTCCAGCTTGTGCTGTTATCTTTGTTCTTATTTTAAAGCACTGATGAGAATCATTCCTGGACATATTCTTGGAAATAGAATTGTTGGGTCAAAGAATGGGAATATTTAAAGTTTTAAAACATTGCCAGTTAAGCCCAATTTATATTATTGCAGTGATCCAAAAAGATTGATTATCTTACCTGTTTGCCAAGTCTGTATTACCAGTTTTTAAAACTTTGCCAGTCTTAGTAGCAAGTCAGACTGTGTCACTATATTTTTTGCATTCAGTGGGGCTTGGTAAGTGTTATATATATTGCAGGAGCCCAAGGACTTGGACTATCTTCCACTACTTTCCTAGGCATGTTAGCAGGGAACTGGATCAGAAGTGGAGCATCCAGGACTTGAAATGGTGCCCATATGGGATGCCAGTGCTGCAGCTGTCCTTCACTGGTACCTCATAGTGCTGTTACCTCTGTGCCTCGCATCACTCCTATTGCTCCACTATCACCCCACCAGAGGGCTCCACCCCAGCATCACAACCCCTGCTTGGACTCCCAGGCTTTGCTTTTTAATAAGTTATTTCTAATTCACTTGAAAGGCCAAGAAAGACTGAGAGAGCTCTCCTACCTGCTAGTTCATGCCTCAAATGCCCACAACAGTTAGGGCTGTGGGGTTTTCCTTTGAAATCTCTCTGGAAGCTGCCATGACCCCATAACTCTTGAATTCGGCACAACTGCAATCCCAGTATCAGGTGGGTGATGCCAAGGTCTGCCACCAGCACATGGTACACTTGGGCCCAAGAAACAGCCATAGTCCCAGAATGCTTCGCTGGCTGAACACCGACTAATTAATCCAACACGGTCTTGGAAAGGTTCTGGGAGAATGCCCCAGGGTTTCACAAGACAATTCTGCTGTTTTTGGCCTCTGGGCCTATAACAGTAGGCATAGCCTTCAGAGCTTCAAAATGCCTTTCAGGTGTTTGCCATTGTCTTTCCTCTTAACATAGCTGACTTTTGAGGTTGATTAAGCCAATCCCATTGTAGATGCAGCATTTTTCCACACAGTAAAAGATGGAAGGACCCAAATTTGTAGCAAATTCTGTGGCAGTTTTAAAGTTCAGCTGCTATAGTAAATTACTGGGCATTCTCAATACTTGAATATGGAACATGTGCACCGGGAAAAGAAATAACATTGCACTTTATAAGCACTGTATCTAAGTGGAAAATGCAATGTCTTAAATAAACCTGTATTTAACATTGGCAAAAAACAAAAACAAAAAAAAAACATAGCTGACTTTTATCTGTGCCCTTATCTTTAGCTAGCTGTTTCTCTACCAACCACACACTACCCTATCAGGAATAGCTCCTCTTTTTCTCTCTTCTGGCCAGGTTACAAATTTCCCAAACTTCTGACCTGCTCCTTTTCACTCCTGGTTCTCACTGGAAAACTTAACAGCAGCCAGTAACATCCACACTGCAGCTTGAATACTTTGCTGTCTTGAAATCACCAAACACAGGTCCACCATCATCAGGTTCAGCCTTCCACAATCTCCCAGGACACAAGAAAGGTTCTTCATCACCATCTAATAAGGTGGCCTTAAGTCCAATTCCAACAGAGTCTTCATTTCTACCTGAGACCTCAACAGCATGAGCTATACCATCCAAAGTTTATATCAGCATCCTGGACTTCTAAACCCTCACCAGAATCACCCATAACATTCTGCCTACAGAATTCCAGGATTTCTCTAGCCTGCTAGTTCAGACTTTTCCAACATTTTCCAGTAAGTCAACTCCAAATGCTCCTCCATATTTCCAGGTAGTTAATAGTAACATAAATCCACCCACCGCCATTTTCTACATTAGTAAGCTTTTTATCACTAAAACAAGACCTGAGAGAAGCTCCTTAACAAGGAAAGTTTATTTTGGCTCACGGTTTTGGAGGTTCACAGTCCAAGATCCAGTGGTCCTCATTGGTTTAGCCAATTGGTGAGGCCTGGTGATGGCAATGGCAGAAGAATACAGAAGGATCACTTGGTGAGCCAGGAAGTGGAGAAAAAGTTGGTGTACCTGACTTGAGCTAATTATGACCACCTTCTGTGAGAACGACCTTATGAGGGCACATGGCAGTGACCTAAGGATCTCCCCATAACCCCTGGGGTTTAAAACCCTTCATGAGTTCAGGCAGCACAGCATGTTCAAACTGTAGCAACTTGGATCATCTGATTGAGGTGGTGTTGGTGGGGTTTCTCAGCCTAACGTTTACTTTGTTTTCCCCTTTCTCTACTGTACTCTTTGGAAAGCAGTCACTATGAGCAGTCCATACCCAGGGAGGGGGAACCATGACCTTTTCTTGTGGGGGAATAGCTACATAAATATCTGGAATTCCTCCCGGAGAGACATTTGTGGCTTCTCCACTGATTCACTTATTTAACCATGTATTGTAAGTACATACTGATGTTAACTTTGATCACTTAGTTAAGGCGATTTTTGTAACTTCTAAAATATTTTTAAATATGCACACATATACACATATATACATCTTAACAAAATAGTGAACACAGAAATGGACCTAACATACATACATTTGCAAATCACTGGGGAAGAATAATCTCTTTATAAGGTACTTGGACAATTTGATGTCATTTGGAAAAAAAAAGAATTCGAGGGGCAGGCATTCTGGCACAGTAGGTTAAGCTGCTGCTTGGGAAGACCATATCCCATATGAGAGTGCCTGGTTTGAGTCCTGCCTCTGCTTCCAATCCAGTGTCTGCTAATGTGCTAGGGAGTCAGAAGATGGAAGCCCAGGGAAACCTGGGATGTTGTGGGCATTTGGGGGAGTTTACCAGTTTGTTACATTGCCTTTCCAAATCTTTAAAAATAAAGAATGGAATCCTAGCAAGGTAATGGCAGGAAAGCTGAACCTAATGGCATATTTAAAGACACAGTATGCTGCATAGAGATTTGACCTACAAGAATGTGGGATAATAGTTAATCACCATAGAGGTCCCTGAAATTCCCATCGTAATGCTACCCTCAAATGAACTTACTAGGGGGCCAGTGCTGTGGTACAGCAGGTTAAAGCCCTGGCTTGAAGTGCCAGCATCCCATATGGGTGCCGGTTCTGGTCCCGGCTGCTCCTCTTCTGATCCAGCTCTCTGCTGTGGCCTGGAAAAGCTGTGGAGGATGGCCCGAGTCCTTGGGCCCCTGAACCCACGTGGGAGACCTGGAGGAAGCTCCTGGCTCCTGATTGGCGCAGCTCAGACTGTTGCGGCCAATTGGGGAGTGAGCCATTGGATGGAAGACCTCTCTTGCTCGCTCGCTCTCTGTTTCTCCTCTCTCTGTGTAACTCTTTCAAATAAATAAATTTTAAAAAAAGGATTGGGAATGATTTTTTAAAAAATGAACTAATTTTTGGAGACTCTCTGTATATTATTCAAGTTGACAATAGAAATGAAATAGATGCTACACAGCATATTAAGGTACTGCTTGGTGTATGTGGAAGTAAAATTCCAGATGTGCTGAGAGGAAACCCAAGTCACAATGATGGGGATTCACATCTAGTCTCTAGACCAAATTCAGGTGAAAGACTGGGTTGCTGTTGTTGTCAAAGATTTATTTTATTTATTTGAAAGGCAGTTAGAGAGAGGGAAAGAAAGTGAGAGAGATCTCCCATCTGCTGTTTAACTTCCCAAATGGCAACATTGGATGGGACTGGGCTAGGCTGAAGCCAGGAGTCTGGAACTCCATCCAGGTCTCCACCTTCTGCTGCTTTCCTGGGTGCATTAGCAGGGAGCTAGATCCAAAGTAGAACAGCCAGGACTTGAACCAGTGCTCATAAGGGTTGCTGGCATCACAGCCAACAGTTTAACCTCCTAGGCCACAAGCCTGGCCCCCAGACCTTAAGCTCTTTTTCAAGTGGATTACATTTGAGGAGCAACCATCTAAGGTGACTCAGGCATGTAGAAGCAATCTCCTTCCAAGCCCTCCCACAGGAATCCATTACTGGAGCAACAGTCCATTGGGAAGAGAAATACTGGACCTTTAGGAGATCCCAGATACTGGCTCAGAGATTTGAAAGCCCATGTGGGTCAGCACTTACATGGGGAAAATGGCAGACCAAGTTCTGATCCTAGATCACCTGATGGCATATTCAGTGCGACCACAGGCTAATTTTAAGATCATTTCCTGGTTTGAGGCCAACATTGTGTTACAGTGGTTTCAGCTGCCTCCTGCAGTGCCAGCATCCCATATGGGCGCCAGTTTGAGTCTTGACTGCTCCACTACCAAACCAGCTCTTTGCTAAGGTGCCTTGGAAAGCCATAGAAGATGGACCAGAAATCCTTGGACCCCTACACCCATATAGAAGACCTGGAAGAAGCCATTTGGGGAGTGAACCAGTGGATGGCAGACTTCTCTGTGCGTGTGTGTGTGTGTGTGTCTCCCTCTTTCTCTGTAACTCTGCCTTCAAATAAATAATAAATCTTAACAACAACAAAAAATCATTTCCTCAGTCCCACAAGGGAAGATAGTTACATAGCAGGGGCCAATCACAGTAGTATGTATGGTTACCATGCCACGCTACACCATTGGCTGGCCTGCTACTGAGAGGAGCACCTTTGTCACCCCACGGGCATTATACAGTGTCCAGCACTTAGATAACCTCCACTGAAATGTCATGGAGGGCATGAACTGCCACCTTGTCCTAGGAAGCATATAATAAACCTCAGCGATGGTCTCTGAAGATGATCACCTCTCCCCATGCTTCCCAACTCCAAACCACAATACCCAGGCCTGTCCTTAGAGGCATAGGACTCCTGGTCCTAGGCCACAGTCCTGAGCAAGGACACCTGGCCTCCGGAAATGACCTCTTCCTCTTCGTGTTGCCGTCACCAACTCTAAACTCTAAACAAAACAGCCCTTAGAGCTATAAGCAGCACCAGCTAAAGAGCGTATTGAGGGGCCCTAGGCCTGATCAGCAGCTAAGCAGGGCTCCTGGAGATTTTAGAGAAACAGGATGAGCTTTAACTTTGCCTCTTCCTTCCCCACCCTTATTCTTAGCTGAGGAGAGAATGTTATGGACAGAGCACAGGGTCAGTTCTACCTCACTTTTCAGATCCCTCACATGCTTCATTGACAGTAAGCTTCATTTTTTAAAGACTTAATTATCCGGAGGGGAGAGAGAGAGCTCCACTTGTTTACTCCCCAAACAGCCACAACAGCCAGGGCTGGGCCAGGCTGAGGCCAGGAGTCCAGAGCTCCATCTGGGTCTCCCACTTGGGTGGCAGAGGCCCATGTACTTGAGCCATCTTCCATTGCTTTCCCAGGAGCATTAGCAGGGAGCTGGATCAGAAGTGGTGCAGCAGGGTCTTGAACCAGTGCTCTGGTATGGGATGCCAGCATTGTTGACAGGACCATAAAGGTCCCATGATACTAAACTTCCTGGCATCACCCTGGGTCACATGGCCCCACTGTGAGGAAGGCCTAAGGAGAAAAGGATGGTCCTGGCTTCCCACAGCTCCTTCTGCCTGCCATTAACGAACTGCAAGGCTGGCCTAACCTCATGGCCAAACAAGAGGATAAAGGACAAAACAGCCCCAACCCTGTCGATTCAGCTGGGCTCCAGAACCTTATTTGGGGCTCTGTCTTCTACAGAATCCCTGAATGTGACTTCCTGTGTCCTGAGAGTCCCCCACCACTGGCTGCCAGGCAGCAGCAGAATCTAACTTGCCCACCACCTGAAAAAAACTAAGCAAATGTCCCTGGAACACAGGAGAATGGGGTCTGGCAGCAAAGAGATGTAAAGCTGACTAGTGCCCCTGTTTCATGAAGATACAGGAAGGCCTGGGAATGGCGATGTGGTATAGTGGGTAAAGCAGCCAACTGCACTGCTGGCATCCCATATGGGCACCAGTTCAAGTCCTGGCTGCTCCACTTTTGATCCAGCTCTCTGCTATGGCCTGGGAAAGCAGTAGAAGATGGCCCTGGTCCTTGGGCCCCTGCACCCCCTGTGGAAGGCCCAGAAAAAGCTCCAGGCTCCTGGCTTCGGTTTGGCCCAGCTCTAGCCATCACGGACATTTGGGGAGTGAATCAGCAGATGGATGACCTCTTTCTGCCTTTCAAATAAATAAATAGATGTTTTTAAAAAATATACATATATATGTGTATATATATATGTATATATGTGTGTGTGTGTGTGTGTGTGTGTATGTATATATATATATATATATATATATATATATATATATATATAGGCAGCCCTGAGGCAAGGTAAGAACAGGATGTGGAGACAGTCATGTCAGAGTCAGGGTAAGAGAAAACCAAGGCCTAGAACTCATTTCCAGAGAGGCAGGGATGGCCGAGCTATGGCACAATTAAAGGTACTGGCGCCTGATGAAGACTAGTAGTTACAGGAAAGCCACCGTGGGAAGTTGCTGCCAGAATTCTTTCCAATTAATTCCTCTTTTAAAGGAAATTAGAGTGCAGAATGTCTGAAAGTTATTTTGCCCCCTCCTTTGTGAGCTCCCCCACATTCTCATCTATTGTAACTTCCCATTCTCAGATACACCTTCTTTCCATGACAGGACACATTTCAAAACAGACCAATGACTCTATAGTGTTGATGTTGTTCATTTTTAATTCAGAAAGAGAAAGGGAAGGAAATTTTTAAAAATGTTTAAATAACTATTGCAGTAAAGATGTTGGGCTGGATGCTGGGAACTACCTCTTCCAAAATGAGGGTTAATGGTTTAAACAAAAGAAGAAAAAGAAACAAAACAGAAATAAATTATTCTGCTCAATACTGTTTGGCATAATTGCATTGATTTTCTTCTCAACACTCAAAACAGTCTCTCAGGAAGCACTGACGCGAGACTGGCAAGAATGGCTGGTGCCTTGGCTCTGAAATGGTGGCAGGAAAGCCCCGAGGCACTCCTAAAGCGCCCCTCACTGACCAACCCCGTTCTTTATACTTCTGGCTTTTCCAAATGGGAAGAGAACAGGCTCAAACTAACTTCTCAATATATTAATTTTTCGGGGTGCCCACTTCCCCCAGCCCAACCGTAAGGTTCTCCCCTGCTAGCAGGTGGCTGTCCTCCAAGCCGGCTGCAGGCTCTAAACCAACGGCCGAGAGGCTGCTTGGTGGTGTCAGTTCACTAAGTGAAAGGGTGCTATGTGTGATGACACAGTTGGAAAGCGGGGGCTGTTCAGGGGTTTGAGAGCTTCACAGAAGCCTTTTTCTGACCTCCTAAACTCCCCTAGCCTTAAAAAGTCAGCCACTTGGGGGCTTAGGCTGCGTTCTGTCACGCAAGTAGCTTTCAGTTGTACCCCTGGTTGTCAGCTTCCCAGCCCATCCAGAGCTGGCAGAGGAAAGTGGGTTAGAGGGAGGAGGTAGGAAGTGAGATGCGGCGGGACATGTGCGCAGGGAGGAGGCTGCAGGGGACAGAGGACGGTGCTGCTCCTCCCCTGCGAGGCTCTCGCCTCTCTGCAGGGCCAGCTTGGAATCGGAGAACAATCAGTGTTGGTCAGCCATACCTGATGGCTTCAGGTTAGCTAAAGCATCCCACGCCTCGCCGGCAAGAAGCTGCCTACGCCTGCTCGTCCCGGGTCAGCCAGCCGGCGTGCCGCCCCTCGCTGCCTGGAGCCTCCCTGAGACGTACACCTGTGTGACGGTCGGGTGTGGGCGGGCAAGTTATCTGATTTTTTTTTTTTCCAGAGCAACAAGTAGGCTGGTGAGGCCCAGGGCCTAAGGAGAGACACTAAAAATGGTGGTGGGTGAAGCGGAGGGGCCGAGGGCACGAGTGAGTGTGAAGCACCTTACATGAGATGTGACAGGGCTTCCTGGCCCCCCGCCCTGTCTCTTACACCTGTGTTGCAGGAGGCAGACCCCAGACGCTACACCACACGACCTCGGGGCGGTTGGGGGAGGAGGGCCCACGCGCCACCCGGGACCGCCTCTCTTTGGTGGGTTTGCACTCACCCATCTGCGCCTGACAGAGAAGGGAAACGTGACGTATAAAACTCTCGGAGGCCTGCAGCGACTTAATAGGACACTAGGCCTCCTGGGGCGAAGCGCACTCCCTGGCAACGACCCCCTCTCCACAAGACAGCTTCGGCCGACTCCCCTCCGCGGCCGCCTCAGCGCCGCCCACCCGGCCCGGGCTCCGCCCCGAGCCCTCCCGCCATTTTTTTTCTTCAGTGCTCCCGGTAGGGTCAGGCCGGCCAGCGACTGAGACTTGTTTCTTGTAAAGCCTGAGAAAAGTATTTCATCAAGGCCCGAAACAACCTCTACTTCTTAAAAAGCGGAAAATAAAATCCTATCCAAAAGCATAAGGGACGGGGGAAATAAGGGGCCGCCTGCCCGCCTCCAAAGGCCAGTGATTGGAGGAGGCGGGGTCCAGCGTCGGAAGTTCTCTTTGAGTTTCATGATTGGCTGGAATAATCAAAAGCTCCGCCTGACTACGGCGCTGATTGGTGTAAGGGCCGGCCCGGCCCCCGGAGTCTCATGATTGAGGGAGGACAGGCAGCGCTCGCTGGACTGCAGCATGATTGGCTCAGACCGCGGCCTACCGTCGCTCCCGATTGCCTGGGAACGCCCAGGGCTGGGCGCCGCGCGCACGCCGAGGCTCCCTCCCTTCCGGCAGGCCCGGAGTCCCGGGCGGGAATGCGCGCTCGCGCCTCGCGGAAATGCCATGCCGTTAAGGGCCGCGGCGAGGCCTGGCTCAGTTGCCTCGGTAGACCTCGATCTTGCTGGCCTTGGCGAGCATGTCGATGATGTGGGCCTCGAAGTCCGCGTCGTGCACGCCCGTCTTCCGGAACTCGCCCGCGTACCGGTTATTCTCCCAGTAGTGGTGCCAGTTGCCCCTGCTGTCGGCCCCGAATCCGTACACGTTTACCTGCGGGGAAGGGGACGCAGGGTTACCGCGCACCGGGACCGTGGGTGACTGACCGGGCCCGCAGCCTCGCCTGGGGTTGCGGGATAGAAGAGGGCTGCAGCCGCTGACAGCTCAGTTCCTGGTGTGGGGGCACCGGGGAGGATGTGGGGGAGACCCAGGCCTGGCCTAAGAGCCGCGGTTCTGTTTTCAGGGCTGCTTGCTTTCCAACCCTTGCTAATTTTGGAATGCCTTCATTTAAAACCTGGTCAAGTGAAGATCGACTGGCAGTGTGTGAGCTGGCCTTGACCACTAACCTTGATGGCACAGCAGCCTGGGCGCTAGTGAAATGCGGTTCCTGGCATGAGCGACCGGCGTTTTCAACCCAAAGGGTAGGCCAGGGGCTCCGCCTGGCCATTCGGCTCAAGTGTAATTATACTCTTTAAAGCCCTTCTATTTATGTTTACCGCAAGTGGTACCAATTGTGGTAGTGGTATTTTATTTCCTTTTTCAGCATGTTTAGTTAGCCTTCTAATAAAGTGACTTCAGATTTGGTAAAATCATGATGGAGTTTGGGAAATGCCTCTAAACAGCCTATAAACAGGGGAAATGAGGGCCATTTAGTTTCTACCTACAAACACATTCTTCCTGGGGCCAGTGCTGTAGCACACTAGGTTAAGCCACTGCTTGCAGTGTCATCATTGTGTATGGGCACAGGTTTGAGTCCTGGCTGCTCCACTTCTGATCCAGCTCCCTGCTAATGTGCCTAGGAAAGTAGCAGAAGATGGCCCAAGTCCCTGGGCCCCTACCACCCACATGGGAGACCCCCCAAAAAAGCACCTGGCTTTGGCCTGGGCCAGCCTGGGGTTGTTGCAGCCATTTGGGGAGTGAACGAACAGATGGAAGATCTCTGTCTCTTTCTGTCTTTCCTCCTTTCTCTCTAACTCTTTCAAATAAATCTTTAAAAACAAAACAGAATTGCTGTGAGGACACTGCCAAGATCTGAGGAGGGCTGCCTTGCCTCTGCTGTTTCTCCTCCCAGCCCAGGGCCTACCCACCTCATCACACACGTGCAGGGCAAAGAAGAGCACCAGCATCCCTGTGGAAGGGTACCGCCCGTGGTGCTCGGTCCACCTATCGTGGATGTACTTGAAGAAGGCTGGGTTGTAGATCTGAACCTGGGGGGGAAAAGAGAGCAGGTGCATTAGAGGTTTTGGGGGTCAGAGACTTGAGCCAGGCTCTGAGCAGCTTCTGTCAGTTCTTCCACGCCTGCCAGCTAACTTGTGATTCTGGTCCTCTGGCCTCTGCTGGGATCAGGCATACCAGCTCATGGGGACTCTGAAGGTTCTAGAAGGGTACAGGGGCATACTTGAGACACGACCAAGCACACTAGGAGTCAGGTCTACATTTTGCATTGAGGTGGGGCTGAAGATAGGGTAGGAGGTGGGAAGCTTACCTTTTCTTTGTCCACTCGAAGGAAGGACTTCACTGGGGCGTAGGTGCTACAAGCAAAAAGAAAGATAACTTTTCAGATGGCCCCCTGGCACTGAGATGCCTCTCTTCCCCCTCATGCCTGAGTGATGAGGGCCTCACAACTCCCAAACTGATCTGCTTCCAGAATGTTCTCCCCTAATGTGATCACCAATGCAATGCTTGTTCAGAAACCTTCAGTGGATCCCCATGGCATTCAGAATAAAAATAGGGAGGTAAGTCAGGAAGTTCTAACTTGTATGTTTACAAAATATATGGGGACAAGAGCCAAAAGGTAGAAACAACTCAAATGCCCACAGGCAGATGAATGGATAAGCAAAATGTGGTCTACACATACAATAGAATACTATTCAACCTTTAAAAACAATGATATTCTGACACAAACCTTGGGCTCATTTATGCTAAGTGATATAGGATGCAAAAGGTTAAGTATTATATGATTCCACTTATATCAGGCACATAGAATAGTCAGATGACAGAGGTGGAAAGAGTAATAGAGGTCACCAAAGGTTGAAGAGGGATTGCAGACATTGCTTAATGGGTACAGAGTTCACATCTGAGGTGATGAAAAGCCCAGACAGAGCTCACAGATACCCAACAAGGTGACTCTGTGTAACATTACTCAACTATACACTTAAAAATGGTTAACACAGTAGATTTTATATTTTTCCACACAACACTACATGGTAAGACAGAGGCACAGAGCCTTGCAGTGGTTGTCTAAGCCTGGGGATGATGGGGTGGGTAAGGGGTACAGGAGTATCTTTAAAGATGTCTAGAACATGAAAATGTTCTAAAATTAAATGTGCATTTGGTTATGCCACTCAGTGAAAATACTCTCTCTATGCCATGACCTGCAAATTGTATCTCAATAAAGCTGTTTCAGAAATTAAGTGGGAGGAAATGCTTGGTGAACTGGATTTCTCACAGTTCCCGGCTGTGATGAGGCAACTGCCCCCAAACAAAGTTCTCAAAAGGCAGAGCTCTGCCAGCCAGGTGTTTCCTCCTGGAGAGAACAAAGCCAGACTGCTCTTCCCACCACCAGGGCACTAGAAGTGACAAAGGAAAGCGGTGCCCTCAGCTCACTCAACAGTTTGAGTCCTTCTTCCTCACCAGGCCCCCTTGACCAAAATGTTCATTACAGGACTTCCACACTAAGTCCCTGCAAAGACCCTTCCCAAGGTGGTCCTGCCACCCATATTTCACTCCCAGCCAGCAAGAAGCCTCACAATCGGATCTGTCCTGTGGAGAGGGCGCTGGCAATCCACAGCAGATCCAGGGCCTTGAAGGGCACCAACACAAAGCTGACGTTGGCGGGCAGGTTCTTGGCACTCTCAGGGTACATGAAATGATGGGTGGTTCGGCTGCCAACATCCTGCTCAAAGCCCACAGTTGGTGCCTGATTCATCCTGCAGAGATAAGAGGGTGGCATGAGAATAAAATGCCATGGAAACCAGTATGACAGTTTCGGAGGACAACTTGGTGCTATACATCGAACACATTCATGGACGTATACACTGTGACCCAGCCATTGCATTGCTAGGAACCTGTTCTATAAAGATGGTTGCAAAGGTGTGCAAATACACGTGTCCAAGGATATTCACTGAAGTACTATTTACCTTACTAAAAAGTAGAATCAATCAAATTGTAAGGAACTGCTTTAACACCTTTTAGTATATTTATACAGTATCCCACTTTTTTTTTTTTTTAAGGTTTCTTTATTTCTTTGAAAGAAAGTTACAGTGGTTGGCACTGTGGTATAGTGGGTGGAACCAGCGCCTGCAGTGCCGCCATCCTAAATGGGTGCCAGTTCAAGTCCTTCCTGGCTGCTGTACTTCAGATCCAGCTCTCTGCTCTGGCCTGGGAAAGCAGAAGATAGTCCAGGTCTTTGGGCCCCTGCACCCATGTGGGAGATCTGAAGGGAGCTCTAGGCTTCTGGCTTCGGATGGGTGCAGCTTGGGCCATTTCGGCCATCTGTGGAGTGAACCAGCTGATGGAAGACCTCTCTCTCTGTCTCTCTCCATGTAACTCTGCCTTTCAAATAAAAATAAATAAATAACAAAAAAGAAAAGAAAGAAAGAAAGTTACAGAGAAGGAGAGACAGAGAAATCTTCCAGCCGCTGGTGTCACAGACAGCAGCCCTGGCTGTGCCAATGTCACCATTGGCTATGTCAGGCTCCACGCCAGGCACTTGAGATGTGTGACCCCCTGAGCGCTTGCCCACAGCCCCGCGGGGTGGATCCTGTGAGCCCCACCCTTTGCACAGGAGCTCCCCGAGGCTCAGAGAGGTGAAGCACTTGTGCCACAATGTGGCAGAGCTTGGTTCACTCCCCAAATGGCCTCAACGGCCAGAGCTGGGTGGATCCGAAGCCAGGAGCCTGGAGCTTCTTCCGGGTCTCCCATGTGGGTGCAGGGGCCCAAGCACTTGGGCCATCTTCCACTGCTTCCCTAGGTACATTAGCAGGGAGCTGGATTGAAAATGGAGCAGCCAGGGCACAAACTGGCATCAGACTAGGATGCCAGCATTGCAGGTAGCTTAACCTGCTGCACCACAACACTGTCTCCCCCTGCCCTCACTTCTTTGAATATGTTTCTAGTACCTACTAAGTAGGGAGAAATTGTAACACAGAAAAAGAAAAAAAAATACATACTTTTGTATATGAATAGAAAAAAATTTAGAGGTATATTAAAGTTGTTAAGTTACTCTCATGGAATGGGATTAGGTAAGCTGACTCTTACGTGTGTGTGTATACATATATATATATACATGTATATACATATATGAATATATATATGTTCTTTTTTAATAACAAGTAAGCTGAGCATACCATATCTAAAAAGCTTGAGATGTTGGGGTTTCATTTTGGAATATTTGCATAAACATAATGAGAGATTTTGGAACTCAGAAGCAACTCTAAACATGAAATTCATTTATGCTGCATATACACCTTGAACATATAAGCTGCAGGTAATTTATGATTTTTTTTAGTATGTGTGTGCATTTTTTTTTTTTTTTTTGCATTTTTATTTGAAAGGCAGAGAGAGAGAGAGAGAGAGATCTTGTATCCATTGGCTCATTCTTCCAGTCCACAATAGCCAGGGTTATTGCCAAGTCGAAACTAGGAGCCCAGAACTCCATTCTGCCTCCCTCCCATGGTGCATGTTAGCAGGAAGCAGACCTGAAGCGCAGGTGCCAGGACTCAAACCAGCGCTCCAACATGGGATGTGGGTGTCGCAAGAAGTAGCTTAACCCTCTGTGTCACAGTGTCTGCCCCTATGATTTTTTTTTTTTTCAAAAAGGAAAAGAACAGCTTTCCACAGCGTTCCCCTCTCCTGGCAGATGAAAAAACGGTAAGAAGTTCGGCCCCTAGGAGCTATTATGCCACCCTTAGCCACTCTGCTCCTGTGCCCTAAGTCCTGTCCCTCCAAGGCCAGGAGGTGTACATACAGGGGGTATGTCCTGAGTTCTGACAGAACCCGTCCTGGGCTTTATCCCTGGTGATATGCAGTCCACTGTCCAGAAATCCTAACAAGTCACAAAGGTGTTCAGTTTCTTCCAATTTGTGCAAAATACAAGATGAATAAAATCAAGGCTCCCCTTTCAGGTCAGCATCTTATTAAACAGGTAAATAAACACAAACCTGTTTGTCTTTTCTGCTATGAACATTATGAAGACATTCCAGTCCTATGCAGACTACCTCGTGGAATCATAACTATTAAGGTGGGGTGACCCTAACCTGGTGCTCCTCTGGTGACACAGTGGGGAGCGAAGTCACCAGCTGGCTTTTTCTGCCAGTCCTGTAATAAATTCAGTAGAAACATTCCCTGTTCTTCCAGTGGCTGGCACCATTGAGCTGGGCTGGGTGAAGACTTCTGTGTTGTATGGGCTCCCACACTGACTTCCTGCTGCTCCACACCCAGTGCCAGTGCTGACCAGGACAATAGGCTGTGCTGTCCAGGATGTGGAAACAGTGTGTCCGGGATGCCCCACCCCTGCTGGTCACATTACTGCGTTTCCTGCCCCTCTTTCTATTCACTTGCTGGAGTAGAGGGTGCCTCAGAGTGGGAGGCCATGCAGTCCCGCTAGTGAATGAGTGTTCTTTACCACTTCAGTTCTAGCCCAGTTCAAGCAGATGCCCACAATCTTCTACAGAACCTACCATGCTCTGTTCCCCAGGACAAGGATCTAAATCCCACCTCTCTCCCCAAATCCATGAACAGCTCTCTGCCTACCGTCTGGGTGCCTGCTCATCTCCTGGTCTTTAGGGTTCAGAGATGCTATCTCCCAGGGGAGTCCATGGGTCTCTTTCCCATCCATGATAATTATTAACACTTTGTAGGGTGGCTACAGCTCCACACAGTTATTGTCATGCAGTTTCCAAGTCAGGGGGCTATGTTGGGAACAGAGCAGTTGGAGAGGAATCCCAGGTGGGGGCAGGGGTCAGAGCTGGTAGGGAAACGTCTCTCAGCTGCCTGGGGCTGGAGCTGGGCAGGAGCTGAGGCCAACTTCACTCCCATGAAGATCTGAGAAACTACATCTCGGCAGAGACACAGTGGCAAAGCTGGCCCTGCAGATCAAGGACCGTAGTGCCCCAGGCTGGTTTCTCAAGACCTACCATCTGCCTTCTCCACTGAACTGGCAGCCGAAGCTGTCACAGTCCCTCCTAGAAAAGTCAGCCAGGCTCTCTCTGCTGCCTCACTACGGGTGGCCCTGCTGCTTGCTCACTTTTCTCCCGCTTGCTGGCAAGGCGCCAGCTTTCAAGGGTCTGGCAATGAATGGAGCAAGAAGTCCAAAAAGATGTTTCATAGCCTCCAAGGGAAAGGGAAGGAACATGGCATTCTTTTGGGGACAAGATTTTGTTGTGAGGCATGATTCATTCTGGAGAAGCTAGACCTTGGAAAGGGGCCAGAAGGTGAGCTGAAATCTCTGAGAAGAGGGTGGGGGAGGCAAAGCCTTCCAGAAACCTATCTGCCCCTGGCTACCCCCAGCAGCCAAAGAAGCTCTTGGGCACGGGGACACAGGCAAAGTAGACATGCACTCTTATTGACAGTTTGGTTTGAGGCTGTTCAGTCCCTTTCATTCCTTCTTGTACTTATGGCATAACCACATCCACCAAGTGCTGCTTTGGGAGCTGTGGATGGATCTGCTGGCTAGCTGAGGTACAAACAGCTCAATGCCTTTTGGAGCAGGCAGCAGGGCCCAGAGGACTTATAGAAGGAGGAGGAGGAAGAAGAGAGGGAGAAGGCGGTGAGTTAGGGGACAGGGGGTAGTGCCTCAATGTCACCAAAACGCAGCTCAGCCCTGCCAGTGAGGTTTTGTGTTCATCTTACTTCCAGGATGGTAGCCCTCCTAGTTGGTTCCAAACTAACATGCAGGGTCAATTCCACTGCCACCAGGCTCCTATCGACCCATAGACAGCCAATTACCAGCTGGGTCACTGACCCTTTCCTAAGAGCATCTCTGGGGTCCACTCCAAAATACCCCGTCTCCTTGCCTGCCCCCTGGGAGGGAGTGTTTGTGACCTTCTTTTTGTAATTGCCTGACTGGTGCCACCAGGTGTCAGAAGCAGCCAAGCCTTTTGGGTCTTCAGGGCTTCTCCTGGAGCTTCCTACCCATGACTGAGGTGCCTAATGAAAGCTCCCACTTGGTGCAGGCGGCCTAGGAGGCAGGTGCTTCAGGGCTCCCTAATGCCCCAGGGCTGCACTGGAGTGGTGGATGCCCCATTCACCAAAACTCAGCCACTGTCTGGGTGAAGAGAGGCCCATCTCCAGCTTCCACTTTGCCTCCCTACCATTCAGGAATTGAAGGATGGGGGACAACCTCAGGTGGTTTCGGGGTCCTTGATGGACTTTAGCATCCTCCTTTCTCCTTGACCTGCCACTAATTCCCAACACGCAAGGAATGTTGAAAGCCTCAGAGACATATTGCTGCCTTGGTGTTGCTATGGAGACAGCAACAGTTTCTAAGACAAAGCCCTTCCTTCTGCCTCCTGGGAAACCTGGTCTTTCTACAATGCTCATCCTAGGAAAGGCTAGTGAAAACTGGGTGTTTTCAGATGTTTATTCTTAAGGCTCTTCTCCACCAAGGAGAGGAACAGAAGGAGCCCCACTGTGGTATTTCCTGTCCTCAGCCAAGGAGAGAAGTCAGAAAACACAGGTTCAGAAGCAGAGAGAAGCCCACGTTCAGGTCACAAGTCTGCCTTCCACTCTCTGTTCATTCCCAGGCCTTCACTGCCAGATGGAATGCCCTCCAACCCTTCTTTCCTTAAGGCTGGGCACAGATGCCTCTGGAATAAATGAGACCCCAAATAACCTAAGCCTTTGGAGATGAGGGGAAGCAGACGCCGCCCAGAGCAAGTCCTAGACAGCTCCTCTTTCTGCACAGAACATCTTGTCTTCCGTGAGCCTGCCAAGATAAACTACTGCTATTAAGAAAGACGCTAGCTTGCTTTGGGGCCCTCACTGCTGGACCAACTTTTGGGGGGAATGGGTGGGAGTTTTCATCCAACACTGGCCAGGTGTTTAGTTTCAGCTAATTTCAGAGGAATTCAAAGCCATGGAAACTGAGTCTGGGACTTAAACAATATTTAGATTTGGAATTCTATGTCTCCACTGCAAATAGACAAGAGAGAGAAGACAAGGCAGTATGTCACAGCTCTGGGAGTCAGGGTCCCACAGCACCCCCAACAGCTGGCAATCCAAGCCCTGCCAGACAGGGCCACGGAGGCCAGTCAGGCTCCACAGGGGCTCACCTCATGAT
Organism: Oryctolagus cuniculus; assembly: GCF_051225735.1. Classification (NCBI taxonomy): domain Eukaryota; kingdom Metazoa; phylum Chordata; class Mammalia; order Lagomorpha; family Leporidae; genus Oryctolagus; species Oryctolagus cuniculus. Next base: position 66,855,904 of record NC_142884.1, on the reverse strand, counting down.
GAAGTTGTGCCCGTCCACATCCTGCCCATAGCCGGAACCCCGCAGGTTGCCCGAGTTCCCCACCACGGCACAGCGCCGGCACTGGTGGGGGTCTCGGAAGCGGTAGGGGTTCTCGCCCGGCACTATCTGGAACAGCTTCTCCAGCACCTCGTTGGTGTTATGTGACTTGAACTGGGGCTGCAACATCTGTGGAGGGGAGGGAGAGTGAGAGGAGGGAAGGCCTCTGGCCAACCCCCCCACCCTGCCTTACCGTCCAGTGTCTGAGCCACAGACCAGGCCTGTCACAGAGCAAGGATTCTCTGGGCAGTGAGGACCCTGCCCTCTCGTTTCTGGCTGAGTTTCACCGCCAGGTGCCCTGCTAATCATGGAGCTGCTCTGATGCAGCTGAGGGGCTCAGGGGTCAAAGTGCTGCTATGCAACACATTCCCAGGGGCATGCAGGCCTGTGCCACCAAGAGCAACTTCCCACAGAGGATCCTTCCCAACCAGCCTACAGGGGGCACCCCTGAGACTTCGCAGGAAGGCGGGGTCACGGAAGCCGCATCCAGGGCTACATTCACTGGATACCTGGAACCATTCCTTGAGCCCTAGGGGAAACGTAGACAGGAGGATGGATTTTTTCCAAAGTGAGAATGGCTGGAATAAAACTGGTCCCATGCACTCACCAACACCAGCAAGAACAGGAATCAAACAGCTGGTTATCAAAACCAAGAAGTGAGGCAGAGACGTCACTGAAATGAAGCCAGAGGTGGGGCTCCTTACAAACAGGCCAGGTGCCTCTTCAAAAGGAGCAATTTCAGGCCGGCGCCGTGGCTCAATAGGCTAATCCTCCACCTTGCGGCGCCGGCACACCGGGTTCTAGTCCCGGTTGGGGCACCGGATTCTGTCCCGGTTGCCCCTCTTCCAGGCCAGCTCTCTGCTATGGCCAGGGAGTGCAGTGGAGGATGGCCCAGGTGCTTGGGCCCTGCACCCCATGGGAGACCAGGAAAAGCACCTGGATCCTGGCTCCTGCCATCGGATCAGCGCGGTGCGCCGGCTGCAGCGGCGGCCATTGGAGGGTGAACCAACGGCAAAGGAAGACCTTTCTCTCTCTGTCTCTCTCTCTCACTGTCCACTCTGCCTGTCAAAAATTAAAAAAAAAAAAAAAAAAAAAAAAAAAAAAGGAGCAATTTCAGCCAATTATTGCCATGGGGGTTTGGTGAGCTCAGAAAGGCCCAATTTTCCAATTCTTCAAGAGAAGCTGAAAATATGAACTTCTTGTGAAATATCCTGAGTTCTAAATGCTGGCAACCAGCACAGACATTTTAAATACATTAGGTGGGCTGGCCTTGGCCCCTGAGTTACCAGTTGGTAAAGTCAAAACTAGGGCTGTAAGATGCTCTGTGGACTGAGCCATAGCTCCATCAGTTTGCAGTAAGCAGTGGCTGCTCAGAGAATGGATCTTCCTGGATAGGGAGCCTGGCTCTGAGACAAGAATTCTCAAGTTCATGGCAAAAGACAGTGGTTGTGGGGGAAGAGGAAAGATGCGTCTCAGCCGAGGAACATGCTTGGTGCTTAAACAGCAACCAAATTCAGTCCCTGTGGACAGAAGGCCTATCCGGAATCCTGTCCTGGCCCCATATTGCCACCACTGAGACCATGCCGCTGGGCAAACCCTGTGCATTCTGAACTCTGAATTTCCACTTAAAATGAAGGCTGTGCCCACAACAGACAGAACCCTTCAAGGGCTCCAGGCTGTCTTGGGAATGGCTGGTGAGGCTCCTAGTGACCTTGGCTCTGCAGACCTCAGTCCTTGGGGACTTTGACAGGTTCTCTGCAGTTGTTAGGATGAGCCTCATCACATGTGCTCACCCTTGCAGCTTCCCTGAGCATGCGAAAAAGGCAAAGTCGTCGTGCTCCCCATTTGCCAGTCTGGGAAACCAGGGACCATGAGCTGCTTTCCAAGGGCTCAGTGGGAACGCAGGGAGCCTGGGTTAAGAACTGGCATAGGTCCACCCTTGCCACAGGTGGTCACCAGATGGCCCTGTGGAGCCTGGGGAGTGAATCTCCAGAGATGACAGCGCCAGGTGGAGGGAATGAAAAGAAGCAGAAAGGCACCAGGACTCAGAAGGATGGGGAGGAGCAGCTGCCCAGGCCCCCAGCCCTTCCCTTAGCCCCTGGGGTGGTCTACAGTATTTTCTTACCCTAGTCTAGATGAAAATCTTTTCCAGCAACTTTAAAAAATCAAGGGAGTGGCCTTATTGGTGTTTACAATTACTTGGAGCCAACACTTAGAAATTAGGATATTTACAAAAAAAAAAATCTGGATTTCTGGGTTCTCTTAAAAGGTCAGAAGATTCAGCAGCGTGGGCTGCATCCTTGCACAGCAGCACTTGCTGGAGCCAAGGGGTGGCTGCTCCTGAGGACAGGGAAGGCCTCTCCCCACTGCCAAGGCCCTCTCCATCTTTTCTCCTGGCACCCATACTCTGTCCTGTGCTACCTGACTGAGCTGGAGGGTCTGGTCTACACGAGGCTTCTTCAGGCACCAAAAATACTAGTTCTCTCTCCTTCCAGACTAAAGCTCACTCTGTCCTTCAATAATCTGTGATCCTGGTATATGGCTCTGGGCTAATGGCCCTCCTACATTATCAGGGCAGCCAGAAGAGAGCCCAAATCCAAGTGCAGGCTCTAAGAGTGACTCTGAAACAGAGGGGACAGACCCCTGGAGAGGAGGGACCACAGCTCTCACCATCCACCACCTCTGGACATCCGGGGGGAGATCCATATTCTCTCGGGTCCAGACGGGGGAAATGTTGCTGTCGAAGTGGCTGTCAAACCAGTCGGAGGTGCCAGCGTCACCCATGCAGCGTCGGCAGGCGCAGCTCTTGCCTGTGAGCCCCTCCTTGCTGAGGCGCTGCAGGCCAGCATAACCGGGCACCAGCTTCACCCGGTGGGTCCCACCGAGGGCCCCCGAGTCCAGGTAGGGCAGGGTAGCCATGCTGTGGTGAGAGTAGGTGAAGAGCAGGGACATGATGAACACCAGCAGGAAGGCTACGGAGAGGAACCACACCCGCAGGGAGCACTTCATGGTGCTGGCAGGTGAGCGGCTATCACCGTGGCCACTCCTTTCCCAGCCCACTGAGGGGCTGGCCACGGTGCAGCCTCCTTGTTCTGGCAGCACGTGCAAAGGGCATAGGGACACGAGCCCCAGGCAGGGTCCCTTGCCACACTCTCCCTGAACTTAAGGAGAGCGCATGTAGGCAGAAGGGGCTCCTCTATCCCTGAGCCACTTGGGCACCTGGTTAGGGCTTCATCAGGTCTCTCAGTCACTAGCTGGGCCACAGAGGCTCTGCCTCTCCCACTGCCCTGCCCAGGGGAAGGTCAGTCCATCCCAGCCCTCTAGTCCCTTGGAATCGCTGGGTGCCAGCTCTGGGGGGCCCCCTCTTTGGCAGCTTGAAATGGTCCAGTCTGGAGCAGTCGGGGTCCTTGTGGCTCATGAGCAGACGCCGAGGCAGCCCCTCGTCCCCTGCAGCGGGGAAGTCCTAGAACTCCAACCACGACAGAGAGCACATGGGCTTCGGGGTGCCTGGATTCCATGCGAGAGTCGTCCCCGCCCTGGTCGGCCCTCCTGGCCCAACCCCTCTCCCACGGGAGAGGATCAGACCCCAGTCCTGAGAACCAGGAAGCTCCGTGGATATCAGAAAATCCTGATTCAAAGATCAAGATCCTCTTTGTCTTGGGTTCCGCTCTCTTCTTTCCATGGCAGGGGTTGGTCCCTTCTCTCGGTGCTCACAGCCCCATCCGCAGTTGCACAAGGGGTCACAAAGCTCCTCCACCCGCTGTGAGGTCCTCTGGGGCTGAGAACAGCTGCTGCTCGGCGGGGTGCTGCATCCAACGAAGTCTGGGTCAGCCAAGCATGTGCCGAGCTCCCTGCCAGGGCTCAGGCCTCCTTCCCGGGGATGCTGGCCCAGGCTCGGCGGCTGTTCTGCCCATCCCCACTCCCCTGAGGCCAGCCGTCAGCTTGCACTAGCAGTAATCCCCTGGCAGGTTCCCCCTCACTTGTCAGGCGCCTGGCTGCCGCAGCATGACCCTGAAATTGCAGAGAAGAGAAAGAATGTGCAGATAAATCACACACACAGGCGCTCCCCCAGCTCCACCCCCCAGTCCCAGAGGGGACAAAGCTAGCAGTGGAGGAGACGCCCACTTAACCAAAGGGTAGACAAAAGAAAAGGCTCTCCCCAGTAACTATCCACAGATACTATCGCTCTAAAAATCTCCCAGCCTCACAGGACTCACTTATTAGCCAGAAGGTAAACAAGGGATGTGATAAAGTGATTTCCCCAGAGCTGTGCGTCAAGTCTCTGGAAAGACCAGGTTTAGAAAGTTCTAGTCCAGCTGTGTGTAAATTTCAGGTGATCCCAGTAGGCTCTGAATACCGACTGTCAGACAGGGAGCTCTCCCTGCTTGTGGGAAGCCCTCCCGGTGAGCAGAGGGGCTGTGAACTGACCCTGGGACTTGCCCCTTTTCTCTCTGAGTGCAGATCATAGATGAGGCGATTCTGGGCCAGCTCAGTGAACCATTAACAATCCTCCCAGCTCTGCTGCAGCAGAGAGAACCGAACTGTGTCAGGGACCAGGATGCTGGGCATGGAACCACCACCAACCCGCCTTCTGGGATGTTACAGAGGAAACCAACTCCAGGCTCTCCGGTAGCACTGACAGCCTGGGGCCCCATGCTGCCCTGGCAGACAAGAACAGGAAGAAGGTTCCATTAGCAGGGCAGTTTGGGGATCAACTCTAAAGGAAGGAGTTTGAATTCGTGCCAGCTGCAGGGGAGCCAGAGCAAGAGTCAGAAAGCAAGCGGAGTCCCTGAACCCTGGCTCCACCCATGGAATCACTCAAGCCATCTCCTCTCCAAATCCAACTCTGCCCCTTACCTGGCTGGACCCTGGACCTCACAGTCCCACCCAGCAACCCCTCCTTGTGGGAAGCTCTAGCCAGCCCTTCCAGAGTCCTCGGGTTGCTGCCACCAGCAGCAGACACCATCTCTCAGGCTCTAAGTTCAAGAACTCCAGCCACCCCCTCCTCTGGTGGCATCTCAAATTTCTGGAGCCAAGCCAAACCACAAAGCCATCAGGGAATGGAACTTGCATGTTGTAATAGAGAGGACATCTCTGTGGGTGGGAAAATGATGCACACAGAAGTGGAGGAACTCGACTGAGGTCATGACTTCCTGAGTGGAAGTGAGATTTGGCTCCGATCTATCTGGCTGCAAGGCCTGGAATGGGCCAGGGCACCCAAAGAAACCCATGAGCTCCTGGGAACTCCCCAGGGGTCGGGGCGAGAGGGAAGGAGAGACAGAAGCAGGCTTCGCAGGGTCAGGAGTACGCTTTGCCCTGTGACTCGGGGCTCCTGGCTCTGATCCACAGAGACTTCAGTAGCACTGGCTTAGTGTTCCACTGTACCCATTTAGCAGATCACACTCTAGGCATGGACTCTGGCTGAACAGTCTCTGCACAGGATGCCAGGTCATTCTCTTCCAGTTCTCCCTTGGCCCATTTCCATGCTCAGTGCCTAAGGAGAATCCTTCCAGCTCTGGTGTAGCAGAGAGAACCTGACTGTGTTCTCTCGTAGGGCCCTGCTCCCAGTTTCCTGTGACCTGAAGGCTGGTGGCCCTGGGAGGCAGTGACTTTGCACGCTGAGCAGGTGCTGGCAGTGACGGGCCTTGGCTGGGGAGCCCTGTACTCTGGGTGGGCAGCCCCACAGTGGCTCCTTAAGATGGGGGCTGGGACAGGTTGGCCCAGGAAGCTTCTGAAGGAAGTCACTGGCTCCTTGGGATCCTAAATACACGAGCATCTGAGGTAACCAGACTCCCATGCTGGGAAAAGGAAAATTCTTAGCTTCAACAATGTGTTTTAGAAGGAGCAGGGAAGGGCCGGTGCCATGGCTCAATAGGCTAATCCTCCGCCTGCAGTGCTGGCACCCCAGGTTCTAGTCCCCGTTGGGGTGCCAGATTGTGTCCCGGTTGCCCCTCTTCCAGTCCAGCTCTCTGCTGTGGCCCAGAAAGGCAGTGGAGGATGGCCCAAGTGCTTGGGCCCTGCACCCGCATGGGAGACCAGGAGAAGCACCTGGCTCCTGGCTTCGGATCAGTGCGGCGCGCCAGCCGCAGCAGCCATTGGGGGTGGGTGGGTGTGTGAACCAACGGAAAAGGAAGACCTTTCTCTCTGTCTCTCTCTCTCACTGTCCACTCTGCCTGTCAAAAAGAAAAAAAAAAAAAAAAAAAAAACAACCCAGAGGTGACCCTCATACATCTCATCTCCACCTGTGCATGCCCCACGCCCCTCACTGCCTAACTAGGGACTCTCTCCTTCATGGCTACTCTGATCATTCATAAAAAGCACACACACAGCCCAATATTAAAAAGCTAACTAGGCGCTCGGCATGGTGGGTAACCACTTTTTGGGATGCCTGAATCTCATATTGAAGCAACTGGTTCCAGTTTCACCTCCTCTATTTCTGATCCAAATTCTTGCTAATGTGCAATCTGGGAGGCAGCAGGTGTTGGCTCAAGTACTTGAGTCCCTGCCATCAATGTGGGAGAACCAGCCTGGCACAGCTCCAGCTGGGGCATTTGGGTAGTGAACCAGTGAATGGGAGATCTCTGTCTCTCAGGGTGTCTCTCTCTCTCTCTCTCTCTCTCTCCCTTCCAAATAATTAAAGAAAATATTTTCTTTTTTTTTTAAGATTTATTCATTTAAGGCTGGCGCCGTGGCTCAATAGGCTAATCCTCCACCTTGCGGCGCCGGCACACCGGGTTCTAGTCCCAGTTGGGGCACCGGATTCTGTCCCGGTTGCCCCTCTTCCAGGCCAGCTCTCTGCTATGGCCAGGGAGTGCAGTGGAGGATGGCCCAGGTGCTTGGGCCCTGCACCCCATGGGAGACCAGGAAAAGCACCTGGATCCTGGCTCCTGCCATCGGATCAGCGCGGTGCGCCGGCTGCAGCGGCGGCCATTGGAGGGTGAACCAACGGCAAAAGGAAGACCTTTCTCTCTCTGTCTCTCTCTCTCACTGTCCACTCTGCCTGTCAAAAAAATAAAAATATAAAAAATAAAATAATAATAATAAAAAAAAGATTTATTCATTTATTTGAAAGACAGAGTTACAGAGAGAGAGAGAGAGAGACAGGTCTTCCATCTGCTGGCTCACTCACGAAATGGCCACAACGGCTAGAGCTGGGCTGATCCAAACCCAGGAGCCAGGAGCTTCCTTCAGGTCTCCCATGTGAGGATAGGGGCCCAAGGATTTGGATCATCCTCTGCTGCTTTCCCAGGTGCATCAGTAGGGAGCTGGATCAGAAGTGGAGCAGCCAGGACTCAAACCGGCGCCCATATGGTATGCAAACACAGCAGACGGCAGCTTTATCCACTCTGCCACAAAGCTGGCCCCAAGTAAATATTTTTTAAAAAGTTAAAAAAAAAAAAAAAAAAAAAAAAAGAAGCTTGGAGCGGGCATCATGGTGTCGCTGGTAAAGCCACACCCCTGACACCAGCATTGCATATGGTCGATGGTTCAGGTCCTAGCTGCTCCACTTCTGATCCAGCTCCTTGCTAATGGCCTCTGAAAAACAGCAGGAGACAGCCTAAATGCTTGGACCCTGCCATTCATCCCTGGAAGAAACTCCTGGCTCCTGGCTTTGGCTTGGCTCAGCTTAAGCTGTTGCAGCCATCTGGGGAGTGAAACAGTGGATGGAAGATACATCTCTCTCTGTCTCTCCCTCTCTCTATGCAATTCTGACTCTTAAATAATAAATAAATCTTTTTTTTAAAATTTTTTTTTAAATTTTTGACAGGCAGAGTTAGAGAGAGAGAGACAGAGAGAAAGGTCTTCCTTTTCTGTTGGCTCACCCCCCAGGTGGCCGCTATGGCCAGTGCATTGCGGCTGGCATGCTGCGCTGATCCGAAGCCAGGAGCCAGGTGCTTCCTCCTGGTCTCCCATGCGGGTGCAGGGCCCAAGCACTCAGGCCATCCTCCACTACACTCCCTGGCCACAGCAGAGAGCTGGACTAGAAGAGGAACAACCGGGACAGAACCGGCGCCCCAACCGGGACTGGAAACTGGCGTGCCGGCGTCGCAGGCGGAGGATTAGCCTAGTGAGCCGCGGCGCCGGCCAAATAATAAATAAATCTTAAAAAAAAAAAGAAAGCTTAAGTTGAACCCCAACAACAATGCTGAATACAGTGTTCAATCTCACTTAGGAAACTCACCCCAATGGGATAATGCAATTTTTTTGTGAACGTTTTATTCAAATATAATGAAGTGCAAAAATATTTCAGGGCTAGGCCTGATGAAAGTCACATGTGCATAAACCAGAGTGATTAACCCATTTAAAATGCAGATTACTTCCACCATCCCAGAAACTTCCCTTCTTGTCAGTTCACTTTTCTGACTTCTGTCACTAGAAGCTGGATCTTCGCAGAGTGGAACTATGCATTATGGCCCTCTGTGTGTCAGATTCTTTCTGCTCAGCATAATGGTATGGAGATTTGTTCATGGCGTATGCATCAGTAGTTTTGTTATTTTTTTTTTCTACAGTGGGACATTTGAGTTGTTTCCAGTTCTTAGTCATTATTAGTCAAACTGCCATGAAATTCTTGTACAAAGTCTTTTTTGTGGACTCACATTCTCATTTCTCTTGAATAAACACCTGGGAGTAAAATTGCTGGGCCACATGGTAGATAGATGTATGTTGAACTTTACTAGAAATTATCAAATGCTTTTCCCACGTGGATGCAGCATTTTACGTTCCCACCAGTGATACATGACAGTTCTATTTACTACACGTCCTTAAGAGTCTCAATCTTTTTAATTTTAGGCATTCAGGTAAGTAGGTGTGTAATAGACTCTAAGAAAGTCAATTACCAGGTACATATGAACATAAATGTGTACCAGGAGAAACGTACAAGAATGGAATAGCCGAAAACTCGAAACGCAAAGGTCCATCGGAATAAAATAGATAAATTGCAATACACTATTGCCACATGGAAAAATGAATGCACTGCAGTTTTAGACACCAATAGGGATGAACATGACCAAAAAATTAGCATATTGAACAAAAAGAGTAATTCATGAATGAAAGCCCAAAGCATGAATCCATAAAAAGCTTAAAAAAATGCAAACCTGAGCACGACATTGTATACACCTTTACATACAGATAACAAAACAATAGGGAAAATCCATAAAACAATCAAAAATTCAGGAGATTCCTGAGGAGCCCAGGAGGGACCTCCACGGGCTTTGGGAATGCCAGAGAATACTTACCTGGATCCATGTTTATTCTTTAATTTTTTTAAGATTTTATTTATTTATTTGAGAGGTAGAGTTACAGACAGACAGAGAGAGAGAAATAGAAAGAAAGGTCTTCCTTCCGTTGGTTCACTCCCCTAAATGGCCACAATGGCCGGAGCGGCACCAATCCAAAGCCAGGAGCCAGGTGCTTCTTCCTGGTCTCCCACGTGGGTACAGGGGCCCAAGGACTTGGGCCATCTTTTATTGTTTTCCCAGGCCACAGAAGAGAGCTGGATTGGAAAAGGAGCAACCGGGACTAGAACTGGCGCCCATATGGGATGGCGGTGCCGCAGGCGGAGGATTAACCTACTGCACCACGGTGCCAGTCCCCCCATTTATTCTTTAAACAGAACATATATGGGGACTGGTGTTGTGGCATAGCAGGTTAAGGCACTGCCTGCAAAGTTGGCATCCCAACTGGTTCAAGTACTGGCTGCTCTGCTTCCAATCCAGATCCCTGCTCTGATGTTCCTGGGACGGCAGTGGAAGACGGCCCAAGTACTTGGACTCTTGTCTTCACCATGTCGCAGACCTGGTGAAGTTCCTGGCTCCTGGCTTTAACCTGGCCCAGCCCCGACCTTTGTGGCCATTTGGGGAGTGAAATAAGATCTCTTTCTCTGTCTCTCCCTCTCTCTGTGTCATGCTGCCTTTCAAATAAATAAATATAAATCTAAAAAGAGAGAGAGAGAGAGAGAGAGAGAGCGAAAGGACATGTATGACGTATACTACTTGGAAAGTGTGATGATGAATTTCACATGTCTTCTTGCAGGACCACTCCGGCTGCTGTGTGCAACCAAAGGGAGATGGCAGTATCACAGGGGTGGGGCGTGGGAAGTGTTGGTAAATATTCTATAGGATTTACCTGATGGGGTGGACAGAGGAGGTGGGATAAGGGGGAGAGGAAGAGAGGAACCAGGGAGACCCGGGCCGTGGCCTGAGCAATGTGGGGGAGGAGGTGCACACAGAAAAGACCGGAAATTACTGAGGTCCGCTGGAAAAACCAGGAGTGTTGTGTGTGACAGGGTAAATTTAAGATGCCTTTTTGACAACAGGAGGAAGACACATATGTCTGAAGCACGGGTGAGAGCAGAGCTGGAGGGACACAGCTGAGAGTCAGCAGAGCACAGTTCATTTTTAAAACTACAGGCAGGAACAAAGGAGAGAGAGATGAGAGAAGGAGGCCTCGGACAGAGCCTGGGACATCCTGATGTCTAAAAGAGAAGCTGGCAAACAAACAGTCAGGGGAGAAACAGGCGGTGAGGCCAGGGAAACCAGCTCCGCGTCTGGGAAGCCAGGAGAAAAGTTCCCGGAAAGGAGGAGGAGCGCACACTGTCAAATCTTGCTGGACTTCGCACCGACCACAGGATGGAAGTCAGTGGTGCCCTTCACAACGGATACTGCAGAGGTAAGGTGAAGGTCGGAGGGCCAATAGCGAACGAAATGAGACTGGACATGGCCCAGTGCTGTGGCTCAGAAGGTTAAGTCTCTGCCTGCAGGGTCGGCATCCCATAAGGGCACTGGTTTGAGTCCTGGCTACTCGACTTCCAATTCAGCTTCCTGCTAATGCACCTGGGAAGGCACCGGAAGATGGCCCAAGTACTTGGGCCCTTGCACCCACGTGGGGGACCTGGAAGAAGCTCCTGGCTCCTGGCTCCTGCCTGGCCCATATCCAGCCATTGTGGCCATTTGGGTACTAGGCCAGAGGATGGAAGGTATCTCTCTCTCTCTCTCTCTCTCTATCTCCCTCTGCCTCTGGCTCTCCTTCTCTTTCTGTGTAACTCTGACTTTCAAATAAATAAATAAATTTTTAAAATATTTATTTATTTATTTATTTGAAATACAGAGTTAAAGAGAGGCAGAGGCTGAGAGACAACAGGAGATTCATCTGCTGGTTCACTCCCTAGTTGGCCACAATGGCTGGAGCTGCACCAATCTGCAGCCAGGAGCCAGGAGCTTCTTCCAAGTCTCCCATGTGGGTGCAGGGGCCCAAGGACTTGGGCCATCTTCCACTGTTTCCCAGGCCACAGCAGAGAGCTGGATCAGAAGCAGAGCAGCCAGTCTTGAACTGTCACCCATATGGGTTGTTGGCACTGCAGGCAGCAGCTTTACCCACTACACCACAGCACCAGACCCAGTAAAGAGGCTGGACAGCATTAGTATGCAGGGAAATGCAAATTGAAACTAGCATGAGATACCACTTCCCACCCACCAGGACAAATGACAACAAGCACTACTAAAGATACAGAGAACTGTAGTCCTCACACACTGCTGGTCACCGGTGGGAATGTGAAATGGTGCAGTCACTTTGTCAAACATCCTAGCAGTTTCTCAAAAGGTTGAACACAGTTACCACAGGACTCAGAAATCCCACTTCTGGGCAAACACCCAAGAGAAATGCACACCTATGTCCACGCAAAACCTGTACACAAGTGAGTTAAAGCAGTATTATTCACAGTAGCTCCCAAGTGGAAATAACTCACAGTTGCAACAGCTGATAGATGTGGCAGGTTTAGACAATGAAACAAGAGGGCACAGACAACAAACAGGGTCTCTTTATCATCAGACTGGAAAATTTACTGAGAGACTGGATGCAAATAGTCATCTAAGAGAGAAGCAAGGTAACCAGGGAAATGTGGCAAGATAAGGCTGTGGTCCTATAAGAAGCTTCGAGTCATATTTCGCAAACTTGGGGAGATTACGTAACAACAAACATCCCCTGAATGGCTGGTCCACCTCAAGACGTTGAGGCTGAAAAGAAACGGGCAGCCAAGATTCAGAAGGTCAGGGGCAGCAGGGGCCTTGAGGCATGAATGAGGCTATGTCCCCCTTCTTCACCGAGCCGTCCACCAGTCAGAGGGAGACACTTGGGCAATGTCCACCCATACCAGGAACCAATCGGAGCTCAGAGTGGGCCCTTACCATCCTGCAGCTAGAGGGAAGGAGCAGTCGAATGAGAAGTAGGGACTGTTTTGGAGACTGGCAGAGGCGTGCCTGGTCAGATCCCAGGAGACCAGCCATCGAATTAACCGAATGAAGCACAGGATAGCACCGCCTTAGGCCAGCACAGGTGAACACAACCTTTTTGGCAGGCAGAGAAATGTCAACAGAAGGTGCTGAGGACGGGGAAGTGGGGGCTGCTTGCCTCTGGGAGCAGGAAAAAAGCCCAGCTCAAAACTGATGGCGCGGCTCACTAGACCAATCCTCCGCCTGCGGCACCGGCATGCCAGGTTCTAGTCCCAGTTGGGGCGCTGGATTGGGGTGCCAGGTTCTAGTCCCGGTTGCCCCTCTTCCAGTCCAGCTCTCTACTGTGGCCCAGGAAGGCAGTGGAGGATGGCCCAAGTGCTTGGGCCCTGCAACTGCATGGAAGACCAGGTAGCAGCCATTTCGGGGGTGAACCAAGGGAAGGAAGACCTTTTTCGCTCTCTCTTTCACTGTCTAACTCTGCCTGTCCAAAAAAAAAAAAAAAAAAAAAAAAGACTGATGGCGCACCTCTTTCCACCCACTCACACACAGCTGAGGGGGCATCCCACAGCCTTGTTCCCAACCACACACAGTTAACGCCGATTACTCAGTTACTTTTGAGTCTCTGAGCATTTTTGAGCCCCTCCCCAGGTCTTCTCAGGAGTCCACAGACTGACAAGGTCAGCCAGACGGAAGTGAAAATGCTTTAAAGCCAAGCCAGGTCTGAAGACTCCAAATCTAGTGCTCCTTCCGCTGGCCCACTGCCTTCCAAACAAGCTGTTCCCACTGACTAGGGGACGCCCATCGAAAGGGTCCCTCTGATCCCTGGCAACGCAGCAGCCTGATGCTCTCTCTGCCTCCAGCATTAGGCAACCACAAACTCACAGAGCAGCCCTGGGGGGTCGGTCATTATCCAGGGAAAGAGACAGAAAGCTCATCCCTTACACACCCCGCACGCCCAGTGAGGCACGTCCTTGATTGGTCTCAGACTGGCTTCATCCCCTCCCTCAGGCTTGGTTAGCTGGAGTCATAGCATTGCAACATCCCACATTGCGACACTCCCAGCCTCAGGCATGGGCCTCTCAGGGCCATCCTAGTGACTCAGGCTGTGTCTACACCACAGAGCGCCAGCCTCCTGCAGGGCACCCAGCCTTACTTAATACCTGCCCTGAAGTCTCAGCTCTGGTACTTCTGGTGCTGCCCAGAGTGGGCAACCAGAACACCAGAAGGCAGGAGCTGACACTTTTCTGGAAACCTAAGATTAGAACTCTAACTTCCAGTTGAGTCCTAGAGAAATAAACTATCTGTCTACCTTGCAAGAGGATCAGTGCCGCACCCTAAAAAAACTGCCTGGAAGGGGAGCTGTGCTTGGGCCCTGGGGCATGGAGAGGGGAAGGAGAGGGGAGGCTGGGGACACGTGTTCCTTCAGGACAACAACCTGCCCTGCCCCAGGCCTGCTCCCTCCAGGAGCTGCCTGCCACGTGGGATGAGTGTGTGTGCATGTGTGTGTGTAGTCCAGTAATTTGCTCTGCATATTTACATTGAGGCAGGAAGTAAAGTCTAGAAAAACAAGGTTATCTCAGTAGGCTGGCAGACAGCCCAGAGTTCAGGAGACAGGAGGAAAACTGGGCCAAGGAACAGAATTGCTCTGCACCACAGAACACCTGTGGGGTGAAGCCCACGGGGCTCCAGGTGCTGGTGCAGTCCTGTTTCCTGTGGGCCAATTCTTCCCATCCGCCAGACCATTCTTTGCTTTGTATCTGATCTGATGGTCTACTGTTCTAAATACACGAGTTTAATCCACCACACTCACACATTTGGTCTGCCCTTACTAGCTTCGTGTTCTTACTTCTTTCTCTTCAGTTTCTTTTCCTGACTTTTGTTGGACTGACGCATTAGCTCGACCATTACCCCTCTTTCCCCTGCCTGGTTTGGAGATAGTGTTTTCCTTCTTTCAGTGATTATCTTAAGTGACTGCCAAACAGACCTTTACCTGATGAGGTCTACGGTTTTCAGGAGTACCATTATCTTGAGCAAGGCAGAGACGTGGCACGGTTTCCTTCTTTACCTTATTCTTCCTTGGGTATATGGTTACCAATTCCAGCTTTCCTTTTCTTAAAATTAAAAGTCCAATTAGATACTGAATTTTGTTTGTGTGGTTTGCCATTGTGGCAGCCATTCTCTCTTCTTTTCCTGCCAAAATCATCCTACCTTGTACAGGCAAGCAAGGACCCAGTCCCCAGGAGATTACAGGCAACCCCGGCAAGCCTTGACTTTTTTTCCAAGATTTTTTAAAGTAAGTCTTTATTGTATCTAATCAGTTTGCAGTCTTGTCTCTTTTCAAAATAAAAAGATTTATTTATTTATTCAAAAAGCATCATGAAAGAGAGAGACAGAGAAAAAGAGACATCTTCCATTCTCTGATTCACTCCCCAAACGTAGGAAACAGTCAGGGGTAGGGGGGTAGGCTAAGCTGAAGCCAGGATTCAGGAACTCCAGCCTGGTCTCTCACTCTATTCTTTTCTGCCATCTAATGTCTATGAAATGTTGTATGTCAGTTCAACTTCCTTGGAATTCTTTCCCTCGGCAGTCTTTACCATTCATTCTCTTTATTCTTGTCTGCAGTTTTACTACAGTCTATCTAGTGACAAATTATTGATTCTGTGTGATGTTTGTGCTTTTCCTTCAAGTCTGAAATTCTGAGCCATTAGCTTTTCCATGTTATTCCTTTGCCTTGCCTTATCTCTCTCTGGAATCCCTACCAGACACACGCTACAGGCTCTCATTCTGTCCTCCAGCTGTGTGCAGCTTTCCAGGTGAATCCCTCAGTATTATCTGTCAAGTTCATGAATTCCCTGTGTTTAACCTACAATTATCATTTCAAATTCTAATGATACTATTTTTCATTTCTAGAATTTGGGGATATCTTCCTTTTTTAAAAAAATAAACATTTATTTATTTGAAAGGCAGAGTTACAGAGAGAAGGAAAGAGATATTCCATCCACTGGTTTGCTCCCCAAATCGCCACAATGGCCAGAGCTGGGCTGATCCAAAGCCAGGAGCCAGGAGCTTCTTCTGGGTCTCCCATGTGGATATAGGGGCTCAAGGACCTGGGCCATCTTCCACTGCTTTCCTAGATGCATTAGCAGGGAGCTGGATAGGAAGTGGAGCAGCCAGGACTCGAAAGGGTGCACATATGAGATGCCAGCACTGTAAGTGGTAGCTTTACCCACTACACAGCGCCAGCCCTAAGATTTTCTTTTTTAAAAAAAGATCTACTGCGGCTGGCATTGTGGCATAGCAGGCAGAAGCCACTGCCTATGATGCCGGCATCCCACATGGACGTCGGTTCAAGTCCTAGCTGCTCCACTTCTAACCCAACTCCTTGCTAATGGCCTGGAAAAAGCAGCGAAAGATGGCCCAAGTGTTTGGGCTCAGGCCACCCACGTGAGATATACAGAGGAAGCTCCTGGCTCCTGTCAACTTGGCCCAGTGCTGGCTGTTGCAGCCATCTGGGGAATGAACCAGTAAACAGAAGATATTTCTCCTCTCTCTATCACTCTTTTCTCTCTCTCTCTGTAACTCTGACTTTAAAAATAAATAAATAGGGGCTGGCACGGTGGTGCAGCGGGTCACTGCCCTGGCCTGAAGCGCTGGCATCCCATATGGGCGCCGGTTTGAGACCCGGCTGCTCCACTTCTGATCCAGCTCTCTGCTATGGCCTGGGAAAGCAGTGGAAGATGGCCCAAGTCCTTGGGCCCCTGCACCCGCACAGGAGACCCGGAAGAAGCTCCTGGCTCCTGGCTTCAGATAGGTGCAACTCCAGCCATTGCAGCCATCTGGGGAGTGAACCAGTGGATGGAAGACCTCTCTCTCTCTCTCTCTCTCTCTCTCTTCTCTCTGTGTAACTCTTTCAAATAAATAAATCAATAAATCTTTTAAAAATAAATTAAGTACCCTTTTCACCAAGATGGCACTGAAGGCGAAGAAGGAAGCTCCTGCCCCTCCTCAAGTTGAAGCCAAAGCGAAGGCCTTGAAGGCTAAGAAGGCAGTGCCGAAAGGCGTCCACAGCCACAAGAAGAAGAAGATCCGCATGTCCCCCACCTTCCAGCGGCCCAAGACACTACGCCTTGGACGGCAGCCCAAATACCCTCGGAAGAGCACCCCCAGGAGAAACAAGCTTGACCACTATGCCATCATCAAGTTCCCCCTGACCACGGCGTCGGCCATGAAGAAAATAGAAGACAACAACACACTGGTGTTCATTGTGGATGTCAAGGCCAACAAGCACCAGATCAAACAAGCTGTGAAGAAACTCTATGACATTGACGTGGCCAAAGTCGACACCCTGATCAGCCCTGACAGAGAGAAGAAGGCGTGTGTGCGCTGGCTCCTGACTATGATGCTCTGGACGTTGCCAACAAAATTGGGATCATCTGAACGGAGTCCAGCTGGCTAGTTCTAAATATATGTTTTTTCACCATATAAAATAAATAAGTAAATAAGTAAATAAATAAAGAAACCTTCAAAAAAGAGACTTATTTATTTATTTGAAAGGCAGAGCAATGGAGAAGGTGAAAGGGACAGAGGGAAGAGAGACAAAGACAGAGCTCTTCCATTCGCTTGTTCAGTCCCCAAAGGCACGCTACAGCCAGGGTTGGACCAGGACCCAGGAACTCCATCTGGGTCTCCTATGTGGGTGGCAGGGGCCCAATTACCTGCATCACCTTTCATTGCCTTCCCAGGTATATTAACAGGGAGCTGGATCTGAAATGCAGCAGCCAAGACTCAAGCTGGCACTCCAGTACGGGATGCCGGTGTAGCAAATGGCAGTGAGACCCACTGCGTTACAACAATGGCCCCTCCAGAATTTTTAATAGCTACTCTTTAATAAACACATTTGCTTCACAGTCTCTTCTTCCTGTAATGTATGTAGTGTTCCCTTATCTAGCTGAAGGTCCTAAACCTACTTACTTGTTGCTCTGTTACTTTCATTTCTTCTGAGGTAAATTCTTTTATTGATTCTTTGCTTCCACTGGTTTTCTTCATCTGTTACAGAACTCAAACACAAGCTCATCTTAACTTTTGCATTTCATTTTCTCTCCCCATTGAAGGGTTTAAACTCACGGTGTCTCCTTGAGATCCTGGTCTAGAATCAAATTTTGCGGCAGCAGCTCAGCTTGGGTCCGAGCTGTAACCATCGCTAAAATAAGCCTCAGCCCCAGGAAATGGTCAGTGGCAACCCTTTCCAGCCTACTTTCAGGCAGCGGGTTCAAGGCACACGCTGGCTCTACTCCCAAGCCTCTCGTGGAGCACCCGAGAGCGCTGTTACCCCAGACTTCTGCTCTCAGAGGCACAGCCCAGCAGGCCTGCAGCTTTCGCCCTGCTGTCATCCTCGTGTTCCTGCTCCACTTCTCATCCACAAGGATGTTTATTATTGTGTGGGGTGGAGGGGAGGAGTGCATGGCTATTTTTAGAATGTTATCTTTTCATGTATTAATGCTATGTGTTTAGAGTATAAATTTACAGAGCCACTGGATTAAACTGTTCGTACCAGGGCCCTGGGGATCCCTGCCAATACCAGTCTCTTGGGAAGGGATATCAAACCATCTCTGATCTCCAGCCAGCACACCAAAGGAAGCAGACTGAGATACCCTGGGGCAAGCTGAGCAAAAGACCCAAGGAAAACTATTCTCCCTTCCCCACCCCTGCCTTCATTCTAGTCCACACTGGGGTGGGCGGGGGCTGGGGTGTGTTGTTCCACAAACAGGATCACTCACTCAGATGTAGTCTGAGCACGCTTTCACTGATGAGGGCACTGTCAGCTGCCAGCCCTCTTCCATACCACCTGACCCATTCAGTCTTTCACGTGGCTAGTGAGAAATGCATTGCTGGCCAGATGGACACACTTGATGATAGGCCCATCTGATTCTCTTCAAGTCCCTGGCCCTCCCCCAACAATCAGCCTAAAGTTTCAATGTACATCAACTGAGTGGTAGATTTAAGAGCCAAATTCCAGTCCAGGCTGCAACCAACAAGGCCAAGATTTTTCACCAGTCAAAAGAGGATACCCAGGGGCCAGTGCAGGGAGTTGAGTCTCCACCTGCAACACTGGCTGAAAACCTGAAACACTGGAGTTTCAGCTGATTCACTTCCAATACAGTTCCCTGCTAAGGTACCTAGGAAAGTAGCTGAAGACGGCCCGAGTGCTTGGGCATCTGCCACCCATGTGGGAGATGCAGATGGTGGTCTAAGAGCCTGGCTTCAGCCTGGCCCAGCCCAGGCTGTTGTGGCCACTTCGAGAGTGAACCAGTGGATGAAAAGATCTTTCTTTTCCTCCCTCTCTCTTTCAAATAAATAAATAAATCTAAAAAAATTATTTAAAAAAAAAAGACGACATCTTGGTTCTCTTGGATTATCTCTATTACTGCCAATCACCTCTGACGTCAAAGTCATTGTGATCACCGCCATGGCTGGCGCGCTGCGGCCGGCGCACCGCGCTGATCCGAAGGCAGGAGCCAGGTGCTTCTCCTGGTCTCCCATGGGGTGCAGGGCCCAAGTACTTGGGCCATCCTCCACTGCACTCTCGGGCCACAGCAGAGAGCTGGCCTGGAAGAGGGGCAACCAGGACAGAATCCGGCGCCCCGACCGGGACTAGAACCCAGTGTGCCAGCGCCGCTAAGTGGAGGATTAGCCTATTGAGCCGCGGCGCCGGCTGTGATCACTTTCTTGCCTCTCTGATCTTTGTTACCTCTTCCTTGCAGCTGCTAATATATCATGAAGGATCTGCCCTCACTCCTTTTTGCCTTCACTGCTAGTATACCCACTATTCCCTTTCAAATCTATCCAGTTTCCTAACGTTCCTGGGAAAGCAACAGAAGACGGCTCAGGCCACTTCTGGATGGAGTTCTGAGATCCTTGCATCACAATGGACCAGTCTTGGCCATTGCAGACATTTGGAAAATGAAGCAATGGATGGAAGATCTCTCTCTCTCTCTCTCTCTCTCCCTCCCTCCCTCCCTCCCTCCCTCCTTCCCTCCCTCTCCCTCTCTCTCCCTCTTCCTTTTCCTCTCTTTCCCTTTCTCTCCCTCTCTCATTCTGCCTTTCAAACAAATAAATAAACTTTAAAAAAAAAAAAGTATATGAGGGGCTAGCATTGTGGCATACCCAGTAAAGCTGCCCCTTGTGATATCAGCATCCCATATGGGTGTCAGTTCATGTCCTGGCTGATCCACTTCCTATCCAGCTCCCTGCTAATGGACTGAGAAAGCACTGGAAGATGGCCCAACTACTTGGACCGCTGCTACCCATATGGGAGACTGGGAGCTGGCTCTTGGCTCCAGCTATCTGGGGAGTGAATCAGCAAATGAAAGATCTCTAACTATCTCTCTCTCTCTCTCTCTCTCTCTCTCTCTCTCTCTCCCTCTCCACAGGTCTTTTAAAAAAATAAATAGTCTGGGGCCAGCGCTGTAGCGCATTAGGTTAAAGCCCTGGCCTGCAACACCAGCATCCCGTTTGGACACCGGCTTGAGTCTCTGCTGGTCCACTTCTGATCCAGCTCCCTGCTAATGTGCTTGGGAAAGCAGCAGAGGATGGCCCAAGTCGTTGGGCCCCTGTACCCACATGGGAGACCTGGAAGAAACACCTGGCTCCTGGCTTCGGATCAGCTCAGCTCTGGCCATTGCGGCCATTTGGGGAGTGAACCAGTGGTTGGAAGACCTGTGTCTCTGTCTATCTCTCTCTGTAACTCTTTCAAATAAATAAAATAAATCTTAAAATAAATAGATAAATAAATAAATAATCTGGCTGTTGTGGCCATTTGGGGAGTGAGCCGGTGGATGGAAGACCTAATCTCTGTAACTGCCTGTGAAATAACTAAATAAATCTTTAAATAAATAAATAAGTACATGGGATGGGTGGTTGGGCATTGCAGCACAGTAGGTTAAGCCATTGCCTGAGATGTTCACATCCCAAATCAAAATGCGGGTTCAAGTCCTGAAGGCTCCACTACTGACCCAGCTCCCTGCCAAGACGCCTGGGAAGGCAGTGGCTGATGGCTCACGTACTTGAGTTCCTGCTACCATGTAGAGGACCCAGATGGAGTTCCTGGATCCTGGCTTCAGCCTGACCCAGCCCCTATTGTTGTAGGTATTTTGGGAGAGAAATAGTGGATGGAAGATATGTCTCTCTCTCTTTCCCACCCTCTCATTCTGCCTCAAATAAATAAAGCTTTAAAAAAAATAGTGTATGAAATGGGGCACCCAGCCGGCGCCACGGCTCACTAGGCTAATCCTCTGCCTTGCGGCCCCGGCACACCGGGTTCTAGTCCCGGTGGGGGCACCGGATTCTGTCCCGGTTGCCCCTCTTCCAGGCCAGCTCTCTGCTGTGGCCCGGGAGTGCAGTGGAGGATGGCCCAGGTGCTTGGGCCCTGCACCCCATGGGAGACCAGGATAAGTACCTGGCTCCTGCCATCGGATCAGCGCGGTGCGCCGGCTACAGCGCGCTGGCCGCGGCGGCCATTGGAGGGTGAACCAACGGCAAAGGAAGACCTTTCTGTCTCTTTCACTGTCCACTCCGCCTGTCAAAAAAAAAAAAAAAAAAAAAAAAAAGAAAGAAAGAAAAAGAAAAAGAAAAAGAAATGGGGCACCCCTATTCATGGGGTCACAGTCAGGTTTCATAACAACGATAGCATTTCAGAGACCCACAAACCAGGATCTCCCAAGCCTCACTGCTCATGATCTGCCACCCTCCTGGGATTATGAACTAATTTGGATCAGAAGCCAAATGTGGCCCACATTTATTTAAGATCCTATACTGATCTTTTGTATCTATTTCCCTCACTTAAAATATAAATTCTAAGGGCACAGAGACCATGCTTTGGATTCCTGCCTCTTAACAGTGGGCATCAATACATGTTTTCCCAAATGAGTCTCTTCTCCATACGTAACCCCAGAAGAAATAATTGCTATGAAGAAATTCTTTGAAACTGTTTTTATCAATTATATAAGTTTGTAGAGGGACTGCAAATGACATTCTGCCCCACCTCCTGGTGCTGACAGTCTGGAAATGAGAGCTTTCTCCAGCTTCTCCTGGACCACCACCAAACCCGAGGCATCAGGGTAAGCCAGATTTAGCAAATCTGAGCCATGGGGAGGGTGTGTGTGCGTGTGTGTGTGTGCGTGCGTGTGTGTAGCTCAGGCAGCTGCCTGGACTGCAGCAATGATGCAAGTGCCCTGCTCTCTAGGCCGTCACAGCCACAGCTCAGACGGAGCTTTCTGTCACTCCTGTAAGAAGCGCAGGCCTCTGGCTGCAGTTGGCCCGGGCTAGGGCTTTCCAGGTCGTCAGGTCTGTTCACCTCAGCTCTAAGCCTCTCAAAATGAAAAAAGCGCCTAGAAAAACTTGGACTCAGAGTCTGGCTTTGCCCCTGTCGGCTACTATTTTGACTATTCGACCTTTTTCCGGGGTGTCCTTACCTATAAAACGGGAATGCCACCCATCTCAGAGGGGTTCTAGGAGGGTTGGAGGCATAAAGCTCCTAGCTCAGTGGCTATCTGGGCAGACTGAGGGCCACAGTTCTGCTGGCCCCAGCCTCAACTTGGGCAACCACTCCTGGACCCCAGCCCTGGACAGGCACCCAGGCACCCTAGCCTTCCTTGGGCCCTAGAGCTTCCTTCCAGGCCAACTATAGGCACTGCTCCCTCACTCCACCTCCCTGGCATTGGAGAAGGCTGAGGCCTCAGGGCCAGCTCTGCCTCAGCTGACCTTTGCCCTCAGGCTGAGCACAGAAGAGCGCCATGCCCATCCTCTGACAGAGCACACAGATCCTAGCCCTGTCACCTCTTCCCCAGCCTCCACTTCATGAGACCACGCAGAAGAGAAGCCTAACGTGAGCAGCTCCTAAACAGCCCCTGTGGTCCAGCCCACAGGCGTCCACCGCGGCGAGATTCTCGAGAAGACAAAGTTAATGAGGGGTGTCTCTCTAGGGCTGAAAGCCCTAGACATTAAGAAAGGCAGGAGAGGGCTGGCGCCGCGGCTCACTTGGCTAATCCTCCGCCTGCAGCACCAGCACCCCAGGTTCTAGTCCCAGTTGGGGCGCTGGATTCTGTCCTGGTTGCTCCTCTTAAAGGCCAGCTCTCTGCTGTGGCCCAGGAGTGCAGTGGAGGATGGCCCAGGTCCTTGGGCCCTGCACCCGCATGGGAGACCAGGAGGAAGCAGCTGACTCCTGGCTTTGGATTGGCGCAGCGCCAGCCGTAGCGGTCATTTGGGGGGTGAACCAACGGAAGGAAGACCTTTCTCTCTGTCTCTCACTGTCTAACTCTGCCTGTCAAAAAGAAAAAAAAAATAAAGAAAAAAAGAAAGGCAGGAGGTAGGAAGAGACACGTAGGTGGCTTTGCAGACTTTTGGAGGAAGCAGGGTGTGGGGTAAACAAAGGGCAGCCAAGGAAAAGCCAGAGAAGAGCCTGGACCCTTGGGGGTTTGGACCTTCATTTCCCACTTCCACCCTCCGACTGCCTCCAAGGTCAACTGCACTGGGGCACTGGGAGTCTGCTCTAGTTTCCTTTAAAGACAGGGTTCAGAGCACCAGGTGGTTTGGCTTATGATTCATCTCCGCTTATAATTCTGATCTCAGTCACATCACGGATGTTTACCGAAGGGCCACCGAGAAGCTGTCAGGGCCCTCCTCTCCTGTGCTTGCCTGAGTATGCCTCGAATTGCAAGAGAAAAGCCGAGGGCGTGTGCATTCAACAATTATCTATTGATTCCCACCAAGGAGTGGCGGCCAGCAAGGGCAGAGCCTTAGCCCCTCCATCGGGGGCTGTATCACCAACCCCGGAGCAAGCCCTCTGTCTGCGGCTTTGAGGGCCCTCCCTGACAATTAGGCCAGCTTCCTGTCTTGCTGAGGGGCAGAGTAATGAGGTTCCTGTTCTGAGTCTCTCTACCACCCAGGGCTCCTTGGCATCCGCAACCTTCCCCCAGGAGGGCTGCCCTCCCCAGGGTATGTCAAAGGGCAGCTGGCCTCTAAGACTAGCACTCCAGGTACCAACTGGTTTTTTGTTTGTTTGTTTCTTTAAAGATTTATTTAATTTATTTGAAAGGCAGACTCAGAGGGAGAGGGAGGGGAAGAGAGGAGAGCGGGGAAGAGAGAGGGGTCGGGGGTAGGGAGAGAGAGAGAAAGAGATCTTCTATCCATCTGTTTATTCCACAAATGGCCAGGGTTGGTCTAGGCCAAAGCTAGCAGCTTCATCTGGGTCTCCCATGTGAGTACAGGGGCCCAAGCACTTGGGCCATCTTCCACTGCTTTCTCAGTCGCATTATCAAGTTGCTGGATCAGAAGTGAAGTAGCCAGGACACAAACCAGCACCCATATGGGATTGCAGGCGGTAGCTTTTTACCCACTGTGCCACAAACTGGTCCCCGGTCCCAACTCTTTAATGAGGTGGAGCTGGTGACCTGCTCCCATGGCCTATCCCAAAGCCAAGACAAGCTAATGCACCGATCGGGGCTTTAGGAAGGAAGTGAGCACAGCTGTGTGCCTGGGGGGAAGGGCCACTCTCCTCCATCAAAGTCCCTCCTGGCTCTTCTCAGGATCTAGGACAATTTGATCCTGCCCACAACCTGTTCCAGTCCCTGGCTTTCCCCCACACATGTACTCATTAGCCTGGGTTTGAGAGGTTTTAGAAGAGACTCTCACTGTGCCCTTTCCAGATGACGGGGGAGAGGGAATAAGCGGTTTCTTGAATAACCTTCGACCCTCTCTCCAGGTGGAATATCTGCCCCAGCCACAGAGACCAGGCAATAAAGTAAAGGTGACAGTCGAGGCTGCGGGGTGGAGGCCTACCTTGTGCTGTGCAAAATTCCCTACATGGCAGCAGGGTGGGGTCAGCAGGCTGAAATTGATGACGGAATCTCCCTCTTTGAATCTGTCCTGCACCCACGTTTCTCTGAGGCGGTGAGTCTCTGGACTTCTGGTGGCTTCACCTGAACATACGGCATGAAGCGGGGTTCTGTGGGTGCCAGTGGGCAGCACTCTGCCATTTGGAGACAAGTGTGTTTCCAGGCCCCACCCAGAAAGCAGAGCTGGTGCTGCAAGCCGGGAGATTCAGCTTTGTGGCCAGGTTCTTATCTACTTCCTTCACCAAGACCACATGACTTCAAAGTGGTTTTTTTTTTTTTTTTTTTTTTTTCCCCAAACACAGAACAATCTTTCCACCCAACACACCCAAAAAACCTCCATCAGCCAGGCCAACTTCTTATCAGTTTCTATTCTTGGGACCCAGTGGGAGGAAAGAACCGGTGGGGAAGACTTCTACAGTTCCTGCCAAGATCAGACGCTGGAGAACCACCAGCCTTTTGTGCAGCAGCTTAGGAGCTACGCTGGGCCTGAGCTCCTTGTCAAGAAGCAGTCCTATTACAAAGCTCACTCAGAATTCTAACTGCACTCCTAGCAGGTCTAGTTATGTAGGTACTAACCCCCTGGGGAATCCAGGGACTGCAGCATCCCCTTCTTGCCTCCCACAGCAAATGGGCCATGGGAGAGAGGAAGCTGGGTGGCAATGGTGTAGGTCCTAGAGAGTGTGGAGACAGGAGGACAGGCCAGTGCTAGGGGCCGGAGAGTCTGGCAACAAGGCATGTGGAGGAACGCTGGCCCTAGAGGCATATGTCACCAGGGAGTGGTAGAGCAGGACATGGTCCCAAAGCCCTGGGAAGAAACCAGTAATCTGTACTTTAGGAGCCAGGCTGTATTCACTCTTCATATACCGTAGCTTTAGCTTTCTTTTGTTCTCCCTTTATGTTTAGTAAGGTCGTTTGGAAAGGTTAACCTGTAGCAACCTGGAGAAGGTGTCAAAGTCCATGCTCTGACCAAAAAAGACGGATGCCACGCCCTGCCCCACTCTCCAGGTGTGAAGGTAGAGACCAGTGGAGTAAAAGGACGGAGGAGAGGCCAGAGTCAGGCCCTGCTCAGTTGCTGTGTCTTCTGGACATCTCCTCTCTCACAGAGTTCCAGTTAGAAGAGCAGTCAAGAGACTGTGGCCAGCCTGGTGCTGGCTGGTCCCTTCCAGTGCCAGCTCCACAGGTGGCTTTGGGAAGCAGCCCTGGCCTGACCTCCCCAGCACCCACTTGCCCTCATTTTTCTCTGGCTCTGGCTGAGCAGTCATCCTCTTCATGGAGGAGCTGCTAACACGCTGTGACCTACTCCGGCTGGGCCCTGGTTGCTAGGTAATCACTTTAGCACCTCTGGCAAGTGGCAAAATCAGCTGCTACGGAGAAGCCAAAGAGGATCTTCCCCTTGCACTGCCTCTATCCCTCCACAATGAGAGCAGCTGGGTTAGGGGAGGTCGGGGGTCCTTTCCAGTGAACCCATGCACCCTCAAGCAGTGACACATCCTCAGACATCTGGCCCATGTTAGAAGCTCTGTTCCTAGATGATCCAGCATAAGATGAACTACTGCACCTTTGGGGAACGTGAAGGAGAGGGATCCACGGCCCTCGGTCCGTTACAACGGCCTCCAGGGAGTGGGCTTTGTTGTTAGACTTTATCGTGTATCTTGGGCTACACAAGTTCTGCCAACACCGATGGTGCTGTCAGGGCCTGCGACTGTGCAGGGGTGACGCTGGTCTGGGAGCACATGGAGCCAACAGCCTGCTTTTATGTCCTTTGCCTTTCCTGGTGAGGCTGGGGCATCCTTACCCTGATGCATGCCCATAAGTTGACCTTTCACCGTGAACTAATGACTAATGCCAGAGGGCCTCAATGCCAGACTGGCTATGCTATTGCCAAGAATGCACCTTTGGGCAAACCATACTTCTCTGTGACTCAGGTCCTCTCTCCATGAAGTGCACATGATGATGCCTGTCCTATGAACCTCACACAGTTCCCAGTTCCTGTAAAGATTAAATAAGTAATTTCAGGCTGTGAAGTGCTACATACCCAAGGATTATCACTAAGAGTTGGGCTCACAGAGAAGAAGGAGGCAGGGACAAAAAGAGACACTATGGCCAAGCCTAAGGAAACAGGGAGTATGGCCCCAGCCTGGGAGACTTTAGAATCAGCCCCAAGGGGCTTGCATTGTGGCACGGTGGGTTAAGCTGCCATATCCCATAATGGAGCACTGGTTTGAAACCCAGATCCCTGCTAATGCATCTGGGAACGCAGTGGAAAATGGCCCAAGTACTTGAACCCCTGTCATCTATGTGGCAGACCTGGAAGGAGTTCCTGGCTCCTGGCTTTGGCCTGGCCCAGCCCTGACCACTGTGGCCATTTGAGGGTGAACCAACAGATGGAAGATTTTCTGTCTCTCCTTCTCTCTCTTTCAGTCTGCCTTTCAAATACATAAAATAAATCTTTTTTTTTTTTTTTTTTTTGACAGGCAGAGTGGACAGTGAGAGAGAGAGAGACAGAGAGAAAGGTCTTCCTTTGCCGTTGGTTCACCCTCTAATGGCTGCCGCAGCCAGCGCACCGCGCTGATCCGATGGCAGGAGCCAGGTACTTATCCTGGTCTCCCATGGAGTACAGGACCCAAGCACTTGGGCCATCCTCCACTGCCTTCCCGGGCCACAGCAGAGAGCTGGCCTGGAAGAGGGGCAACCGGGACAGAATCCGGCGCCCCGACCGGGACTAGAACCCGGCGTGCCGGCGCCGCAAGGCGGAGGATTAGCCTAGTGAGCCACAGCACCGGCCCTAAAATAAATCTTAAAAAAAAAGCCAGCTTCAAGCAGAAACAGGCAGAGACTAGGGGCCTCTGGGTGCTGAGAGGAGAGGCAGGCAGGGCACTCTGATCAGTGTGGGCTGGCAGACAGCTCAAGAGAGAAGTGGCTGTCAGCTGAGGAGCAGGAGGAAAGATGCATGAGAGAGAGGGTCAGATGGGGCCCACCTCACTTCCTGAGAACCCAGTTCTCCTGTCTCCAGGTGGAAGTGCCCCAGAGCTGCCAAACCTCCAGTACTTTGTTTGCTGCCAACACCACACTCTCAAACAGCCCAGCCCTTCACGGGACAGCCTCCTCTTTCTGGACCAGCAGCCCAGCAAAGTGACTCACTCAAGAAAAGAAGCCTGGACAAGAATGAACTTGAGGGTTCTTGCTAAGTCAGAGGCTCAAAACCCAGAACACACTGCTAACCTATCACTACAACACGCCATTCCTGGGTATGCCAAGTGGGTCAAATATCTGTACCTTCACAAAGGGAGATGATAAGCAATGAGGCCAAAAGAGAGTTATTTTTTCACTTTTCTGTACCTGAACATGGCACCACTGCTCTAGGCATTTTCTTTCAAAGGAGAAGACACGGGGGCACAACTTTCCCATTAGGAAACCCCCTATACAATCCAGAAAGCACAGCCACCACTTGGAACAGCTGCATCCCTTAATAGAGTAACAGTTCAAGTCTCAGTTCCTCAAACTCCAATCTAGTTGCATGCTAATGCAATGATGGTTCAAGTACTTGGGTTCCCATCACCCATGTGGAAACCTTGTTGGCATTCCTGGCTCCTGGCATCAGCCTGGCCCAGCCCAGGCTATCACAGGCAGTTGGAAAATCAAGCCAGTGGACAGGATCTCTGTCTCTCTGCATCACTCTGCCTATCAAATAGATGAAAAAACTTAAAGAATAAAAAATCCAAATGATGGATGACAGTGGATGGAGACAGTCCCAAGGAAAAATCCAGACAGCTGGGTCAATGCCTCCTTTATTGACTTGTGCCTGGTGAGTGTCTTTCCCACCTCAGACAGACCCTTTCATAACAGCAGTTGCCACAGAGATTGCCTTGGGCCATAAAAGAAACATTTGCCATAAACTGCCTGTGTCAGCTCTTTATCGCACAATCCAGGTAAAGAACAATTCCTTCCGGATGGGTAGCAAGGAGCTTCTTTCTGAAAAATTGCAAGAGTCCCCAGCCAAGTCAGACCACCTGAGTTCTTTTTTTTTTTCTTTTTAAGATTTATTTATTTATTTAAAAGGCAGATATACAGAGAGAGAAGGGGAGAGGCAGACAGAGAGAGAAATCTTCCATCTACTGGTTCTCTACCCAAATAGCCACAATGGCCAGGGCTGGACCAGCCAAAACCAAGAACCAGGAGCTTCCTCCAGGTCTCCCACACAGGTGCAGGGGCCCAATCACATGGGCCTTCCTCTGTTGCTTTCCCAGGAGCATTAGCAGGGAGCTGGATCAGAAACGGGGCAGCCGGGACCTGAACCAGTACCCATATGGGATGCTGGAACTGTAGGTGAAGGGTCACCTTCTATGCCACAGTGCTGGCTTCCCACTTGGGCTCTTGCCTCAATCCATATACTGGTTTGGGGATCTTGGCCATGCTTCTCAACTTCCTGATCTGTAAATGAAATGACTCAATGATTCTAACTTCTGGTTTACATTCTACCATTGTTTTTTAACATTGATTTATTATTTATTTGAAAGATAGTATGTCAGTGAGGAGAAACACACACACACACAGAGATAGAGAGAGAAATATCTGCTATCTACTGGTTCACTCCCCAAATGACCACAACAGATAGGTCTGAGCCAGGAACTCCATCCTAGTTTCTCACATGAGAGTCAGACACCCAAGTTCTTGGGCCACAATCTGCTGCTTTCCCAGGTGCATCAGCAAGAAGCCGGATTGGAAGCAGAGCAGCCAGGATAGTCAGTGCTCTGATATGGGTTACTGGCACTGCAAATGGCAGCTTCACCTGCTGTGCCACAATGCTGGCCCCCTAGCATTCAGTTTTTCACAGGTAAAATGAGCACACGGTGGTTGTCTTGGTGTTTCTGACATATAAATAAGGCTGCTGAACCACCACAAGGTCTCCATGGGTCCAAATACATGTGTGGCACTGCCTTAATACCTTGTAGTGGATGACAATCCATTCTTCCTTTGGACAACCACTTCTCCCCCAAATTTCCTTCTCTGTGCTACATAACCCTGGCCTAGCCAATCAGGATCAAAAGTTCACAGCCACAGAGCTTGGGCAAGGGCAGGACATGGGTACCAATTCAGAATGAACCCAGGGTTTTTTTGTGTGAGAATCCTGAGAAGAGAAGCTGTGAGGACAGTGGCTTGTACTGCAGACAGGTGCCTCCTATCAGATGGGAAACAAAAGTGGCACCATCTTCCCTGAATGCCAGTTTTAACATTTATAACCGAAGAAGTCCCATTGATACAACCTCATACACATGTATAACCATCTTCCATTTCATTCAAAAGAACTTTAAAAAACCCCTTACCACATCACTTGCCATCTGATACAAAAGAGCTATGCAGGACTTACATTTAAAACCCCCATCCTAGGGCTGGTGCTGTTGCATAGTGGGTAAGGCACCCTATATGGACACTGTTTCAAGTCCTGGCTGCTCTACTTCCAATTCAGCTACCTGCTAATGCACCTGGGAAAGCAGAGGGAGATGGCCCAAGTACTTGGGCTCCTGCATCCATGTGGGAGACCCAGAGGAAACTCCTGGCTCCTGGCTTCAGACTGGGCCAGCTCCGGCCATTGCAACCATTTGTGGAGTGAACCAGTGGATGGAAGATCTCTCTCTTTGCCTCTCCTTCCTTCTTTCTCTGTAACTCTGCCTTTTAAATAAATAAGTAAATCTTTTTAAAAATTAAAAAAATAAAACCCCAATTCTTGACAGGTCAACCCAGCTCAGAGGTCCACAAGAACAGAAGTGGCCTGTGCACTGACATTCTGGGATTCCTGGCAGTGGCTCAGTTCTGGCCAGAACCCAAGTACTTTTCCAGCTAGGGGCACTGCCCAGTCATGCAGACGGTGAGGGTGGCTTGGGGTCAGCACTGCCCACTGCCAGAGTTCCCCAGGCACTGCGGAAACTCAGCATGGGAGCGGGCTATGCCTTTTGCTGTCCAGCCATGCTCTGAACCAGGGGTCAGGGAAAAGAACAGCATCCTGGACATGGAATGTGCATACGTGGAAGTCTGGACCCTACCAGGTTCCACTCCTCTTCTTGCAATGGGTTTTAGGGGGAAGACTTTCCGAAACTATTTCTCAAACTGTAAGAGTCATTTCTGGCTTTTTCAAATCATGCTGGATACCTGCTGGGACACCAGACCCAATTGGTATCAGAATATGGGGTGCCATTTATATTATCACGTGCTTATTAATAAATTCTCAATATTAATAAGCCTTTGTAGGTTCTTGCTTAATATTCAGAGAAGAATTCTGAATACTGGCATAAATGAACGAGGCAGTGTGGTAAGTTTTTTAGGTTTTATTCAGTGGGAGAAATGCATAGGAGAGTGAGGGACCTATCTAAAAGAGAGAGGAAATCTGGATTTATACCGAGTACCAGGAGCCAGCCACGTGAAGGAGCATGTAGGCCATGAAGCATGGAGCACGCAAAAGGGCCAGAAAGGGCTGGGCCCACAGTGTCCCAGGCCTTTAATCCACTTCCAAAGGGGAATGGTTAATTAGCCTGATTGGTCGGTGGGCACACAGGTATGGCCAGGTAGGGGCATGAGGTCACACAGGGGCGTGGTGAAGAGGTAGTCTTCCAGCTCACAAACCTAATTAATTCTATCCTCTATGCCTGCCTACAACACAATAATCCCACAAACTTCTGGATAGTCTCCCTTACATGAGGGACCTTAGAGGGACCCCAAAACACCTCAGACTCAACCGGCCTTGAACCAAACTCATGCATAACCTGTGCCCCCAAACTCCTCTTTCTATATTCCCAGTTTCTGGGAAAACGACCACCATCCATCAAAGCCCAAAACCTAAAGTCATTCTTGATTCTCCTTGGCAACCTCCCACAGCCCATCTACTATTAGCCTAGCTGGTTCTTATACCTAAAATCCCTCTCAAATCCTTCTATTTCTCTCCATGTCTACAACTATCAGTTCTATCCAAGGAACCATTGTGGCCTACAGTAGCCTCCTAACTACTAACTACTACTGCCACAGATCTACTAAAGAGACCCCTTCAATTCCTTCTCCACAGGAAAGCACAACTGATCTTCACAAATGCAAATTCCATCCGACCTCCCTTTCCAACTCCCCCAGCAAAACAGGCACATCTTCTAGTGCTGGGGGGCCAAGGGGGGCTGGCTGACAGACTGACAAGTCTGACTGGCTGAGGAGCTGGCTAACAGGAAAAGTCTGGGAGCTGCCACTCAGCCAGAGCCCTTGTCCCACTCCTCGGGTGGCTTCAAACTCCTGGGTCAGGCTCAGAATCAGCCTGGCCTTGCCAACACTGCATCTCAGCACAGGCCTCATCTGACCCCAGATGGGAAAGGAAGCTGGTGGCCTGGCCAGGCCAGGGAAACCCAGCTGGGCTGGAGCCAAGGGCTGTGCATTTGAGGAGGGAGAAATGACAGCAAGAGCTGCACAGGAGACTGTCAGAGCCTGTGGGGCCGCCTGGAGAAGACAGCTGTCGGGAGTACAAACTCCAGGAGCCTATCTCTGCACTGTTATCAGGCTGACCCCTGGCAGCCTTGAGGCCTGTGAGAACAAACAGTCATTAACAAGCCGCCCACACTTCCTGCAAGCACAATCCTGTGACCAGCCCAGTCCAGCGGAGGCTGCTGGAAAGCTGGGCCTTCCTCCCCGCCAGGGTAGGGCCTGGGGCCCTGTCCCTTGGCCAGACCCCTCTATCCTGCCCTCCTCCTTGGACAAGACTCAAGAAACCCTTTGCTGTATTCAAACTGGTCTCCTTGAGGTCCCCAAACAACTCCTGCCTTCCCAGTTCAGGTTTTATAAGCAGCCTTCTAATTGACTGGGAGGTGCCACCAAGCCGGCCCCCAGACAGGTTCTCCACCCCTAGCAAATGTTTGTCATGTGACATCGCTGTGACTGTGTGTCCAGCCTGTGACTCCACCTTCCACCCTGGCTTTGGATAAAATTTGGCTAGAGCAGAGGGCAGGGTGCGGAGAAGTAGGAGGAATTTGGAACAGAAACACAGAGGGACCTTATTAACAGTCCCCCCAGGGCTTAATCAGTGACCAGGGTTAAGATGAGAGGAATGAGAGACCAGACAGGTTTTTCTGCCTGCACTCAGGACATAGCCAGATTTAAAGGTGGGAGGTGGAGATGAAGAACCACTGAAAATGGGGGTTAAGTTTCCTGGGTTGCCAAGAGCCTAGGCTCTCCAAGGAGATGATGGAGCAGGCTGGCTGCTGTTTCAGTCAAGTAAGTTAAGAAGGGTCAAAGCAATTTCCAGCTCTGGACCCCATGCTGGCATCCTGGACCCCCAACACTATGTGGCACGTCTCTGTCAAACAGAGGGTTTGAGAGCAAATCCCTGAACAGACCTTCAGATTCTTTATTCACAGATGAGGACTCTGAGGAGGCCCAGAGAGGAGCAGCAGCTTGCCCTGAGACACACAGCACTGAGCCCCACCACACTGAGCCTGGACAATAAAAACCATCAGACCCCTTAGCCCTGAGCGACAAGCTGTTTCCCCTTTGGAAGGGCCAAACAGCCATGCCCTGAGGCTCTTGGGCTCTTAAACAGCCCACCTGGACCTCCAGAGCTGCCAACAGAGAGCCTACAGGTTCTCTCCCTGCTAGAAGGATGAATGGCAAAGCAAGCTGATAAGATTCAGGAGGGGCAGGAATTAGTAGGACAGTACAGATGCAGGAGACAGAGTTCCTCCAAAATCTTTACCTAGGCTTGAAGTGGGGGAAGCAGACAGACAGCTGCGCATTCTCTTTGGAAAGCGACAGAAATGCCACTTGAGAAATTAAAACTCGGGAACGTCACTGTGGTGCAGCAGGCTGAGCTGCTGCCTGCAAAGCCAGCATTTCCTCTCTGAGCCATGGAACACTGGTGGAGTCCTTGCTACCCCACTTTTGATCTAGCTTCCTGCTAATGTGCCTGGGAAAGCAGAGAATGGCCCAAAAACTTGGGCCTCTGCCCCTAATGTGGGAAACCAGATGGCGTTCCAGACTTCCGGCTTTAGCCTGGGCCAGCCCTAGCTATTGCAGCCATTTGGGGAAACAATCAGCAGACAGAAGATATCTCTCTCTCTGTTTTTTCCCTTCAAATAACTAAGTAATAAATTTTTTTTAGCAAAAACTCATATTCATTCTACAAGCTTGTCCACTGTTGGTCTAGTGTCAACTGTAAATTGCTTTTCAGGCACTAAGGAAATTCCCTCATTAAACTGTTACCACTTTGGCCTCAGGTTGAAACTCCTTGACACAAGCTATTTACAGCCCTCGGGTACCATGCACTTAGCCCATACCTGGGCCAAGTTAGAGCCCCAGGAACCAGCCAGAGGCTAAACAGCCCTCCCACCCCACCCCACCCCCACGGAAACTCCCTTGTGGTCTGGCAACTGAAACCCAGAACTCACACTGTCCCCTTGGGAATCCAAGAGAGACAGAAATGGCAGTGAGAGGCTTTCAGGGGCACTCTCCCCGCCCACCCTCATCATGACCTTTCCCACCCAGTGACCTATGCTTGCTGTCTGTTTTCTTGCACAGTCCGAGGACTCCACACACGCCCATAGCAGCTTTCATTTCCTCTTGCCACCCTGGTTCCAACTCACCATCCACAAAGGACCAACATTTTGTCTTGAACTGCACTTGGATGGGAATGAGGGTTGGAAGGATCCCACTAATGGGGCAGTGGAGGCTCAACATTCTGCCAATGTCCCTTTCAAACTCAAGAGAACCTTGCAAAGGCAGGAGGGAGTCGGAGTGGAGGAGGTCACACGGAGTAGAGTGGCCAGGGTGACAAAAACAGGAAGACCTCCATCATACCCTGGCAGTTCCCTTACTGTGTCTCTTCCCACAATCCACCTCTCACCCTCCCCTCTTCACTGCCAGCCACATCCCTTCCAAATTCCCTTTAGGCACAAAAATAAATAACTTGTTGATTTTTCCTCACCAGAGCAGTTCCCTCCAGACCAATTAGCTATTTGCATCTGTGGCTGATCTGCTTCCTCTGAAAGCTGCTGACCGGCTGAGGCCAGGAGGTTGCTCCCTGCCAGCAGGCCCAGGACCTCCCACCTGAAGGATTCAGGAGAGAAAAGGCAGAGCAGGGAAAGGCCTGCCCCTGGGTCTGGTCGTGCCCAGCAACTCAGGGTCCCTGGAGCCGCCCAGTGCCATTCTTTCAGGAGCAGGAAAGGCCTCTTTGAAGTCCTCCAGCCCTAATCACACAGACGTGGGGCTACCTTCTGTGTCCTTTGGTGTGCCCTCAACCTGTTCCTAGACAGGAAGAGGAGGAAGAGACAAGGGAAAAGGCTGCTATCATGTCAAAGGCCATAACCCAGCAGAGGTGAAAAAGAAAGGACAGCTAGGTGAGGTGAAGGATGTCTCCAGGGCAGGAGTCCAGGTCCTGCGGACTCCGCTCCCCTCAGCAGAAGTCACCACTATGTCCGGGCTTCCCCACGTGCAGAGGGTCACAACCCCCGAAGGAAGGAGTTGGCTGGAGGACTCCATTATGTTTCCCAAAACCCTGTTACCATAACTATGTGTCTTGTGTTAACATTATTGTTGTACATATAAAAATTTAGGGACAGGCCTTTGCTACAGCAGCTGGGTCGATCACTTGGTACGGCCTCATCCCATATGGGAGTGTCTGGGTTTTGAGTCCTAGCTGTTTCTGATCCAACTTCCTGCTACTTCACACCCTTGGATGCAGTAGGTGATCGCTCAAGTACCTGGGTCCCTGCCACCCAAGTGAAAAATTAAGCTCCAGGCTCCTAGCTTTGGCCTGGCCTAGTTCCAGCTGTTGTAGCCATTTGGGGCATGAATCAGTGGATTTAAAGATCTCTTTTTGGGGCCGGCGCCGCGGCTCACTAGGCTAATCCTCCGCCTAGCGGCGCCGGCACACCGGGTTCTAGTCCTGGTTGGGGCGCTGGATTCTGTCCCGGTTGCCCCTCTTCCAGGCCAGCCCTCTGCTGTGGCCAGGGAGTGCAGTGGAGGATGGCCCAGGTGCTTGGGCCCTGCACCCCATGGGAGACCAGGAAAAGCACCTGGCTCCTGGCTCCTGCCATCGGATCAGCGCGGTGCGCCGGCCGCAGCGCGCCAGCCGCGGCGGCCATTGGAGGGTGAACCAACGGCAAAGGAAGACCTTTCTCTCTGTCTCTCTCTCTCACTGTCCACTCTGCCTGTCAAAAAAAAAAAAAAAAAAAAAAAAAGATCTCTTTTTGTCTGTCTGACTGTCTTGTCTGTCTCTCTGCCTTTCAAATAAATTAAAAAAGATAACTTCAAAAAATTTTAGCATCCATATCAAAATAAAGAAAAATTAGAATTTTTTTCTCTAGGTAAACCTCGTCCACCTTATTGCAACATGGTAATATCTACTGTGCTAAGAGAGGGTAACATTAAATCTATCTGAATTGAGGCAAACAGTCCTCTTCATTCCAGGCAGATGACCTCTGCTCTGAGAAGCTTTGGGGAGAAAGTTCCCTTCCTCCCACTCATTCCTGGAGGAGGAAACTTCCCCGGTTCACAGCTAGAAAGCTGGGATGGCCCACAGGCCAGTCTGTGCCCTGCAGCCCAAGAGAGATCAGAATGGCAACATATGTTTCACTTAGAATATGTTACAATTACAACAAAGATTTATAAATAAGCAACAATAAATACTTGAAAATGGCTGGTTAGGGACACAGGCAGGCGTCCCTGGTGTGTGCAGCACAATTGGAGGAAAAGCCTATCTTCCCCAGAGAGCAGGCAAAGTTCAGACCCTCTCCTTGCAAAACGTCACTGCCCACTTAATAGTTAGCCAGGACTTACTGTTAACAAGCACTCTGTGCAGAGAGGGAGAAAAAACCCAGGTCCCCAGTGAGCTGAGCCAGGACTTTTAGCTGTTTTGGGTTTGCTTATGTGGGGAACACTGGGGAGGGAGAGAAGCTGGAGCTTAGAAACTGAGAGAAGGGAAAGGAAGGGCAGGGCCATCCTGGGCCAAAGCAGGGAGGGGAGAGATGCAAAAGCACTGGGCGGTCCACAAAGCCCCAGCTACTCTCAGGATGTAGAGGGACTCCGGGGCTTGCGGCTCCACCTCCTCAGGCAGCTGAGGGTCAGGGTCAAGAGCTCACCAGGGTTCTGGTGTGCTGTGGAGATTATACTCAACTCCTCCAAAAGCAAGGGAATGCCATCCTCTCCTGCAAACTCTTCCTCCTCCTGACTGCCCCTCTTCTTCTTCTTTTTTAAGATTTGTTTATTTATTTGAAAGTCAGAGGCAGCCGGGACTCAAACCAGCACCCCTCTTTTCCATTTCTACTGCCAAGTTCCAGCCTTCATTACATCCTACCTGGACCCTACCTAGTTTTCTGTGTCCTCCCTCCCTTCTCTCTTTGTCCCCTTATGACCCTGCCACACCCTGCTGCATACTACTCTGCCTTGCCCAGTCTGGAAACTTGTCACACTAAGTACTCATCACCTTCCACCACCTGCCAACTCAAATCCTTGTCTAGCACCTTGCTGGCTGACCTCTTCCAGCATGCTTTTTCTGTTTTCTGAGCACTTTCGCTTTTGAACACAGCTCAGCGGGCTGCCTACCATGCCACCAGCACTTTTCTTTCCAAAGGAGGGAACATGGTCCAGATTGGGCCAACCAGACATTTTTCCTCCCTGGGATGTAAATCCCAGGTGGTAGTGACAAAATTACTGCATACAGCCAGGGCCTGGTAACTGTGACACCTGCACTGGCCTTTTGCTCCTGTCACATCCACTCTGAGACCCAGGAAGGGACCTGGGTCCCATATCATCCATCTGATTCTGTAGTTCTCACAGCTTCACAGGGAAGGTTTTTTTTTTTGTTTTTGTTTTTTTTTTTTTTTTTTTAAGATTTAGTCCTTTATTTGAAAGGCAAAGTAATAGAGAGGCAGGGGCGGAAAGAAAGAGGGAGGGAAAGATCTTCCATCTGCTGGGTCACTCCCCAAATGTCCACAAAAGCCAGGACTAGCCAGGATGAAGCCAGGAGCCAGGAACTTCATTCGGGTCTCTCATGTGGGTACAGGGGCTTAAGTACTTGGGTCATCTTCTGTTGCTTTCCCAGGCCTATTAGCAGGGAGGTGGATTGGAAGTGGAACAGCCAGGACTCAAACCAGTGCCCATATGGGATGCCAGCTCTGCAGGCTGTTGCTTAAACTACTGTACCACTACACCAGCCCCCTCCAAGGACGTCTTCTGCTGCCAAAATCTGAGCAACGCTTTGCTTATACTGGAGCTCGGAAAACAATACACCAAAGTGAAGATCTCAGAAGTAATGTCTGAGGCTGGCGCTGTGGCATAGTGGGTAAAGCCGCCACTTGCAGTGCTAGCATCCCATATGGGTGCCGGTTCAGGTCCTGGATGCTCCACTTCCAATCCAGCTCTTTTCTGTGGCCTGGAAAAGCAGTAGAAGATGGCCCAAGTCCTTGGACCCCTGCACCCACATGGGAGACCCAGAGGATGCTCCTGGCTTTGGCCCAGTGCAGCTCCAGCCGTTGAGGCCAATTGAGGAGTGAACCAGCAGATGGAAGACCTCTCTCTCTCTCTCTCTGCCTCTCCTTCTCTCTCTGTGTAGCTCTTTCAAATAAATAAATATTTAAAAAAAAAAAAAAGAAGAAGAAGAAGAAGAAGCAACGTCAGAAGTGAAGTTCCTCTCTGATTTTCTGTTGTCTCCTCTTCCCCTTTTCCCCTCAAGGCAAGCCATAGAAATGAGCTTTCTTCTTCCCCCAAGGTGGGGCATAAAAACTAGGACTCCCTTGGAGCCAGTCCTGTGACACAGTGTGTTAGGCCATTCCTGCAGCACAGGCATTCCATACAGTTTAAGTCCTGGCTGCTCTATTTTTGATCCAGCTCCCTACTGGTGCACCTGGGAAAGCAGCAGCAGATAACCCAAATACTTAAGTCCCTGCCACCCACATGGGAGACCAGTATGGAGCTCTTGGCTCCTGGCTTCAACCTGGCCCAACCCTGGCCACTGTGACCATTAGGAGAGTGAACCAGCAGATGGAAAATCACTACCTCCCCCCAACTTCTTACCACCCTGTAATTCTGCCTTTTAAATAATAAGCAAATCTAAAAAAAAAAAAAAAAAAAAAAAAAAAAAAAAAAAGGAACAAAAGACCTGAGTTTGAATCACAGATTCTCCAACTTGACTCTGGGCAAGCCTGGTAAGTTTAGTACATCTCATCTTTCATCTTTGAATCAGGGACAATGCTGCCAATCTTTCAATGTCACTGTGTGAATTTGCTAACACATGAGAACATCTAGTGGCACAATTCCTGGCTAGCAGAAGGCACTCAATGAATGGCAGCCATTATTCAAGATATCAGTAGCAACTGGTTTAGCAGACGCTTGGCTGGAGGGTTGGAATCGGAAGTCCTGGTGCTGCTGTGAGACTCACAGCGAACCTCTCTGTTCCTTAGGAATCCTTCCTGGGTATATTATCTGCCTCATAAACCTGTGATTGGCCTGTAAAACAACAGATGGGAGATGCTTTGCAAAGCACAGTAAGTGATTCCTCCTCCGTGTGTAAACCTCAGATCCTTGAGCTCCTGTTTAGCGTACAGGGATGGCAGGACTTCACCCCCAGTGACCCCAAGCCACTCAGTCTGGGAGACACAGGCCCGGGAGGGCTTCCTCAGCATCTGCCTCACTTTGTGCATGCAGCCATCCTTTTCCAAAGTCATGGCTTCTTAATGTCCTGTTTGGTCATGCGGTCTTCTTTCAAATAACCATGACAACACAGTGCTTATAGTAGGACTG
Source organism: Oryctolagus cuniculus (assembly GCF_051225735.1). NCBI lineage: Eukaryota > Metazoa > Chordata > Mammalia > Lagomorpha > Leporidae > Oryctolagus > Oryctolagus cuniculus. The sequence goes on along the minus strand of NC_142884.1, from coordinate 66,816,969 downwards.
CTGGCCCAGGTACCACATGTCTTTTTTTTTTTTTTTTTTTTTTGAAGGTTTTTATTTAATGAATACAAATTTTCATATGTGCAGCTTTTAGGGATTTAGTGTTTCTTCCCCCCATTCCCGCCCTCCCAACATGTCTTCCTCTCATTATAACAACAACCCTGAGCAGCATCAGCATGGGAAAAAAACAAAGCCCAAACCTATGCAGTTACCAGAATAAGACTGACTGGGAAGAAGTAAGGCAGAAGGAGGCCTCTCGTAAGACTTAACATCTGGGGCAGGTGTTTGGCACAGCAGTTAAGACAGTGCTTGGGACACCCATATCCCCTTCGAGTGCCCAGGTTCAAATCCTTGCTATGCTCCCAACTTCAGCTTCCTGCTAATGCACACCCTAAGAAAGCAGATGATGGTTTAAGTGCTTGGGTCTCTACAACTCACGTGGGAGACCTAGACTGAGTTCCTAGCTCCTGGCTTTGGCCTGGCCTAGACTAGACCTGGCTATTGTGGGCACTTGGGGAGTGAACCAGTGGATGGATCATCTCTCTTTGTCTCTCTACCTTTCAAATAAAATGGGAAGAAAAAAAAAAATACTTTACATCTGCCTGCATTAACCTCCCAAGCAACTGTAATAGGCTCAGCGAGTACTTCTCGAAGCGTTAGCCTCAAGGAGCTGGACAGGGATGCCAATTCCAGGCGCCACTCAGACTGATCAATCAGAAAATTCTGGGAATGGGGCCCAGTAATCTGTGCCTTAATGAGCTCCCTAGGGGATTCTGATGCCTGGTCAAGTGTGAAGAACCCTGCCCGAAATTTTTAACCATGAGACCCTCTGCTTTAGCTCCAGCATTTACTGAACACCAACCATGTGCCAAGTTCTGAGCTAGTCAGTGGTATTTCAGAAATGAACACACATTTGAACACTATCCACATCTAACACACATTTGAACACTATCCACATCTAACAGGGTGGAAATCAAGCAGATACTAACAGATACTAACCAGACAAGGCAGAATGTGGTACAGAATGACACAAGGGAACCCGTTTTCCACCCCTCTCCCCAGGCCCTACTCCTCAGATCTCGAGGCTTGGCTTGCAGCAGAGAGGCGGATGCTCCCATGCAGTCACACTGAGTGGTTCTTAGGAGCTTTGAAGTGGGCCATATCTGAGACTTTGGCTCAAAAAGTTCCCTGGGGCCCCTCTGCATGCCACAGCCCATCATAAGGATACACTCCAGGATAGGGTCACTCTCACAGGCCTCCAGCAGGCTTGTACTCCAGTGTGCAGATGCCGACATAAACACTAGCACAGACACTTGGCCCCCTGGCCTCTCTACTATCTCAAGTTACAAGGCTAAAAGCATCCTAGCTACAGTCACAGAGGAGGAGTGGGCGGGGGTCCCGAAGCCGGGAACCATCTGGTTCAGATCAAGATTGCTCATCCGGGACCCCACTGAACTCCCAGAGCATCCCCTCTCTCCCTGATAGTTCACAGGTTTCTCTGCCTTCCTTCCCCTCCTTCCCACTGGGAAACAGGAGATTGGGATAGAAGGAGCCACAAACAAAAAATCCACTGAAAGAAGATGACAAAACACAAAGCTGAATTATACAAGCAAGTCCGTGCCAACTCTCAGAGCCTTTGTTCCCTCTTCCCATCACATCCTGAGCACCACGACTAAACTTGAGCTCACCACCCACAGACATGTGCTTCCAGCACCCAGAGCTCAGAGCACCCAGCAGGCATCCCTCTCTGAAAGGGCGACCCCCTCCAAAGTCAGCAGTAGAAGCAAGATGAGGCACAGGAGTGTGCTCTCCCAGACTCCTCTTATGCCACCATCTCCTTAAAGACAGGCACCAGTGCCTTCCATTTCAACGGGACTGCAGAGCTCATCTGGCCTAAGAGGAAAGGATGGCCAACCAGCTTCTCCACATCTGTCCCAAAGACAAGGCTGGGCTGTGAGTTACTGGCTGGGAATGGCTGTTTCCTGCGATCCTGGAGTACCCTCAACCCCCTCTGCAGCTCTGGGTGAATGGGCTGCAGGTCTATTTCCACCACCAGCACCTCTCCATCCTCACTCCCCAAAACACCAGCTGAAGCTGTTCTCTGGTCCTGCATGCCGCTGGAAAGCAAGATGGGAGACGAATGCAGCTGGCCAGAGACAGAAATCGAAAGGCTAACTTGAATGAGCAAGCAAGCAATGGGAAGGGGGTGTTTCCTTTACAGGCAGAGAGGGCCAAAAGTGGAACCCGGGGAGAAGAGGGAGAAATAGAAGTGGTAGGAAGCTAATGGGGAGACAGTCTGGGCTGCGGCAGGGGCTGGGAAGTTTAGTACAGGCACAGAGGAATGACTGGAGGGAACAAACAACTCTTCCATTGCAAGGCATGGAAGGAACAGGAGAGACCAGGCTCAGCCCAGCTTCCATAAGACTGGCGCATTGACCAAGTTTCTGGCTTGCACTGTTGCCTTCAAAGTGAGAAAGAGGTCAAGCTATTAGGTCTTATTAGAAAGAACTGGGCCACTGAGGGTGAAGAGGGCAGTGCCATGTGGGGAAAGGGGACGAGCAGAGAGGCGCTGATGGAGCAGCCAGCCTCTGGCCAAGAGGAGCCGGGCCGGGGTCCCCAGGTAGGGCAGAGGCCGGAACCCCTCGGAGCTGGGGGTACTAACTAGGTAGCGGACTGGAAGTCGGACCAGGAGCAGAAGCTCTTCAAGGCAAAGGGCTGGGGGCTGCCGGCACGGAGTGCAACAGAAGCGCCAGGGAGGCTGGAGCGGCATGCTGTGCAGGAGCAGAAGGCGGGGATCCGGACTGAGGCCAACGCAAGCGGACCCCCGCCCACACGGAGGAGTCCAGCGCCCCGACCCGGGGGAAGTTGTCGGGCTGCACCGGACCGGACCAGGCTGGGCCGCCGGGCCGAGCCAGCTGCCCGCGCAGAGGAGGTCTGGGGCAGCTAGGGGCCCGGGGCGTCTCGCATCCCGCCCGCCTTCATCCCGCCCGCGCACCTCAGTCAGCATCGGGCGCCGCGCGGGCCATGCTCGCCGCTCCTGCCGCCGCCTCCGCCCGTGTAGAAAGCCGCCGCCGCCGCCGCCGCCGCCGCCAGCGTCCGGACCCGTTAGCTCCGCGGCTCTCTCGTCCGCCAGCCGCGGGCCAGTCCCGCCCTCGCCCGGCCCAGCCCAGCCCAGCCCAGCCCTCCCCGAGAGCTGCTGCCGCCGCCTCAGCCCAGCCCCTCCCCCCACCCCTGCCCAGCTCGAAGGAAGGGTGGGGGAAGGGGGGCGACTGCCCCCTCCCCATTCACATCCTCCCAGCCTCTCCCCTCCCACCCCTCCCGCGCGCGCTTCGGCATGCTGGGACATGGAGTCCGGCTGGCCCCGGACCGCCAGGGGCGCCGCGCACATGGGACTACCACTCCCATCAGGCAGCACGCGCGCCCCGGGAACTGTGGGCTTTGTAGTTGGGCCGGGGTACGGGGGGGGGTCCAGGCGCAGGGAGGGAGGGGGAGGGTGCAGGCAGTCGCCGTTCCCTGAAGGCTGGGCTGTGGGCGGCTGAAGCCCAGAACTTGGGGTGTACAGTGCCTCGTACCCGAGCTTGGTACCTGGATGCTCAGGGATGTGCCATTCAGCCGAGGATGCCCCTCAGACGTGGCTGTGGCCAGCTGCGGCCAAGCCCAGGCAGCGAGGGAGCTGTTCCCACTTGTGCTCGCAAAAAGCCACCACCAGCTTGACTTCGTGTCCTGGTCCTGCAAGCCAGAGCAGCGGTGGGGCCGCTGGCCCACAGGCCCGAGGAGAGGGAGCCCTGAGTAACAGCATGGGCGTAGGGTGTGGCCTCGCCAGAACTGGTGTTCCACACCTGGGAACCAGTGCCGTGGGTTTCCTAGAGCCCCTACCCGCCTCTCTCTTTCAGCTTCCTACTGTGTAGGGTGAAGTGCGCGTTTTTTCATGTCTTTTCCTCGCACAATCTTTTCCCCAACTTGCAAACCGAGCTGAAACCCTCTATGAAGCTCCGGGTGGACACAGTGAGTCACCCTCCAAGCCTGCTCAGCTCTCTTTCGGTGTATTTCAGATTGGCCTGGGGAGTTTGTTCACACACAGCTCGCTGGCTCGGCAGCAGTTCCTATTTCCTTGACTGTAGGGTGGGCGTTTGCATTTGCCAGGTGATGCTGTGGGGAGGAGGGGCGGCCTCTGAGAACCGGAGGTACTGGTGTGTTGGCCAGAGTTCTGGCTTTGTCTTTCAAGGATGGCCCTGCTGTGGCCTAAAATAATAGTCTCTGAAGAGCCAGGACTGGAATGCAGCTTCCAAATCCAATTTAACACCGGAATGCATCCTCCTTCCCCTCCAAACCCTGCACCTGCCTCTCCATTTTTTTTAAAGATTTATTTATTTATTTGAAAGGCAGAGTTAGAGAGAGGTCTTCCATCTGCTGGTTCACTCCCCAGAGGGCCGAAACAGCTGGAGCTGTGCCAATCCGAAGCCAGGAGCCAGATGTCTTGAACCAGTGTCCTATGGGATGCCAGCGCTGCAGGCAGTGGCCTTATTCACTACACCACAGTGCTGTCCCCTCTTCCTGCTTTTAAAAACTCCTTTTGTTTATTTGACAGGCAGAGAGACACTGAGAGTACCCATCTGCTGGTTCACTCCCCAGATACCTGCAAAGGCTGGGGCTGGGGCTGGGGCTGGACAAGGGGAGTTAGGAAGGGGGAAACTCAATCCAGGTCTCCCACTTGGGTGACAGGAATCTAATTACTTGAGCCATTACTGCTGCCTCCCCAGGATCTGCATTAGCAGGAAGCTGGAGTCAGGAATCAAACCTACTTATTCTGATGTGCAACACATGTGTCTTTTTTAAAAATCTTTTTCTTTTTTAAAGATTTATTTATTATTTATTTGAAAGGCTGAGTTACAGAGAGGCAGAAGCAGAGAGATAGAGAGAGATCTTCCATCCGCAAAGGCTGAGGCCAGGACCAGGAGCTTCCTCCAGATCTCCCATGCAGGTACAGGGACCCAAGGACTTGGGCCATCTTCTACTGCTTTCCCAGGCCACAGCAGAGAGCTGGATCAGAAGCGGAGCAGCCGGGACTAGAACCGGCACCCATATTGCATGCCTGCACTGCAAGCAGTGGCTTTACCCACTATGCCACAGCGTGTCTTACCCAGCACAGGTGTCTTAACCATGAGTCCCTGTCATGGACCCATGTCTTGGATGGAGTTCCTGGCTCCTGGCTTTGGTCTGGTCCAGCTTCAGATGAACCAGCAGATGAAAGATTCATTCATTCTCTCTCTCTCTCTCTCCCTCCTCTTCTCTGTGTCACTCTGCCTTTCAAACAAATATATAAATCTAAGAAAAATAATAAAGGCCCATCATAGGACTGCTCTTCTTGATAGTAAATCGTTGCACACAGTAGAGCAAGAATTAGAGCAAACTGTAAAGCAAGATACTAGATGAGCCATCTCTCTCTCTCTCTCTTTTTTTTAAGATTTATTGATCTATTTGAATGCAGAATTACAGAGAAAGAGAGAAGGAAGGGGAGAGAGAGAACTTTCATCCAGTGGTTCACGACCCCAAATAGCCACAATGCCTGGGCTGAGCCAGGTTGAAACCAGGAGATTGCAACTTCATCTGGGCCTCCCACGTGGGTGGCAGTGTTACAGAAATCTGAGGTGGGAAGACTCCCTTTGTTCAAACAGGTGCCAGAGACAATGGAGGGTTGAAGTAGCTTATTACACCAGCGGGCTCAGCTGGAATCATTTCCTGAGAACTGAGCAACAATTTCAAGTTTCTTACAATATTTATAGGTTTATCAGCATCATACCTTAGCTGTTACAGCATTGGCGGGTTTAAATTGCAGCCTACATGACTTAGGACCACACTTCCAATGGTCGGTGGGCCTGGTATGTTTGTAGAAGAGATACCAGGGGCAGATTTATTAGGACAGATTTATGACTGGAGTTTGCAGAAGCAGAACTTAGGACATCTTCCCTCCATAGACAAGATAGCAGTGGGCAGTTGCTTCACTAGTTAATTGCGAGCAGCCACTTTTTTTTTAAGATTTATTTATTTATTTGAAAGTCAAAATTACACACAGAGAGAAGGAGAGGCCAAGAGAGAGAAGTCTTCCATCTGCAGGTTCACTCCCTAATTGGCTACAACGGCTGACGCTGCGCCGATTTGAAGCCAGGAGCTTCTTCTGGGTCTCCCACGTGGGTGCAGGATCCCAAGAACTTGGGCCATCTTCTGCTACTTTCCCAGGTCATAGCAGAGTGCTGGATCGGAAGTGGAGCAGCCGGGACGTGAATTGGCACCCAAATGGGATGTTGGCACCGCAGGTGGCAGCTTTATCTGCTATGCACAGCACCTGCCCCTCAAGCAGCCACTTCTCAAGGTCTGTGTTGGGAGGAGGGGTCTGCTTCTCTTTCTTTGTGTCTGGTTGTGGCTGTATTTCCTCTGCAGCAGCGGGGTAAGCACTTGGGCCATCTTCCCATGCACATTGGGAGGGAGCTGAGTTGGAAGCAGAACAGCTGGGACATGAACCATTGCCCCTGGGAGATGCTAGCATTGCAGACTGTGGCATCACTCACTGAGCTGCAAGGCGGCCCCTCCATGAGCCATCTTGTTACCAAACCTAGTCAAAATAGCGAGGACAAGGTTTTGGGGTGAAGGGAAGAGAACATTTAGTCTGTCAACAGGTGACAGTGTGGCAGACTTCCAGGTCTCAATGACTACTGCTCTACTACGTGAAGGTGTTTGCGGGCTTGTAAAGTGGCTGTAAGGAAGGGGGTGCAACAAAGAGCTGCAGGTCTCTGGTGTCAGGTGCCATGGCTTGTCATTAGATCCCAGACAACGTGTTTCTTCTCTGTTTCATCGTGATGGTCCTTGAGGTCCAGACATGGTGAGGTTAGGTCTTCCTGCTCTGGAAAAGAGGTTGAGATAAGGAATAAGGCTCTTTGTACCTGAGATCATGGGCAAGCTGGAAGCCAGCAGTCCAGAAGCATCAGCTTCCAGGCTTTAATTTGAGTAGTATAAATTATTTGCTTATGTAATTTTATACCTGGTTACAATCTGCCTGAAAGGTACCTTTGCCCTTGACATTCTCCCTAAAGCTGGGAAGGGTTTCCGTTTTGAACAGGACAGCTGGGGTATGCCTGGTGCTACCTACCAGGTTCTGATTGCAAGCCAGGGAATGTGATCTTGGACCTCTAGGGCCAGGTCAGCTCAGTAGACTCTGCCACATCTAGGTGGACTCTGGCCTGAACAGGCTGGGAGAGTGAGAGGTGGGAAGGCAGATTCCTGGCTTGTCAAGTACTTGAGAGTGGCTCCTATACCTCCCCAGGTAGGTCCTCCTTACTACTTATAATTCCCCTGTTCTTAGAGCTGCCCACTGGTGGCAGGAACACCATCACTTGAGCCATCGCTGCTGAAAAGGAAACTTGGTGAGCATCACCTTCAGGCAGGATCCCAGAAGCTTCCCCCTCCTTGGTAGCCTCCTCCACTGAGCCCTCTTCCCAACCAAGCCTCAGCTTTGGCCTATAAAACCTGCAGACTTCAACACAAGTGATTTCATCCACTCTCCTCCCTGCATATTAAAAGACTTAAACACTAACAGCTTCTAACAGCTCAAGGTCCTAGGATGACCCTAGCCCAAAATGCCTGCCTGAGAAAGCCCAAGGTTGCCAAAAGAATTTACTGTTTGTTCTGGTCAACACCTCACCATTGGCCCTGACACCCATTCTTAAGAGCATTTACTGGGCCGGCGCCGTGGCTCAATAGGCTAATCCTCCACCTTGCGGCGCCGGCACACCGGGTTCTAGTCCCGGTTGGGACTAATAATAAAATAATAAAATAATAAAAGCATTTATTAAAAAGGGCTCACAACTATGAAGCCTTCTTCCATGCCTTTGAGACGTACTCCTGTATGATATTCATATCTCCTACAATTTAAGAGTTTCAGGGCCAGTGCTGTGGCGTAGTAGGTTAAGTATTCACCTGGGGCCCTGGCATCCCATATGGGTGCTGGTTCGAGTTCTGACTGCTCCACTTCCAATTCAGCTCCTTGTTGATGGCTTGGGAAAGCAGTAAAAGATGGCTCAAGTTCTTGGGCCCCTGCACCCATGTAGGGGACCCAGAAGAAGCTTCTGGTTCCTGACTTTAGATTGGCCCAGCTCCAGGCAGAGGCCATTTGGGAAATGAACCAGCAGATAGAAGACCTCTCTCTGTGTCTTTCCCTCTTTGTCTGTAACTCTGCCTCTTAAGTAAATTTTTTTTTTTAAGAAGAGTGTCTTTCTCAGCGACCTGAAAGACATCCCTTTCAAATGGAATCATCAAGGAGAGGGCCTCTGCCTCCCGGTCTCCATAGGAGGATATGATCCTAACATCATTAGTTGCTGGCTAACAGACACAGCTGAGAGCCCCTGCTTGCCTGCTTCCCTACGCTTTCATTCTCCCTTGAAAACATCCAGTAGCCTCTATACCTCTGTTCGCTTCACGCTGGGCCCTCCTCCCTGTTGCAGTAGGATTTTCCTGGTTAACTGTAACTGCTGCCTGGCTTTGCTTCTCTCTGACAAAGTGGGTTACTATTCTGAGTCATCCAGGCCCAGGCTCTAGCTTCCCCCCTGGTCCATCCACCGAAGGTCAAAAGTGTAATTATTCCTGGGCGAGCAGTCCCTGGGTGAGTAGTCAAGTGGCCGCCAGAGGCATCGGACCCTGACTAAGGTTGACTCATGCTTTTCTACTTCCTTCAAATTTGTGCCCCCCCCCCCCCCCAGTAACCCATGTGCAGCCCCACGTTCTGCCCATAAAACCAACTGCCAGGCCTTTCTCGCAAAAACTTTGCCTCTGCACCTGAGTCCCATGCGATGGCTGCATTCCCTCACAGTCAGAGGTTAAATGAGCCGTTTCGAGTGTATAACCTTCTTCCAAATCTGCTTACAGATTATTCAGAAAGAATTTAAATGTCTTTTCCTGGGCAAGACAGACCCTCTGTGTCCCTCAGCTCCAATGAGAGATTTTATCGTCCCCCTCACTACCTCCCAATTAAATGCTGAGTCGGGTTCACCTGGGTCCCCTTGGTAGTGGTGATTTTGGTCCTCCCTTTGCATCTCAAATTTTCCCGAGTTTTCCTTCCTCCAGGAGGTTTTTCACCAACTGCCTTAGCGCCAGGTGAGGAATTCATATTTGTGCCATTTATTTAAAAGCCTAGCTTTGTGGGTGAACTGTTTTGTGCAAGAGAAGCAGTCCCAGATAGTTTTGGAGGCAGATAGCAACTAAGTAGCAAGGCCTGAGGAGGACTTGGCTCCTTCCTGCCCCGGGCTTCCCGCCCCGCCTTGGGTTTGAGGGACAGAAGCTGAAAGTCAGCCCAACGAGGTGGCTCCCACTAGTGGTTTGTTTGATGCAGCAAGTTACACAGTTCTTTCATCTGTAAAATTGGATTAGATATTTTAAAAAGGTTTATTTTAAAAAATATTCATTTCTTTATTTGAAATGCACAGTTACAGACAGAGAGGGGAAGAAAGAGAGAGAGAGAGAGAAAGAGAAAGACCTTCCATTTGCTGGTTCACTCCCCAAATGGTCACAACAGCCAGGGCTGGGCCAACTTGAAGCCAGGAGCCTGGAAATATGGGTCCAGCCACCTGGGCCATCATATTCAGCTTTCCCAGGTGCATCAACACCTGGGAGCTGGATCAGAAACTCAGAATCGGAGCAGGCGGGACTCTATCCGAAGCTTATATGGGATGCTGATGTTGCAGGCATTAACTTAATCCACTGTACCCCAATGCCAGCCTCAACACCTTACTTTTGGAGTTGTAAAGATTAAGCGAAAGTAATACTGAAATCTTGAACAGGAAGACTGTCAAAAAGAAGTTAAGGGGTTGGCCGGCGCCGCAGCTCAATAGGCTAATCCTCCACCTGCGGTGCCGGCACCTCGGGTTCTAGTCCCGGTCGGGGCACTGGATTCTGTCCTGGTTGCCCCTCTTCCAGTCCAACTCTCTGCTGTGGCCCGGGAGTGCAGTGGAGGATGGCCCAAGTACTTGGGCCCTGCACCCCCATGGGAGAGCAGGAGAATCACCTGGCTCCTGGCTTCAGATCAGCACGGTGCGCTGGCAGCAGCGCACCGGCCGCGGTGGCCATTGGAGGGTGAACCAACGGCAAAAAGGAAGACCCTTCTCTCTGTCTCTCTCTCTTACTGTCCACTCTGCCTGTCAAAGAAAAAAAAAAAAAAAGAAGAAGAAGAAGTTAAGGGGTGGGCATTTGGTGCAGTGGTTAAAATGCCTGAGTCCCATAACACAGTGCCCTCTTCCCCAGCTTCTTGCTAATGTTCTTCCTGGGAGGCAGCAGGTGAGGATGGCTCAAGTATTTGGGTTCCTGCCACCCACATAGGAGACCCCAGCGTAGGTCTGACTCAGTCCTGGCTGTTACAGGCTTTCGGGGAGTGAACCAGCAGATGAAAGATTCTATATCTGACTCCCTGCCTTTCAAATACAATGAAAATAGTTATTTTTTTAAAAAGGAGTAAAATTAATCCATGAACTTATTGTGATCTCAATACAAATACCAGCAGCTTTCTTTGAAGTAGGGAGGAAGGACAAGATAGAGTGATGTAAACATTAATTTAGAAAAATAAGCAAGACTAGGCAGGAAATTTTTGAAAAACCAAATGTTATCCATCCAGATATTAAACACATTTTAAAGTTATAGTTAAAAGAATGTGATAAATGAAATAGACTAGAAAGTCCAGAAATAAACTCAAACAAACATAGAAATTTGGCATATGGTAAAGCTGCATTTCAAATCCATGTGGGGAGGAAGAGGTTAATTATTCTATAAATGGTACAGGGACAACTGGGAAGCCATCTGCTAAAAAATTAAGTTTATCCTGAATAAATTAATGGATTGAGCAAAAACCATCACTGGCTACCAAAATCACGACAAATGAAGACAACTAGCTTCTTTTGGAGATGGATAACAGACTCTGGATCAAGGTGCATGATTCTCTGACGATACACGAATACCTCAAAAACATTCATGGAAAATGGAATTAAAGACTAACTTTATTTCAGTGCAAAAAAATTAAAATCCATACATTTTGAAGACCCCTCATAGTGTGAAAAAATATATTACCCTAAATCTGACAATTGTCATGGTTTGGAAAATACAGATACCAGAATGAAACCAGGAGAAAGCAATCCACAGAATTTAAGACAAATGTGGCCATTATTAAATGAATACACCAGGCTGGCGCCGCAGCTCACTAGGCTAATCCTCCGCCTTGCAGCACTGCACACCAGGTTCTAGTCCCGGTCGGGGCGCCGGATTCTGTCCCAGTTGCCCCTCTTCCAGGCCAGCTCTCTGCTGTGGCCAGGGAGTGCAGTGGAGGATGGCCCAAGTGCTTGGGCCCTGCACCCCATGGGAGACCAGGGTAAGTACCTGGCTCCTGCCATCAGATCAGCGCGGTGCGCGGGCCGCAGCGCGCCAGCCGCGGCGGCCATTGGAGGGTGAACCAACGGCAAAGGAAGACCTTTCTCTCTGTCTCTCTCTTACTGTCCACTCTGCCTGTCAAAAAAAAAAAAAAAAATTAAATGAATACACTGAATTTAAAAAAAAAGAAACTAAATTATAAAGATGCATCAACTAATTGCAACATGTGTGTTGTGGGCTTTTATTGACCTCTAATTCAAACAAAATTATAAAAAATAAATGATATGAACATTGCGGAAATCTGAACACTGACTGTTGAATATTAAGTAATGATTAGATATGCTAACAGTGGCATGGTTAGTTTTAAAAAATAGTCTTCATTTAGTGATATATATACTGGAATAATATTTATGGAATAATAAGATGTCTGAGGTTTCCTTCAAAGAATCCAGGAAGGCAGGCAGTTGTATTTTTGTTTTGTTTTGCTTTTTTTTTTTTTTTAAGTTCATTTATTTATTTGAAAGGCAGAGTTACAGAGAGAGAGAGAAGGAGAGACAGAGAGGGAGGTTTTCCATCAGCAGGTTCACTCCCCAAATGGCCACAATGGCCAATGCTGGGCCCGGCTGCAGTCAGGAGCCGGGAGTGTCTTCTGGGTCTCCCACATGGGAGGCAGGGTTCCAGGAACTTGAGCCACCTTCTGCTGCTTTCCCAGGTGCATTAGCAGGGAGCTGGGTTAGAAGTGGAGCAGCTGGACTCGAACTGGCGCCCATATGGGATGTCGGCACCACAGGCCGTGGCTTAACCCTCTGTGCCCCAGGAGCAGGAGGTGCATTTGATGCATTAGATGAAATGCCGACCAGGATGCTTGCACCCCACATTGGAGTACTTGGTTCTACTCTAGGTTCTGCACCTGATTCCAGCTTCCTACTTATGTGCACCCTGGGGGGCAACAGGTGATGGCTCAAGATGGCCACCCACATGGGAGACCCAGATTGAGTTCCTGGCTCCCGGCTTTGATCTGGCCCAACCCCGTTGTGAGTATTTGGGGAGTAAACCAGCAGATGTAAGCTGGCTCTCTGTGTCAGTCTGCCTTTCAAACAACTAAAATAACAACAAAAAACGTTTTAGTCAGATCTCTGCCTCCTACTTCATATCTGGCTAACAAAAGCCAAGGCAATAGAAAAATGGAAGAAATTTGTTGCAATTTAGATCAGAGGCAAAGGCCCGATACTAAATACTTCTACAAATAAATAAAAAAATGGCCAAGAAATCAGTAAGAAATATGCAAAGGATATGAACAGATGGTTCACAGAAAAGGAAATCCAGAAGAACTCTGATGCGAAAAAATGCAGAGGTTCTCTCTCTCCTTTGTTAAAATTTATTTAGTTGAGAGACAGAGAGAGAGCGGCCATCCTCTGGCCCTCCCCCCGCCACCAAAGTGCCTGTAATGCCTCGGGTTGGGGAGCCAGAACTCAATCTGGTTCTCCAGCATGGATGGCAGGGACTCAACTTCTTGAGCCATCACCATTGTCCCCCAGGGTCTACACTGGCAGGAAGTTGAAGTTGGTGGGCCACAGCTGGGGTCCAAATCCGTTGGTTCACCCTCCAATGGCCGCCGCAGCTGGCGCGCTGCAGCAGGTGCACCGCGCTGATCCAATGGCAGGAGCCAGGTGCTTCTCCTGGTCTCCCATGGGGTGTAGGGCCCAAGCACTTGGGCCATCCTCCACTGCACTCCTGGGCCACAGCAGAGAGCTGGCCTGGAAGAGGGGCAACCGGGACAGAATCCGGCGCCCCGACCGGGACTAGAACCCGGTGTGCCAGTGCCGCAAAGCGGAGGATTAGCCTAGTGAGCCGTGGCGCTGGCCTCAAATCCAGGCATTCTGATGTCAGATGCAGGCATCTTAACCACTAGCATCATTCTTGATAAAAGAAATGCAAATTAAGCCCCATTAAGATATCATTTTTCACCTATCAGATGGGCAAAGATCGAAGAGCCTGAGCCATCTTGGCAGGAGTGTGGGGAACAGCAGTGCTCACACCCTGCTGGTGTAACTGGAAATCTGTACAACCTTTCTGGAGAGCAACTTGGTAGCATCTCCCAGATTGCAAATGCAGGGGCAGGTGTCAGAGTACAATGGGATAAACCACCACTTGGGACACTGTATCCCATACTGTAGTGCTTAATTTGAGTCCCAGCTGCTCTGTGCTTCTGATTCAGCTCCCTGCTAATGTGCCTGGGAAAGCAACAGGAGATGGCAAGTAGTTGGGCCCCTGCCACCCATGTGGGAACCCTGGATGGAGATCCAGGCTCCTGGCTTGTCTGGCCCAGCCCTGGTCTTTGCAGACATTTGGGGAGTGAACCAATAGCTGGAAGATCTCTTTCTATCTCTTCCTCTCTCTGTCTCTGTCACTCTGCCTTTCAAATAAATAAATAATTTTTTTTGACAGGCAGAGTGGACAGTGAGAGAGAGACAGAGAGAAAGGTCTTCCTTTGCCGTTGGTTCACCCTCCAATGGCCACTGTGGCCAGCGCACCGCGCTTATCTGATGGCAGGAGCCAGGTACTTCTCCTGGTCTCCCATGGGGTGCAGGGCCCAAGCACTTGGGCCATCCTCCACTGCACTCCCTGGCCACAGCAGAGAGCTGGCCTGGAAGAGGAGCAACCGGGACAGAATCCAGCACCCCGACCGGGACTAGAACCCGGTGTGCTGGCGCCGCAGGCGGAGGATTAGTCTAGTGAGCCGTGGCGCCGGCCAATAAATAAATATTTAAAAACAACCTATCAAGCTCATTTTTTGTCCTTTAATTGTGTCAAGGGAGGCTGTGGTTCTACACTGCACAGATCAGAGAAGCAGCTCCTTAAAGATCACACGAAAGGCAGAAGAAGGAGGCTGGTTAAAACAGATGTTACTCTTCCTTCTGTGCCCATCTTAGCACTCCAGGACTCAGTTCAGGCAGCACAGTTCCCATGAACATTCCAAGCACCAGATCAGCCCTCTGCAAAGTGCACTGCCCTCTGGGGCCCATGCCATGTTCCTCTAGAAAAGGGTTCCCATCCTCATGCGTCACCAGCTTATAGGCTAGCCCAGTCTCCATGCACATGGGTATTTTCCCCCAGCTCAGTTCACAGAGAAGTTCTATAAGCAGTGACACTCCAGTAGCTATAAGCACACCTACTTCTTTTTTTTTTTTTTAGTTGAGGTGAAAAATACACAAAATTAACCATTTTAGAGCATGCAATTCAGTGAATTTAGTACCTTCACAGTGTTTTACAACCAGCACTTCTATCTAGATCCAAATACTTTTTATTACCCCAAAATAAAACCTTGTACCCATTAAGCAGTCACTTTTCCCATTCTTCCCACTACCCCCAACCCTGAGCAACCGCATTCGAGGTCTATAAATTTACTTATTCTAGACATTTATGGAATCATCTAGTGTATGATCATTTGTATCTGCCCTCTTTCATTGAGCATGTTTTTGAAGTTCACTCATGTGGAAACAGATATTAGTCTTTTATTTTTTTTAAGATTTATTTTATTTATTGGAAAGAGTTACAGAGAGAGGTAGAGACAGAGAGAGAGAGAGGTCTTCCATCCACTAGTTCACTCCCCAGACGGCTATAACGGCTGGAGCTGTGCCGATCTGTAGCCAGGAGCCAGGAGCTTCTTCTAGGTCTCCCACATGGGTGCAGGGGTCCAAGGACTTGAGCCATCTTCTACTGCTATCCCAGGCATAGCAGAGAGCTGGATTGGAAGAGGAGCAACTGAGACTAGAACCAGTGCCCATATGAGATGCAGGTGCTTCATGCCAGGGCTTTAACCTGTTGCACCATGGCGCTGGCCCCAGTCTTTCATTTTTTTTGTATGGATAACCATTTTTTTTATTTATTTAGCATATTAATTAATTAATTAGACAGGTAGAGTCATAGACAATGAGAGAGACAGAGAGAAAGGTCCTCCCTCCATTGGTTCACTCCCCAAATGGCCACCACAGCTGGTGCTGTGCCGATCCAAAGCCAGGAGCCACATGGCCCCTCCTGGTCTCCCATATGGGTGCAGGGGCCCAAGCACCTGGGCCATTCTCCACTGCCCTCTGGGGCCAAAGCAGAGAGCTGGACTGGAAGAGGAGCAACCGGGAGTAGAACCTGGTGCCCACATGAGATGCCAGCGCCGCAGGCGGAGGATTAACCAAGTGAGCCACGGCGCCAGTCCCAGCATATTGATTTTTAAAAGTTGGGAGAAGATGGCCCAGTGTTGTGGTGCATCAGGTTAAACTGCTGCCTGTGACACAGCACTCCTTATGGCTGCTGGTTCCAGTCCAACTGCTGGACCCAGCTCCCTGCTAATGTGCCTGGGAAAGCAGTGGGACACGGCCCAAGTACCTGGGACCCTGCACCCGCATGGGAGATCCAGATGGAGTCCCTGACTCCTAGCTTCAGCTTGGCCCAGCCCTGGATGTTTGGAGTGAACCAATAGATGGAAGATCTCTTTCTTGGTCTCTCCCTCTCTGTCACTCTGCCTTTCAAGTAAATAAAATAAATAGACAAAAAATAAAATAAAAATTGGGAAAAGAAAATAACTATGTCTGCACCTCCTCTGCAACAAGGCTTGCTAAAACCCTACAGAATCACCCTCTGGGAATGACTGCATGAGATATTTGGCATTGGCAGTGGTCAGATGTGGGGGATGGAGCCACTTAATGATAAGTACACTTAATAGCTCTCTATAAAGGGATGGCTGTTTGGTTATTCTATTAAGGCTGTGTTTTGATTATTGAAACCATATCCGGCTGTACAACATTGTGCCTGTAGTCAACAATGCTATATCGCACACTTAAATCTGTTAAGAGGGGCGGATGCTGTGGTGCAGTGGGTTAAGCTGCCACTTGGGATGCCCACATCCCAGATGGGAGCATAGATTCAAGTCCTGCCTCTGCTTCCCGCTAATACACACTCAGATGATGGCTCCAGTACTTGGTTTCATGCCATCCAAATAGGAAACCTGGATGGAGGTCCTGGCCCCTGGCTTTGTCCTGGTCCAGTCCCTGCTGTTGCGGGCATTTGGGGAGTGAAACTAGAGGAAGGAAGATCTCTTTTTCTCTCTCTCTGCCTCTCAAATAAAAATAAATAAATATTTTAAAAATCCATAAACAGGGGAGATCTCAAGTAAAGTGTTATAAAATAAATAATAATAATAACAATAATAATAATACCACCCAAAACCCATCTTCTTCTTGGAAGATCCAGAAGGAAAGTTTAAACGTTTAGTATCCTTTCCTCCTTTTCCTCACTCGGCTCCCATCTCTTCACAGGCCACACTGTAGTCATTATTACTGCATCCTTCCCAGGGACATCTTTTTACAAGGATGTTACAGGGGCTGGCATTGTGGCATAGGGGGTAGGGCCGCCACCTGCAGTGCTGGCATCCCATATGTGTGCCGGATGGAGTCCTGGCTGCTCCGTTTCTGATCCAGCTCTCTCCTGTGGCCTGGGAAAGCAGTAGAAGATGGCCCAGGTCCTTGGGCCCCTGCACCCATGTGGGAGACCTGGAAGAAGGTCCTGGCTCCTGGCTACAGATCGGCGCAGCACCGGCCGTTGCAGCCATTTAGGGAATGAGCCAGCAGATGGAAGACCTCTCTCTCTCTGCCTCTCCTCTTTCTGTGTAGCTCTGACTTTCAAGTAAGTAAATAAATCTTCAAACAAAACAAAACAAAAACAAGGATAGTGCACTAGTTTCCTGCCTTTTTTTTTTTTTAAAAAGATGTATTTATTTGAAAGCTAAGGTGACAGAAAGAGAGATATGTTCCATCTATTAGTTCACTCCCCAAATGGCCACAACAGCCAGATCTGGGCCAGGCTGAAGCCAGGAGCCAGGAACTCCATCAGGTCTTCAGTGTGGGTGGCAGGGACTCAAGTACTTGAGCCATCACCTGCATTTCCCATGTGTATTAGCAGGAAACTGGATTGGAAATGGAGTGGCTGGGATTTGAACCTGCACTCTGATATGGGGTGCAGGTATCTCAAGCGGAGGCTTAACCTGCTTCATCACAACACCCTGTGCCTCCATCAGCTATGAGCGTTGGCTGGACTCACGGCTGCACTCTTCTCTGGAGAACTGTCCTCAGCTCCTGTGAGCTGCTTTGCCCACATACACCTGGGAAGGTTTGGCCTCCCCTCCCCCACCTCTCAGAGGCCATAGTCCATGAATGATTGCTGCGCGGTGCAAAGCCCAGCTGCCTTGTTTCAGTGAGGGGTAAATCTTGTGATGCGCTTCATGCTCCAGAGCTCCCTGGAGGATCAGACCGAGGAAGGACTTAGGTGAACCCACATCTCTGCTAGGCTTCTTTTCCTGCCCTGTTCCTCACTCTCCTAAGAAACCCCAGGTTCTAGTCCCAGTCGGGGCGCCAGATTCTGTCCCGGTTGCCCCTCTTCCAGGCCAGCTCTCTGCTGTGGCCAGGGAGTGCTGTGGAGGATGGCCCAGGTGCTTGGGCCCTGCACCCATGGGAGACCAGGAGAAGCACCTGACTCCTGCCTTTGGATCAGTGGGGCGCGCCGGCCGCGGCGGCCATTGGAGGGTGAACCAACGGCAAAGGAAGACCTTTCTCTCTGCCTCTCTCTCACTGTCCACTCTGCCTGTCAAAAAAAAAAAAAAAAAAAAAAAAAGAGAGAGAGAGAGAGAAACCATTTGCACAGGAATCCCTTTCTCAGGCTCTGCATCTAAGGTATCTCTTGTGTGTGTGAGTGTGTGTGGGGGGGTAGTCCTGGCTCCCAGAGGAATTTCCTGCTACTAGTGGCAGCTGCATATCTCATCAGGATACTGAAGATTTCATCAAGAAGACTTTCCAGGCCGGCGCCGCGGCTCACTAGGCTAATCCTCCGCCTGCGGCGCCGGCACCATGGTTCTGGGGCGCCGGATTCTGTCCTGGTTGCTCCTCTTCCAATCCAGCTCTCTGCTGTGGCCCGGGAGTCCAGTGGAGGATGGCCCAAGTGCTTGGGCCCTGCACCCGCATGGGGGACCAGGAGAAGCACCTGGCTCCTGTCTTTGGATCAGCGCAGTGCACCAGCCATAGCGGCCATTTGGGGGTGAACCAATGGAATAGGAAGACCTTTCTCTCTGTCTCTCTCACTGTCTAACTCTGCCTGTCAAAAAAAAAAAAAAAAAAAAAAAAAAAAAAAAAAGACTTTCCACACTTGTGCCTTCACACTGGGCAGTGTATTTAATAATAAGGCAGTCGGACGCTTACTCTGTACCACACTCTGTGTGTCCATGACCTCACTGAATCCTCCAAACAACCCGACAAGTACTTATTAACTTGGGGAAGAGGAAGTTGAGGCCCTGTGAGATTGAGTGCTTGCTGGCAGGATGTGCCTGATGTCAAACACTCGGATTTAACCACTTGACTCTACCCTGTAAGATCGAATGCTTCATATGGTCCCCTAGACCGTGGGACCTCGTGCGCATCACAGACACGTTTTTGTCCGTCGCTGACAGACTGCACTGTGGACTTCCTGTTACTGAAATCTTCCTTGAGTACCTTTGCTTCTCATGCCACCGCTGCCGTAGGAGGTGGGGCGAAACCCTGCACCTCTGAGCTCCCTGGGGGCACATTCTGTGTTCCTGAGCCCCTGCCAAAGACGCAGCTGCAGGCCCCCTGCCTCCCGCTCCGTTCCGCAGCGTCTGGGATCCGCACTGCTGAGAACAGCAGCAGGGGAAACAGCTCATCACTTCCCAGAGTTCGCAGAAGACACAGCAGGCACTGAAGCAGAGAAGGATGAGGCCTGGGCCAAGGAAGAAGGGGAATGGCTCCCGTGGGAGAAGACGGCCTGGAGGAGGGAGACTGTCCGGAAGAGGCCGGCAGCGGGACTCCTTTTCAATCATTCCTTTGACAAATGCTTTTAAAAAAACATCTACTAATTTATTTGGAAGGCAGAGTTAGAGAGGGAGAGAGACAGAGAGATCTTCTACCCGCTGATTCACTCCCCAAATGGCAGCAACGGCCAGGGCTCAGCAAGGCTGGAGCCAGGAGCCTGGAACTCTGTCCAGGTCTCCCACATGGGTGGCAGAGGCCCAAGTACTTGGATCATCTTCTGCTGCCTTCCCAGGCCTGCTAGCAGAGAGCTGTATTGAAGTGGATCAGCTGGGATTTGAACCAGGGCTCAAAAGGGATGCTGGTGTCGCAAGTGGCAGCTTAACCCGCTGTGCCACAACGCCAGCCCCAACAAACTGTTTTTAACCTCCTATAGTGACCTAGGCATTGTTCTAGGACCTGAGGATTTAACAGTGAACAAACCAAAAATGTTGCTTTAGTGGAGCAGGATGGGAATAGCAATAACAAAAATAATCATACTAGTGGCTAATATTTTTTGAGCATTTACTATTGAGTCAAGCATTTATCTTATCATCACAACAATCTCAGGCATTTCACACTACTGTTAGGCCATTTTACAGGTGGAGACAGGGAGACACAGTAGCCAAGGGACTGGCAAAGTTATGCAGAGGTAGTGTAGACTCCCCTATCTCCATTGACAGATTTGAAAAAATATGTTCTTGTAAGAAAAACATTCAAATAATACAGATAAAGCTCAGGTTCTCCTCTCCCGGCCCCACCCTCACTAGTCTCTGCCCGAGATGCCTTCCCTTACAGTCTTATTCCTGTATTTAGGCTTACTATACTCACATGTCCATACGCAGTTTTTAAAAATATATTTATTGGGGCTGACGATGTGGCATAGCGGGTAAAGTCACTGCCTGCAGTGCCGACATCCCATATGGGTGCTGGTTCAAGTCCTGGCTGCTCCACTTTGGATCCAGCTCTCTGCTATGGCCTGGGAAATTAGTAGAAGATGACCCAAGTCTTTGGGCCCCTGCACCCACATGGGAGACCTGGAAGAAGCTTCTGGCTCCTGGCTTCAGATTGGCCCAGCTCTGGCCGTTGCAGCCATTTGGGGGAGTGAACCACTGGATCGAAGACCTCTTTCTCTTTGTCTCTGCCTCTCTGTAATTCTGACTTTCAAATAAATAAATCTTGAAAAATTGCAATATATTTATTTATTTTATTTATTTGAAAGAGTTACAGAGAAAGAGGGAGAGAGAGGGATCTTCCATCGTTGGTTCCCTCCCCAGATGAATACAACAAGGCAGGAGCTAGGAGCTTCTTCCAGGTCTCCCATGTGGGTGCAGGGGTCCAAGCACTTGGGCCATACTCCTCTGCTTTCCCAGGCACATTAGCAGGGAGCTGGATCTGAAGTGGAGCAGCCGGGAACTACTGGCACAGTTTATTTATTTGAAAGAGTTACACAGAGAGGAGAGGGAGAGAGGGAGAGAGGGAGAGAGAGAGAGGTCTTCCATCCGCCGGCTCACTCTCCAATTGGCCACAGCGGCTGGAGCTGAGCCGATTGGAAGCCAGGAGCCAGGAGCTTCTTCAGGGTCTCCCACGTGGATGCAGGGGCCCAAGGACTTGGGCCATCTTCACTGCTTTCCCAGGCCATATCAGGGAGCTGGATCGGAAGAGGAGCAGCGGGGACTAGAACCGGCGCCCATATGGAATGCTGGCGCTTCAGGCCAGAGCCTTAACCCGCTGCGCCATAGCGCCGGCCCCCATACACAATATTTTTGACTTGACTAGCTACCTAAACGTACGACTTAACTTTTTTGCCTTAACTGCCTGGCACGTGGTTCCTTCCTGCCCACACAGCTCTGCGCTGTTCTGACTGCCGCACAGTGTTTCATTGCATGGATGGACTAGTTTAGTTTTTCAATTTTCGGATATGACAAACAATGCCGCCATTCACACGTTTTGTAAAAGCCCTGCAGATCCTCTTCCCACCGCAGAGCTGGAAAGTTTCTACCCGAAGCACCCACGTGAAGAAACCAGCGAAAGCACTGCCAACCGCCCATCCCATAGTAGCTTCTTACGCGTCGGCAACAGCTGTGCTTTTTTTTTTTTCCCCATCCCCGAGTGGATTTTTCTCCTGAGAATAGAGGCGGCCTCGGGCTCCGGTGAGTTTAACAAAAAAAAAAAAAAAAAAAAAAAAAAAAAAAAAAAAAAAAAAAAAAAAGACAACAAAACCCTACATACACAAACCTGTAGTCCTAGAAAAAAAAGGGCCTGTGTCTTGCCTGTGTCTTTAAGACGCATTGGCTCCTCTGGGAGTTGTAGTTTGGCGGGTCCACAGAGCGGCCCTCTAGCCTCATCTCCCTCAGCCATCCGCTGAGGCTCTCTCTCCTGTGAGAAAGCGCGGCCTTGACCATACCCACGGGTCCCCGCGGCAGCACCCATTTTGCCTGCTGCAGGGCTGAGCGCCAGCCTGGGGCGGAGGGTGAAACTACATTTCCCAGGGTGCGCCACGAAGGGCGCGCGCCCGCGTTAAAGAGCCCGCCCCGCCGAGCGCTGGGGCGGCAGGTACACGTCCGTGCGCCGGCAGGGGTGGCCCCAGCACACCTGTACCCGGGCGATCCCGGACCTGCACGCAGAACCGGGCCTCGAGCCGCCCAGCTTCTGGGCGGGAGTCCGGGAAGAATCTCTGGGAACCCTGTCAGCGCCCCCCGGGAGCCCACCTACTGCAGGCGGCTTCTTCCGTTCCGTTTTCTTTGGCCTGGGTCTCTGAGCCGGAGCCACGGGGACTTGCCCTGTGCTGCGGGACCTGCGGACGCCGGGGACTGGAAGGTGTGCGGGCTCCCAGGACCCCTCACACCAGAGGCAAGTAGGGCGCAGGAAGCCGGCGCGGCGCCGACTGTTCCTTGGGGCCGTTTCCTGCCTCAGTGTACCCCGCCACGGTTCATACTTTTGCAGGAATCTCGTGGCATGCTGTTTATGTAACTTACAACATCATTTTACTTCCAGTTGGTTCTTAGCTGCCCTCCCTGAGCCCGGCTTTTCTCTTTAAAGCTCTGAAATGCTCCGTCTCTGCTCCACCTCCTGTGGCCTCTATGAAGAGGCCTTATTGTTTTATTCCGCTCCGGGCCACCCACCCTGTCCCATGTTTGAACAGCTTTAGCCTGAGGGCTCAAGTGTTTCATCTTGGCCTCAGCGGATGAAGTTCTGAGAATGGGCATAATGTTGGAATGCTTGGAGGCCCGGTATTCTAAGATTTCTACGCAAACATCGAGGGTGACAGGGGCCAGAGACTCCACGAGGGAGGTCCTGTTTCTACAGCAGAATTCAGAGCACTTGCATTGGGGTTGCACCCACCTGGCCTGCAGGTACTAGCTGGGCTGAACCTTGGGCAGTGAAGCCACAGTCTCCTTATCTATTGCCTGCGTGTGATAAGCTTTTGATAAGGGCTGTTGGGGGTGGGTCACAGGAACTGCCACTTGGCTTTGGGGAAAGTGCCTGAAAAAAAAAAAAAAAGTACTCCTTAAGTGTTAGCCTCTGTGTTACCTACCATAAAAGACCCTTTTGTCTGATCTGCCACTCAGCCTTGGTTGGTTTCTCCAAGCCTTCCCTGGCTTTTTTTTATTCTCCTGGGGCCACCTTTGACCCAAAGAATATTTTAGAGACTTCGCTTCAAGATCAGGCCAAACTTCTGCTCCTCTACACGGTCGCCCCACCCCCACCCCCCGGAGCTGCTGCCATGTGCCGCATCGTTCACATTTTTATTTAATGCCAACAATAGTCCTAGGAAGCTGATGTCTGGCTTTGGTTTTCAGGTTAGGAAACCAGCTCAGAGACATGGAGTAACCTGCCCAGGATCACCCAGGCACGGGAGAGACGCTGTGCTCTGTGCTAGCGCCCAGGTTCATCCACTCCTGCTGGTTTTTTGTTTTTTGTTTTTTGTTTTTTTTTTTTTTATTTTTGACAGGCAGAGTGGACAGTGAGAGAGAGAGAGACAGAGAGAAAGGTCTTCCTTTTGCCGTTGGTTCACCCTCCAATGGCCGCCGCGGCCGGCGCGCTGCGGCCGGCGCACCGCGCTGATCCCATGGCAGGAGCCAGGAGCCAGGTGCTTTTCCTGGTCTCCCATGGGGTGCAGGGCCCAAGCACCTGGGCCATCCTCCACTGCACTCCCTGGCCACAGCAGAGGGCTGGCCTGGAAGAGGGGCAACCGGGACAGAATCCGGCGCCCCGACCGGGACTAGAACCTGGTGTGCCGGCGCCGCTAGGCGGAGGATTAGCCTAGTGAGCCGCGGCGCCGGCCCTCCTGCTGGTTTGAATAGGGCTGTGCACCCCTCTCTGGCCAGGAATTGTCAGACGGTGCTGAGATGAAGGCTGGGCTGTTGGGTTCCCCCTGGAGCATTTCTTCCTTGCTCTTTTAGTGCCTTTGCTTGTGGCCAGACTTTGTCACCACCACCGGAGGAAGAATCTGGGCCACACAGCTACCCACGTTGGCCTCGGTAAAGTAATATTAGGGGCACACTTCAAGGAGTTTGTGGAAAAAATGAAATTAGGTACAAAAAACTTTGAAATCCCTGCAGTTTTTATGACACATTTGTTGTAAAAATGTTTATTTATTTGTAAGAGTTGGCGAGAGAGAGACACCACACACATACACACAGATATCTTCCACCTCCTGGTTCACTCCCCAGGGTGGCCACAGTGCCTGGGGCTGGCCCAGGCCCAGGCCCAGGCCCAGGCCCAGGCCCAGGATAAAGCCAGAAGCCAGGAACTTAACCCTGTGGTGAAGTGCTACCATGTGGGTAGCAGGGGTCCAAATACTTGGACCATCATTCATTGTTTTCCTAGGCTCATTATCAGGGAGCTGGATTGGAAGTGGAGCAGCCGGGACTTGAACCCTGGCACTCCAGTATGGGATATGAGTATCCCAAGAGGTGGCTTAACTGCTGTGCTGAATTTCTATCTTGGATGAAAAGAATCATAGTGTTTTTTGGGCAGATGTTTGGCACAGTGTCTGGGACTATTTAAGATGCTGGTTGGCATGCCTGTCTCCCATGTCAGAGTATCTAGTTCAAGTCCTGGCCCTACTTCCAATCCAGCTTCCTGCTAATGTACACTGTGGGAAGGCTGCAGGTGATGGCTTTAAGTACTGGGTCTCTGCCACTTGATTGAATTCCTGGCTCCTGGCTTTAGCCTGGCTAAACCCTCACCTGTTGCAGGCATTTGGGGAGTGAACCAGTGGATGGAAAACATCTCATTCTATCTGTCTCTGTCTCTCTGCCTTTCAAATAAAAAAATGAAAATCAATTAAAAAATCATAAGGTTTTAGCTATGGTCTAGAGTGGGTGAGCTCAATCCCACTTCCTGTTATCACAAATATCCTTATTTTAGTGTTGCCTTGATTGGATTAGGCTTTTTCTTAATTATAGCTAGTGCATAATGAACACATTATATGTTTATTCCTTTTGCACTTGTTTCAGCTCTACAAAGTAGGTTCAATATAGTGGTTAAGAGAATGGATACTGGAGAAAGGTGTTTAGATTTAATTTTAGCTGCCTACTAGCTGTGTGACCTTGGGCAAATTACTTAATCTTTCTGTCTCTCTCTCTCTTTTTTTCTTAAGATTTATTTACTTATTTGAAAGGCAGAGTTACAGGCAGGCAGAGGCAGAGAGAGAGGTCTTCCATCCACTGGCTCACTCCCCAGATGGCTACAACAGCGAGAGCTGTGCCAGTCTGAACCCAGGAACCAGGAGCTTCTTCCCAGTCTCCCGCATGGGTGCAGGGTCCCAAGGACTTGGGCCATCCCCTACTGCTTTTGCAGGCCACAGCAGAGAACTGGATTGGAAATGGAGCATCCAGGACTCAAACCAGTGCCCATATGGGATGCTAAGCCCTGTAGACAGCAGCTTTACCCACCACACCACAGTGCTGGTCCTGCCTTATTTTTTTTTTTTTAATTAATTAATCTATTTCATTGGAAAGGCAGAGTAAGAGCTCCTCCATCTGCTGGTTCACTCCCCAGATGCTCACAGCATCTTGGGGCTGGACCAGGCCAAAACCAAAAGCTGGAAATTCAGTCCAGCTTTCCCATGTGGATGGCAGGGACCCAAGTACTTGGGCCATTATCTGCCCCCTCCCAGGGTGCGCATCAGCAGGAAGCTGTAGTTGGAAGTGGAGCCAGGACTCTGACATGGGAAGTGGGTGTCCTAAACAGTCTGAATGATTACACCCTGCACCTACCCTCTTAGTTTCATCCTTGCAGATAAACAGTCTTCCCGGACATCAGAGTTTGTCGCAGTGCCTTTTCCTTTGAGGGTGCCAAGAGGGGATGAGTGATATTATACTCCTTATGTTAGTTTGGGTCTTTGGAGGAGCAATTGCCACGGTGGTGTTAGATTTGGGATAGTTTCTTGGAAGGGAAAGGGGAGGAAGCTGGGGCGGCCAGGAAAGATGTCACTCTGGGCTGTAGGATCCAGGAGCGCTTTGAGGAGGGAAGAGTCAGACAGCAGTGCCGTCCTAAGACATTATCAGCTGGGGGCTCTTGGAGCAAAGCTGCCTGTCAGAGGAGTCTCAGCTCTTGCAAGAGTCTTGCAGGAATGGGTCTGCGCTCAGTCACTGTTCCCAGCCAGTTATGGGGATTGTAGCCTCCACGTGATCCACCTGGAGGCATCTGTCAGCTGTGCTCCCTGTAGCTGCAGGAGACCTCAGAGGGTTGGGGTGCCAAGGCCACACAGGGAATTGGTGGTCACTCGAGTTCCTCGCTGCCCCCTTTCTGGGAAAGACCAGGTGCCATTCTGGAGAAAACCTTTGCCCGCAGGTGCCTGGCTGGGATCTGGAGTTCCGTTCCAGGCTGAGTAGGGAACAATGCAATTTCTGTTACTGGTGGAGGCTTTTCCTGAAGGCTTGAGGGAGTGTGGGTGTTGTTAAGTGGTGGTGACGTGTCAGCCTTAACCACAGGCTCGGTGGCAGAAGAGTCTGGCATCAGAAGGGACTGTTGCTGAGGTTTGGGTTTCCTGTTGGTTTTGGCTGGGGTGGGAACTGCCCACTGGGTGCACACCCAGGGTCCATCTCTGTTGGTGGCGCACAGTTAGCCTTGACTGAGCTTTGGGGGCTGCAAGAAAAGGTGATGAGGGCGCTGCTTCGTGAGACAGCAGCGGGGTCCTGCTGTTCAGTGCTCGGAGGGTGTGGTGCTGCTGACTGTGGGGCACTCCTGAGGCCTTGTATATGGATATCTCGGGGAGATCAGGGGCTCTAGTGCCCAGCTGGGAGGAGGATGGGTGGGGGTAAAGCCCGTTAGCCTCACTCCGCCATCCCCACCCCACTTCCTGAGAGCGCTCTGGCAAAAGACAGCTGACAGGTGGGGTGCAGCCCCTCTGCCTTGGAGCATCTGAAAGGGGAGGTGCCTGTGTGGGTGCCATTGGCACCCTGCCTGGATCCCTGTGAGCAGGCTGGTGTACCCCCTCACAGCTCATTATGTGCATGTCGGCTTGCACCCTGCCTCCTCCTCCAAGGAACCACCCTCAGAGGTTAGAAGTGTTCTCTCTCTCCCTCCCCTGCACCTCACAGCCAGTGACCGAGTGGTGAAGGTCTGGTGGTACAGAAAGGGCAGCCCTTTTGCTTATGCTAGGGCCAACTGTAGCCCTGTCTGACTTCCCTAGGAAGTCACATGCACCCACACTTTGCAGGTCACTGCAGGGCTACCGCATGACCCCGCAATCCCACTCCCCCGGGATCCACCTAGAGAAATGAAGTCTTTTTTTTTTTTTTTTCATGATTTATTTATTTGAAAGGAAGAGGGAGGGTCAGAGAGAGAAACCTTCTGTCCACTGATTTACTCCCCAAATGACCCCAATGCCTAGAGCTGCGCTGATCTGAAGCCAGGAGCCAGGAGCTTGTTCCAGGTCTCATCTCCTGTGTGGGTACAGGGGCTCAAACACTTGGGCCATCTCCCACTGCTTTCCCAGGCACAATAGCAGGAGCTGGATCAGAAGTGGAGCAACTGGGACTCAAACTGGTGTCCATATGTGATGCTAGCACCGCGGGTGGAGGCTTTACCCACTATGTCACAGCGCCAGCCCAAGAAATGAATCTGATCTTCACGTAAAGCTGCCCCTGGAGGTTTCTGACAGCTCTCTTCATGATTGCAAAACCTGCAGGCCGCCAGCTCTCTTCCATGGGCGACAGAGAAACACTGCAGTGTGTACTTGCGGGGGATACTGCTTGGCAAAAAAGGGGTCAGGCTGTTGATCTGGGCGACAACTCAGATGGATCTCAGAGGCGTTATGTTGGATGAAAGAAGCTAATTTCAAAAGCTTATCTTCCATTTATGTGACTTTAAAAAAGGTTTTGTTTATTTATTTATTGAAAGGCAGTTACAGAGAGAGAGAGAGAGAGAGAGAGAGAGATATTCTTCCATCCACAAGTTGCCCAAATGGCCACAATAGCTGGCGCCGGGCCAGGCTGAAGTCAGGAGCCTGCAACTCCATCCTGGTCTCCCACATGGGTGACAGGGTCCTAAGCACTTGGACTGTCTTCTGCTGCTTTCCCAGGTGCATTAGCAGGGAGCTGGATTGGAATTGGAGCAGCTGGGACTCAAACTAGTGCAGATATGGGATGCCGGTGTCACAGGTTGTAGCTTAACCCACTGTGCCACAGTGCCGGCCCTTATTTGACATTTTTGAGAGAATGAAACTATAGCTATGGGGGACAAATTGGTAGTTATCAAGAGTTAGGGATGGAAAAGATAGGACTATAAAGGGATAGCATGAGGGAGTTTTTTTGAGGTACAAATAGTGATGGCTACAGAAATCTTTGTAACAATTCATGGAATTATACACCAGAGTCTTATAGTTTAACAATTATTCAGCAGTGAGTGTTTGGCGTAGTGGTGAAGATACT
Source organism: Oryctolagus cuniculus (assembly GCF_051225735.1). Taxonomy (NCBI): domain Eukaryota; kingdom Metazoa; phylum Chordata; class Mammalia; order Lagomorpha; family Leporidae; genus Oryctolagus; species Oryctolagus cuniculus. The sequence continues at coordinate 66,788,840 of NC_142884.1, read as the reverse complement.
GCTTGGGACACACACGTCCCGTATCAGAGCCTGGGCTTGAGTCCTGGCCCTGCTTCTGATTCCAGCTTCCCAGTGATGGAGTTCCAGGCTCCTGGCTTCTGGATGTTGCAGGCATCTGGGGCGTGAACCAGCAGACGGAACGTCTCTCTTTGTGTCTCTGCCGTTTAAGCATATGAAAATACATAAATAATATTCCCATCCTCCATGTACCACCGCCCTAGGAAGGCCCTCCGTTTTGGCCAGAATGGAGCAGCCGCAGGGAGTTGATTGGACGGTCCTCGTCCTGACGTGCCAGTATAAGGACAGCGTCCAGGTCTTTCAGAAAGGTAGGTGGCTCCCCCTCCCCACCTCGCTCCTGTTGTAGACTGTTGCATACCCACCCCCAACTCCCCAGCGCATGACCTCTCACTTGTCCTGTCGGTTCACTGGGCTTCAGTTTTCTCATCTGTAAAATGGGAGCAGTAGTACTTCCCTGACAGCACTGAGTGGCGATCTCGTAAGCCACCATTGGAAAAGCTACTGAGTCACAGAAATGAGCGGTGACCCTCAGTCGGCCTGCTCAGGGGCCTGGGGCCAGGGCAGAGACCCAGGCAGCAGGTCCCAGAGCAGGTTCTGGCCGCAGAGCTGGAGGTGCGGCAGAAGCGCCAGCAGATCCCCGCTGGGACACTGTTGCTGGCGGTGGAGGACCCCGAGATGCGTGTGGGCAGCGGAGGAGCCACGCTCAATGCCCTGCTGGTGGCTGCTGAACACCTGAGCGCCCGGGCGGGCTTCACGGTGAGTGCCCTGAACCGCCACCCCACAGCCCGGCTCTCTGTGTGTGGGGTTTCCAACATCCCTGGCTCTTCCGGCTCCATCGCCCTGGCCAGTTCAGCATTTGGCTTCTGTTTCTGTAAACTGGGAAGACTTCTCCTGGCCTCACCATCCAGGTGAGAGCAGAAGGCAGGGCTTTCTTTTGAAAGGCAGAATGTTAGGAGAGAGAGAGAGAGAGAGAGAGAGAGAGAGAGAGAGAGAGAGAATTTTGCATCTGCTGGTTTACTCCCAAAATGATCACAACAGCCAGGTCTGGAACTCCAGGAGCCAGGAACTCTATCCTGGTCTTCCATGTGGGTGCCAGGGACCCAAGTACTTGGGTCATCTTCCGCTGCCTACCCAGACGCATTAGCAGGAAGCTGGATCAGAAGTGGAGCATCCAGGACTTGCACCTGCACTCCGATGTGCGATGTGGCATTGCAAGCAGCGACTAGATCCTCTGTGCCACAGCCCTGGCCCCAGGGCTGGGTTTTGTAGTGCTTCTAGGTCGGAAGTAGAATCTCAATGTGCAGCTCTTTGTTTTCTTTTGGCAAAGCTCTGCTTCCCATGTGGCCACTTCGCTGGAACTGCTATGTGGCTGCCCTCTTTGGGCTGGGCTTGTGAGTCAGTGTCCCCCTGGGTCTGTCCACACTCACCAGCCATCTCACTCAGTTATCTTGTCTGCCACAACGCTGACATACAGAGGGAGATGGTCACAGACAGGGACACATTCTGGCAATGGAGGTGCCAGGGGAGGGGACCACTGTGTGACTGTCATGGAGCTGACTTCCCCTGAGTCACCCATTTAGTCCCAGGTTGTTGCCTGCAACCTCTGCCCAAAACAGGGAGCAGGGAGACAGGCATTTGGTGAAGCGGTTAAGACACTGGCTGAGGGGCCAGCATTGTGGTATAGCAGGTAAAGCCACCGCCTGTGGTGCTGGCATCTCATATGGGCACCAGTTCAAGTTCCACCTGCTCCACTTGTGACCCAGCTCCCTGTTAATGCATTTCGGAGAGCAGTGGAGGATGCCCAAGTCCTTGGGCCATTGTACCCACACGGGAAACCTGGAAGAAACTCCTGGCCTCTAGTTTTGGCCTGACGCAGCCCTGGTCATTGTGTCCATTTGGCGAGTGAACCAGCGGATGGAAGATCTCTTTCTCTCTCTGTCTCTTCCTGTCTCTCTGTAACTCTGCCTTTGAAATAAGTAAAATAAATAATATATATATGAAATATATAAAATATAAAATATATAGAATAAATCATATATATATGTGTGTATATATATATATATATATATATATGAAAGACAATGTTGAGACAGTTGCATCCCACCAGAGGGCCTGTGTCAGGTCTCTGCTCCGCTTCCTGCTAATGTGCACCCTGGGAGGCAGCAGGTGGTAGCTCCAGTAGTTGGGATCTTGCCACCCGTGAGGGAAGCTTGGATTGAGTTCCTGACTCCCAAGGTCACCCTGGTCCAGCCTTGGCTGTTGAGGACATTTCGGGAGAGAACCAGTAGAAGGGAGCTTGGTTGCTCTTTCTCTTTCTCTGCCTCTCAGATAAGTAAATAACAATAATAAAAAAAAAAAGTAGGGAGCTGAGAGGTAGCCCAGGTGCAGGGCCACTGGGCTGCTGAGCTGCTTTGCCCCGAGGGGCCGGGGCTGCCCCAGGCCTCTCAGCACTGCTCTCCTGCCTTTGACAGGTGGTCACGGCTGACGTCCTGCACTCGGCCTGGATCCTCATTCTGCACATGGTAAGTGGAATTCGGGGTACGGGCCACGGGAAAGTCATGGTCCCTGCTTCTCAGGACTGAGTGGACTTCAGGGGTGCTGTGCCTGGGTGTGTGTGTGCCACGTGTTCATTGTGTAAATCCAGAAGACTCAGAGTCAGAACCCATCTCAGACATCCCCACATTGGGAACTGGATGGCACCTGCAGCATCTGCTCCTGGTGGAATGTCAGACAGGGAATCAGAAGCCCGCCGAGCTCGATGTGTCAGCCCAGAAGGAGACTTAACAGCTCTGGGATCTTGGGCAAGCCTCCTGACCCTTCCTAGGCCCCAGTCTCCTCATCCATAAAATGAGGTGACCACAGTTCGTGCTTTGCTGGTTGTGCTGAGAAGGTATGTGTGAGCGCTTCCAACAGGGCCTGGCTCGCTCTGAGTGCTCGGTGAGTGCATTGTTGTTGCTAAGTGAGAAAGGCCAGTGACAGAGTTTGATAGAATGAGCTCAGTTTCTTTAAGAAAACCAATGAGTTTATTTGAGAGGCAGAGAGAGAGCGAGAGCGAGAGCGAGAGAGTGAGAGTGCTCCCTTCAGTTGGTTCACTTCCCAGATGGCTACATAATGGCTGAGGCTGGGCCAAAAGCCAGGAGCTGGGAATACAACTTGGATCTTCTGCAAAAGTGGCAGAAACGAGGCCGGAGCTGTGGCACAGTGGGTTAATGCGCTGGCATTCCATACGGGCGCCAGTTTGAGACCCGGCTGCTCCACTTCTGATCCAACTCTCTGTTATGGCCTGGGAAAGCAATAGAAGATGGCCTAAGTCCTTGGGATCCTGCACCTGTGTGGGAGATCTGGAAGAAGCTCCTGGCTTCTGATCGGCGCAGCTCCGGCCGTTGCGGCCATCTGGGGAGTGAACCAGTGTACGGAAGACCTCTCTCTCTCTCTGCCTCTCCTCTCTCTGTGTAACTCTGACTTTCAAATAAATATCTTTAAAAAAAAAAAGTGGCAGAAACATAGTTACTTGAGCTATCACTGCTGTCTCCCAAGGTCTGCACTGGCAGGAAGCTGGAGTCAGGAGCCAGAGCGAGAGCCAGAACTGAACCCAAGGACTTTAGTATGAGGCCTAGATATCTTAACATCCTAAACACTAAGCTTAACACCCGCCTCCCTGTTTTGTTTTTTGACAGGCAGAGTTAGAAAGAGAGAGACAGAGAGAAAGGTCTCCCTTTTTTTTTTTTTCCATTGGTTCACCCCGTAAATGGCCGATCCGAAGCCAGGAGCCAGGTGCCTCCTCCCTGTCTTCCATGCCGGTGCAGGGCCCAAGCACTTGGGCCATCCTCCATTGCCTTCCCGGGCCACAGCAGAGAGCTGGACTGGAAGAGGGGCAACCGGGAGTAGAACCCAGGGTGCTGGCGCCACTGGTGGAGGATTAGCCAAGTGAGCTGTGGTGCCTGGCTTATTTTTTTTTTTTAAACTAAATGTTAACTTAATTCAGTTTTTAAAAATGATTTATTATTTTGAAAGATTTATAGAGAGAGGGAGAGACAGAATTCTTCCATCTGCTGGTTCATTCCCAAGATGGCCACAATGGGCAACACTGGGCCAGGCAGAAGCCAGGAGCCAGGTAGTTTTGTCCAGTTTTCCCACGTGGGTAGCAGGGGCCCAAACACTTGGGCCATGTTCTGCTGCTTTTCTTAGGCATTTAGCAGGGAGCTAGGTTGGAAGTAGAGCAGCAGGGACATGAACTGGCAACCATATGGGATGCTGGCATCGTAGGTGGTGGCCTTATCCACTGTGCCACAATGCCACTCTGTAAATTTTTATTTTAATTAGCTTTCATTTTATTTTCCTTGCTCTTAGTTTTTTGGTTGGAATGATTTTAAATCAACACGTAGGGCGGCGCCGCAGCTCAACAGGCTAATCCTCTGCCTAGCGGTGCCGGCACACCGGGTTCTAGTCCCGGTCGGGGCTCCAGATTCTGTCCCGGTTGACCCGCTTCCAGGCCAGCTCTCTGCTGTGGCCAGGGAGTGCAGTGGAGGATGGCCCAAGTGCTTGGGCCCTGCACCCCATGGGAGACCAGGAGAAGCACTTGACTCCTGCCTTTGGATCAGCGCGGTGTGCCGGCTGCGGCGCGCCGGCCGCGGCGGCCATTGGAGGGTGAACCAACGGCAAAAAGGAAGACCTTTCTCTCTGTCTCTCTCTCTCACTATCCACTCTGCCTGTCAAAAAAAAAAAAAAAAAAAAAAATCAACATGTAAGAAATAAGGAGAGAGGGATGGGCCTTATGGCATAGTGGGTTAATCGTGGCTTGAGACGCCTGCACCCCATATTGCAGTGCCGGTTCAAGTGCCAGCTCCTCTGCTTCCCATCCACTTCCTGCGAATGCATACTGGGAGGCAGCAGAAGATGGCTTACGTGCTTAGGACCCTGCCACTCACATGGGAAACCTGGATGGGATTCTGGGGTTCTGGCTTCAACCTGGCCTGGCCTGCTAGCTGTGGGCATTTAGGGAGTGAACCAGTGGATGAAAGATCTCTGTCACTCTCTGTTGCTCTGCCTTTCATTAAACATTAAAAAGAAGAAGAAAAAGAAGGATCTGGCATTGTGGTGCAGCAGATTAAGCTGCTGCTTACAATGCCAACATCCTACATCAGAGTGTTAGTTCAAGTCCTGGCTGCACTGTTTCTGATCCAGCTCCCTGCTAATGCACCTGGGAAAGCCGTGGAAGATGGCCCAAGTGTTTGGGTCCCTGTACTCCTGTGGGAGATCCAGATGAAGTTCCTGGCTCCTGACTTTGGTTTGGCCTAGCCCAGTCCATTATAGCCATTTGGGGAGTGAACTAGTAGATGCAGGATCTCTTTCTGTCTCTTCCCCTCTCTCTGTCAATCTTCCTTTCAAATAAATGAAATGAATCTTTTTTGGAAAAAAGAACACTAAGGGGTTGGCATTGTGGTATAGTAGGTAAAGCCGCTGTCTGTGGTGCCAACATCCCGTATGGGCACAAGATTGAGTCCTAGCTGCTCCACTTCAAATCCAGCTCCCTACTAATGCACCTGGGAAAGCTGCAGAAGATGGTTCAAGTACTGGGACCCCTGCACCTGATGTGGGAGACCATCCTGGCTTTGACCTGACCCAGCCCCAGCTATTACAGCCATTTGGGGAGTGAACCAGCAGATGGAAGATTCTCTCTCTCTCTCTCTCCCTCCCTCTGTTACTCTACCTTTCAAATCTGTGTATCTATGTGTCCATCTATGTATGTATATATGTATGTATGTATCTATTTTTTTTTTAAAGTCCTGTCTATGAGTACTTGGATTCAGCACCCAACTCTGCTCCTGACTCCAGCTTCCTGCAATGAAGACCTAAGTAAATATTTTAAAACTTTAAGAGCAAACATCAGGATGGCATTTTTAATAAGTCACCTCTGTTCCTGACTGCCGCAAGGGCTGCCTTACCCATTCCTGCTTCCACCCAGGGCCGAGACTTCCCCTTTGATGACTGTGGCCGGGCCTTCACCTGCCTCCCTGTGGAAAGTCCCCAGGCCCCGGAGGAGGCCTTAGTTTGCAACTTGGACTCCCTGCTGGACATCATGACCTTCCGGGTGAGGCTGCACCTCCGCTATGTGCTTTGCAGTCTCAGTGGGCGACCCCAGCAAGAGTAGTTTCGGAGGCATCTAGAGTGAGTTAGAGCTTCAGAACTTAGTCTGGAACATCTTGGGGGAAAGTGGGTCCCCAGCTGGGGGTGGTGGCGGCGTGGCATGGGCACTGTGGGTTCAGGAGTCTCCTGCTACTTTAGCAGCAGAGCCCTGTGGACCAGGTGGCTGCTGGAGCCCGTGGAACAGGCTGAGGCTGGGCTGTGGGGAGCAGAGGAAGGGCTGGGCCAGGCCACCATCTGCATTCTGTCTCTCCCTGCAGCTGGGCCCAGGCTGCCCGCCAGGCGTGTGGGTCTGCAGCACTGACATGCTGCTGTCTGTTCCTGGAAACCCTGGTGAGCCTGCAGGGGCCTGGGGCTGCCTTCCCTGGCCACAGCTGGTGTGGGCTCTGCCTATCTTGGGGCCTGCTCCTCTGCCCTGCTCAGAAGGGAGGCTGTAGGATGTGGAGAATGAAGCCCCGATCAAAAGGCAGGGCTTCCCCTGCTGGGCCTCGGTCTGCTTGTCTGCAGGTGGATGCAGTCAGCCCTGCCCCTTGTGCCCATGGGGCTTTATGGGAGACACCTGGGAGGGAAGGGGCTGTCATTCTCCGAGGATACTGTCCACTGGGCTTTGGAAACTGTGTTTCTCTTTTAGAGGCTCCAGGGTGCTGGTGCCCTGGGCTCTTGCCCCCTGGCTGAGAGTTCCCTGCCTTGGGTGCGGGCCCTTGGGAGCCTTCTCACTGCCGCTGCCCCACAGAGATCTGCTGGGACAGCTTCCGGGGAGCCAGAGTGATTGCCTTTCCGGGGAGTCCAGCCTACGCTCTGGATCACGGCGTGTACCTCACTGACTCCCAGGTAGGGTGCTGGGGCAGTGGTGCGGGCAGCAAGCGGCCTGGGCCAGCCCTGCAGTCCCGTGCGCCAGGCAGCTCGCCATCGGAACTCTCCGGTGTGATCTTGAGCCTGAGGAATTTCTTCCGGGGAACAGCTCTGAGGCTCACTTACTCTTATGCCAGAAATGCATTTCCCGTGACGCTGCCAGGCCCTGTGCTCGGCTGCCAGGCCCTGTGCTCGGCTCCAAGGCTGGGGAGCCGTTCAGAGCCCGCTGTCTACTGTTGCTGGTGGGACTGTCAGTCACTTGTGTCACTTGGGTCCCCGTGGGTGTGCTAGTACCCGTCAGACTTGCGAGGGGGACACGCTTGCGGACACCTCCTCCGCTACCCTCCTGCCGGCCCCTCTCCCACGCCCTTCCCCCTCTTTTCCCCACACAGGACTTCGTTTTGGACATTTACTACCAGGGCACCGAGGCGGAGATACAGCGGTGTGTCAAGCCCGATGGGCGGGTGCCCCTGGTATGGCTGCTGGGCCTGGATTGGAGGTCTTTGGGGGACCTTCTGGAACAGGGGCAGTGGGGGGTTATCTGCCTCCCTGGAGCAGAGCCCCACTCCTTGCAGAAGATCCTAGGGCAGGCTAGAACTGGAATGTAAGGGAACCCTGGAACCGGCATTCAGTGAGCAGGAGGAGCCCACGTTGGGGAAACGTTTGACTTTGGGACTCAGGGTCTTGTCCCAAACCAGGTGGCCTAGAACCAGTGGGGGCAAGTGGGGATGTAGCTGGGAGTAGGTCTAGAACCAGACTTGGGGTGCTTCCAGAATGCGGGCCAAGGGTGGGAATGGAGGGGAGGGGTCGGGGATTGGACTGTGAGGAGATGGAGAAGTGAGTGCAAGGTAAAAGCTGAACATGGAGGGAGGGTCCCAGAAATTCTGGTCGGAGTGCACTCAGGGTTCGTTTGGAGTCTGGGTGCAGGCGTGGCTTAGAAAACGAGAGTCCTTGCCCTGCGAGGCCCCTAGCCACACTTGGCATCTGCACCCTCCCAGCTTGTGCTCAGGCCTGGCCTAGGGGGTCCCCCCACCTGACGCTTGTAGGGGCCCCTCCAGGTCTCTGGAGTTGTATTCTTCTCTGTGGAGACCGCCGAACGCCTCCTGGCCACTCATGTGAGCCCACCCCTGGACGCCTGCACCTACATGGGTTTGGACTCTGGAGCCCGGCCTGTCCAGGTGATTGGGGAGGGCGACGGTGGGTGCCTGGCCCGGGAGGTAAGGTGCTGTGTGACTGCAGACCTGCCCTCCCCTCCGTGGGTCAGCATCTCTGCAGACGGAACTGCCCCAGCTCAGCCTTGGGAACCTGGGGCCCAGTTCTGACCCACAAACAGCTGTGCTTCCTGTCCTTGCCCCAGCTGTCGCTGTTTTTCGACATCCTGCTCTGCATGGCTCGGAATGTGAGCAGGGAGGACTTCCTGGTGGGGAGGCCCCCGGAGATGGGGCAGAGTGACGCGGCTGTAGCAGCTTACCTGCAGGGTGCCCGGGCCCAGCTGTGGCGGGAGCTTCGAGATCAGCCCCTCACCATGAGTATGTACTGCCTCTCGATGGGAGTGAGGACCCCCTAAAATGGGGCTGCCCCCTTGCTTTCAGACCAAGCCACCCCGTGTATGGACTGGGCAAGTCCCTTTGGCCCACCCAGAGCACCCTGTGGAGAGAGCTCTTTGTGTCCCAGGCTCTAGTCGGAGCCTGCCTACTTCCTGTTGTGAGACTTGGGGCAGATCACCGAACCCCTGAGCCTCCGTTTTCCCATTGGCCCAAAGGGCCCATTGCCATCCTGCCCTGCTGTCGTCTGATGAGGGTGTGTCTGCTGGCAGGGGGTCAGCGTGGCCCAGAGCTGCAGCAGGCATGGGGCTGGGGTCCCATCTTATGTCATTGCAGCCTATGTCCCCGAAGGCAGCTATAGCTACATGACCTCAACCAGTGAGTTTCTGCTTAACTTCACGCTGCCCAGTGGCCCTGGGGCCAAGATCATCCACTCCCAGGTGGAGGTGAGCTGTGCTGGGTGCTTGGGGCCAGGTGGGATGTGGGATGTGGTGCTGGAGCAGATGCCCTGTGAGCGTCAGGTTTGGGGTCCCCCTTTTCCACACGAGGCACTGGAGGCTGAGTGAGTTGCCCAAGATCACAGGGTCAGTAAGTGGCCGAGTCGGGGTGCTGTTATGGAAAGTTGAAGAAGGCCTTTCTATGGGGTCTGCTTGGGGACATCTGAAGTGATGGCCCAGGTCACTGCCATGGTGCTAATGCAGGGGGCAAGTAGACGGAAGAGGTAATCCTCAGGGGGGTGGGGTGAGAAGTGGTTGCACAGGTGGGATGGGGATAGGCCTCCGGCTGGGGCCAGGCCATGTCCACAGGGAAATCTGCTAGCTGAAAGGCCTGGAGAGTAGGGACCTTGACTTTCTAACCCCAGGTGCTGGGTTGTGGGGGAGTAGTGGGGTGGCCCCGGCCCTTGGCCCTCGCTCTTCACTGTGGTTCTCGCTGGCTTCACAGGAGCCAGAGCTCCTGGAGCCTGGGAGCTGTGTGATCAGCTGCCTGCTGGAGGGCCCTGTCCGACTGGGGCCCGGGAGCGTCCTGTGGCACTGCCACCTGCGGGTGAGGTGGAGAGGCGTGCTGGGGGGAGGGGAGGCGGAGCCCCTGGCCTGTGTGTTTTGCGGGCACCTGGGGAGCCTGCCCACCCAGGACATCGGCCCTCTTTCCCTGCCAGGGCCCCATTCACATCGGCGCTGGCTGCTTCATGAGTGGACTGGACGTAGCTCAGTCTGAGGCCCTGCGTGGCCTGGAGCTGCGTGACCTCATCCTGCAGGGACACCACACACAGTTGCATGGCTACCCAGGCCGGGCCTTCACCCTTGTTGGCCGTCTGGACAGCTGGGAGGTAGGCACTGCCTTCTGTCCCCTCATCCTCATCTTCAGGTTTTGGGGACCCCCAGGTTCCAGCCCCCACTGCGCTGCAGGCTCTGTGGACCCTGGCCTGAAGAATAGGCTGTGGGGACTGTGTGGCCAGGAGAGTTTACCCCCGTGTTGCAGGCTGGAGACTGAGGTTCAGAGAGGGCGGTGGGCCATGGTGGGCCCCGGAGCCTGCTGAGTCGGGCCTGGAACCAGGGCGCTGCTCCGAATTCCAGGCACCTGGGTCCAGGCTCCTGGGTTTGAGGCAGTTTTCCCCCATGTGCCCATGTCTCTCTCCATGTCCCCACCCCAGCAGCTCCTGGCCCACCTGACCTGGTGTCCCCAACCCCTTCCTGTGGGCCCTGCAGCCCTGACTGCTTCCTCCTCTTGTCCCAGAGACAGCGTCCAGGCACGTACCTCAACATGTCCTGGAGCGACTTCTTCAAGAAGACGGGCATCCGGTATGGTGGAGAGCTCCGCAGCCTCTGTAGACCTTGGCCTCGCCGGCCACCTCTTCAAGGCTTGCACCTCCCCCGCCCCCAGCTCAGTCCCAAACCCCGCTCAGTATCTCCCTGGGCCTGGGCTAGTTTGGGGCAGCTCGAGTCTCTCCAGCACTTTCCCCTGGGCGACTCCAAATGTCTGGCTGTGCTCAGACTTTTGAGATTTTTGTTCAGCGGCCTGGGAAAGGGAGCAGAGATCTGGTCTCCCTCCCCAGATCGCTGACCTGTGTCACGCCCATCCTGTGCCTAAGAGTTGACAGGTGTCAGGGCTTGGGAAGGGGGCGGGAACCCAGGCTTTCCTCCTGCTAATGTGTCCTCTCCCCACATCAGAGAATGGGATCTGTGGGACCCAGACACACCCCCTGCAGAGCGTTGCCTTCCCAGTGCCCGCCTCTTTCCTGTGCTCCACCCCTCGAGGGCCCTGGGCCCCCAGGACATGCTGTGGATGCTGGACCCTAAGGAGCATGGAGGGGAGACTCTGCGGACCTGGCGAGCCTCCTGGCGCCTGTCCTGGGAGCAGTTGCAGCCATGCCTGGATCGGGCTGCCACGCTGGTCTCCCGCCGGAACCTGTTCTTCTGCCAGGCCCTGCGGAAGGCACAGCACGTGCTAGAGGCCCGGCAGGACCTCAGTCTGCGCCCGCTGATCCGGGCCGCTGTCCGTGAAGGCTGTCCTGGGCCCCTGCTGGCCAGGCTGGACCAGGGTAAGTGTGCTGGGCTCTAGAGCTGGGGATGCGGACCAGGGTCACCTGCCTTTTGAGCTGTCAGCACGAGGGGAGAGTCTAACTAGGGGAGAGACACACTGGCAGTTTCTAGGTCAGGGGTTGAGTCTTTGGTCCTCTGAGAACCAGCATACACACATGTATGCTATCTTTTTTATTATTACTATTATTATTGTTATTTTTAAAATTTACTTTGAAAGGCAGAGAGTCAGAGACAGTCAGAAATCTTCCACCTATTAGTTCATTCCCCAAATGCAGCTAATAGCCAGGGCTGGGCCCAGCTACTGCCTGGAACTCAATCCAGGTCTCCCATAATGGTGGCAGGGAACCAAGTGCTTGAGCCATCACCTGCTGCCGCCCAGCTGGAATCAGAAGTGGAGCCAGGACTTGAACCCAGGCATTCCAGTATGGGAGCAGGTGTCCTAAGAGAGGTGCGCCGCCTGGGGGCTCAGAGCCTTGGCCTCCAAAGCAGCACTTCCATCACTGAGTCCTGGGGTGAGGAACATTATCCTTATTTAACTCCGTCATCCCCAGCCGCACGGCTATGGCAGGGGCGCTGAGACTTGAGCCTGAGCTCTGACCACCGTGGGTGTGCCAGCTGGTGCTCCAGGGGCACACCTAGGCTGAGGCTGGCAGCATGAGATCTTTTGCAGGCAGGGAGCAGGGGTACATTCACAGGCAGGATGCCAGGAGGCACGAGGGTCTGGAGTGTTTGGGGACTGTTGTGTAGCCTCTGGGGACAGAGAGCACGGGGAGCTGATCTCCTCTCCTGCTGCCCCTAACTCCTGATCCTTCAGTTGCAGCTGGGGCGAGAGACCCGGGCGTGGCAGCGCGGGCACTGGCCTGTGTGGCAGACGTTCTGGGATGCATGGCAGAGGGCCAGGGAGGCCTACGGAGTGGGCCAGCCGCCAACCCCGAGTGGATGCGGCCCTTCTCATACCTGGAGTGCGGAGACCTGGCAGGGGGCGTGGAGGCACTTGCTCAGGAGAGGGACAAGTGGCTGAGCAGGTACTGACAGAAGTGAGACCTTTTGAGAAGCTGCTACCATCCAGGAAGTGGTCTCTGATGGTGGAAGTCCAGAGAGAGATGGGACACCCTGGGGTCACCCAGGGCAGTCAGGTTTCCCAGACCAGACAGTTTGCCCCCCTCTTGGACTCCGGGTCGGCATCCCTTCCTTCCTTCTTGGCAGGCCAGCCTTGCTGGTGCGAGCTGCCCGCCACTACGAGGGGGCTGGGCAGATCCTGATCCGCCAGGCCGTGATGACGGCCCAGCACTTTGTCTCCAAGGAGCCAGTGGAACTGCCAGCGCCTGGGCAGTGGGTGGTGGCTGAGTGCCCGGCCCGTGTGGATTTCTCTGGTGAGCCTTGTGGGGGTGGGGTGAGGATAACTGCCCCAGAGCTGGGCTGGCAGCCCCCGTGACGGCTTGGCCTTACTGACCTGTCACAGGGGGCTGGAGTGACACACCACCCCTTGCCTATGAGCTTGGCGGGGCAGTGCTGGGCCTGGCCGTGCGAGTGGATGGCCGCCGGCCCATCGGGGCCAGGGCACGCCGCATCCTGGAGCCCGAGCTGCGGCTGGCAGTGGGGCCTCAGCAGGACGAGATGGCCATGAAGATAGTGTGCCGGAGCCTGGATGAGCTGCAGGATTACTGCCAGCCCCATGCCCCAGGTCAGGGCACCCCAGAATATCTGCAGGTGGGGATGCACACACAGCCAGCTGGAGGATGGGGGCAGGACCAGGAGACCCCTGCACAGAGGGCAGCAGGCCCCTGGGGCCTGGCCTGAGGGCTAGCCAGTCTGGTTGAGAGGCCCTGAAAGAGAGGGGTGGAAGTCACTCTGGGCACAGGAAGCAGGGATGAGACATTTGCTCAGGTCAGGGAGCCCAGAGGCCCTTCTGTGGCATGGGAGTGCGGCCTGCCCTGCTGCTGGGTTTCTGTCCCACCAGATGAGCCTCCATTGGGTTGGGAAACAGGAGGGGGTTGGCCATCCAAGGAGGCCGAATTCCTTGCATTGTGCCTGTCCCTCCGCAGGGGCCCTGCTGAAGGCGGCCTTCATCTGTGCGGGGATAGTGCACATCCGCTCTGAGCTCCCACTGAGGGAGCAGCTGCTACATACTTTTGGGGGTGGCTTTGAGTTACACACCTGGTCTGAGTTGCCCCATGGCTCCGGCCTCGGTAAGTGTCCCGCTGCTGCCTACCAACCCCTTTGTCGTGGGACTCCAGCCTTCCCGTGACCCCTTTCCTTGGGCTCTGATAGAAGAGGGTGGTGCAGCAGCATTGGGCTGGACAGGGCCTGCTCATGATGGTGCCTCCCTCTGATCCTGCAGGTACCAGCAGCATCCTGGCAGGTGCTGCCCTGGCTGCGCTGCAGCGGGCTGCAGGTCAAGCAGTGGGCACCGAGGCCCTGATCCACGCAGTGCTGCACCTGGAGCAGGTACTCACTACAGGTACGGGGCTGCCCCAGGTCAGGGGGAGGACACTGGACACTGGCACTTTCCCCGGTGCCTCTGAGGGCTCCCGTAGATTTGCATGATTTGCCAGCAACCACAGAACTGCTGCTCCTTAAAATGGCTGTAGTTTCCTTCTTAACACTCAGACCTTCTCTGGTGGTTTGCAACTTTTAATTGTTCTCCCTCAAAGAGGCTGATGCTTTGTGAGCACCCACTAAGCGCCGATTCCATGCTGCATCTTTCACATGTGTTAGGACCGTTTGCACCAGCTGCTGTGACTCATGACTGCCACCACCCACGCTGTCTGTCTTTCAGGGCCTGCTGGGCACAGCTGGGTCAGCATTAGGGCTGGACCTTCAATCTGCCCTCTGGCAAGCTGCCTTGCCCGGTCACCTGTGGCCATTGAGGACCCAGTAGAGGCTATGTTCTAGGGGAACATTGTTAGCACCAGGCTTCCGTCTCCTCCTGGCCACCTGGAATCCATGCCCAGGGTAGAGCAGCCAGCAGTTTGTCTGGTTCCAGACCCTGAGGTGTTCTGTTTGCCCAGGCCTTGTCTCTGGCACAGCTCTGGGAGGACTGCCACAAGACGTGCAGATGTCTGCGTAGGCTGCTTCTGTGGCTTTGTGGCCCAGCCCCCTCCTTTCACGGAGATGACTCACAGCCTGTAAAAGGGGCAGATGGGGAGACCACGCCACTGATGAGGTGTCCCCTTGGAGTTCATTTGGTCAAATGACAGCTGTTTATTCAGAATCCACTCTGTGTTGGGCCTAAGGGATACATGAGCAAAAACAGGGCCCTTTCCCTCCAAAGTCTCATGAGGGGAGCCTCAAAATGTCATGGGAAAATAAGATCGGCACAAGAACTCCCTTATATGATTTACTGGAGGCAGATGATCATTAACCATGCAAGTGAATAAATTATTCCAAACGGTGTTAAGTGCTCAGAAGGAGAGGGGCTCACTTAGGAGTCCTTGACCTTTTGGGCCCTCCACTGCCACTATGTTTTGGCTGTAAAGTTTCAGATGCCTTCTGCCATTTGCATTTTACACTTTAAATCTTCTCAGGCCCTACCCCAGATGTGAAATCCCTGTCCCAAGGCAGCTCAACTTCAGTCATTTTAATATAGCTGCAAGGGGAGACAAAAAGAAGAGAGCCATACTGTTCCTAACTAAAGTAAGGTATACACATAGCTTTCAGGAGGTGCTGAAAAGCTCATTTCCAACACAAACACTCTGGATCAGAAAAAAAGAGGAGACCCGGTTGGGGGAGGCTTCGGCTACAGGCAAAGTGCTCTGTCACTTCCCTGGCTATGACTCCTCTAGGGGGAGGGGTCAGTGTAAAAGCTTTCTCCTTCTCATTCCAGTTACAGATCAGCTCTGACCTATGATTCCAAGTCTGGCTCTGTAGTACAGCTCTTCCCCTTGCTGGGAACAGCCTGCTCCCAGGGCTGGGCAGAAGCCGCACAGCCCACCTGTCCCAACCGAAGTTAGGGAAGCTATCTTCCCATGCTGTGGTCAGCCAGGGCTGCAGGCCAGGAGCTTGTGTGAGGAGAGTGAAGTTGGGCCAGATGTGCTCCAATAGCGAGGGGCCCTGGGCTTGCAGGAGGTGGCTGGCAGGACCAGGTGGGTGGCCTAATGCCTGGCATCAAGGTGGGGCGCTCCAAGGCTCAGCTGCCACTGAAAGTGGAGGTGGAAGAGATCACTGTGCCCGAGGGCTTTGTCCAGAAGCTCAATGACCACCTGCTGTTGGTGTACACCGGCAAGACGCGTCTGGCTCGGAATCTGCTGCAGGTGAGTCCTGGCCCCAGAACGAGGGAGGAAGGCAGCCTGCCTGGCTGGGCCCGGATCTCCATTACGCCTTGCTGCTGCATCTGTAGGACGTGCTGAGGAGCTGGTACGCCCGGCTGCCTGCGGTGGTGCAGAACGCCCGCAGCCTGGTGCGGCAAGCTGAGGAGTGCGCTGAAGCCTTCCGCCAAGGTGAGGAGCCTCTTCCAGGGGAAGTTCCAAGCACCAGGGGCAAGGGCCACACGGCTTGTAGGTCTCAGAGGCCAGGGCCTTTGCAGCCTCGGCACAGGCCCTGGATATTAGGCCCCTGGGAACGGAGGCCTACAGTGTGCTCTCTCCAGCATCTCACACTAAGGTGCAAATCATATTTGAGGACAAAACTTGTATCCTGGGAAAGGGCACCAGGCCCGTTTCCCAGGAAACTGATGGGAGAGGAGGCTCGGCCTGTAGAGCCTGTAGCTCAGTTTCAGGGGAGTTAGCCTGAGCAGGGGTTCAAGTGTGTGGCCACACAGTTCACTGAACACTATGCTGGTCACCGTGTCAGCTGCTTTGTCCACATTAGTCCTCAAGCACTGCAGTGGGCTCAGTTACTCCTCCTCCCAGCCAGCTCTGGAACTTGGGGTCTTTACCTTCACACTCCTTAATAACTGCCTCTTGGCACTTAATATTCAATTTACACAAGGGTGTGGGGTAAGTGTACTGCCAAGACGTGCCACCTGCTTGTGCCCCCACTCCAGGAATGCTGCCTTTGCTGGGCCAGTACCTCACCTCGTACTGGGAACAGAAGAAGCGCATGGCTCCAGGTTGTGAGCCGCTGGGTGTGCGGCGGATGATGGATGTCCTGGCGCCCTACGTTCATGGCCAGAGCCTGGCAGGGGCAGGCGGTGGGGGCTTTCTTTATCTATTGACCAAGGAGCCGCGGCAAAAGGAGGCTGTGGAGGCCGTCCTGGCCAAGACTGAGGTAACTGATGGTGTTGGATTGGCAGCTGATGGAGGCGAGAGACCTTCCTGAGGGGCCCACCAGCTAACCAGGGGCTACCTCTACAAGTCCCCTGGCCGAGAGACCTTCCTGAGGGGCCCACCAGCTAACTAGGGGCTACCTCTACAAGTGCCCCTGGCGGAGAGACCTTCCTGAGGGGCCCACTAGCTAACCAGGGGCTACCTCTACAAGTCCCCTGGCCGAGAGACCTTCCTGAGGGGCCCACCAGCTAACTAGGGGCTACCTCTACAAGTCCCCTGGCCGAGAGACCTTCCTGAGGGGCCCACTAGCTAACCAGGGGCTACCTCTACAAGTCCCCTGGCCGAGAGACCTTCCTGAGGGGCCCACCAGCTAACCAGGGGCTACCTCTACAAGTGCCCCTGGCGGAGAGACCTTCCTGAGGGGCCCACCAGCTAACCAGGGGCTACCTCTACAAGTCCCCTGGCCGAGAGACCTTCCTGAGGGGCCCACTAGCTAACCAGGGGCTACCTCTACAAGTCCCCCGGCCCTGCAGTTTCACTTGTCTCCAGGAGGCATGAGATTTGGTAAGAGCTCCCTAAACAATGTTTGTCCTGTTCAGGGCCTCGGGAACTTCAGTGTCCACCTGGTAGAAGTGGACAGTCAAGGCCTGCGACTGACGCTGACAGAGTGAGGCCTCCCTCTGATACTCCCGTCAGGCTGGCATCTGCAGGAAGACACCTGGATTACAGCGGACCCGCCCTTCTTTCCTCCATGGGAGTTCTCAGCTTCCTCCTCCACTCACCTCTGCCAGTCTGCTCCTGGAGAAAGCAGACTTGAGCAACACGTGGGCAGGCTGAGGCAGTGCTTGGGAGCAAGACAGTACCTCTTGGTTCACAGTGGCCAAGGCTTGGCCTTTGCATCATCTGGACCAAAGAAGTCTCCAAGCTCTGTGTCTCACGTGGCCTTCCAAATCCCATGGCCCAGCCTGGGCCTGGCCTTCTCATTGCTTGCTAGGGCCGTGTTAGAAGCAGATGGCAGCCGGCCTTCACAGATGGCTAGGCTCTTGAGACATCTCCTGTGGTCGGCCTTAGAGTCGAGAGACCTCACATTCTTCACTCCTCAGTCCTGGGGGATTTGTGGCAATGAGTCACGGTGGTCCTGTGGCAAGTCCCTGCCAACCTAGGCCTTAACCAGCAACACTACGGATTGTGCCAAGTGACCCAGTGCCTATGGGCAGTGGGTTCTCAGGACTGATATTCTTGGAATAAATTCCACTTGGCCCTTCAAAGTTGTCCTCAAAGCTTTTTGTTTCTGCTGGGAGCAATTCCCACTTCCCTTGGCACTGTGGGAAACTGCCTCAGGATAACCCGGTGGGGCTGAGGATCCAGGACTGGATGAGGGTTCCTACTGCCATGTGGGCCCTGGAGTTGGCCGTGCACAGCTGTGGGTATGGGAGGAGGCTGAGGCCTCAGGCTTTTGCCTGCATACTCAGTGCAGATGGTGGACCCGTCCTGCCCTGCAGCAGCCAGCTCTCCTTGGAACCAGCACACTGGCGTCTCTTCAAGGAGTGTCTTTATTCAGGGATTGTACACATCACAACCTCTTCTTGAAGTCAAACCTAATTCCCAGGTCCCCAAACGCACTCAAGTCCTCTAAGGCTGGCAGGGTAATGTGTTTGGGGATGCGAGAGTGACCACCCACACAGAGAGCTGGCCTGGACCGCATGCTGCCTGCTTCGGCTTTCCCACTTCCCTTGGTGTGGAAACGCTGCCCCAAAGCACCGCCCAGCCAGGTCTGACAGCAATGCGTGGAAAGAGTCCAGGCCTTGTTTCCCTGCTGCCAGAGGTGGAATGGCCTGGGCTGTCAGGGTTCCCTGAAGGCAGTCTTGCCCAGCTCTTTGACCATGGCTACTTAGGGAACAGGCCCTGAAGGGTGATGGGCCGCGGGCGCCCACCCTGCAGCTACAGGCGCAGCCTCTTGATGTCCTCGCCACGGAAGTCTATGCGCAGAGCCAGCACTTGGCGCACTTCAGCAGGGGTGAGGCGCCAGGTCAGTGGGCCGGAGTTGGCACCCCAGTAATCTAGTATCTCTGTCACCTGTGGGTAAGAATACAGAGGCCAGTCAGCAAGGTGGGGGCTATTCCTGAGGAAAGCCCTGGATTCCACTAGGGGCAGAGCAGGGGTACCAAGAAGGGAAAGGTACCCCAGAGGGCTGGGCTACTGGCAGAGACAAGGTTTGAGGGAGTGGCAAGGGTACACATTTTTGCCTGCCTCTTTCCAGTCACTTTTCTCTGGCTAGGCTGAGGGAGCCCCACATACCCGCTCCAGGTTGAGGATTGTAGCCATCTGGGAGAGTCGGGCAAACTTGTCTCGGATGGTCCAGGTAGTCACTGTGGTAAGGTAGGCGATGAGTGACCTCAGCTCCTTGTCAAACTGTAGACCTCCCAGCTGTAGGACAATACAAAGCCCAGTCACTGTTTAAGGCCGGGCCCTCTGGCCCAGCAGAATTGCCCTCCAATTGCCCCCAGAGCTGGGTGGCAAATGTAGCAGGGTCTCAGGTGGTATTTGTTTTAGGGCCTCAGAAACAGGCAGGACTAGGCTTAGGTACATAGGGTCTACAGGGAGCAGATAGGGGACACAAGTCCTGAGGCGACATGGCATGGCTTGTCTTCCTCCCAGGCAATACAACAAGAGCTGTGGACCCTTGTACTCCTGAACTTACCCGATTGAAGGTGGATTTCAGCACCACTTTCTCCAACTCAACAGCAACAAGGCTGGTCATGAGGCCAGTCAGACTGTCATAGATGACTGGGGACAGGCTGGCCTGCATATAAAAAGCTTGTCATTAGCATAAGTCCTGTCCAGCCCCTCATCTCTACACTGGAGTCTTCACAGGGCCAGTGAGGCCACAGGCCAGCGTTTGAGGGCTGGGGCTTCGAAGGGCTTTCAGGGTCTCTAGCAGGAGTGTGGTTAGAAGCTGTAGACTCCTAGTTTGGACAAGGGTGAGTAATTTTGTAAGCTGACCCCTAGACCCTGCTCACCTTGAACTCTGCCATTTGTTGCTCCAGGTTAAGGATGAACTGTTGGACCCAAGGGTCATTGGCTTCATAATCATTGAACTCTTCCTATTGTCAGGAAGCAAAAGGGGTTACCATGGCTTCTTTCTAAGTATTATTCAACCCTGCCAACCTCAGACTTCTGAGAAATTGATGGTAAGAGGACCTTCCTCCCTGTGGCTTCAGACTCCTTCAGTTTAAAACCAGCTTGAGGGTATGCATTTGGCCTAGTGGTTAAGAAGCCCACATCCCATTCTGGAGTGCCTGAGTGCAATATGTGCCTCTGACTACTTCACCCTAACTTCCTGGGTAACAGTGGTGATGGCTCACCAGTAGCTAAGAGACTAAGACTGCCTTCCTGGCTTCTAGCTTTGGCCTTAGGCCAGTCCAGACTATTATGGGTATTTGGGATGTGAGCCAGCAGATGGGAGCTTTCTTTGCTATCAAATAAATAAGTAAATGAAAAACAAAAAGAAAAAAACCAATGCTTGGGATGCCCCCAACCCATATCACGGAGTGCTTGGGATTGAGTCCCAGCTCCTCTGCTTCCAATCCAGCTTCCTGCCAATGTGCATAGAAGGGAGCTGATGGCCCAAGTACTTGGGTTCCTGCCATGCACATGGGAGACCCGGATAGAGTTCCTGGCTCCTGGCTTGGGCCTCCCCCAGCACTGGCTGTTGCAGGCAATTTGGAGAGTAAACCAATGGATGGAAGCTCTCTCTCTCTTTTTCTCTCCCTGTCACTCTGCTTTTCAAATAAATTAATTAATTAGAAAACTCAACAACAACCAAAAAAACAACCTGGACACTCAGGCTAACAGAAACTGCTGCTGCATCATACCTGTGACCAGCAAACAACCCTGGGTTGCAGCAGTGGCCCACAAAGTATGGTATGGCTCCTCACTTTTTATTGCCCCTTGAATTTCAAATTCTACAGGACAGAAATCACTAAGGGGGAAAAAACAACCTCTTACGTCTATGATAGGTGAGACAAAAAGAGCCTCAATAACAGAGACTGAGTCAGATTAAAACAAACTCCCTTTAGAGGTTCACTCTGAGCCCTCACGATGGTGGGAACCAGCTGTTTCCTGGGAGGGACCTAGTCTCTGAGGGCAAGAGTGAACGCTAATCCTGGGCTTGACGGCTGCCTGTGGCCAGGCTGACCTCCTCGATGTTGTGGGAGACAGACAGAAAGGTGTTGATCCAAGGCTGCACCTGCGGCTTGACTGCTGTGCTGTTGAGCTCTGCCAGCCCTTCCTGCACAAGGACAAGGCAGAGACAGATCAGACGCACGAGGTACAGGCCCCATGCCCTCCCCTTCTGCTTTATTCATCCCTGGACTGAGGGTGCTCTTCCAGCTTTGAGGCCTTCTGCAGGCCTTGTTGGAAACATAACAGGTAATGCTAATAAAAGCAGCTGAGAACAACATGGCTTTTTCCAGATCTGTGCTGATCCAGGTCTAGGGTAGAGATGACGCCCTGAGGTGGTTCTGGTAAACTCTTTCAAGAAATTTCAGAGTGCCTGGTGCTTAGCAACACCTGTGGCTAAGGTCAAGGTAACCAGGAGGATCCATTTCCTCTGAGCATGTTTCTGAAGGCTCTTGTCATTGTGGCAATTCTCATCAAATGTGACAAATGCACAGCTAAAAAACTAAAGGAGCCTTTAGTCTCAAGGGACTTGCGCAACTCTGCATGCTACTCTGTCACCCCTTCTTCCTGTTCCCTTATCCACAGTGGAACCCACAAAAAGCAAATTAACAGTCTTCCCAGAGCAACACACAGGCACAGGACCCACTCAGCAGCTGAGCCTGGGGCTTACCTGCAAGAGGTCTCGGAATTTGTTGGACACGGCAGCCAAGTCAGAAAGGCAGCTGTCAAATTTGGCCTGGGCCTGCTCCCCTCCAATACCCTGGCTGAACAGCTTGGTGCAGTCACTCTAAGAGAGAACATTGCTGTAAGACTCCCAAGCATGCCTGGGTTGTGGGAGAGTGAGCAGAGGCACTGGAGACCAATATACAGCTGGCCATTTCTCCTACTCCAGCCTTCCCAGGGAGCAGAGTAGGCAAGAGCCCTGGATGGCCTTCACAGAACCTGGATTCCGTCCTGGTCACTCCCCTTGTGGCTCCCACCTCCCCTTTGGTAATGTAAGGGTGTCAGGGGGAAGCAAAGACAAAATATTGAACATTTTTTCATAGCTTTAAAGCCAGATTTCTTACGTTCATTGGTTCAAGTCCTGACTCAATCATATATTAGTTGACTGAACTTAGGCAAATGATTTGAAGTTTAAAAGCTCCAATTTCCCTGTCTATAAAATGGGAACACAAATTCCTGCTCCCATGGTTCTTGTGAGAATTGTATGAGATGATGGACAAAGTGCTGCGCCCAGTGCCTAGCACGTGGTAGACACTAAGGAGGCACCAGCCATTGCTGTTTCTGCTTCTGGAATGCTTTTATTGGGCTGCCAAAGGGAAATCCTCATAGGCGTAGCTAAGATTTAAGCACTTATTGTGTGCCAGGTCCTGTTCTAAAATTTTACTTTCATTAAAATACCTATCATCCTTTAAAAACAAATCAAGGAAACAAAAAGATACTGGAAATACTTTGACCTTTAAGAAAATTACCCATCCTATGAAGTACATACTATAATTATTGCCATTGTACAGACAGAAGAAACTGAGGTGCAGAGAAGTTGATAACTTCCCAGTGCCACATTAGTAGGTTGTGTAACATTAAGTTCTGGTGAGAATTCCAGGAGTTCTGGCTCTGAAGTGCCTGTTCCTAATCATGACACGATAGCCTAGTGTAGAGAATGCCACAGGGGGAGCTGTGTGAAGTTCACAGTGTTTTAAGTTGCCAAGAGCTGCCCCCACTTTTTGTAGCCTCCTTACTAGGGCCACAGAGGTGGCAGTGAGCAAGAATTGCAACAGGACAGATCTAGCAAGCAGGCCTCCGCTCCCACAGCAGCTCCCACACTCACTTCCTTATCTGTACAATGGACAGCACATCACCTGTCCTGCCTATCTCAATGGCTGCTGAGAAAGACTCTGTGAAATGCAAATTTAAGGGGGTGGGATTTACAGGAATTGTTTGCCCAGCTCTTTGCTATCCATCTTCTCTTTCACTTAACTAATTCCACTGGCTCAGTTATGAATGTCTAACATTTTTCAAAATTTTACTTGAAAATCCAACTGACTGATGCAGAGGAATACCACCTAAAATGCCATGACCTAAAAACAATGACAGCCACCTTGCTGAACACATAACAAGTATGCTGTTGGGACAATCTGAATACTGCTTATTTTATTCCACTTTAAGGCCTCAGTGAGGGTAAATATGTAACATAGTTCACATCTGACAGTTCTTTCTGAGCCTCCCCCAGGAGCCCCATTAGATCCTTTTTTTCCTGTGTTGTGGCTCCCTCCCCTCCAACTGCTCTGCCCTGTGCCCACAGGTCAGCTGAGGTGTGCGCTGATCCCTCTGCCTCTGTTGCAAAGCACCTTCTTCAAGTAACTACCATCCAGGCCCCTCTCCTTTCTCAAAATCTCAGCCTAGAAGTCAGGAAGAATTGGGCCCCTCATTTTCTAATATTTAACAAAGGGACTGCTCCACACCATCATTTTTAACTGCGCAATTTATAAGGAACACTGCATGCATGCACTTCATGTACCAAGTGATTTATATTCTGCCATTCATCTCACAGCAGCCCTGAGGGACACAGGTCTTTATTCCTGTTTTACAAATGAGGAGATTGAGGTTACAGAACTTGTCCAGGGACAGATAACTGGTCAGTGGTTAAGTGGAGGTTTGAACTCTAGGGTATGTGATTTCAAAACCCAAGGAATTTCCCCTGTACCCTTCTGTCATCCTTTAAAAAACAACACCAACCAGCTTTGTACAGGGTTTGCTACAACAGCTCCATCATAAAAGACTGTGTTATAAAGTGCTGTCAGCACTGTTTTTTCATTAGGCCACCTAACAAACCCAAGCGGGGCAAGATGGAGCTCTGTATCTTACTGATTGATGAGAGAACTGAGTGGGGCTCAGAGACTTAAGGGACTTGCCAAAGTCACACGCCAAATGTGTGTGAGATAGAAGCTCTAATTTGCTTCTGATCTTCCAACTCATGGGCCAGGGATTTCCCCCACTGGTCCAGAGTTTCCTTGTTTCCATGCGGATCACCACTGAATCCCGGCAGAGTGGCCTCATGTCAGACAGTGCTCCAGCCCCTACCAGGATGAGTGTATGGAGAGGCTGCTGAAAGCTGATAGGCAGTGTTTCCTATACCTCAAGCGTCTTCTTCAGAGTGGAGATGTTTTCACTGCAGACTTCCACGTTGTTCAGCGTCACCTAGGAGATGAAGAAAGACCATGACTTCTTGCACTGCAGACTCGCTACCTACTCCAATGCCAAACTGGCTGACAGCTGTAGTCTATCAGGCTCACAGGAGGGCTGGCTGGAGTTTAGATGCAGGCTAAGGAAAGTCTGCTCCACCGTCACCAGGCAAATGTTCAGATCTTGGGTTACCAAGAATGGTGAACCAGCCTCATACTTTGTCCTAATGCTGGCAACAAGGCAACAATGCCACTGAGACTAAGTTGGATTTCAGGTCTTCTTGCTCTGTGTTACCTACAGAGCAGAGATGGCTCAGGCACACAAAGACAGGATAAGTTCTAGTGCTCAAAACTGCCAAGTCCAGGTCAGTGATGCAAAGTTTGACATTGATCAGAAAGGCTTCCAGAGAGCCTGCCAACTGTGAGGCGTTTTCTCATTTGTTATCTTACTGACTCTGCCAAGTACTCCTACAACACAAGTGTTACTGGGCCCAGTTTGTAGGAGAAGAAAATTAGACTCCTTAAAAGGTGAAATGGCTCACTACTGGGCACCAACAATTAATTCAGAAAATATTTACTGAGTGCTTATGATGTGCCAGGCATTGAGGAGAAAACAGTCAACAAAATACAAAGCCCTCCTCTTTCTAATGTTGACATTCCAGAAGAGATGTCAGATAGTAAAGAAATACATGTATTATGTTAAGTAGTGACAAGCTCACAAAGAAATTCAAAGTGATGGGGCCAGTGCTGTGGTATAGTAGGTTAAGCCTCCGTCTGTTGCACCAGCAATCCCATATGTGCTTTGGTTCAAGTCCTGGCTGCTCCACTTCTGATCCAGCTCCCAGCTAATGGCCTGGGAAAGCAGTAGAAGATGGCCTAAGTGCTTGGGCCCCTGCACCCATGTGGGAGACCCAGAAGAATCTCCTGGCTTCAGATCTTCCGTTCTGGCCATTTGGTGAGTGAACGAGCGGGATCTTTCTCTGTCCTTCCTACTCTCTGTCAGTAACTCTGCCTCTCAAATTAAAAGAAAAAATCTTAAAAAAAATATTTCAGAGTGACAAGATCACAAAGCTGAGCAAGATTTAGAAACTAGCTGTTCCAACTCTGGGGCTCCTTCTTTCTCAAGTCACCTACTTCACAGACTAAGTGCAGAAACCCAATCATAAAATGCAGCATGTGATAAAATTAAGGCACAAACTGCCACGACCATTTAGAGGAAAGAAAAAATGCTTTGGTCTGAGAAGGCTACATGGAAGAGTTGGCAGTTGAATGAAACTTACAAGTTTGAACATAATCCTGATGGGAATGGAGGGCAAGTGCACTCTACCCCATCAACCTCTTCTCAGCTCATTGTCCTATTTGATACCTTTGTCATAGTACCTAGGACTTCATGATATTCCTTGGTTATTTGTTCCTATCTATGTTTCCACTAGAATGAGATCCCATGAAGGTAGGGATCTAGCCTGTCACCTTCAATGCTGTTTCTGTAGTATAGCACTGTCCAGTTCCCTGTGTTTCCTTTTAAGAAAATTTTAAGTAATTTATTTGAAAGGCAGAGAGACAGAAATAGAGAGCTCCCATCTGCTGGTTCACTCCCCAAATACCACAGGGGTTGGGACTAGACTGGGCCAAAGCTGGAAGCTAGGAACTCAATTTGGGTTTTCCATATGGGAGGCAAGTACTTAAATATTTGAATCACCACTGCTTCCTAGGGTCTGCATTAGCTGGAAGTTGGAATCAGAAGCTGGAGTTAGTATCAAACCCAGATGGATGCTCCAATCTGGGATATGGGCATCTTAACCACGAGGCTAAAGGCTATCCTCCAAACTTTCTTATAACAGAAATATTCTAAACCGGCTGGCGCCGCGGCACAATAGGCTAATCCTCCACCTTGCGGCGCCTGCACACTGGGTTCTAGTCCCGGTCGGGGCGCTGGATTCTGTCCCAGTTGCCCCTATTCCAGGCCAGCTCTCTGCTGTGGCCCGGGAGTGCAGTGGAGGATGGCCCAAGTCCTTGGGCCCTGCACCCCATGGGAGACCAGGAGAAGCACCTGGCTCCTGCCTTCGGATCAGCGCAGTGCGCCGGCTGCAGCGCGCTGGCTGCGGCGGCCATTGGAGGGTGAACCAACGGCAAAGGGAGACCTTTCTCTCTGTCTTTCTCTCTCACTGTCCACTCTGCCTGTCAAAAAAAAAAAAAAAAAAAAAAAAAAAAAAAAAAAAAAAGAAATATTCTAAACCTGTACTGTCCATTAGGGTAGCTCCCAGTCATGTGTGGCTCTTGAGCATCTGAAATATGGCTAGTACAACTAAGAAACTGGATTTTTGGGGTTGGCAATGTGGTACAGTGGGTTAAGCCACTACCTGCAACACTGGCATTCCATCTGAATGCTGGGTTTGAGTCCTCATTGCTCCACTTCCAATCCAGTTTCTGGCTAATACACCTGGGAAGGCAGCAGAGGATAGCCCAAGGACTTAGGCACCTGCCAGCCACGTGGAGATCCAGATGGAGTTACAGGTTCCTGGTTCAGCTTGGTCATTTGGGGAATGAACCAGGAGGAGAAGATTGCTCCTTCTCTGGCTCTCCTTCTCTCTGTGTGACTCTGCCTCTCAAATAAATAGTTTAAAAAAAGAAACTGGGTTTTCAACTTAAATGTAAACTCAAATAGCTACCTGTGTCTACTGGTGACCACATTGAGCGGCACAGCTTTAGAACCCAGAACAGTACCGATATACAGAAGTTTCTCAATAAATATTTGTTGAATGAGTGAGTAAACATGTTCTAGAGTAGGGATAATGCATATAAGCAAATGAAGACTGGTAGAAAACCACAGAAGTTATTTGGAGATCAGCAGAGTCAGTTCACAGACATGTGAAAGGAAGTAGCTAGACACATAGCTACAGAGGCTGGTGAGGGCTGACTGGGACTCGGGTGCTGTGCTGAATAGTGGGCCTTTGTCCTGTAGACAATGGAGTGGCACTGAGGCGTCTTTCAGGAAGTGAATGCCATGTTGAGCACAGCTGTGATTTGAGCACAGAAACCTAGAGGCTGTAAATGGCAGGCATTACAGTGAGAGGATCCCACTGTCCCTGATCTGGTATGTTGGATGGCATGGTCAGGAAGGCTGGGCTGAGGTTGGACAGAGTGAATCTTTAAGACTTGAGTCAGGGACCAGTATTATGGTATAGCAGGCTAAGTTGTTGTCTGTGATGTTGGCATTCTATACAGGTGCAGGTTCAAGTCCCAGCTGTTCCAATTCTGACTCCGCCCCCTGCTAATGTGCTTGGGAAAGCAACATAACATGGCCCAAGTGCTTGGGCCCCTGCCACCTACATGGGAGACCTGAATGAAGTTCTAGGCTCCTGGATTTGACCCAGCCTAATCCCAGCCATTGTGAGTCTTTTTTTTTTTTTTAAATGATTTATTTATTTATTTGAAAGTCAGAGTTACACACAGAGAGAAGAAGAGGCAGAGAGAGAGAGAGGTCTTCCATCCACTGGTTCACTTGCCAGATGGCTGCAATGGCTGTAGCTGCGCCTATCCGAAGCCAGGAACCAGGAGCTTCTTCTGGGTCTCCCATGCTGGTGCAAGGGCCCAAGGAGTTGGGCCATCTTCTACTGCTTTCCCAGACCATAGCAGGGAGCTGGATTGGAAGTGGAGCAGCTGGGACTCAAACTGGTGCCCATATGGGATGCCAGCACTGCAGGTGGAAGCTTTACCCACTACACATGACCCAGAAGCTGTTCCTGGCTCCTGGCTTTGGATCGGCCCACTCCAGCTGTTGTGGCCATCTGGAGAGTGAATCAACAGATGCAAGACCTTTCTGTCTTTCCATCTCTCTGTAATTCTAACTTCTCACAGAAATAAATAAAATCTTAGAGAGAGAGAGAGAGAGAAACCTGTTTAAAATAAATAAATGGTCAGAAACTTCAACATTTCAGATTAAACAGGGTATCCCAGAGCCCAAGGGACTGAGATTAGGAAATCTTTTGTCTTCCCCAGACTGCTTCTCCTGCCTGTGTCCTACAGTCAATACTGAAAAACCGTACCAGCAATTCTGTTTAGGACACCCTGATTGCAGATGGGTAAGGCTAAATGTGCCACGACACGAGGTGGCTAACATAACAAGTTAGCAGGGAAGTAACTGCACTGTCCTGACAGCTGAAGGATGAAGGCCACACATAAATATTTGCAAGCATTTAAGGGCACCAAGGATAACTGTCACAGGGGAAAATGGATTTGGGTTCAAACAGTATTGATTTTAGTTCCCCTTGTACTGTCAGTTCTTGTAAGCTAGATTCACTGGGCTTATCCCACTCGTGGCAACTGATATGTCAGTATAGTTGGGGAATTCGTCTTGACAGGCAAATGAATCAAGGTGACATAAAAAACTGGCCCTGCAGTGAGAGTGATGACATTTTAAGCACTTGGTGTCAGTAAACCTGGAAACCTGTCACCAAGCATTTAGCATCACCTTTTTTCCAGCCTTATCTTCTGGGCTCTTAAATAAGGGAACTGTCTGAGTGGGAGGTCCTCACAGAGCAGCAAGTGAGCTAACACAAGCTGGCCAGCCTAGGGGATGAACACAGTCAAGCAGTGGGGCATAGGACTGGAAAGCTAGGGTGGATTAGATTTAGTAAGCTGGGCTGGCGACATGGCACACTTTGTTAATCCTCCGCCTGCAGCACTGGCATCCCATATGGGCGCTGGTTCTAGTCCTGGTTGCTCCTCTCCCAGTCCAGCTCTCTGCTGTGGCCTGGGAAAGCAGCAGAAGATGGCCCAAGTGCTTGGGCCCCCGCACCCACATGGGAGACCAGGAAGAAGCTCCTGGCTCCTGGCTTCTGATCGGCGCAGTGCTGGCCGTTGCGGCCATTTGGGGGGTGAACCAATGGAAGGAAGACCTTTCTCTCTGTCTCTCTCACTGTCTGTAGCTCTACCTGTCAAATAAATAAATAAAAATCTTAAACAACAACAACAACAAGATTTAGTAAGCTGCACAGAAATGACCAGGAGAACCATCTGACTTTGATGTGGTACATATCAAGGAGTCAATGAATGTTTCTAAGCATGAAAAAAAAAAAAAAAAAAAAAAGAATGGAAGTTTTGTTTAAAAACAAAAACGAGGTAGAATGCAAACAAAATAAAAAAAGTAAGTCAATTCATGATCCTATGATGCTGGCTGTCAGACATTTTGGCAGTTACTAAAGGTACTATACTTCAAAAGCAATAGATTTTTTTTTGGGCAATAACCATGACATTCCAGACCAACAGAACCCATGCCTAGTATTTTCAATGATAGGAAGAGATCAGAACTGCCTAAATAGCCTTCATATGGAATCTGATTAGTTGTTGTATTTTCCCTGTAGGGGGGCAAGGTAGATACTAGCAAGTTTGGGTTTCTGTCTATGAAATCAAGATCTCTTAAATTTTTGGGGTCATGGGCCAGCGCCGCGGCTCACTAGGCTAATCCTCCGCCTAGCGGCGCCGGCACACCGGGTTCTAGTCCTGGTTGGGGCGCTGGATTCTGTCCCGGTTGCCCCTCTTCCAGGCCAGCCCTCTGCTGTGGCCAGGGAGTGCAGTGGAGGATGGACCAGGTGCTTGGGCCCTGCACCCCATGGGAGACCAGGAAAAGCACCTGGCCCCTGGCTCCTGCCATCGGATCAGCGCGGTGCGCCGGCCGCAGCGCCCCGGCCGCGGCGGCCATTGGAGGGTGAACCAACGGCAAAGGAAGACCTTTCTCTCTGTTTCTCTCTCTCTCACTGTCCACTCTGCCTGTCAAAAAAAAAAAAAAAAAAAAAAAAAAAAAAAAAAAAAATTTGGGGGTCACAGAACCCTTTAGTAGTCTGATAAAAGCTAAGACCCTGATTCAAGAAGAATGTATGCA
This sequence comes from Oryctolagus cuniculus, assembly GCF_051225735.1. Taxonomy (NCBI): domain Eukaryota; kingdom Metazoa; phylum Chordata; class Mammalia; order Lagomorpha; family Leporidae; genus Oryctolagus; species Oryctolagus cuniculus. Next base: position 66,759,290 of record NC_142884.1, on the reverse strand, counting down.
CACATTTTTGCATACAACCCCATTTGTGGACTGATGGTTGAGAGCTCTATTAGATGTTTCCTTCAGGCTCCAAAAAGTCAGGAGCTCAGAAGCCCCAGAGGCTGGCCAATGTGGGGAACGGGAAGGAATGGACCTGTGAGAGTGCTGTTCCTGTCTGCCATGCGAGTGTGTGCAAGAGTCCTCATGAGCTCCTGTCTTCTCTTGGCCCCTCACAAACTGGCTGTTGGTACCTGTACAGAAGCTTTCATCCTTCCAAGCTGCTCCTTCTCCAGCTGTCACACAACTAGAAAGACTCACTACTTATTCATAGTCACATTTGCATAACTGTGGACTTTAATAAGGGGTCACCTCTCCAGAGGAAATTGCTAGAAAGGGAGTCCTGGTAGGATGGAAGGACTGGCACCCATCCATGCTGGAGGTCTCCCCTCAGAAAAATGGGCTGGTGGCCTGGGGAAGATGTACCTTTCAGTTCTTGCCATATGCAAGCCATGGGGTCACTGAACACTGGGCAGTGCTCTTGGGAATGAGCACACAGAGAGAACTGAAAAGCCCAGCCACCTGGCAGAGAACAGTGCATATCCTGGCTCAGGCTGCTCAAAGTCCCTCAGTGAGAAATGATTCTAGAGCTTTCTCAGAGGAACTCTCCTTAAAAGAAGTTTTCCTTCTATACAGACACTGGAGGAAAGTCTCCGGCTCAAAGCTGATTGTACTGTGGTCCAGAGGTCATTATTTAACCCCTCAACAGAAACTGAGCCAGGGGTTACCTACCAGGAAGTTCAGCTTGGCTTCATCAGTGCTCTCGATGCCTTTTGTGTCAAACTTGCCCTGCTGGAGGCTGCTGTGCATGATGTTCACGGCGCTTGTCACCCCACGCTGGATGTCCTGTAAGGTGGTGGCCGGGAAGCCCATCCGCAACTTGTTACACAGAACATCCCTGAGGGCAGAATGGCAGTGCTCAACCTAGCCGCTAGGTCAGCAGGACCAGAGGACCCACCACCCTGACCCAGCAACACCCATTGTTCCTTTAGGGGAATACTGTAGGAGAATGTAGGAGCTGGGGTACAAGAGTGGCTAACACTCCTCAAGGATGCTGAGATGATAAGAACAGAGGGATGAGCTCCAACAGGAGGTGGTACAGCTTTGTGAAAGCCACTTCCACAGTGGGAGCTGACAGACTGGGTTTTGAGTCAGTCAGTTCTGGACCCTGTATACCACTACTTCGAGGGTATGTGATCTTTGACAAGGGATGAATCTCTCTAAGCTCATTTCCTCATCTATAAAATATCGTTAACAGTGCCTACCTCATAGGGTTATTATTAGGACTGAAAAGGACCAAAAGATTAGCACAGTGCCTGGCCTATAGCAATGGTAACCATGCTTATTATTATAACTGCTGGTTTCACCTGAATCGTCTGTTTTCTTTTCTAGGTCTGAGGGCCAAGAGTCCCTTCAGTGCAATCCACAGCAGGTATTTAGCCCTAAAGATATCCAGGATGTAGAGGGATGCCTGGAACCAAGGATGTTGTGCTAGGAACAGAAGCTTAAACCCCATATAAAGCTAGAATCACTAGGAAAAAAATGAATAAATACACAAGTCTCAGAAGTAAACAAAACCAGGGTCTTTGTGTTTAGAAAAAAGAAAGGGAGTCAACTGTACCTGAAATCAGACTCCAGCTCTGTGGTGGCAAGGTTTATCATGGCACAGAGACAGTCGATGCTGGAACTGGATAGAGCTCGCCCAATGCATTTCTTAACAATGTAGAAGACGTCGTCCACCATACTGGATGTTAACTGGCCCTTCTCATAGGTATCCAGAGCCACAGCCTACTCAAAAAGGCAGAGCATCCAGTGAGGGTCCCAATCCTGCATGTCACGTTCTGGCTTGGCCCAGTTACACAGACCCTGACTCTGTTGCCTTTTCTGTACCTTACCTTTGTTTCTTTCAAAGCAATTTATTATGTCACAGCTTGGTGTGAATCCTCCTTGCCAAAATAGCTCACTTCCCTATTGATCATTGTAAGGAAATTAAATTTTTAGGGCTTTTACCATGGAGACATCCATAAGCAGGATGTAAGTCATCATGAGAGTCCCCACTTTCCAGAGACTCCTCACTCACAAACCTCCAGGGAGGCAGGGAACACGTAGGCTCCCCAGGAAGTGAGCTGTTCTTTGGTAAGCCTTGGGAAAGTCCCAGCTGGATATACAAAGAGCCTGACAACTCCAAAGATGCCCTCTATCCATAAAAAGCAATGCCGCTCAGTCTGCATGCAAGAGTACTCTCAAAGCAAGATCAAGAAATATGACATGTCTTGGCCATTTCTTTCAGGCTGGCTTCTTAGAGAGGACGCCCCATTTCCAAGAGCTGTGTCCTATGTCCTACCTTATTGACGGTCTCCCTCATGAAGTACTCCTCCATGGTAATGTACAAGCCAATGAGCTCCTGCATGGTACAGCTCAGTAAGCAGTTATTGAGGAGTCTGTCCAGACACTTCTGGTGCTCTAAGGGATAATCAAGACAGGAACACTCACTTTTCATCCCTGTGGGAAACAGCAACCCTTTTCATTTTTTTCAGGCTGTTTTCTAATCATTTTTCCAAATCTGTACATATTTTACATGGTTATGATCATAATAAAGATTGTTTTATATTTTGCTTAAAAATCATTTCATAAATATTTTACATATCTCTTGTACTTTTTTTGGTTATTTTTAATGGTTATGTAGCATTGTATCAGGTGGCTAATTTGTCGCTCCCCCTCTTCATGGAGGAACGACACTAAACCCTGCCTAGGCTTCATATCCGAGTCACGGCACCATTATGTCTCCTAGGCTTCCTATCCGAGTCACGGCACCATTATGTCGCTCCCCCTCTTCGTGGAGGAGCGACACTGAACCCTGCCTAGGCTTCATATCCAAGTCACGGCACCATTATGTCTCCTAAGCTTTCTATCCGAGTCACGGCACCATTATGTCGCTCCCCCTCTTTGTGGAGGAACGACACAAGACCCTGCGCTGTTCTTTTCTCTGCTCGGCCCTTCCCGGGTGTGCTGCTGGTTCTTCCCGGGTTGGCTACCGACCCTTCCACCTCCGTGGAAGGGCGGTTCCCCCGCCACTTTCCCCACTTCCGCGGGGGAGCGGCACACCACCGGCCGGCTCTCTTGGGGGCTGCTCAGGTGTTCCTCAGGTGTTCCTGGTGCATGTTGTCTCTCTCCTCCTTTATAGTCCTCCTCCACCAATCCCAACTCTGCTACCCACACGCCGAGTACGCTGCTCTCCTCCAATCAGGAGCAGGTCCTGCTGTTTATTGGTTGAACTGGAGGCAGCTGTGTAGAAGCTGTTTTCTCCTCTCCCAGCGCCAAATTGTGGGAGAGCAGATGCATAGAATAAGTCTTAATTCGAGTAACAGTCTAGTCCCAGTTGCTCCCCACACTAATTTCTGCTTTTTCTTTTAATGACTCTTCTATTTTTAGACATCTAGGTAATATCCAAATGTTTTGCCATTATTGGAGATCACAGTAATTGGATATTACAGTGAACACTTATGTACAAAAGACGTTTTACTCCTTTTCTAGTGTTAAGTACAGGTTGAACATCCCTAATCTGGAAATCTGACATGCTCTAAAATCCAAAACTTCAAGCACTGACAAAAATGCCAAGGTAAAAAATCCATCCCTGACCTCATGTCAGTCAAAATACAGTCACACAGGGGCTGGTGCTGTGGCGCAGCAGTGCAACGCCCTGGCCTGAAATGCTGGCATCCCATGTGGGCACTGGTTCAAGTCCCGGCTGTTCCACTTCCCATCCAGCTCTCTGCTATGGCTTGGGAAAGCAGTAGAAGATGGCCCAAGTCCTTGGGCCCCTGAACCCACGTGGAAGACCCAGAAGAAGCTCCTGGCTCCTGGCTTCAGATCGGCACAGCTCCGGCTGCTGCGGTCAAATGGGGAGTGAACCATCGGTTGGAAGACCTCTCTTTCTCTGCCTCTCCTCTCTCTGTGTAACTCTGACTTTCAAATAAATAAATAAATAAATCTTTAAAATACAGCCACACTAAAAATGTGTAAAATTGCCTTCAGGTTATGTGAATAAGGTATATATGAAACTTAAATGAACTTCATGCTTAGACTTGAGCCCCCTCCTTAGATATCTCATTATGTATATGCAAATACTCCAAAATCTAAAACCATTTCTGTTCCTAAGCATTTTGGAGAAGGAATACTCAATCTGTAACAAGAGTCAAGAGATCTAAGTTTTCAAGGCAAAGGCAAATATAATAGATATAGAACATTCCATTCTGTTCACCAGCACAGACCAACAGAGTTTTTTGTAACAGTGGAAGTGTTCTGTATCTGTGTTTGATAGAGTAGCTACTAGCTGTGGCAGCTAATGAGAACTTGAAATGGGGCTAATTGGACTCAGGAACTGGATTTTAAAATTTAATTTTGATTAAATTTGAAGTTTAATTGTCACACATAGCTACACCTCTAACCAATGGTTATTATCAACATGAACATGAATTAACCTGGAGTTAATCTGTAAGTGAAACTACACTGTGGTACACTTTTTTGTACAATATCATCTATCCGTTCAAAAATTGTGGCTAGAAAAACTGGGAGCAGGTGGAAGACCTTCTTTACATTATTTGCTATTTTTAAAAAAAAGGTTTATGGAGGGGACAGGCTTTGTGGCACCGCTTGGGACACCTGCATCCCATACTGGAGTGCTAGTTCAAGTCCTGGTTGCTCTGCTTCTGATCTAATTGGCTGCTAATGGGCCTGGGATGGCAGCAGATGACACCTCAAGTACTTGAGTTCCTGGCATCCACATGGGAAATGTGGATACCAGGCTCCTGGTTTCAGCATGGTCCAGCTCTGGTTGTTGCAGCCATGTGGGGAGTGAACCAGTAGATGAAAGATCTCACTTGGTCACTCTGCCATTCAAATAAATAAATAAATAATTTTTTTTTTTTGACAGGCAGAGTGGACAGTGAGAGAGAGAGAGAAAGAGAGAAAAGTCCTCCTTTACCGTTGGTTCATCCTCCAATGGCCGCTGCGGCCGGCGTGCTGTGGTCAGCGCACCGCACTGATCCGAAGCCAGGAGCTAGATGCTTCTCCTGGTCTCCCATGCGGGTGCAGGGCCCAAGGACCTGGGCCATCCTCTACTGCACTCCCGGGGCACAGCAGAGCTGGACTGGAAGAGGGGCAACCGGGATAGAACCCGGCGTAGAACCTGGTGTGCCGGCGCCACAGGCGGAGGATTAGCCTATTGAGCTGCAGTGCCAGCCAATAAATAAATCTTTTAAAAAAGCCTTCCAGAAAAGCTTTATTGAGGTATAATTTATATTTCAAAAAATTCACCTACTATACGTGTATAACTTATACGCTTGTGCAACAATAGCCACAATCCAGTTTTGGAATATTTCTATCTTTCCTAGAAGTTCCTCAGTGCACTTATCTATACCTTTTTATATTGTTAAAATGATCTATCATGTGTACTTTCCATCTCCTAAAATTGAGCAACAAACAGTTAAACTGGAGCTGATAAGACAGTGTGCTGTGGGGCAAAAAGCTGAGGAAAGTCATTTAAAACTGGTATTCTTTGTAAAATAATTATATGGTCTCAAAGGTCCAGTTCAATTCTAAAATGTGGTAAATTAAGATTTTCTCCTGGGAGTCAATTTGCCCACAGGCCCACAGAGGCTAACAAGCCTTTTGTTTCCCTAGTAAGAGATATATGATGTAACTATTGCAGAAATGCCAAACATGTATCTAGCCCTTCCAGACTATGGGAGACATCTTTTACCTTGTTTTACTTCTTCTGAAGCCATGGAGTCCCCCACCTCAAAATCTGAGCTGATCCTCTTCCTGAGAAATCGTAAGTACAGCTCACTGCGGGCGTTCATCAGGGTGACCTCAGTCAGGATGGGGTCCAGTTCCCTGTGACACACAGAGCAGAAGCAATGAGGAGGACACTGGATCCCTCAGCTATCAGCACTAAGGGCACCAAAATCCCTAACTTCCCCTCCCCAGTGGACCCACAAAGGTCAGCTTGGTCATGCAGTCATTGTGGCTGTGCTGCCTGGTTACAGCCAGACACAGCTGTCAACCACTTTGTTCACTTAAATGTTTTACCTGAGTCTTTCATCTCTAACATTATGCAAGGCCTAAGTAAGAGTTTGGTAAGGTATACTTTCTTTTGTGCTTCTTTTATGTTTACACTCATTAACTTGAATGGGAGGGTGAGACAGAGAGACATATCTTCCACCTGCTAGTTCACTCCCCAAATGCTTTCAAAGCCAGAGCTGGGCCAGACCAAAGCCTGGAGCTGGAAATTCCATCAAGGTCTTCCATTGAGTAGCAGGGGTCCAAGCGTTTGATGTATATTCTGCTGCTTCCCAGGATGCATTAGCAGGAAGCTGGATTGGAAGCAGAGTATCTGGGACTCAAACTGGCACTCTGATACAGGATGTGTGAGTTTTAAGTGTCAGCCTAAACTGCTACGCCACAATGCCTACACCTTTTGTGGTTTAAATATAAATTATGCCTCATGTGAAAGAAAATATAGCTTTCCAATCTCTAATGTAGCCCAGATGGGATTCTAGGACATACTCTTAAATGGTCATTCCCAGCACTGGCCACTGTCTGCAGTGCCAGCATCCCATATGGCCGCCAGTTCTAGTCCCGGCTGCTCTGCTTCAGCTCCAGCTCCCTGCTAATGTGCCTCGGAAAGCAGCAGAAGATGACCAAAGTTCTTGGGCCTCTGCACCCATGTGGGAGACCTGAATGAAGCTCCTGGCTCATGGCTTTGGCTTAGCCCAGCCCATTTAAGAGAATGTCCCAGGATCCCATCCTAAGCTGTGGCCCTTTGGAAAGTGAACCAGGGGCCAGCACTGTGGTATAGCAGGTAAAGCTGCCACCTGTAGTGCTAGGATCCCATATGGGTGCTGGTTTGAGTCCCGGATCCTCCACTTCCAATCCAGCTCTCTGTTGTGACCTGGGAAAGCAGTGGAGGATGGCCCAAGTCCTTGGGCTCTTGCACCTGTGTGGGAGACCCAGAAAGAGCTCCTGGCTCCTGGCTTCAGATTGGCGCAGCTCCAGCCATTTCGGCCATGTGGGGAGTGAACCAGCAGATGGAAGACCTCTCTCTCTCTCTCCTCTCTCTGTGTAACTCTTTCAAATAAATAAATCTTAAAAAAAAAAAAAGAAAGTGAACCAGTAGATGGAAGATCCCCCCATAATTCTGACTTTCAAATAAATAAATTTTAAAAAACTACCAGCAATAATCTATTATTCTTTTTGAACCACACATATGTTACATCTATACTTCTGTTTATATATCTTCCACTACGAAATAAATAAAAGTAGTTGGGAGACTACTTTAAAAACATGAACCACATTGCTGGTGCCGCAGCTCAATAGGCTAATCCTCCGCCTGCAGTGCTGGCACACCGGGTTCTAGTCCCAGTCAGGGCGCCGGATTCTGTCCCAGTTGCCCCTCTTCCAGTCCAGCTCTCTGCTATGGCCCGGGAGTGCAGTGGAGGATGGCCCAAGTCCTTGGGCCCTGCAACCATAAGGGAGACCAGGAGAAGCACCTGGATCCCAGCTTTGGATCAGTGTGTTGCGCCGGCTGCAGTGCGCCAGCCGCGGCGGCCATTGGAGGGTGAACCAATGGCAAAAAGGAAGACCTTTCTCTCTGTCTCTCTCTCTCTCATTATCCACTCTGCCTGTCAAAAAAAAATAAATTAAAAAAAAAAAACACGAACCACATTATAGTTCAAATTCCTACGGGTGGAAGAAAAGAGGATTATTACCTTGGTTCAATTTTTTCTGTTGCGGAATTTCTCATCAGATTGTTCTGGACCTGTCGGAACTGCAATATGCCACAGAAATGAGAATACTCTTGTTGGTCATTCCAAACTTTGGGTTTCAGGGTTAGTTTGCTCATTAGGTTTACCTCTCCTTTAGGTCAGGGGTGGGCTTTCAGGATGATGAACCAAAGATCTGCTTTTGGTTTACATGCTAATGCTCACCTCTATTATTGCACTTAAAGTAATGCCAATGGTGTTCCAACAGACTGCTGTCTACTAGTTTGGGGATTCTATAAATAAAATTGTATGAGGCCATCTCTATTTATATGTCATACTTTTACTTTTTCTGCTTAAAAGAACGGAAACATTAGGTTTTGACAAAGCAAACATTTTGTTTACCACTTAAGGAACTAAGGGGAAAGTTCAAATTATTTGACATTCAATACCACTTTGGGAAACAAAATTCTCAGGTTGTCACCAGGGGGCGCTGCTGCACTTTCTATGATAATTGGTCTAATGTTTCCTGTTCTCTCAGGAAGATCAAGTTCCTTCTGAGTCTTGTGCTGAGGACACAATCGCCTTGACAACACTTCAAGCTGAAAGTAAGCTGGTATCGATGTGTAAGATGCAGAGGTCAGTCTGCGCTCAGCACTTATTTTTTTCCTGCCTGCACCACCCTTCTTCATTTTTTTCCCTTCAATTTATTCGACTTAGTGTGCCTGGTTAAAGCTGCTTCTGAATGGCCAGTTGCTTCCCCTGCTCACCTGCTGGTGGTAGTCCCTCTGCTTGATGAACTTGTCTACCACCTTCTCTACCTGCCTGTCACATTCCACCTGCAGATATTTGATCAGGGTAAAAAGTCTCCCTGGCCCATAATAGGTTTCCACGATTGGTTGATGAGTCTCCACGATGCGGGCAATCCCTAGAAAGAAGGAAGTGAAAAGATTGGCTTCCAAATGTTTGTCCTACAAAATAAACTCCTTTCTCCCATACAGGACTAACCCAGAGCCTAATCAAATCCTTTTTAGCTGCTTTACCTCCCCAAATGAACGTAAATAGCTCGGTTAGTGGTAGAGGTTGCTAAGCATGTTTGTAAATACGCAGTGTTTAGTATATCAGCAGGCATTTGAGAAGTTACATATGAATGTTTTCTACAGTAGCATCTTTGGAAATCAGCATCATTCTCTTTCTGGTGATTTATTTTGGGGTTGAATTTACCATAAAGTTTTGAAAGAGAAGATCAAAATATCAGGGACTAATCTTTCCTAATCATACACTGAATCCAAATGTTAACTTTCCAATAAATCAAGATACACAAGCTACAAGAAGGGAGAGAAGAAAGCCTAGTATGCGGGTGTCAGCTGGAAATGTCTCCAGTCTCTCCCAAGTGGAGAAAGCTTGCCTTCAAACAAGAGAGTGAGTGTGTCTGCAAAGATGACCGCAGCTCTTCGATCACTCATGTCTGTCCCCAGCACCAAGAGCAGGTTCTCTTCAGCTTTACTGGCCACCTGAACAAAGTAAAAAAAATCCACATGTATTTCTTAGACCAAAGGCCAATCTCATACCAAATATGTCTCAGTTGTCCAAAAGGGCCTCCCATTGGCTTTCTTTTTCTCATGTTTCCCACATAACATAGAAGAACTTCCCCTCAGGCAGGACAAGAGACTTGAGCATGGAGGTGGCTCCTTCTTCCATTCAGAGATAAAAAGAATGGTTTTCTTTTCTTTGAAAAATACGGACTGTCATTAGCAAAGGGAAAGAGTTCCTAGTTTCAATAATTTTCTCCAAGTGTAACTTGTTATCAATCACAGTGCTTTGTTGAGTCTGACAAGGAATCTAGGTACTGTGGAAGGCAGAACTCATTTCTAGGTCTCAGATGGCAAAGTACTGATAAAAAATGCCATAAAGCAGTTGTTTAAAAATTTTTACTTATTTTTTTTAGAATGAGTAAAATAACACTTAAATGTTTGGAAGGAACAAAGAAGTTTTCAGCAAAGTGATTCTTCTTACCTAGATCTCTTGGTCTTTTAATTCCCCCTTCCCAAAATATCCTATGCTTATGCAATCATGCATCTTTACTGCCACTTCCTTCATTTTATTTTATTTATTTTCATTTTATTTGAAAGGCAGATACAGACAGAGAGAAATCTTCCATTTGTAGGCTCAATCCTCAAATACCCATAGTAGCCAGGGCTGAGGGCCAGTGTGGCATAGCGGGTAAAGCCCATGGCATATGGGCACTGGTTCAAGTCCTGGCTGTTCCACTTCCAATCCAGCTCCCTATTAATGACCAGGGAAAGGCAGTGGACGATGACCAAGTGTTTGGGCTCCTGCCACCCACGAGCAGCCAGGGCTTGAACTGGCACCCATATATGATACCAGTGCTGCACACCATGGCTTTAACTCATTAAGCCACAGCACCAGCCCCATCTTTTTTTTTTTTTTATTTTTTTTATTTTTTTAAGGATGTATTTATTTATTTGAAAGAGTTAGAGAGAGGAAGATCTTCCATCCACTGGTTCACTCCCCGGAAGCCCTCAATGGCCAGGCCGAAGCCAGAAGCTTCTTCCAGGTCTTAGGCCAGGCCAAAGCCAGGAACCAGGAACTCAGTCTGGGTCTCCCACATGGGCAGCAGGGATCCAAGTACTTGGGCCTTCAGATGCTGCCTCCTAGGATGTGTATTAGCAGGAAGCTGGATCAGGAGTGGAGGAGCTGAGACTTGAATCAGGCACTCCAGTATGGGATGCCATCTTCCCAAGTGGCAACTTAACTGCTGAGCCAAATGCCCTCCCACCCCATTTAAACAGGAATGACAGCAGACTGTTTAATTTAACAAGTCACATGTTAGTAAAATACATCAGCACTTATGGAATTGTCTCATTTGAAAAGTTTTTATGGATTTTTTTAAAGGCAGAATAATGTTCCATTCTAGATAATTTTTCTGGGGGAGAGAATGAAAGGGGATGGCCACATCAATATATAGTTAAAATGCCCAGGCTGCAGTTACTGCACAGTAGGTTAAGCTGCAATGGCAGTATCCCATAATAGGTACAGGTTCCAGTCCTGGCTGCTCCACTTCCGTTCCAGCTCCCTACTAATGTGTCTGGGAAAACAGTGGAAGATGGCTCAAGGGCTTGGCCACCTGCTACCCACCTGGGAGACCCAGTAAGTTACAAGCTCCTGGCTTCAGCTTGGCCCAACCCTGGCTGTGGCAGCCAATTAGGGAGGGAACCAGTGGATACAACATCTCTTTCTCTTCTCTCTCTCTGTCTCTTCTCTCTGTGTAACTCTTTTAAATAACTAAGTAAATTTTATAACAAAACAAAACAAAACCAGAAACCCTCTGCATACAGGCCTGCTGGATTTGCTTCTCTTCATCTAAGGGGTCAGGATGGGAAAGCCCTGAAATGTTAACCAAAACCTATTTCTTTCCCAGGACTGAACTCTAGGTGACCTCACCTCTTTGGGGTCAGTATGGCTTATTTTGAGACTCAACCTAACCAAGAACCCTCTTAAAAAGAGATAGTTCTGGGACTGGCACTGTAGTGTAGTGGGTAAACCGTCGCTTGCAGTGCTGGCATCCCATATAGGCGCCAGTTCAGGTCCTGGCTGCTCTACTTCCTATCCAGCTCCCTGCTAATGCACTTGGAAAAGCAGTGGAGGATAGCCCAAGCACCCACCCATGTGGGCAACCTGGAGGAGGCTCCTGGCTCCTGATCGGCCCAGCTCTAGTCATTATGCCCATTTGTGGATTGAACCAACAGATACAAGCTCTCTCTGTCTCTGCCTCTGCCTCCCTGTAACTCTGAATTCAAATGAATAAATAAATCTTAAAGAAAAAAACAAACAAACAAACTATGGAGCATTAGGTTAATCCTCCACCTGTGGCTCTGGCATTCCTTATAGACGCCGGTTTGAGTCCTAGCTGCTCTACTTCTGATCCAGCTCTCTGTTATGGCTTGGTAAAGCAGTAGAAGACAGCCAAGTCCTTGGGCCCCTGTTCCTACATGGAAAACGCACAAGAAGGCTCCTGGCTCCTGACTTTGGATTGGCACATCTCCAGCTGTTGTGGCCATTTGCCATTTGGGGAGTGAACCAGCATACGGAAGACTTTTTTTTTTTTTTTTTTTTTTTTTTTTGACAGAGACAAAGGTCTTTCTTTTCCGTTGGTTCACCCCTCAATGGCTGCTGTGGCCGGCGCACTGCAGCCAGTCCAGTGCACCGCGCTGATCTGAAGCCAGGAGCCAGGTGCTTCTCCTGGTCTCCATGTGGGTGCAGGGCCCAAAGACTTGGGCCATCCTATACTGCACTCCTGGGCCACTGCAGAGAGCTGGACTGGAAGAGGGGCAACCGGGACTGAACCCAACACCCCGACCGGGACTAGAACCTGGTGTGCCGGCGCCGCAGGCAGAGGATTAGCCTATTGAGCTGCGGCGCTGGCGGAAGACCTTTCTTTCTGTCTCTCCCTCTCACTGACTGTATCTCTGTCTCTCAAATAAATAATAAATAAAATCTTAAAAAAAATAGTTATTTCTGACAGCTTGAAAAGGGTGATCCAACTGGTCAGAGAACTTGAATTTTAATTTTCCTATATTTTCACCTCATCTGTTGGAAATAAGCATGAATCACCTGGTATCTAGGCCATGCTTAGCACACAGTAGGCTGACAATGGGTGTGTTGCACAGATACATGCATCCAGTCCTGCTAGGCCATAGTAGGAACAGAAAAGGCAACCATATTCAGAAAAGACAAAGTAGCCACAGAAACTGGACACAGCTGGGCCCCAATCTGCAGGCAGATAATCATGATATAATCCTGTCAAGCAACCAGCGTCTGTACCTGCTTGCAAAGGTATTCTGAGAACTTGCTTAATCCCTCTTCATGCAAACCCAGCAGTGGGAAGATCTTGAAGAAGCGCTCCACCTGGGGCAGATCCCCTTCCTTGGTGGCAATAGCAAACTTCTCTGCTACAATGGCTTTGAGACGCTGCTCAGCTTCCTGCAGCAATTTCAGGTTGGCATCAATCATGCTCCCTGCTCAATGGAGAGAAAATGAGAATTAATGTAAATAGTACCCTGTCAGGTCCATGCTTTGTTCACCACAGGAATTCATTCTTCAAATATGAAGGCACTTCAAAAAGCTCATGAAAATGGAATTTAAATTTTTTTTGCTTGAGGCAGAGAGGGAGGATGGGAAGGGGAGGGAGGGAAAAGAGAGAGACTGACACAGAGAGAGAAAAGGACAGAACAGATAGACAAGGGCTCATAACAGCTGGTTCACAGCCAGGGTTGGGGCTGAAGCTGGGAATCAGAATCTCAATCCAGGTCTCCCACATGGGTGGCAGGAATCTAACTGAGACATCACAGTTGCCTCCTAGGGTCTGCATCAGCAGGAAGCTGGATTCAGAAGCAAGAGGCAGGAGCTGAACACAGACTCTAACGTGGAATGCAAGCAACATAATCCATATGATAACTGCTAGGCCACATGCCTGCCCCGATAAATGGAACTCAACTATAACGTTTATTTTGGTGCACTTAGGATGCCTGCATCCTATATTCGAGTGCCTGGGTTCCAGTCCTGACTTAATTTCCTATTCCAGCTTTCTGCTAATGTGCCTCCATGAAAGCAGCAGGTGATGGTTTGGGAATCTGGGTCCCTGCCACCCAGGTGGAAAACCCAGATTGAGTTCTGGGGTGTTGGCTTTGGCCTAGTACATTCCCAGCTGTTGTGGGCATTTGGGAAGTGAACAAGCACACAGAAATCTCTCTATACATATCTGTCTCTCTCACTTTCAAATAAAAATAACCTTTTCAAGTATCACAGTGTTCACTGACAGATACAAGTATATAAAATCAGGGTATGAACATGAATTGATAAATTAAGTAGACTTAATTTCCATACTATAATAAGAGGGACCAATTCAACTTCCCACCATGTTTCACACCCACCAAAACCACTTCAAGGGCATTAACGATCTCTTAAAACTGATCAGTTTTGTGCAAATAAACCATGTTCTTTTTTTTTTTTTTTTTTTTTTTGACAGGCAGAGCGGACAGTGAGAGAGAGAGAGAGACAGAGAGAAAGGTATTCCTTTTCCGTTGGTTCACCCCACAATGGCCACTGCAGCTGGTGCTCTGGCTGGCGCACTGTGCTGATCCGATGGCAGGAGCCAGGTGCTTCTCCTGGTCTCCCATGAGGGTGCAGGGCCCAAGGACTTGGGCCATCCTCCACTGCACTCCCAGGGCACAGCAGAGAGCTGGCCTGGAAGAGGGGCAACCAGGACAGAGTCCGGCGCCCCGACTGGGACTAGAACCTGGTGTGCCGGCGCCGCAAGGTGGAGGATTAGCCTAGTGAGCCTCAGTGCTGGCCACCATGTTCTTTTAAAAAGACTTGTGTGGGGCCAGTACTATAGCATAGTGGGTAAAGCTGCCGCCTGTAGCGCCCACATCCCATATGGGCACCGACTCAAGTTCCAGCTTCTCCACTTCCCAGCCAGCTCTCTGCTGTGGCCTGGGAAAGCAGCAGAAGATGGCCCAAGTCCTTGGGCCCCAGTACCTTTGTGGGAGACCCAGAAGAAGCTCCTGGCTCTGGATCAGCTCAGCTCTGGCCATTGCAGCCATCTGGGGAGTGAACCAGCAGATGGAAGACCTTTCTCTCTCTGCTTCTGCCTCTCTGTAACTCTGTCTTTCAAAATCTAGCACATAAAGCCCATGACTAGAGGTAGAAATACAGGCAATACACTATTATGGCAACAATCATCAATTACAATTAAGAATTTTTCTGTAACAATCAAATACTGTAACAGTTTAAGTATCACTGAGCAAAGTACATTTCTACAGTATTCAGTGTTGCTATTCAGTCTTTTATTTTTTTTTAAAGACTTTATTTATTTACTTGAGAGGCAGAAGGACAGAGAAAGGTCTCCATCTGCTGCTTCACTTCCCAAATGGCTACAACTGCTGGAGCTGGGCCAATCCAAAGCCAGGAGCCAGAAGCTTCCTCCAGGTCTCTCATGTGTGCATAGGGGCCCAACCAATCACTCAGGCTATCTTCTATTGCTCTTCCAGGCCACAGCAGAAAGGTGGATGGGAAGAGGAGTAGCCAGGACTAGAACTGGTGCCCATATAGGATGCCAGTGCCACAGGTGGAGGCCTACCCCACTACACCACAGCACTGATCCCACTATTCAGTTTTTTACCTAACTCAACATACTCTATAGTAACTGGAAGCAAAGAAGGTCCTTGTGATAGACTACCTCTGGGGCCGGCACTGTGGTATAGCAGGTAAAGCCACTGCCTGCAGTGCCAGCCACCATCCCTATATGGGCCCCTGCACCAGTGTGGGAGACCTGGAAGAAGCTCCTGGCTCCTGGCTTTGGATAGGCCCAGCTCCAGCCATTGCAGCCATTTGGGGAGTCAACCAGCAGATGGAAGATCTTTCTCTCTCTCTCTGCTTCTATCTTTGTGTAACTCTGCCCTTAAAATAAATAATTAAAATAATTAAATTTTTGAAAAATAATGGACTGCCTCTGCTTGAGAACTTATTCCTTATTTATTTTTATTTTTATTTTTTAGATGTATTTATTTTATTTGAAAGGCAAAGAAAGGTTTCCCACATGGGTGCAGGGACCCAAGGACTTGGGCCATCTTCTACTGCTTTCCCAGACCATAGCAGAGAGCTGGATTAGAAGCGGAGCAGCTGGGACTCAAACTGGTGCCATAAAGGGATGCCAGCACTGCAGGTGGTGGCTTTACATGCTATGCCACAGCACTGGGCCATTATTTATTTTTAAAATTTATTTTGTTTACTTGAAAGGCAGAGTTATAAAGAGGGACAGATAGAGGTATCTTCTATCCACTGGTTAACTTCTGAAATGGCTGCAATGGCTAGGGTTGGGCCAAATGAAGCCAGGAGCCAGGAGCTTCTTCTGGGTCTCCCCTGTGGGAGCACAAGCCCAAACACTTGGGCCATATTCTGCTGCTTTCCTAGGTGCATTAGCCGAAAGCTGGATCGGCTCTCTGCTATGGCCTGGGATAGCAGTGGAGGATGGCCCAAGTCCTTGGGACCCTGCAACCGTGTGGGAGACCCAGAAGAAGCTCCTGGCTCCTGGCTTCAGATAAGCGCAGCTCCAGCTGTTGCGGCCACCTGGGGAGTGAACCAGTGGATGGAAGACCTCTCTCTGTATAACTCTGGCTTTCAAATAAATAAAATAAATTAAAAAAGGAAGTGGAGCAGCTGGGACTCAAGCCGGTGCCCATATGGGATGCCAACGTGACACATGATAACTTTACATGCTATGCCACAACACCGGCCCCTGC
The DNA here is from genome assembly GCF_051225735.1 of Oryctolagus cuniculus. Lineage (NCBI taxonomy): Eukaryota > Metazoa > Chordata > Mammalia > Lagomorpha > Leporidae > Oryctolagus > Oryctolagus cuniculus. The sequence continues at coordinate 66,743,170 of NC_142884.1, read as the reverse complement.
TTGAGAACATAAGATGCAATTATTGGATGCTGTAATATACTATCTAAACAATAAAGATACATGCCCAGCTCAACAAGTAATTCTTTTGAAAGATATTTTAATTCGAAAGTCAGAGTAACAGAAATCTTTCATCTGTTCGTTCACTCCCTAAAAGCCTGCAATAGCTGGGGATGAACCAGGCTTGGCTTAAACTGCTGTGCCACAACACCTGCCTCAGCTCAACAAGTATTTGTATACTAGGGACCAGCACTGTGGCATAGCACAGTGGATTAGCACAGGAGGATTTGCCTATTGAGCTCTCACCTGTGGTGCTGGCATCCCATATGGGTGCGGGTTCAAGTCCTGGCTACTCCACTTCTGATCCAACTCATTGCTAATGGACTGGGAAAAGTAGAAGATGGCCTAAGTGTTTGCCACCCATGTAGGAGATACAGATGAAGATTCCTGGCTCCAGCCTGGTCCAGTCCTGGCCATTGTAACTATCTGAAGAGTGAACAAGTGAATAGAAGATGTCTGTCTCTCCCCTTCTCTCTCTGTAACTCTTTCAAATAAATAAATCTTTAAAAATCTGTACCCTGATAATATACATTTGCATGAATAACATGAAATAAGGCCAGAAGGACAGGATGAGTCAAGATCCTGGAATGCCCAGAATACAAGGCTAAGAATTTCACTTGTAAGTAGGCAATTAGGGCAAGTACAAACATCTATTGCCCCAACAATCTGGATTCAGTTCCTTGTCCATACAATGGGAGTAATATCGGGGCTGACACTGTGGCATACTGGGTAAAGCTGCCGCCTGCAGTGCTGGCATCCCATATGGGTGCCAGTTCGAATACCGGCTGCTCTACTTCTGATCCAGCTCTCTGCTATGGCCTGGGAAAGCAGTGGAAGATGGCCCAAGTCCTTGGGCCCCTGCACTCGCGTGGGAGACCCAGAAGTTCCTGGCTCCTGGCTTTCGATCGGCACAGTTCTGGCCGTTGTGGCCCACTGGGAGTGAACCAGAGGATGGAAGACCTCTCTCTCTCTGCCTCTCCTTCTCTCTGTGTGTAACTCTGATTTTCAGATAAATAATAAATCTTTAAATAAATAAATAAATAAAATCTTATAATAAATTGGGAGTAATATCTGTTCTCTGATGGTATAGGACCTATACAGGGCCTACTACTAGACAAGGAAATGTGTCAGTAGATGCCTTTCTATCCGTTGAGTTTGTCTAGCTCAGATTACAGATGCTTGTAACTCAACTAGGAGTCAACAGGGACGCTGTTGCTTGGATGCTGACCTTCTTTACCCTGGCGGCTCAGCTCAATGACTGACTTGTCCAGGCATAAGTAGCGATGAATGTGGGCTGCAGCCTGTTCATAATCTTCATTCCTCAAAGCAGTCTGAACTCCATCCATGCAGAACTTCAGGTCTAAGATGTCATCAGCTCTCTGAATGGCCTGATAGAGGCGGTTCTGCAAAAAAAAAAAAAAAAGACTTCATGCTTAGAAACAGTGTCTTAGTATTTCAAAAATCACTCTTCAGGAGTATGTTTTTGACACTGAAGTTAAGACGCCACCTTGGGACAACCACATTCCATTTCAGAGTTGCCTGGATTCAAATCCCACATCCACTTCTGATTCTAGTGTGCTCCTGAGGTACACCCTGTGAAGCAAAAGGTGACTGCTCAAGTACCTGGGTCTGGGCCACCCACTTGGGAACTTCAACTGAGTACAGGGCTCCAGACTTAGGCCTGGCCCAGCTCTGGCTAATGTGGGCATTTGGGGAGTGAACCAGCAGATAGAAGAACTTGGTTTGTTTGTTTCTGTCTCCATTTCTAGTAAATAAATGAATAAACAAATAATTAAACAAACCTCTCCAGAAGGTAGGGCGATTTGGGAGATGAATCTGGTTAACCACAGGTCCTTTTCAGCTTTCACTGGCAAACTCACAAACACCACCATTACCACTCACAAAGCTGTTACTGCTGACGATGACCAGGACCCCTGACAGGTTCCATACAATTTTATTAATGTGGTCAAATCATTCATTTTAACAAAGCAGGAAAAGGCATAATCCATATTTCTCCTTGGCTTATTTTGTTAAATTTATAAGTAGGGGAGCATGCATTTGGGCTAGCAGTTAAGATACTCAAATCTTTTATCAGAATGTCTTTGTTCAATACCTGTCTCTGGCTCCTGACTCCAGCTTCCTGCTAATGTAGATCCTGGGAAGCAGCAGTGATGGTTCAAGTGATTGACTTCAGCCACCCATGTAAGAAAATTAGATTTAACTCTTGGCTCCCAGCTCTGGCCTAGCCCTGGATGTCACAGGCATGTTGGAAATGAACCAGCAAATGGGAGGTCTCTCTCTCTCTCTCTCCCCCCATTTGTCTCTCAAATACGTAAGTTAAATGTGTGGTTAGTGTGATAAAGTAGTTTTTGCTGAACCTAAACAAATAGATCAGGAAGACTCATGCCATTTCATGGGGGACAAACTAAGGCTGGGATTGACTTGTTCAAAAAGCCAGACCCTGTGCTATCCAGTATAGTATCCAACATTAGCAGTGGACATTGAGCACTTGAAATGGGGTTAGTACAAATTAAGATGTGTATGTGTAGTAGACACTTTGAATTTCAGACTTAGTACAAAACTAAAGATGGTAAAGTATCTAACTAATATTTTATATTAATTTCATGTTGAAATGGTATTATAGATATAATGGGTTAAATAAAATATATATTAAAATATTTTCTCTGGGCCGGCGCTGTGGTACACAGCGGGTACCTATAGGGGCGCCAGTTCGAGTCCCAGCTGCTCCTCTTCCAATCCAGCTCTCTGCTATGGACTGGGAAAGCAGTAGAAGATGGCTCAAGTCCTTGGGCCCCTGCACCCACATGGGAGACCTGGAAGAAGCTCCTGGCTCCTGGCTTTGGATCAGTGCAGCTCTGACCATTGCGGCCAGTAGGGGAGTGAACCATCGGATGGAAGACCTCTCTCTCTCTCTGCATCTCCTCTCTGTGTAAAATAAATAAATCTTAAAAAAATATTTTCTCACTTATTCCTTTTTAACTTTTTAAACATTTATTTATTTATTTGAAAGGCAGAGTCACAGACAGGCAGAGGCAGAGGCGGTGGGGGCGGGGGGAGAATCTTCCATCCGCTGGTTCACTCCCCAAATGGCTGCAACAGATGGAGCTGTGCTGATGCGAAGTCAGGAGCCAGGAGCTTCTTTTGGGTCTCCACTCTGATGCAGGGGCCCAAGCACTTGGGCCATCTTCTACTGCTTTCCCAAGGCCATAGTAGAAAGCTGGATCAGGAGTAGAGCAGCTGAGACTTGAACCAGCACCCATATAGGATGCCAGCACTGCAAGTGGTGGCTTTTCTCACCACACCACAGCACTGGCTCTCCTTTTTAATTTTTAAAAATGACTACAAGGGGTTGGTGCTGTAGTGCAGCAGGTAAATGTGGAGCTGGCATCCATATGGGCACTGGTTCAGGATCCAGCTGCTCCACTTCCAATATAGTTCTCTGCTATGACCTGGAAAAGCAGTGGAAGATGGCCCAGGTCCCTGGGCCCCTGGCATCCACATGGGAGACCTGGAAGAAGCTCCTGGCTCCTGGCTTTGGATCGGTCCAGCTCTTTCCATTGTAACCACTGCAGCCACTTGGGGAGTGAACCAGCAGTTGGAAGAACTCTCTTTCTGTCTCTGCCTCTCTGCAACTCAGCCTTTCAAATAAATAAATCTTTTTAAAAAATGGCTATGTGAATATTTAAAATAAAATAATTTAGGAAGTTCATCTAGATTTCTTTTCCAATCTGGGTGACTTAAACATTTTTTTGAAAATATTTCATTTACTATTTGAAAGGAAGATTTCAGATACAGAGAGAGAACAGAAAGAGGGAATTCTTCCATTCACTCGTTTACTTTGCAGATGGCCACAACAGCCTGGGCTGGGCCAGGCTGTAGCCAGGAGCCAGAAATCTCACCTGGTCTCCTACATGGGTGGCAGGAAGCCAAGTACTTACAGCATTATCTGCTGGTTCCCAGGCACATTAGCAGGTGATTGAATTAGAAGTGGAGTAGCCAGGACTGGTACATGCATCCCAGGTAGCAGCTTAACCTGTTGTGCTACAATGCCCACTCCCATGTAGATGGCTTTTCTTTCATTTTATTATCTAACTGCCTTGGCTAGAACTTCTAGTACAATGTTAACAGACAAGGCAAGAGCAGACCTCCTTCTTTATCTTAGGAGGAAAGCATCACACCTGTCACTAGGAAATATGATGCTAGATTTTTCAGTTACCCTTTACCTGGTTGATGAAGTTCTAGTCTATTTGTTGATTGTTTTTATTATGAAGAGGCATTGAACTTTGTCAGGTGTTTTTTCTATGCTTATGAGATGGTCATGTGGTTTTGGACCTTTATTGATACGGTATATTAACTAATTTTCAAATGCTAAATAAAACCTGCACTGCTAGAATAAATTCTACATGTCATATATATAATCCTTTTTGTATAGTTGTTGGATTTGCTTTGCTGATATTTTATTGAGGAATTTTATGTCTACAATTGTAACAGCTATTGGTTTGGAGTTTGTCTGGTTCAGGTAGCTCATATTAAATTTCTATTAGATGGTGCTTCTCTGATGTATGTGGCTTTTTTTTACTGCACTCTACTAACTCAAACATCAAAATCTCAATGGAATTACCTTGGCTAGGTCAAGCTGACGGACTTTGCTGGACACGTTCTCGGCTAGGTTGCAGGTAAATGTGATCATTCCAGCCAGCTGCTTTGCATCTCCCTCAATCAACTGCAGGTTGGGACTGGAGACACACATGGTCAGCACACACACATCCATAGGCGTAAGAGACAAAAAACTTTTTATGTAGATGGAAACTATGTCTTCTACTTCTTTTGTCCCTCTCTACAACTCATAGTTCAGTTCATTCTACAAACAATTGTTTCTTGAGTGTTTTACTGTAAATATAGGTCTATATTTAACAAAACAAATTTTAAAATTACAAAGACATCCCTAAGTAGGGATGGCTAAAGAAGTGGAGAAAAGATTCCCAATTGCTAAGCAAGCATAATGTGTACTAACCAACAGTCTGAGAGGATGCTGAATTCAAAGCACAGCAGTTCTCAAACTTGAGTTGTAAATCAGAGTCATCTGGTAGGCTTGTTAAAATACACATTCCTGTCCCCATCCCCAGAGTGATTCAATAAGTTTGGAGTGGGACTCCAAAATATACACTTCTAAAGAGTTTCCAGAGGTGATGCTTGTACTGCTGCTCCAAGGACTCTTTGAGAACCACTGAACACTTAGATACTCACTTTTCCTTGCAGTAAGACTCTTCTAGTTTTCAAATTCAACTGGCAGTTTATTACAGAAAGTTAGGAAACATAATAACTTACCTAAAGAACACTGTTGGCACTTACAGTAGATCTTGCTAAGATGCATACACTTACCCCATTCGGTGGAGAGTGACCATCTTACTTTCAATAGTGCTTTGCTGTTCCAAAAGAGCATCCAGCTCTCTCTCTACCACTTTCTGAAACACAGAGAAGCTTCTTGTCATCAGAATGGTTACAAAGATACTTTTAGTGATGGGTAAACCTATTTCAAATTTCTCCTTACTTTCCACTACACTGCCCTTGGACATTAACAAACAAAACTTCATTTCTGTACTGACCACACTGCATGATGTCTGCTACCTATATTTTACTCCATCTAACAGATGAGTGTCATAATGGGAGGACACAGGATTTTTATGCATTAGCAGAGTGATTAACATAAGAAGGGATTTAAAATGAAACAGCTGAATAAATGAAATTTCCCAAAAGGTGCCTCACACACATGCAAAAAATCTCTTTTTGGTACAAAGTCAGAGGGGATAAATATAATTCTCAGGTCGTTTCCTGTGCTCCCTCACTTCATCTAACCTTATGTTTCTTCATCCATAATAGAGAAATGCCTACATTATAGGACTGTTGGGTGAGTCAAGCAGGCTAAGATACAAAGTATTGAACACAGTATGTCCAGATAGTTCAACAACCTTTAATTTTAGCTATACATTTCTTTTTTTTTTGGGGGGGGGGGACCAAACTCATCCTCTTATTTGGAATCCACCCCCACGATAGTATCAGTAATACATTAGTAAAGGTTAGCTATACATTTCTATTAAAATAGCCCAATAGGATCTGGAGAAACTTCCCCCAGTCATCAAACACCAATATAGAATATTGTTTTGTTTGTAAGATCTCCTTAATTTTTTCCTCAAAGTACTGACTGCCCAGTGAATGCAAGCTAAGGAATGTTAAATCAAGAGTACTGAATTTTAGGGGCTGATGCTGTGGCATAGTGGGTAAAAGCCACATCTGCAGCACTGGCATTCCAAATGGGTGCAGGGTTTGAGTCTGGCTGCTCAATTTCTGATCCAGCTTCCTGCTAATGCGCCTGGGAAAGTAGCCCCCTGCATCCACGTGGAAGACCCAGATGAAGCTCCTGGCTCTTGACTTCAGCCTAGTGCAGCTCTGGCCATTGTGGTCATTGGGGCAGTGAACCAGTGGATGGAAGATCTCTCTCTCTCTCTCTCTGTAACTCTGCCTGTCAAATAAACAAATCTTAAAAAAAAAAAAAAGTACTGAACTTTAAAATACACCTTGCCAAAAAAGGTTATCAGAAACTGCAAGAGTTGGTGCAAATTAGTATCTTGAAATATACAATGACTTCCCTTATTCAGAGGTTGAAACTGCTTCTTGTGTGGAACTTTGCTTAAAATTTTAGATTGGAAAATAGCTGCTAAATGTTTAGATCAGAGGTTAGCTCTCTTTCTTGCAAGGAACCCAACTGACAATAGAAAGTGAGTTGACAGCATCAAGTTGCCACAGGAAAGTGAGTCAGGAGACTGAACGAACGTTAGGGACTTAAAGGCCCACGCTTTTCCTTTGACAGATTGTCAGGGGGTAACAGATGAAATGACTTGTCCACGATTTGACAGCTGCAGCTCAATCTTCAAAAGCTCAAACTTCTACGAGTTGTTCATTTAACCGAAATGCGACAACTGTATACTCAAACCATTCCCTACAAGTCTTAAAGGACTTCCTGTTGAAGATAACGGGATGAAAGTTCGTCATGTTTAAATTACTAAGCCAATGCAATTCTTATTTTGAGAGTCATGCAACTTGGTATATACTCTTTACTCTAGTGGAGGAACTCGTGACTATGGGCCAGGGAGCTAGATGGGTGCGAGAAGGCGAAGATCGCCGAGTTAGCAAAGCCAACAGGCTGGGGCGGCATCCGACAGAGTGAAGGAGTCGACAAGTCTCTTCAAATACCCAAACACACACCCGCTTCTCGGGTGAGAGCTTTTTTTTTGTTTTCCTGCTACCAAGAGTGCGCTTCCCACAGCCCGAATTTCCCAAGACCAATAGCTCCTAAGCCCACTGCCCCTGGATCCTCCTGGAAAAAAAAAAAAAAGGCTCAGCCGCCGACCTCCTCGCCGCACAGCCGTTCGTACACAGCCTCCAGCTCCTGCAGCTCTGTCAGAGAGCGAATGAGCTCGGTGGAGATTTCGGAGCAGCAGCCTCCTCCCACCACCTCACAGGGCTGAGGCACCCCTGACAACTTCGGAGGAGACTCGAGATCCGCCATCTTGGGCCCCTTGCAGCGCTTCCGGCCCCACGAGGTCCCCTCCCCGTTGGCGCTTCGGGTCTTCGGGGCTGCCCATAGAAGTGCCCGACGAACTCATACAGTTTTAAATGTCTCCTTTTAAAAAAAACTATTAATTTCCTACTATCCGGGAAAAATTTACGGCAATATAGTGTGCGTAAATAATTTTTAACGCTGTACGGAGGCAAGAAAGAAGCATTTAAAATTATTTATGTAAACATTTTTCAGGCGCTGATTGGGTTTCTTTTTCCGTCGCGCGCCATCGGAAGGTCCCCATCTAGAGGGCTAATGGCGGATGCCGGCGTTTTGGAGTTGGCGGTGGCTTAGACTTGAAGGGAGTCAGCATCCGTTGGATATCTACGCCATCCTTCCCGCTGCAGGGTAAAAAAGTGGCTTCGCGACTTCCCCTGGTTTGGGAAGGGGGAGAGCGGCCACGTAGGAGCGGGGCCCGACTCTGGTGCAGGTCTCAGGCAGGCTAGGCCCGAGAGGTCCGAGCAGGGGGCGAATTTGTGTAGACAACGCGTGGGTCGCGAAAACGGCTCCTTGAAATCGTCACCCGCTCCAGGCTATTGGGTGGGAAGCGGTACTGGCTCAAAATGAGAGGTTAGCTTGCTTTTAGTCCTGCGGCCTCTGAGCTGAAACGGGGGGTGGGGGTGAGAGGAGACGGAGGTCGTCCTCGGGAGAGAGTAAACGGTACACGACGGGAAGACGGGGAAACAGCGCGTTAAAATAGCGCGAATAACGGGAACGGTCTTTGCAGCCAAGACTGGTTTGAGTTTGTGTTTAGGCGGCTGGGCCCCTTGTTTCCGCCTCTGAATCCTAATTTTGTCGTTTGCAAAACGGGGAGGGTTATCTGTCTTGAAGACTTGGCAGAGCTTAAATGAGACGATGTTGCCTTAGACCACGGAGAGACGGAGCGGGCGGTCGCAGGGGCGTCTTGTAGGGATCAGACAGGAGATAGGCGCGTGGAGGACGTTCCCAGGCTTCCCACGCGTCCTGCCCGTTATGGTGCTCGGTATGCCGAGGCTGCTTCAGAAAATTCTTAGAAAATGGAATTAAAGCAAAAAAAGAATTCCAGAATTCGTGGGTATAGTTTTTGTTTTTCAATAATGTGTTTTTCATGAACTTTCTGGAAACTTCTTGTCATGGCTTCCTCCACAATGCACCTTGCTCCTTTACCCAGGATAGAAGTGTGGCTGGTGAGCTTGGGTGCAGCCAGGATTGGAGGACATGAATTCCTAGGGTTAATGGGTGGCGTCTGGTACAGAGGTCTGGGGACGCAGACTGGGTTCTAAGTCAGCTACGAGAAATCAGGATAGTGTGGGAGGACCTGCTCAGGATTTCAGAAGTGACTCCTGGTTCCCTGTGTCTCCTTGCTTCCTTTTCTGCCGTCTTTGTGATCCTAGAAGACTTTTAAAGGCATTCCTTAGTCTCAAGTGGGAAATTTTCTCTGTTAATAGCTGTTTCGAGCCTGGAGGATTGATCTTGTCACTTTGCTTTTGCTGAACCTAGAAATATTTTTGAGGACATTTACTTAGTTTTCTGAATTAACAACAGTCAGATTTTATGTTAAGTGCACAGCAGTTGCTTTGGATTTCTCAAGATCGTTTGCTTTTGTTTTCGAATAAGTACCTTAGGGAATGATAATTGGACTTATTTTTCAGTGTGACTGTATAGTTGGGGTATTTCCTTCAGGTAGAGGCACCTCACTTTGTGCAGATTTCAGTCCTGTCTGCTGAAAAGGAGTCCTTTTTCGTAACTTAATAGGTTAGTAGAGAGGCCTCTTGGAGTGAAAAGAATTGAGTTTTGTTCAGTTTTTGATGCTCAGTAGGCCTCAGTTTTAAATTCTAGCCACTTCTCTAATGTAGAGCTTTGTAAGATTTGCAAATGAAAGCACTTTAAGATAACCAGTTTTCAACTGTTAGAAGAATAAAGACTGAATGTCTGTTTGAAATTGGCCCTTTGTGGGGAAACATAAATTGCTGAGCATGTAAATTGATAGCAGAACCTCTTTGAACGATAATTTGGCAGCATCCATCAAAAGTTTCAAATTGTGTGAATCCATCAATCAAGCAGTTAAACTTCTAGTAATTGATATTAGGGATATACTCTTGCACAAATGAGGGTACTTCATGAAGTTTGTGGGAAAGTGGAATTAAAAGATAAATTTATGTTGGTCGAAAAATTGTCAAGTGTATGCAGTTGTTTTCAGAATATGCATTTTCTTTTAACTTTTTGAAGACTCCTTGTATAAATGACCCACATACAAGGAATTTTCTTTGTGCTCTCCAGAATGCTCATCAGCAGGGCACTGATTGAATTACAATATTCCTACTTAGTTTACTCTGTAAAATAAAAATGAGGAAGTCTTATATTGCTTATCTCAAAGTTGATAAAGTTGTCCTATGGTGTGAGTGTGAAAAATACAGTACCCAACTTTTGGTTAAAAAGGAAGATAAAACATGGTGTGAATGTATGTTGTTACTTATTTATAAAAAAAAATACCTGAAAGGATAGCAAATAGCTTGGTAAAATGTATTCCTCCAGGAAGAACTGCGTAGCTCAGGAATGAGTTAGAGGGAACCTTTTGCCCTGCTTTTAAATTTGGAACCATGTGTATATATAACCCATTCAAATGAAAATAAATATAGGCCTCAGTTTTGGTGACAAAATGATAAATAGACAATGTTACTTAATGGTGTATGTCCCAGCTCCTAGCAGTTCACTGGTTTTGTGACCTTCGGAGTTGATTTAACTTTGGATCCCCAATTCCCTTATCTATAAAATGAGTAGAAAGCTGTGTACTTAAAGGATTTTTGTAAGATTAGACAAAGTCTGTTGCATGGTGCCTGACATAGAAAGCACTTCTCATTGTAAATATATTTTTCCTTGATTGGCCTTGCTTTGTTGCCTAGAACTGAAGTTTCCTAGTAGAATTGTCTATTAAAATAACAATTTGCCTGTGATTTTTTTTTTTCTGTTTTTCTGTCCTCTTAGCTTAACTTAGTACTATCGGTGTAACCAAGACCTAGTGTTCTGGGTAGCACAGTTTTGCCACCACCATGTTCCTGTATAACTTGACCTTGCAACGAGCCACTGGCATTAGCTTTGCCATTCATGGCAACTTCTCTGGTAAGTTCTGAATTAATACATAGCTTGCTTATCTCTTGGTGGAGGAAATTTACAAGATAACCTGTTAAATGTGAACAATCGAAATTTCACTTGTAATATGTAAAATTTTATGTTACATTGAGGCTCGTTATCTGTAACTTAATTTGCAGTGCGTTTCCCTAGCTCTAGTGTAATGATCGTTACCAGAGCTGTGCATTTGTTTGTTACCTACTTGGTACCAGGTTATGCTTTTTCATATAAAGCATAACAAGATATAGAAGATATGATCAATGATTTTGAGTTTGACATCAGTTTGGATAAAAAGAATATCTAAAAGTGTTGTCAGATTATCAGGGAGGTTGTAAGTATATATATTTTTTAAAGATTTATTTATTTGAAAGAATTACACAGAGAAAGGAGAAGCAGAGAGGGAGGTCCACCTTCCACTGGTTCACTCCCTAATTGGCTACAAGGACCAGAGCTGCGCTGATCTGAAGCCAGGAGCCAGGAGCTTCTTCCGGGTCTCCTGTGCTGGTGCAAGGGCCCAAGGACTTGGGCTGTCTTCCAGTGCCCTCCCAGGCCACAGCAGAGACTCGAACTGGTGCCCACCCGGGATGCCAGCACTTTAGGCGGTGGCTTTACCCACCAAGCAACAGCACTGGCCCTGGGTAAAGTATATTTTCAAAGAAGTTGGACAAGGGTCCAACGCTGTGGTGTAGCAGGTGAATCTGCCTCTTGCAGTTCCAGCATTCCTATATGGGCACCATTTTATTTCCTGGCTGCTCCACTTCCGATCCAGCTCTTTGCTATGGCCTGGGAAAGCAGTGGAAGCTGGCCCAAGTTCTTGGGCTCTTGCACCTGTGTGGGAAGACCCGGAGGAAGCTCCTGGCTTCGGATTGACGCAGCTTCCGCCATTGTGGCCAGTTGGGGAGTGAACCAGCAGATGGAAGACCTCTCTGCCTCTCCTTCTCTTTGTAACTCTGACATTCAAATAAAGAAAATAAATCTTTAAAAAAAAAATAAAGGAAGTTGAACATTGGTTTGGTGCATGAGGAGATAGAACTTTTATATAATGAGGGGCGGGATAGTGCTGTTTATGTATGTGTTGCTGCTTGTGTATAAACAGATCATTTGCTGTTTGTTCACCATTTTGTGCCATACATAGTGAACTGAAGTTGTGAAGGTTATTTTTGGACAAATTAAGCCAGGTTGTAAGATTTTGTGTGTTTTTTCTTTGGTTTAAAAATTTATTTATTTTTATATGAAAGAGGTAGAGAGAGAGAGAGAACAATCTTCCATCTGCTTCTTCACTTTCCAGATGGCCGGCCACAATGGCCAGGGCTGGCCAATTTGAAGCCAGAAGCTTCTTCTGGGTCTTCCATGTGAGTGGCAGGGGCCTAAGCCCTTGGGCTATCTTTAGTTGCTTGCCTAGGCCATAGGCAGAAAACTGGATTGAAAGTGGAACAACCAGGACTCTGGCTGGCGCTTATGGGATGCTGGTGTCACAGGCAGTGGCTTAACCTGTTGCATACACTGCCAGCCCCAGTTTTTTTTTTCCCTGTTAGTGAACATTACAACATATATAACGATTTAGAGTTTACAGAGCACTTTGGAGTATTTGATCTTTCTTTTTTATATAAATACATTTTTAAAAGATTCAGTTATTTGTTTGAAAAAGATATACAGAGAGAGAAGGAGAAGCAGAGAGAGAGAGAGAGAGAGGTCTTCCATTTGCTGGTTCACCTCCCAGTTGGCCACAACAGGCAGAGCTGTGCTGGTCTGAAGCTAGGAGCCAGGGTAAGAGCCAGAGAAGTTGAACAGCGGGGACACGAACTAGCACCCATATGGGATGCTGGGACTGCAGTTGCTGGCCCTGTGATGATTTTTTAAAAACTTTAAAAAACTTACTTATTTACTTACTAATTGAAAGGCAGAGTGAGAAAGAGAGAGAAAGATATATTTTGCCTGCTGGTTAACTTTCTTTCTTTCTTTCTTTTTTTTTTTTTTTGAAAGGCAGAGTTAGAGAGAGAGAAAGGTCTTCCTTTTTCCATTGGTTCACCCCCCAAATGGCTGCTGTGGTCGGCGTGCTGTGCCAGTCCGAAGCCAGGAGCCAGGTGCTTCTTCCTGGTCTCCCATGTGGGTGCAGGGCCCAAGGACTTGGGCCATCCTCCACTGCCCTCCCAGGCCACAGCAGAGAGCTGGACTGGAAGAGGAGTGACCGGGACAGAATCTGGCACCCCAACCGGGACTAGAACCCGGGGTAGTGGTGCTGCAGGTGGAAGATTAGCCTAGTGAGCCGTGGCGCCAGCCACCTGCTGGTTAACTTTCGAATGGCCCACAACAGCCCAGGCCGGACCAGGCTAAAACTACGAGCCAGGAATTCTATCCAGGTCTCCCACATGGAGACTCAGGTATTAGGAACTGGAACTCAGGTATTAGGGTCATCATCTGTTGCCTCTGAGGATGCACTGGTAGGAAGCTGTCTTGGAAGTATAGGCAGTGCTCAATGCCAGGTACTTTGATGTGTAATGAGGACATTTCAACCCAAGGCTTACCCTGATGTGCCACAATTCCTGCCCCTAAAACTTTGTTTGATAGCAGCTTTGTAAGATCATTTTAGTTTTGGGTAAAGTACATTTTCAAGAGAGTAAATTTAGAACATTGGCCTCCCAAGTCACAGAATTATTATTCTTTAGTGGCGTTTTAATATTCAGGTTAATTTTTTAGTAGTTCTAGTTGTTGATGATCTTTGTATTTTGTTAGGAACCAAACAACAGGAAATTGTTGTTTCCCGTGGGAAGATCTTGGAGCTGCTTCGTCCAGATCCCAATACTGGCAAAGTACACACTCTTCTCACTGTGGAAGTGTTTGGTGTTATCCGATCGCTCATGGCCTTTAGGCTTACAGGTGGTACCAAAGACTACATTGTAGTTGGCAGTGACTCAGGTCGGATTGTTATCTTGGAATACCAGCCGTCTAAGAATATGTTTGAGAAAATTCATCAAGAAACCTTTGGCAAGAGTGGGTGCCGCCGCATCGTACCTGGCCAGTTCTTAGCTGTGGATCCCAAAGGGCGAGCCGTTATGATTAGTGAGTGACTTGTTCTACTTTCTCTGTTGACTGCATTTTTGATTGTTGTAAATACTGAGTTTAGGATAACAGTGCTATCATCTTGGTACTGTGGCATTGCATCACTTAACATGGATAAAATTTTGGCATCATATTTGGATTTATTCTGATTTAAAGTTGTTTTTTTAAAAAAAAACCTCTTAAAACAGAGGAGTGTTTTTTGTTTTTTTGTTTTTTTGTTTTTTTTTTTTTTTTTGGTGGGGGGAGTAAGATTTACATATTTATTTGAAAGGCAGAGTTACAGAGAGAAATCTTCCATCCACTGGTTCACTCCCCAAATGGCTGCAATGACTGGGGCTAGACCAGGCAGAAGCTAGGAACCAGCAGCTTCTTCTGGCTCTTTTGCATGGGTGCAGGAGCCTGGGCCTTTTTCTGCTGCTTTCCCAGGCATAGTAGTGGGGAGTTAGATTGGAATTGGAACAGCTTGGACTTAAATTGGTGCCCATGTGGGATGCTGGCACTGTAGGCTGTGGCTTAACCAGCTTCACCACAGCACTGGCCCCAGGGGAAGGGCTTAATGTGCTTTTCCTACTACTTATTGAGATGAGAATAGATGTTTTTCAGTTGTTTAATAGTGAAAAAACTAGTGAAATGATCTTACACTGTTAGATGGTGAATATGGTTGTTTTCATTAGTCTGAAGTGATGATTCACATTCATGTCTCTTCTCTGATAAATTCTTGAAGAAAATTCTGTGTATCTGATCAGGCTTCTAGAAGACAACCTTCTATAAGCAATGCTTAGATGACTAGATCTAATTAAAAAGAAAAGCTGGCAATTTTATGAATTACTGCTTAATTTTCCTGTAGACTTAAATCCAGGAAATTAAAATTTTTTGAGGAGTTAGGGATATATAGCAAAAATGAAGTTATTATCTGCTGTAATGATAGCAGAATTTTGAGTTAATATGCTTCAATTAGTGCTGGCTGTTCATAGGAATAATGATCCCCCTTACCCCTTTTTTTCTTTTCCAAGAAATTCTTGTGAAACTAGTATCTAAGTATCTCTTCTTGTTATCTGGAAATCCTGTATGTTTTGTCTCTTCCAACTGTAGGTGCTATTGAGAAACAGAAATTGGTGTATATTTTGAACAGAGATGCTGCAGCCCGTCTTACCATTTCATCTCCCTTGGAGGCCCACAAAGCGAACACTTTAGTATATCATGTGGTTGGAGTAGATGTGGGATTTGAAAACCCGATGTTTGCTTGTCTGGAAATGGACTATGAGGTAATGGGGACCATGACTTTCCTTTTTCTTCTTTGGGTTTCTTCCAGTCACTTCTGTATTTTCCCAAGATATTTTTTTCCATTGTGTATATCTTAAATCTATCTTGCTGACAGAACTTCTACATATTCAGAATCTTACTGAAATTATTTGAAATGCTTCACACAGGTTGATGGATTATATATAATAACCTTGGTTCTGATTTAAACAGTTTCCTTGTAGAAACAAGCTTATTGAGAGAAGCTGTGTGAAAAAGATGAAGCTGTGTTTGGAGTATTTTTTCACAGGGGAAGACAGAGCTTGCCATTCTTTTCCTTGAAAGAAAGGCTGTATCCTCTAGTAGAGGGATTACTGGATCCAGAATGGGAGATCGGGGTATTTGTTTTAGCGCTGCCTTTATACAGTAGCATGAACTTTGTCAAACCATTTGGCTTCTATGGGCGTCTTGTTTCCTTGTTTGTAAAAATGAATGAGTTCTGTTGTTTCAGATCTAAAAATTCTTTTATACTGAACAGTCTTTGTGCTACTGTGCTCCTGTACAGGAAGCAGACAATGATCCAACAGGAGAAGCAGCTGCTAATACCCAGCAGACACTAACTTTCTATGAGCTAGACCTTGGTTTAAATCATGTGGTCCGAAAATACAGTGAACCTTTGGAAGAACATGGCAACTTCCTTATTACAGGTACTCTTCTCTCAGAGCAGCTCTGTACCCTTTTAGAGTACTAGTCAAAAATTTGTTTTCCAAAAGATTGGAGGATCAGGAATGTTAGGGACGTTTTTATTAGTGTGTGAAGGATATGTATTGCTTTTTTTTTTATAAGATTTATTTATCTACTTGAGAGAGTTACACAGAGAGACAAGGAGAGGCAGAGAGAGAGAAAGCAGGATCTTCCATCTGCTGGTTCACTCACCAGTTGGCTGCAGCGGCAGGACCTGTGCCAATCCGAAGCCAGGAGCTTCCTCTGGGTCTCCCATGCCAGTGCAGGGCTCAAGGACTTCAGCCATCTTCCACTGCTTTCCCAGGCCATAGCAGAGAGCTGGATCAAAAGTGGAGCAACCGGAGGCCGGCGCCTCAGCTCACTAGGCTAATCCTCCGCCTTGTGGCACTGGCACCCCGGGTTCTAGTTCCGGTTGCCCCTCTTCCAGGCCAGCTCTCTGCTGTGGCCACGGAGTGCAGTGGAGGATGGCCCAAGTGCTTGGGCCCTGCATCCCATGGGAGACCAGAAGCACCTGGCTCCTGCCTTCGGTTCAGTGCAGTGCGCCGGCCGTGGCGGCCATTGGAGGGTGAACCAACGGCAAAGGAAGACCTTTCTCTCTGTCTGTCTCACTGTCCACTCTGCCTGTCAAAAAAAAAAGTGGAGCAACTGGGACTTGAACCGGCTCAACATGGGATGCCGTCACTGCAGGTGTCGGCTTTACCCACTACGCCACATATGGGGCTATGCTGGCCCCAAATGTTGGTTTTTAAAACAAACTTCTCCAGGGATTATAAAAATAATAAAAGCTACTGTAGTACTTTATGGGTCTAAGGTGACTTTGGGGAAAGACACTAGTAAAAATTGACAGGCTAGTTAATAAATAGGGTTATGGATGAAAAATTCATAAACTTATGTATGATATTTTTAAATGTGACATAGCAAAGTAGGACTTTTGTAAGGTCAGAGATGATACACTGTTAGAAAATCAGTGTAAGAAGGCCTGTGGTGTGGTGGAGCAGGTTAAGCTGTTGCTTGCAACACTGGCATTCCGTGTGAGTCCTGGTTTGAGCCTCGGCTGCTCCACTTCCCATCCAGCTCCCTGCTTAGGCACCTGGGAAAGCAGAAAAAGTGTTTCGGCCCCTGCACCATTGTGGGAAACCTGGAAGAAGCTCCTGGCTCCTGACTTTGGCCTGGCCCAGCCCTGGCCTTTGTGGCCATTTAGAGAGTGGGATGGAGGCCTTCTCTCTCTATAACTTCGCAGGGGCCCAAGCACTTGGGCCATCTTCCACTGCTTTCCCAGGCCATAGCAGAGAGCTGGATCAGAAGCAGAGCAGCTGGGACACAAACTGGTGCCTTTATGGGATGTCGGTGCCACAAACGAAGGATTAGCCTAGTTTAGTGCTGGCCCCATCTTTTTTTTTTAAAGATTTATTTGAAAGGCAGAGTTACAAATAGAGAGGTCTTGCATCTGCTGGTCACTCCCTGAAATGCCTGCAATGCCCGGAGCTGGGCTGAGCTGAAGCCAGGAGCCCTGAGTTTCTTCTGTATCTCCTATGTGGGTTTGGGGGCCCCAACACTTGAGCCATGTTCCACTGCTGTCCTGGGCTGTAGCAAAGAGCTGAATTGGAAGTGAACAGCTGAGACTTGAACTGGTGCCTAATATGGCATGCTGGCACTGTAGAAAATCAGTATAGGGATGGTCATTTGATACAGTAGTTAGGAAATATTTTGGGGTTCCTGTATTCTATGTAGGAGGTCCTGAGTGTGAATCTCTCCTGATTCCAACTTTTAACTGGTAAATACCTAGGAGGCAGGTGATAGATAGCTCGAGTACTTGGGACCTTTCCACCCTTGTAGGAGACCTGAATTGAATTCTGGTTCAACCCTTGCTGTTGCAGACTTTCGGGGAGTGGAACAGTGGATGGGAGATCTGTGTTGTCTCAGTCTCCTTCCATGTCTCTGCATTTCAAATAAATGAATAAAAAGAAAATATTTTTTTCATGATACTGTAGTGCAGAACAGTTATGTCTGTGGTCATCTATATTTCTGCAGGCTTTGAGAAGAGTGATAGAATTCTGTTTTGAAATAGTTCAACTTGATAAGTAAAACCAAATATGCCTTCTTGGGGAAGATTTTGATGAGAAATAATATAGCACTTGTCTCCATATTGAATCACAGATGTTATTCATTAATACATAGAGCAAATGAATATTAAAATGAATTACTCATTTTGTTACTTGCTATAATATATTACTCTAGCTTTCATATGTAGAGGCTTTCCTCTTTAACAAATTGGTTAACAATTTTAACAAACTGGTTGTTTACAGTCAATATATGTCTGTTTACAGTCAGTGTGTGCTGTCAGTCTACTGGATCCAGCAATTGTAGTGGAGGAAAATTAGATATGGTACCTCCCTCTGAAAGATTGAGTCTAGTGGTAAATACAGACAAATAACTAAAAATTTAGCAGAGATCCCACCCAGTACTGAAATTAGGAAGATAGGTGAATAGGTGGGTGGGTGGGTGGGTGAGAGGGAGATTAGGGAGGGAAAGAGGGAGGGAGGGAGGAAGGAAGAAAGGAAGGAAGGAAACTCAGCTAGGGAAAGGAAGTGATTCTTTTAGAGAAAGTTCTCTGAAGAAGTACTCTTGTAAGATAAGACCCAAGGATTGATGAGGGTTAGCTGGGTTCAGGGGGATTGGGAGAGGGATGTTTTCTCTTGTAGTATGCACAAAGGACCAAATAAATAATGAAGATAGATCATTCAAAGAATTGGAGGCTCATTGAATTATTAGAATTAGAGGGCTGAAATAGCAATAGTGGTGGGGTGGTAGCTACTAAAGGAGTTTAAAGAGGGGAATAAAGTTAACCCTTGCTTATATTTTGGTAATGGGATGGTGGAAATTAAGACAGAAGCCTGAGACTGGTCAGGAAACTCACTAAACCAAGAATTGCTAAACCAAGAATTGCTGACAGTATGAGAGCTGCTAAGGAGGTAAAATAATCAGGCTATGGAATAGAAACAGAATTGAAGGATGACACCCAGGTTTCTGGTTTAGTCTATTGATCTGTGGTAGTATTCTTCCAGGTAAAAAGCCTGGGATGTGGAATAGGTTTGTCAAGGAACTTGAATTTGTTTATGATTACCCTGTATTTTAGAAGTATTTGTGATATGTCCAGGAGAAGATTGTTTATTAGGTCTTAAGTTGAGAACTGAGTTTTGGGGCTAGATACATTCAGTCTGAAGTTAGCCAAATTTTCTATATAAATTTAGTGTTCATTCTTATGTAACGTGGACACCAGGGAGAAGAAACACTTGGAATGTTTCTCAGCTTTAGGCACACTACCTTCATCGGGTTGTGCTGGACTTGAGGTTGGTGTTGTGGTGTGGTGGGTTAAGCCATCGCCTGTGATGCCGGCATCCCATATGGGTGCCCCTTTGAGTCCTGGCTGCTCTACTTCAGATCCAGTTCCTTGCTAATAACACCTGTGAAGGCAACAGGCTCATACAGGAGACCTGGATGAAGCTCCTGGCTCCTGGCTTTGGTCTGGCCCAGCTGTAGACATCTGGGCAGTAAGCTAGTAGTTGGAAGGCCTTTCCCTGTTTCTCCGTCTCTGTAACTCTTTGAAAATAAATATATAAATCTTTAAGAAAAAGTTGTGCTGGACAGGAGTTGAAAGCCAATCATTTGGCCTGCACCATGGCTCATTTGGCTAATCCTCCGCCTACGCTGCCGGCACCCGGGTTCTAGTCCTGGTTGGGGAGCCGGGTACTAGACCCGGTTGCCCCTCTTCCAGTCCAGCTCTCTGTTATGGCCCGGGATGGCAGTGGAGGATGGCCCAAGTGCTTGGGCCATGCCACCTGCTTGGGAAACCGGGAAGAAGCACCTGGCTCCTGGCTTCGGATCGGCGCGCCAGCCTTAGCAGCCATTAGGGGAGTGAGCCAATGGAAGGAAGACCTTTCTCTTTGTCTCTCTCTCACTAACTCTACCTGTAAAAAAAAAAAAAAGAGTCATTTATTGTTATGTCAAGTCACCACTGGTAAAGTTTTTTCTTTTTTTCCACAGTTCCAGGAGGGTCAGATGGTCCAAGTGGAGTACTGATTTGCTCTGAAAACTATATCACCTACAAGAACTTTGGTGATCAGCCTGATATCCGATGTCCAATTCCTAGGAGACGGGTAAGGTTTTTGTTTTCCATAGAGGAGAGGTGTTTGTGTTTGTGAAATGGATTTTGTTTTTGTGATTACAATGTAATCTGTTAATCAAGTTTTAGTTTCTTTGTATGTGTGTGTTTCTATTTTATTTACTGATTTGAAAGGCAGAGTGACTGGGAGAGAGATCATCCATCGGCTGGTTCACGTCCCATATGCCCACAATAGCCAATACTGGGCCTGGTCAAAACCAGCAGACAGGATGTCTATTCTGGTGTCCCCACAAAGGTGGCAGAAATCTAAGGACTTAAGTAAGCCACTCTCCACACATGTCAGCTGGCAGTTGTTGGTAGGTAGGACTCAAACATGCACTCTGTTAAGGAATGTGGGTGTCCCAAGTGGTTGTAAATGTTACTTTTAATAAAGCTGGTACATATCTTAGTAAAAGCAAAAGACTGAGAAAAGGCATTAAAAAGCAGCAGTTTTCTTTTCAGAGGAGCTATGGACAGCTATACTTGAGATTCCTAAAGGCTTCTAGTTTGGAGAAACCAGGCAAAGTTGTTGGAGATTGTTATTTATGATATATTTGTCTTTTTTTTTTTTTTGCTTATTTTTCTAGCATTTTATTTTGAAAAATTCCAATTTAAAATTTCAAAGCAATAGGATAGTGAACCCCCCCCCCCTTCACTTAGGTTCACCAGTTAGTAGTATGCTACTTTTACCTTTCTCATAATGTATTTTTTTTAAATGATGTACAACCTTGATAATATCATTTTTTAAAAAATTTATTATGTATTTGAAAGCAGAGTTACAGAGAGGCAGAGGCATAGATAGAGGTCTTCCATCCTCTGGTTCACTCTCCAAATGGCTGCAACAGCTGAAGCTACACTAGTCTGAAGCCAGGAGCTTTTTGAGGGTCTCCCACGTGTGTGCAGGGACCCAAGGATTTGGCCCATCTTCTACTGCTTTTCCAGGCCATAGCAGAGAGCTGGATGGGAAGAGGAGCAGCTGGGACTAGAACTAGTGCCCATACGGGATACCAGTGCTTTGGTCCAGGGCTTTTTTTTCTTTTTTGACAGGCAGAGTTAGTGCGAGAGAGACAGAGAAAAAGGTCTTCCTTTGCCATTGGTTCACCCTCCAATGGCCGCCGCGGCTGGCGTGCCGCGCTGATCCGAAGCCAGGAGCCAGGTGCTTCCTCCTGGTCTCCCATGCAGGTGCAGTGCCCAAGCACTTGGGCCATCCTCCACTGCCCTCCCGGGCCACAGCAGAGAGCTGGACTGGAAGAGGAGCAACTGGGACTAGAACCCAGTGCCCATATGGGATGCTGGTGCTGCAGGCGGAGGATTAACCAAGTGAGCCATGGCGCCGGCCCCATCGGGCCAGGGCTTTAACCTGCTGTGGCCAAGCTCTTGTACCATCCTCTGCTGCTTTCCCAGGCACATTGCAAGAAGCTGGATCAGAAGTGGAGCAGACAGTGGCTTAATCTGCTGTGCTACAGTGCTGGCCCCAAGAGGATTGTTTTTGTAAATGTTTTTATCTCTTCCATTAGGTAACATATACAATCTGCAGTGTTTTGACCCATGTGTACTTTTTTAGAGATTTACTTATTTATTTGAAAAGCAGAGTTACAGAGAGGCGAAGGCAGAGACAGAGCCGGGAGGGTCTTCCATCGCCTTTCAATTGGCAGCAACATCTGGAGCTGCACCAATCCGGAACCAGGAGCTTCTTCCAGGTCTCCCTTGTGGGTGCAAGGGCCCAAGCATGTAGGCCATATTCTACTGCTTTCCCAGGCCATAGCAGAGAGCTGGATTGGAAGTGGAGTGGCCGGGTCTCGAATTGGCGCCCATATGGGATGCCAGCACTGCAGGCGGCCTCCCTGATACACTTCTGCATTAAACTCCTTGCATTTTAGAGTCATAACCAAGGAATCATTTTGTATGGCAAGAGATAAACAAACCTCCATCTATAACTCTCCTCAGGGCTCCAAAAATTTCACTGATTTATTTGAAAGGTAGAGTTAGAGGGAGAGAGAGAATCTTCCATCCTTTGGTTCATTCTTGATGTGTCCACATGGGTTAGGGCTGAGCTAGGCTGAGGCTGGGAGCCAGAGCTTCATCTGTGACCTTTGAGACTTATAAACCTCCTTTTCCCTAACATTTTTTCACCCAGAGGTTTTGGTATTGACTTTTCCCCCTGAATCAATTAATAAAATCTCTCCTCCTACTATGAGTTGGCTGCTTTTTAATATTGGTCCTGGGATTAAACCTTTTAGGACTTCTTTAGGTGATTTAGTATACGGTATTTGAATAAAATTGTATCAGTTGTAGAAAACTTGAAAAGAAATTTGGAAAGTTAAATTCTTGATAAATTAGTTGGACAATTTATTGTACACCTAACTATAGCTGGTACTTGGCTTTGCAACAGGTCAGACTTCATGAAGGGCTAACTCAGAGAAATAAAAAGTATTAGAAACTTTTCTTTAATTCAATATCATGTCTAAAGGGGTGCATTTTGGAATCAAGGAAGTGGATGTGGAGCTTGGATGGTAAGGTGACATGTTGAGTGTTTTATTCATAGCCTGAAATGATGACAATTTAAATTTCATGTCTCTTCTCTGACATTTTCCTCTGGAGATAGTTTCTGCCTCACTGGTCTGATCAGGCTGTAGAATAGAATTGTGACTCTGATTTGGTTACCCAGAATTTGTTATGTTATAGCAGGTAAGAATTTTTAGCCATCGTTTTATTGCTTTGATCTAGACTCTGGGCTTTGGGTGTCCTTTGTATTCCCTATTGGTAAGGTGCTGCATATCAGAAATAGGAAAGTAATCCTTCTAAGATGTTGATTGTCTACAATTTAACTTTCCTAGAATGACCTGGATGACCCTGAAAGAGGAATGATTTTTGTCTGCTCTGCCACCCATAAGACCAAATCGATGTTCTTCTTTTTGGCCCAAACTGAGCAGGGTGATATCTTCAAGATCACTTTGGAAACAGATGAAGATATGGTGAGTAGACCATAGATAAAGTGGGGAACAGTGCAGGGTGTGTGTTGTGCTTAAATTTTTCCATTTTTAATTTTCATGACCTTATTTAAGATTGATTTATTTGAAAGGCAGAACATCAGGAAAAGAGAAGGAGATATCATCCGTCCTCTGGTTTACTCCTCAAATGGCTACAAAAGTCAGAACTGGGTTTGGCTGAAGCCAGTAGGCAGGAACTGCATCTGTATCTCCTGTGTGTGTGGCAGGAACTCAGATACTTGAGCCGTCACCCACTGGTTCCCAGGCACGTTAGCAGGGAGCTAGATTGGAAGTGCAGTAGTTGGAACTGAACTGGTGTTCTTGAGTGGAACATCAGTGGTAGAGGCAGTGGCCTGTTGTGCTACCATGCTGGGTTCTCACTATCATGGTTTAGAAATGTATATGAAGGGGCTGTGGCTTAGTGGGTAAAGCCACCGCCTATAGTGCCTGCATCCTAGGTGGGCATAGGTTCAAGTCCCAGCTGCTCCACTTCCAATCCAACTAGTTGCTATGGCCTGGGAGAGCAGTGGATTTGGCCCAAGTATTTGGGCCCCTGTACCTATTGGAAGACCCAGAAGAAGCTCCCGGCTCCTGGCTTTGGATCGGCCTAGCTCTGGCCATTGCCATCATCTGGAGAGTGAACCAGCGGATGGAAGACCTCTCTCTTTCTCTGTCTCTGCAATTCTGCCTTTCCAGTAAATAAATAGAAAAAAAGAAATGTATATGGAGCATGGTAATGGATTTATGGTGGGCTCTTCTCAGTGGGCCTTTCATAGTGTACCCATGCCAGAGTAAACAGCAGCTTTAAACCATTGCCTGGCTTTGTTACCTGTAGGCTATGAGCACTGACTGAGGTTGCACAACTTGTGAACAAGAAAACAACTCTGTGAGTTGAGTATTTTGGCACAGCAGGTTCAGCCGCTACTTGGGATGCCTTCAAATCCTGCTTCTGCTTATGATCCAGCTTCCTGCTTTGTGTGCTCTGGGAGGCAGCAGGTGATGGCTCAACTACTTGGACCCTTGCCATCCACCTGTGGGTGACCCAAACTGAGTTCCTGGCTCCTGGCTTTGGCCTAACCCAGTCCGGACTGTTATAGCTATGTGGAGAGCAAACTGGTGGATGGGACGTTATCTGTTGCTCATTCAGATAAAAAAGAAAAAAAAATGTATATGCATTTAAGATTTACAAAGCTGTTTTACAAACCAACTTTTTCGTTAATACTACTTTCAGAGATGAGATAGAACAATTAAATACAAGGTAAAAATACAGAAATTACAGTGCTTTAGAAAGTGGTTGTCTTTGGGATTGATATATCGATATAGGTTTTCCTCTCTGTTTAATGGACCTCTTGTCTGGTACTCTTATGTAATGATAACAAGACTGGGTAATGCTACTTTTTTTTTTTTGTGAAAAATCCATGTATTTACTTATTTGGAACACAGAGCCAACAGAGAAATTCCATTCACTGGTTCACTCGCCAAATGCCTGCAACAACCAGGGCTTGTCTAAGCCAAAGCCAGCAGCCTAGAACTCAGTCTAGGGTTGCAATGACCAAGCATTTGAGCCATCTTTTGCTGCCTTCTTGGGCACATTAGCGGGGAGCTGAATTGGAAGTGGGTGTAGCTTTATGGGATGTGGTCATCCTGGGCAGCTTCTTAACCTGCTGCATGACAACACTGGCCCCCCAGTGATTATTTTCAAGTGGTAATAATTGGTATAAATAAGAGCCTCCCAAGTCTGGTGAAAACTGATAATACACATGGCATATTCCTTCTTTCATCATATAGAGGAGCTCTATAAACAATTGGGCAATTTGTTTGCTGCTTAAATCATGGATTAGCAAGCTTTTATTTTTAAAGATTTATTTAGTATTTGAAAGAGATACAGAGAGAGAGGGAGAATCAATCAGAGAGACAGAATGCGATTTTCCATCTGCTGGTTCACTCCCCAAATGGTTACAACAGCCAGGGCTGGATCATGCCAAAGGAGCCAGGAGCTTCTTCCAGATCTCCCTGAGATCTGGCCTGAGCACTTAGGTCATTTTCCACTGCTGTTCATGGGCATTGGCAGGGAGCTGGATTGAAAGTAGAGCATCTGGGCCGGCGCCGTGGCTCACTAGGCTAATCCTCCGCCTAGCGGCGCCGGCACACCAGGTTCTAGTCCCGGTCGGGGCGCCGGATTCTGTCCCGGTTGCCCCTCATCCAGGCCAGCTCTCTGCTGTGGCCAGGGAGTGCAGTGGAGGATGGCCCAAGTGCTTGGGCCCTGCACCCCATGGGAGACCAGGAAAAGCACCTGGCTCCTGGCTCCTGCCATCGGATCAGCGCGGTGCGCCGGCCGCGGCGGCCATTGGAGGGTGAACCAACGGCAAAGGAAGACCTTTCTCTCTGTCTCTCTCTCTCACTGTCCACTCTGCCTGTCAAAAAAATAAAAAAAAAAAAGAAAGTAGAGCATCTGGGACTTGAACTGGTACCCATATGGGATGCCGTTGTTGGAGGTGGCTGCTTAACTCACTGCCATGTTGCCGGCCACATGAATTAGCAAGCTTTTTAAACAAAGGCCAGCTAGTTCCCATCCAAGAAGTTGTTCCTTCACCAATGTCTTTGAGTGTTTCCCCTACGTTTTCTTCCAGCAACCTCATAATGTCCATAATGTCAGGTCTTAAATTGGGTCCTTGATGTATCTTCAGTTGATTTTTGTATGTGAAGAGAGATACGGATCTACTTTCGTTCTTCTTTGTATATGCATCCAGTTTTGCCAGCGCCATTTTGAGAATATTATCCTTAACTCCACTGTGTGGTCTGAGCACTTTTGTCAGTAGTCAACTGGCTATCTATGTGGATTAAATTCTGGGCTCTCTCTTCTGTTCCATTGAGCTACACGTTGGATTTTATGCCATTACTAAGCTGTTTTAACTACTGTAACTTTGTAGGACGCTTTGAAATCGAGTATTATGATTCATCCAGGTTGGGTTTTCTTGTTCCAGATCACTCCAACTATTTGTGGCCTTTTGTGATTTCCATATGAACTTTCTTTAAAGATTTTCTTTATTTGAGAGGTAGAGTTACAGATAGTGAGAGGGAGAGACAGAGAGAAAGGTCCGCCCTTTCCCGGGTTCATTCCCCAAGTGGCCGTAACGTGTTATTGTTGCTATACCTTATTCAGCCATGTTGGATCTGTTCTATATTTTCTTGGAATGAGATTATTTTTTCGAAGTGTATGAGTATTTGTATACTTTTAGTATTAATACCTATATGTAACTTACAAATCCCTTTGTCTATACCTTAGTCCTTGACAGTGAAAAATGGGAGAGAAATACAGAGGATATACAAACAGCATTTGAAAAATTAAAAACAAAAACTGATTTACTGTCAGCTACTCTTCAAACTAGCTGTATGTTTTATTTCATTTAAAAAAGGGAAAAAAAACCAACAACAAAGGCCAGCTAGTAAATATTTGCTGGTTTTGTGTTGTGGTCTGTATCTTACCTATTCACCTATACCTTTATAGTTCAAAAGCATCCGTGGACAGTAAATTACACATAAGCATGGCTAACCTATGGCTTGTAGATTGCTTGGCCCTTAGTTAGATACTGAGTACAGTATGTTACTTGCTTCTTGGTCTGTGATGTCATAATACTGGGCTTCCCTCTGTAGTGTGCTTTATTTGCCTAAATGTTTTCATTCCAGGTAACTGAGATACGGCTCAAGTATTTTGATACTGTGCCTGTTGCTGCGGCCATGTGTGTGCTTAAAACAGGCTTCCTTTTTGTAGCATCAGAATTTGGAAACCAGTAAGTAATTCCTTTGTTATCCTAATTTATCCTGGTTATTGTAAAGGTTAGCAGGCAGGCTGGGGAGCTTTTCACAGGAATATTTTTTTTTCCCCCACAAGTTTTGCCTTCTTATCCACCTTAACTCTGTTCTGTTGTCTTCCTTCAGTAGTTTCTATCAGTTCTTCTGTATCTGCACAATTATCTTTAACAGTGCTTTTGGCTGTACATTTCATTGAATAAATATTTATTGAGTGCTTCTTATTAACTAGCACGCATGTATTTGTACAGTTAGAAGCTCTTAGTACCCACAGCTGCCCAACCCACATCACCAACCCTCCCAAATTCAGTATATCTGTTAATTGTTAAGGATGAGCCTATTCTAGCAACTGAATTGTAAAAATCTTCCCCCCTTTTTTTGATATCCTACCAGTTTGAACCAGATTCTGTTTTTTTATTTCAGTATTCCTTTTTTGTGATGCTAATGCAGACTGGGTCATTTCTTTGTCTTGTAGTCAGCCTTTATCAAATGTATGAGACATCACTGATGAAATGATTTTTCCTATACCTGTGTTAAAATTTTTAATGGCTTGATTGCCAAATGGAAATCTGAATTCCAGCTTCAATTTGAATTCAGAGACTTCAGGTTCTTTATATGTGATAACATGATAGCTTGACAGTGTCTGCTGAAGTATATGTGAACTTACTTGGTGATCTGATGCTCAGTTTCCTCATGATTTAATGAAGATGTTGTCTGGGATTCTGTGCCTTTTGTGCCTTGTCTTCAGTTCTCTTACTTTCAAACATGCCTTTCAATCCCTTGCATTGACTTTGTCCCTACTGTTCATTTTGTTTTTCCATTTCCTGGTTAATACCTGGTTACACTTTTCACACAGTTTTTTTTTTTTTTTTTAAAGATTGACTTACTTTATTTGAAAGGCAGATTTACAGAGAGATCTTCCATCCTCTGGTTCACCCCCAACAAATGGCTGCAATGACCACTGGAACTGGGCCAGTCCAAGGTCATGGGCCAGGAGCTTCTGAGTGCAGGGGCCCAAACACTTGGGCCATTTGTGGCTGCTTCTCAGTGCATTAACAGGAAGCCACCTCAGTTTATTGGCTGGGACTCCAGATGGCTCTCATCATATGGTATGTCAGTATCACAGCTTAACTTGCTATACCATAGTGCTGGCCCTAGCATTTTTATTTGAGACGTAGAGAGAGTGATAGCTCCTAAGTGTTGATTTTTACTCCTTAAAGGCTGAGGGGATGTGGGGGATGTAATCAGGAGCTGAAACACAATTTAGGTCTCCCATGTTGATGGCAGGAACCCAGCTACTTGAGCTATTGCAGTTGCCTTCTGGGATCTGCATTTGTAGGAAGCCAGAGTTGGGCCCGAGTGAGGTGTCAAACCCAAGTATTTGCACATGAGACATGGTTGTCTTAACTGCTAGGCTAAGCTTAGCCTGTGCTAATACAACACAATTTTCTATGTTCCTTTTCATAATGGCAGTATTGTGGGGTGGCAGTTTAGATGATAAGCCAGGCAGTATGCTGTCGTATTTATACCAGTGCACATGAGAATCTTGATTGTTTTCCAGAAGTATTCCTCAGGCTTCTTATTTATCATGTAGGTTTAGTAATAGTGTTCACCTTATTGGGCTTTGTGGGTATTTAATAAGATTACATATGCCACACACTAAGCACTTTAGTACTATGAGCATTTAGTAAATACTGGTATTGTAGAAATTCTTATTTTTAAGAATTCTGGTAATGTAGTAATTTTTAGAAAATGGATAAAAGAGCAAATTACTCATAATCCTAATCTCCCAGGTTAATCACCTTGTCATTTTGCTGTATGTGCTTTTTTTTTTTTTTTTTCCCAGATTTATTTATTTATTTGAAAGAGAGGGAGGGAGAGACATCTTCAGTCTGCTTCAGTTTACTACCCCAAATGGCAGCAACAGCTGTAGCTGGGCCAGTCTGAAGCTAGGAGCCCCTTCTGGCTCTCCCACATGGGTGCAGGGGCCCACGGACCTGGGCCATATTCCAGTGCTTTCCCAGGCACTTCAGCAGGGTGCTGAATTGGAAATGGAGCAGCCGAGACTTGAACTGGTACCCATATATGATACCAGCACCACAGGGTTGCATAACTTGCTACACCACAGTGTCAGCCCCTGTAATAGTATTTTTACATTTTAATATTTATATGTAATTTTTATAGAGGATGACAGCATACTGTCAAAATTTTATATATGCATCGTCAGATAAATTTGTCAAAATTTTCTCATTGAGTCTTATTTTTCATTTAAGATTTTACTTTTTGTCTGTTTTGGAAATTTTCTAACAAGAGAGGCAGGAATAATAAATCTGTATATATGCCTGTCATCTATCTTCAGTAATGCATAATCCATGATCAGCCTTGTTTTACTTGTATCACATTTCCCAAACATCCTTGAATTGTTTTGAAACAAATCTCAATTATCAATTCATAAAACAACTGATTTCTTTTTTGAAGATTATTCATTTATCTGAAAGAATTGTAAAAAGAGAGGGAGATGCAGAGTAAGAATCTTCTCTCTGCTGGTTCATTCTCCAGATGGCCACAGTGGCTGGAGCTAGTCCTGGGCTAGGCCTACACCAGGAGCCTAGACTCATCCAGTTCTCCCACATGAGTGGTAGGGCCCCATAAGCTTTCC
Source organism: Oryctolagus cuniculus (assembly GCF_051225735.1). NCBI lineage: Eukaryota > Metazoa > Chordata > Mammalia > Lagomorpha > Leporidae > Oryctolagus > Oryctolagus cuniculus. The sequence goes on along the minus strand of NC_142884.1, from coordinate 66,713,702 downwards.
CAGGTGCATTAGCAGCACAGATTGATCCAGTGCTCAAATGGGATGCTGGCATTGCAAGTGGCTGTTTAATCTGTTGCACCACAACGTCAGCCCCTAATAGCTATTTCTTAACATAATCAAATAGCTGAGGCCAGGTCGGTGGTGTGGTGGGTAAAGTTGCCACTTGCATTGCCAGCATCCCATATGGCCACCGGTTCGAGTCCCAGCTGCTCCACTTCTGATCCAGCTCTTTGCTATGGCCTGGGAAAGCAGTAGAATATGGCCTACGAGCTTGGGCCCCTGCACCCACATGGGAGACCTGGAAAAAACTTCTAGCTCCTGGCTCCTTGCTTTGCATTGGCACAGCTCCAGCTATTGCGGTCATCTGGGGAGTGAACCAGTGGATGAAAGACCTCTCTGTCTCCCTCTCCTCCCTCCCTCTCTCTCTGCCTCTGCCTCTGCTTCTCCTCTCTCTGTGTAACTGACTTTCAAGTAAATAAATAAATCTTTATATATTTATCACCAAATAGCACCAGCATTATGTTGTGGTCATACATTATCTTCACAGTATGTTTTAACAATAGTCTCTCTCTGCTTCTCCTCAGTTACTTATATCAAATTGCACATCTTGGAGATGATGATGAAGAACCTGAGTTTTCTTCTGCTATGCCTCTGGAAGAAGGAGACACCTTCTTTTTTCAGCCAAGACCACTCAAAAACCTTGTGCTGGTTGATGAGTTGGATAGCCTCTCTCCCATTCTGTTTTGCCAGGTGTGGACCCTTCTAGTCACTTTCACAATTAGCATTGCCAGCCGAATGCTTTTGAGTCAAAAATTTAATGAGCTTAAGGTTTTCCTCCAGTGCATTTAAGATCTAGCATAAGAAATAGATTTATTAGCTTTTCTGTGGAATCACCATTGTGTAAAGGGGAAGCAATTAGAAGTAGAAGTTTGGGAATGAAAAACCATTAGTAAGTCCCTTTTTTTTTTTTTTTTTTTAAAGATTTTTTTTTTAATTTGAAAGGCAGAAATGCAGAAAGAGAAGGGGAGTGAATGAGAGCGAGATCTTCCATCTGTTGGTTCATTCCCCAAATGGCTGTAATGGCCGGGGCTGGACTAAGCCAAAGCTAGAAGCTTCTTCTGGGTCTCCCACATGATTCCAGGGGCCCAAGGATTTGGATCATCTTCAGCTACTTTCCCAAGTGCATTAGCAGGGAGCTGGATCAGAAGTGGTGCAGCCAGGATTCAAACCAGCTCCCCTATGGGAAGCTGGCACTTTAGGTGGAGGCTTAACCTGTGCCACAGCTCTTTAATTGTAAAACCCCAAGCCATTGAATGTAAACATTCTAGCCATAAAGGTGAAAAGTGAAAGGTCTGCTCCCAGTCGTTTAACCCTCACCTCTGCTGAAGCCATTGCTTCTTATGATTGCTTCTGAGCATTTTCTCTGCTTCTGCAATTCATAGATACACTTGTATATGGTATCTGCTCTTTTTCTTTTTATAGTAAGTTGGTTCATATAGTAGTCTGAACTTGATCTTCTATTATTTGGCACTCTATGAATAACCATACTCGTCTCATTTCAACACATTTCTTAAAGATACAGCAGAAACATTGGAGTTTATCAGCAAAAAAGTTTTTAAATGCGTCCTGAAGGAGGAACCTGAAGTGACCTAGTATCAACATTGTGTCCCCCGAACTACTGGTGCTCAGTTGTAGCAGCCAGGAAATTTACCTTACCATTCTCCCTGGATGGCTGGGATTTGAGTAATAACCATTTGGGATTCACCAATCTAGTTAATCGTGCTTCTAATGAAAGAGTGGTATGCCCTGTGTACTGGGGAAACAAGGTAGAGCTCAGGCACTCTACTTCCCTTAGAATTTTGAGAAGAGACGGTTAGTTCTGAGTACAACAGGAAATAAGTATAAGTATGAGTAATTCCTAATTTGACTTAGTGTGTTTTTTCTTATTCTACTTCCTTGGAATTTGAAGAAATAATTGTGTAAAATAGCTTGTAGATCAAAAATAAGTTTAGCTGGAAGTTAACAAGATTTTTTATGGCCAGGCTCCTTGACATGTTTTTGTTACAGGATCTCTTCTTCTATTAGCCTGAGGCATCTGAATGCTCTCTCAGTGTGGTGTTTTGTTGTTGTTGTTGTTGTTTTTTTTTTTTGACAGGCAGAGTGAACAGTGAGAGAGAGACAGAGAGAAAGGTCTTCCTTTTGTCCTTGGTTCACCCTCCAGTGGCCGCCGTGGCTGGTGCACTGCGCTGATCCAAAGGCAGGAGCCAGGTGCTTCTCCTGGTCTCCCATGGGGTGCAGGGCCCAAGCACTTGGGCCATCCTCCACTGCACTCCCTGACTACAGCAGAGAGCTGGCCTGGAAGAGGGGCAACCGGGACAGAATCCGGCGCCTCAACCGGGACTAGAACCCGGTGTGCCGGCACCGCTAGGTGGAGGATTAGCCTATTGAGCCGCAGCGCCGGCCTCTCTCAGTGTTTTTAAGTGCATATGACAATATAGAATAACTGGGCCAGCAGAATATTTTTGATTGTGAAAAATTATGTACCTTCATAAGTAGCAAGATGGTGCATTTAAAATAGTTGAGTTAACCTTTTTTGTTTTTGGAGAGATCAGTGTGAACCCGTATACTTACTGTGTTAAAGTAGGCTCTATCTAGTCCGTAGAGGAATTTTCATTAAATTGCTCAGTTTGTCAAAACTAATACAAATGACACACCTCCTGTCACCTATTGGTCAATAAATACTATACTGGAAAGAGCTAGATGTGTAGGATACCGACAAGAAAATATGGCTTTCTCATTTAGAGCTTGATTAGCTAGGTGCAAAGTTAACCAAAAACTGGACAGCAACATCAGAAGAGCACATAGGATCCTGTGCATTCTGACAACAAACACATCTGATAAATAGAATTTTGCAGTAGTGATGAGGGTAAATGCTAGTTTGAGTATCTGCAAGCTTGAGTATCTGCAAGCTTTAATGTTACGTGAGTAAATACAATTTTTGTGAATGACAGAATTGTGATTCTGATAAGTAAGAAAGGAAGTGCTGAATTTTACTTGGAGGGTATATAGTATTTTGTTTTACTAAATATGACAGTTCCTTTAATGCCATTTCCTTTTTTAGTGGAAAAATTTGCTCTTCAAATTGTTTACTGTTGGGAGTATTTGAGCTTTTCTTCTTCATATCCCAGGGCAAGGATCCAATAAGAGATTGGTAAGCTCAAAAGTCATTTGTCCTGAGAATCAGTTGGGTTTGAAAACTTAGCCACATTTTCCCCTTTGTTCTCTGTGCAGATAGCTGATTTGGCCAATGAAGATACCCCTCAGCTGTATGTGGCCTGTGGTAGGGGACCCCGGTCATCTCTGAGAGTTTTAAGGCATGGACTGGAGGTAAGATTAGAGTTCTTGAGTTTGGAGGGAAGCACTGACATAGCAGTTTCTGGCTTTCCTCTGATGAGTAAATAAATAGTTCATGAGAAATGGACTTAGGCATTTGGCCTATTAGGAAACTGGTTAGGGTGCCCCATCCAACATGAGAGTGCCTGGGTTCAACTCTTGGCTCCTGCTCCTGATTCCAGCTTCCTGCTGGTGCAGACCCTGGGAAGCAACAGTTATGGTTTCCAGTGAGGTGTTCCCAGTTCCCAAACTCTTGGAGGTCATTTGGAGGGTAATTCAGGGCCAGTGGATGGGGGAGTATATGTACTCTCTGTCTCTGCCCCTTGTCATAACTGGATATAACAATTTAAAAAAGATTTATTTATTTGAAAGGCAGAGAGAGAGAGAGAGGTCTTTCATCCACTGGTTTACTTACTCCCCAAATGGCTGCAACGACTGGAGCTGGGCCATTCCAAAGCCACGAGCCAGGAGCTTTTCCTGGGTCTCCTGTGTGGGTTCCAGGGCCCCTAGGACTTGGGCCATCTTCTGCTTTCCCAGGCCGTAGCAGAAATCTGGATTGGAAATGGAGCAACTGGGACTAGACCCGGCGCCCATATGGGATGCCAGCACTGCAGGCAGTGGAATTATCTGTTACACCACGTTGCCGGCCCCCTGGATAAAAAATTTTTTTAAATTAATTTAACTTCAGAAAAGTTTGAAATCCTTGCATGGTTTTTTTCATAATATGCATTTTTTTCTTGAAATTTTAAAAGACCCCCTTATATGCGTGGATTTCAAAATTGTTTTACACCATTAATTCCATTTTCCATGAACTTTTTGAAGTGTGTGTGTGTGTGTGTGTGTGTGTGTTTTAAGATTTATTTGTTTGAATGCCATACTTACAGAAAGAAGGAGACAGGAATCTGCTGGTTTGCTCCCCTGATAGCTGTGACAGCCAGGGCTGAAGCAGGCCAAAACCAGGAGTCGGTAGCTTCATCTGGATCTTCCACTTGGGTGTCAGGGGCCCAGACACTTTGGCCATTATCTGCTGCTTTTCCCAGGCCATTAGCAGGGAGCTGGATTAGAAGCAGAGCAGCCAGACATGCACCAACACCCATGAGATGCCAGCTTTGCAGACAGCTGCCTAACCTGCTCTGCTGCAACGTAGGCTCCTTTGGTGTATCCTTGTATTTAATGTTTCAAAGGCATTTTGTTCCCTGTTTTCTCAGTAGAGTTTAGATTTCCTTTACGTGATAGTTTAAGGCTCACTAGCCAGTGGCACAGAGCCTAGGAAATCTGTATGGAACATTTCACTGTTTTAGCTTGTAGTCTTCATTCAGAATTTTCAGATACTATATTAGCAACTAACACAGTAATACTTTGCAGTTTTCATCCACTAAATTCATACCTTATTATTACATGCTCTTCAGTTGCTTCAAAAAAATTTTTTTTGAAGTTTTGTGTATTTAAAAAGCAGAGCAACAGAAACATTCAGAGAAAGAGAGCTCCTCCGTCTGCTGGTTCTTTCCCTGAGTGACCACAGTAGCTGGGGAAGGTCACATCCAGAAGCCAGAACTCCTTCCAGGTTCCCTGTGTGTCAGGGGCCCAAGTATTTAGGTCATCTTTTGCTGCCTTCACAGGCACATTAGCATGGAGTTGAATTGGAGGTGACGCGGCCTGGACTGGAATTCACACCATATGGGGTGCTGGCATCTCAAGCTGCAGCTCAGACTGCTGTACGACAATGCCAGCCCCAGTTGCCTCATTTGTAATGTGTCTGCAGTGTTTCATCAAAGTGCATACATCATGAAGTATTTGGTGAATCCTTTTTTTGTGGTTCTAGTGTTAATGCTTCTAGCCAAACCCTGATTTTGATCTTGTTAGGAGCACATTAAAGCTGCAGTTTGTTCTCAGGGTTTGATTTTGGCATGGTACAGTTCTTGCAAGGCCTGCTTCCTGGTTTTGTGTTTTTGTTTTTTTGTTTGTTTGTTTGTTTTTGTTTTTGACAGGCAGAGTGGACAGTGAGAGACAGAGACAAAGGTCTTCCTTTGCCATTGGTTCACCCTCCAATGGTCGCAGCTGGCGCATTGCGCTGATCCGAAGTCAGGAGCCAGGTGCTTCTCCTGGTCTCCCATGCAGGTGCAGGGCCCAAGGATTTGGGCCATCCTCCAATGCACTCCCGGGCCATCGCAGAGAGCTGGACTGGAAGAAGGGCAACTGGGACAGAATCTGGCGTCCCGACCGGGACTAGAACCTGGGGTGCTGGCGCCGCAGGCGGAGGATTAGCCTATTGAGCCGCAGCGCCTGCCCCTGCTTCCTTTTATTTATTTATTTTTTATAATTTCTTATTGAAATAAAGCCAAGATAATGTTGGTTTTGAATTCTGACTTTACCATTTAATGGCAGTTACTAGGCTTTGATTCTTTTTATTTATTTATTTTTTTTTAATTTTTTTAATTTTTTTTAATTTTTAATTTTTTGACAGGCAGAGTGGACAGTGAGAGAGAGAGACAGAGAGAAAGGTCTTCCTTTGCCGTTGGTTCACCCTCCAATGGCCGCCGCGGCCGGCGCGCTGCGGCCGGCGCACCGCGCTGATCCGATGGCAGGAGCCAGGAGCCAGGTGCTTTTCCTGGTCTCCCATGGGGTGCAGGGCCCAAGCACCTGGGCCATCCTCCACTGCACTCCCTGGCCACAGCAGAGGGCTGGCCTGGAAGAGGGGCAACCGGGACAGAATCCGGCGCCCCGACCGGGACTAGAACCCGGTGTGCCGGCGCCGCTAGGCGGAGGATTAGCCTACTGAGCCGCGGCGCCGGCCTATTTATTTTTTATAATTTCTTATTGAAATAAAGCCAAGATAATGTTGGTTTTGAATTCTGACTTTACCATTTAATGGCAGTTACTAGGCTTTGATTCTTCTGTATTGTTGGCTTAATGATACCTGCCTTAAAGGACTGTGTGGAATTTAATGAATTGATGTATATGAAGTACTTAAGAATAAGATGTACTCTTTTGTACTATTCAGTAAGTGTTATGTCAAGGAACTTGATAACTTCTTTCTTTCTTTCTTTCTTTTTTTTTAAGATTTATTTATTTGAAAGGTGAATCTACAGAGAGAGATATCTTCCATCTGTTTTGCTTCACAAATGGCCACAATGGCCAGGACTGTGCCAGGCTGAAGCCAGGATCCTGGAGCCTCTTCTGAGTCTCCCACATGGGTGCGGGGGCCCAAGCACTTGGTCCATTCTTCGCTGCTTTCCCAGGCATATTAGTAGGAAGCTGTATTGGAAATGGAGCTGTCAGTTCTCAAACGGGTGCCCTTATAATGCCAGCATTACAGGCCATGGCTTAACCCACTGTGCCACAACACTGGCCCCTCTGCAGTCCATTTTGATCACTTAGCTGACTGCTCAGTGAGCGTCCACAAAAGAAGGTGTCCATGCTTTAACAAAGTTTTATGATAGTATAAAAGATCTCATTAAGAGTTAAGATTCTTTAAGAATTAAGAGTGCCTGCGTTCAAGTCCTGGCTTTGCTTCCAATTCCAGCTTCCTTCTAATAAATACCTTGGGAGGCAGCAGATGATATCTTAAGTAACTTTATCCATGCCACTCATATCAGAGAAATGGATTGAATTCTGAACTTGGTTTTGGCTTGGGCCAGGCCTAGCTATTGCAGGCATTTGAGGAGTGAACCAGCCAATAGAAAGTAATTTTCTTTGTGCCTCATTCTCTGTGTCTCTCTGCCTCCCCTCTTTTAACACTGTTCCTCAACACATCTTTGTTACTTTTAAGTTTAACATTACTTTGTTCCTAGATATCTTCTTGTTGTACTTTGTTTTTTGGGTATTTTATGGTCTCAGTGAGCAGGGTGATGGTCACTTTTACATTTGGTGTCAGTTGTAGCATATTTGACACTTCTATTTTATTGATGAAGTTCTTAGGTTTCCTGCTGCTGTTACATGAGTTAACTTAAGAGAAGAGTAGTTCCATCTTTAGTATTCCTTAACTTAGCCTATGTAATTTGGTTAAACAGTACAACATAGTAAACTAATTTATTATTTCTAGATTGTTAAAAAATATTTAGTAAACTTTTTATTTTAGAATGGTTGTATAAATTTTAGTTATTCAAGAGCAAGAGTGAGCTCCCAACCATGGGCCACTCCCCAAGTGCCTGCAATGACAAGACTCTAGCAGGAGCCAGAAATTTAATTTTTTATTTTTTAATTTCATTTATTTATTTTTTTGACAGGCAGAGTTAGAGAGAGACAGAAAGGTCTTCCTTTTTCCGTTGGTTTACCCCTCAATGGCTGCTGCTGCTGCCGGCGCACTGCGCTGATCCGAAGCCAGGAGCCAGGTGCTTCCTCCTAGTCTCCCATGTGGGCCACAGCAGAGAGCTGGACTGGAAGAGGAGCAACCGGGACTAGAACCTAGCCTAGTGAGCTTCCTGCTGATGTGTACACTGGGAGGCAGTAAGTGATGGCCCAAGTGGTTGGGTCTCTGCCACCCACATGATATTCCTAGATTAAATTTCTGGCTCCTGGCTGTGCCGTGGCTGAAATCAGAAGCAGAGCCAGGACTTAAATCCAAGTTATTTATTTATTTATTTATTTTTTAAGATTTACTTCTTATGGCTGGCGCTGTGGCTCACTAGGCTAATCCTCCGCCTGCAGTGCTGGTACTCTGGGTTCTAGTCCCAGTTGGGGCACTGGTTCTGTCCCGGTTGCTCCTCTTCCAGTCCAGCTCTCTGCTGTGGCCCAGGAAGGCAGTGGAGGATGGCCCAAGTGCTTGGACCCTATACCCGCATGGGAGACCAGTAGGAAGCACCTGGCTCCTGCCTTCGGTTCGGCCAGCCGTAGTGGCCATTTGGGGGGTGAACCAACGGAAGGAAGACCTTTCTCTCTCTCTCTTCTCTCACTGTCTAACCCTGCTTGTCAAAAAAAAAAAAAAAAAAAAAAGATTTACTTTTTATTTGAAAGGCAGAGTTAGAGAGGTAGTCAGAGAGAGGTCTTCCATCCACTGGTTTGCTCCCCAAAGCCAGGAGCCAGGAACTTCTTCTGGGTCCCCCACACAGGCGCAGGGGCTCAACTTTTGCTTTCCCAGGCCATAGCAGAGAGCTGGATTCAAAGTGGAACAGCGGGGACTCAAACCTGTGCCCATATGGAATGTTGGCCCTACAGGTGGTGGCTTTATGTACTTGTAACCCCACAGCATTGGCCCCCAAGTTACGTTTTATCTGTTGGTCGATCAGTTGTCCCTAGAACAGTTCTATATTTACAGAAAAATTACAGAGATAGTACACAGAGTTTTCGTATATCTCACAGCTGGTTTCTCCCTCTAGATCATTTTGAATTCATGTTAGGTGTTTCTTTGACTCTTAAGTTGGAGAACCTGTGGAATATTAAGACAATTATTAACTTTCTCTTTAAGTAGCATAAACATCTAACAGCAAACACAAAGCAGTTGATTTAATGAGTGCTTATGCAAGGGATAGATGACTGCCAGTCAGGAGGGTGTGGGAGTATTTATTTGTGGCATTTGGAGATGGAATTTGGCCCCATGTTAGCTGTGATGGTAAATATTAGGATGCTATTTTAGATGGCCTATTTGAATTTCAATTTCAGTGATTACTTGACTTCCTGAAGAGGATGCAATTGTGCCCTCCCCAAATGAAGCATATGATTTTAGCTGTAATAACTGTATCCTTCCAGACATGCCATAACTTTTTGCTGAAATCTGTCACGAGGATTGCCTTTTGGGGTTTTTGATTGGTGTTTCACTAGATAGTTCCATCTTTTTGATTATAGCATATAATGTGAATGGTTTATTTGGGACCTTATTTTTCTAGTGTAGTTCTAAGCAAGTAGCTGAGTTCAATTCTCACTGATGTGTGGCTCTCCTCTCCTATCAGGTGTCAGAAATGGCTGTTTCTGAGCTACCCGGTAACCCCAATGCTGTCTGGACAGTGCGTCGGCACATAGAAGGTAAATAGCCTTTTCTTAGTAGTTATAATGAGGGTCTGGGTGCCATTGACATAGAGGACTCAAGAGACTGCATTCATAATGTTTCCTTTTCTTTTTTATAAAGATTGATTATTTTTATTTATTTGAAATGCAGTTACAGAGGGAGGTGGAGAGAGAGAGAGGTCTTCCATCCACTGATTCACTCTCCAAATGGCCACAATGACCAAAACTGAACCGATTCAAAGTCAGGAGCCAGGAACTTCTTCCAGGTCTCCCACGTGGGTACAGGTCCCCAAAGACTTGGGCCATTTTCTACTGCTTTCCCAGCCTATAGCAGAGAGCTGGGTTGGAAGTGGAGCAGCCGGGACTCAAAACCGGCACCCATATGGGATGCCGGCACTACAGGCTGGGGATTTAATCAGCTGCGCCACAGTGCCAGCCCCCTATAATATTTCTGTATCACTTCATCTGACACCAGAAACTTTATCTGGCCTAACAGCACAGTTTTAAGGCTTTCAGGATGCCTTCACCTGATGCTTTCTGCGCAGGTGAATAAGGAGAGCATCGAGTAGCTGTTCTTATTTCGGTGCAAACATTTCAGTACTTTAGAGCTATTAGGTGTGATATTCTTTGAGTTTTTGTTCATAAAGACACTGATTCCATCTGTGTAAGAGGTATGACATGAGGGAAAGTTGTTTCTTTTTCCTTTTTCTTTAACTGTTCTCTCATTGTGCTAAAACCACAGTGAAATTCAGATTTGCTGATGCTCATTAGTCAGCTGTTCTTATTAACAAAAGCAGATTGATTAAATGAGATCATTTTAGGGTGCGTGGCAAAGGGAGTGGGAGTCTGAGTTCCTCAATAAAAAGTTACCTGAAAGCACTGCAAGAGCAGGGGAAGTCTTGTGACAGTTGGATTTATTTTGTAGAAATAAATTCACTCCTCCTTTTCCCTTTGATTCACTGTGGGGTTATAGGTCTTTTCTGATCCTAGAACTCAATTTACTTGTTCCTGAGGAATGTGTGCCTAGTGAATAATATCACCCTGTCTGGTAGACAAAGCTTTTTCAAGAAAATAGCTTTGATTCTGCCTGAAACTTGGATGTTCTAGTTGTGTGGAACAAATTTAAGGGTGTTGGGAAATGTGTAGGAGGAAAACCTCTTTCCATTAGTAGATTATTGCACATTTTTGTGAATTTTGTTTTCATTGTAAGCATCAGTGACATAAAAGTTCTGTAGAAAGATGGGGAAAGTGAATAGCAAATTGGTAGTTTCATTTTAGCTGAGTAGATACTTATTAGGTATTTGGTTTTAATGTTGACATAGAGAAGGTGATCAGTGTTGGTATTCACTTTTGGCTTGCTAGCTTATTGATAGATTATTGCTTTTAGAAACATTGCCTGGATGGTTTAAACTAGAAGCATGCTTTGAAATAACCTAGTTTGCCCTTTTTTTTCCTCTTAACGTTTTTAGATAAACTTTTTGTTTTAAAACAGATTTAGGTTTACAGAAGTTAACCCCTCATTTTTATGAAAAGGACGAAAATAAAGCGTTGACTCTTTCAAGATAACACCTCTAGATAATAGGGACGCAAAATTCTGTCTCCTGAAATCCAATGTAATGTTTATTTTGATAGACATTGCTATAGGGTTTTGTGGGTGTTGGCTGGTTATTTTCAGGATAAATTCTGTACCTCCATCCTATAGTCATTTGAGTATACATGTGGACTCAGAGTAAAAAACACAGAACTTCTGTGTCAATGTACTTGCCTACTAAAAACAAAGACACGCATACAAAACTATTGTTTTAGTGTGATAAAAGGCACAAGCAGTTGCTGGGAGGGGCTGGAGCACAGTGAATGGTCCTGTGTTTGAGGATTAGGGCAGACTCTTTAGAGAAATGTTTGCTCACTTGATGATAAGCAGTATGCTACAGGACAGAACCTACAGCTGAAAAGTTTTCTGTTAAATAGTAAAGTCCAAGAAAGAACTGTATCCAGATAAATTTTAATCTTAGATACCGTTATCTGGTAAATCATTCACAAAAACAGGCCAGTTTCTTTTTGTACGTTTTCTTTCCAGATATTCTAAGTTACTGATGAGTGAACATTCCTCTGTCCACCCGTGCTGCAGTCTTCTAGGCAAATACTAACCTTGGCTGGTACTTGGTGATGCATACTACCAATACCAAGCCTTTTTTTCTCTTCCACAGGTGGCTGGTGAAGGTGCTGATCACCACAGGTGTGTACCTACTGCTAGGATCTACTGTGGGGTCTTAGAGTTATCCAGGGAGAGGGACCTAGACAAAATATTGAGGCTGCCCTAAGGGCATCTTTCAGAGGGTAACTTTGCAATTGGATGCTGTTGTGGTGCACATCCATCTGGTCAGAGGCAAGAATCAGTGTCTCCATTTTGTCCCACAGAACTTGGAAAATATGACTAGGTTATCTTTGACTAAACTTGAGAGAGTCTGTAGCCAGAAAACCTTAGTTTCCTACTATCCTTTAGAGTTGTACATTCCAGGTGTGCTGACTGAAAGATAAGGACCTAGACAAAGCACTTGAGTATATTCAGGAAAGTGCTAAGGCACAATAAGCACTAGGTCTTCCGAATGTGAAATGAGAATAAGGTACAGGATGGTGGCTCACTGTACCCTTTGGAATGAGTTGCTTATTGAACTCCGAGGTTAAGGGAAACTGCTATGGCAGTGCTCAGATAGAAGTCTAGTAACTGTGGCCTAACAATGACTTCTCATGCCCTAGTTGCTTCTCCTCTGAGAACTTGAGACTTGCAGTCCCTACGAAAAGACTGTGGGTATTTATACTTCTTAAGTCAGTGACTTCATTTCAAGCTTGGTTTTCTTATCCAACTTTCAACGTATGATCTCCTAGGGTGGAAAGAGTAGAATTTAGAGTGTGTTGTTGACAGAGTGATGGTTGATAATTTGAGCGAATTTGATGGAAAGCAGTTTTCAGACGTGAGTGGCTGCTTTATCACTCATTGATTTGCCCAATTTATTTCAGTCCATCTTTTATATATCAGCAGTCTGGGGCTTTGGGAAATTATATGGTGTTTGTATAACAAAATAAAGCAACTTTTGTTACTTTTGAAGATTAGCAATTTCTGGTTCAAAAGCTGAGCATTAGAGTAAAGCTTTTGAGTTTGTGTCATGTGGAGCTGGATTTTTTCTTTTTTTAAATATTTACTTGAGAGGCAGTTGCAAAGAGAAGAAGAGAGAGATGTCTTCCATCCGCTGGTTCACTCCCCATATGGCCCTAGTGGCTGGATCTGCGCCAGTCTGAAGTCAGAAGCCAAGAGCTTTTCTGGGTCTCCCATGTGGGTGCGGGGGCCCAAGAGCTTGTGCCATCTTCTACTGCTCTCTCAGGCTATAGCAGAGAGCTGGATCAGAAGTGAAGCAGCTGGGACTTGACATGGTGCCCATATGGGATGCCAGCACTGCAGGCGGCTGCTTTAAAACCTGCTATGCCACAGTGCCAGCCCTGGATTTTGTTTTTTTAATTTTATTTATTTGAAAGGTAGAGTTACAGAAGTTGGGGGAGACCGATCTTTCATCCTCTAGTTAACTCCCCACATGGCCACAGTAGCCAAGCTGGGCCAAGCTGGGCCAAGCTGAACCGAAAGCTTCTTCTGGGTTTCCTATGTGAGTGTAGAGGCCCAAGCCATCTTCACCTGCTTTTCTAGGTTTGTTAGCAAGGACCAAGATTGGAAGTGGAGCAGCTAGGACTTGAACCAAGCACCCTTATAGAAAGCTGGCATTGCAGGTGGCAGCTTAACCCACTGTACTGCAACACTGATCCTGGGTTTTGGTTTTGAGTTATTCAGACATGCATTTGAAGGACAACCAAGTCCTTACTCATGATAGTGAGCAGTGCTTAAGTCTACAAAGCTGTTTTATAAGATGTCCTCAAAGAATGTGTATGTCTTCACAGTTAAAATAATTAAGCACAAAACATCTTGTCCATTAATTCCTTAATTCTTTACTCTCTGGATTCCTCACTCATTGGGATAGATCTTTAATCCTAGGTTTTCAGCCACAAAAGTATATAGTTACATTGTTAACTGAAACAAAAGCTTCACAAAACAATACTTAACTGTATGTGAAGCAGTTTCATAAATTACTTTTATCATTAGTACTGATGACAACCTTCCAAATTGCTTTTTTTGTTTTTTTTTAAGATTTATTTATTTATTTCAAAGTCAGAGTTACACAGAGGAGAGGCAGAGAGAGGTCTTATATCCACTGGTTTACTCCCCAATTGGCTGCAGTGGCTGGAGCTGCACTGATCCGGATCCAGAAGCCAAGAGCTTCTTCTGGGGTTTTCATGTGGGTGCAGGGGCCCAAGGACATGGGCCATCTTCTGCTTTCCAGGCCATAAAGAGAGCTGGATCAAAAGTGGAGCAGCTGGGATTTGAACCGGCGCCCATATGAAATGCTGGCAATGCTGGAGGCAAATTTACCTGCTATGCCACAGTGCCAGCCCCCCAAATTGCTTTTATATCCTGCTAGTAAGAATGCTGCTAGAGGTGACACCAATGATGCATCTTAACTTAAGCTCCTGTGAAGAATACTGATTCTGCTGAGCTAATCTAGCAACTTTAGTTCACCTAGACTTCATTTGGAGCTGTCAGTACCAGAGTGTCTTTTTGGAGGTTTGGATCAGGAGTTGATACTGAATGAACTCTGACAAGGGTTCAGGCACAAAAGATCCTGTGGCTGCTACTGCTATAAGTGAGATTAGCCACTATAATTTATTTATTTATTTATTTGACAGGTGGAGTGGACAGTGAGAGAGAGACAGAGAGAAAGGTCTTCTTTTTGCCGTTGGTTCACCCTCCAATGGCCGCCACGGCCAGCGCGCTGCGGCCAGCGCACTGCGCTGATCCGAAGCCAGGAGCCAGGTGCTTCTCCTGGTCTCCCATGGGGTGCAGGGCCCAAGGACTTGGGCCATCCTCCACTGCACTCCCTGGCCACAGCAGAGAGCTGGCCTGGAAGAGGGGCAACCGGGACAGAATCCGGTGCCCTGACCGGGACTAGAACCCCGTGTGCCAGTGCCGCAAGGCGGAGGATTAGCCTAGTGAGCCGCGGCGCCGGCCTGCCACTATAATTTATTACCTTTTCTTGTTATTTTCTCCCTTATTTACCTGGCTTCTTATTAAGGGGCTTAAAAAGGGGGAGAAGATTAAAGATTCAGATATAAAGCAGGAAAATCTCAACTCTTTAAAAATAAAAATGCCTTTATTCATTGTTTGTGAAGCTTTTATATTAAACATTGTGCTGCTTGTGGGAGACATACACACAAGCTATTTTAGAGTGGGATATATGGGAAACAGATGGCCTTTAACTATGGAATCTGCAGGAGAAACATGGAATTACCTGTATACCTCCGGTCACCTGACTTTAGGAAGCTCATTATTGTTTGTTAATACAACTGCATTTCATTATAGACAGCAAATCCTAGTAGAATTGTTCATGACCATGGGATTGTTGTATTTTTAAATAGTGAAAAGTCAGAGAGGTCAAGGACTGACAGCATAAACAACTCCCTCTCAGGTGCTCCACACTTCCTCCTTGTCTGGTGTTCTTAGTATCATTCCCATTGGAAATAGTTTCCAACCCTAGAATGACTTAGTCACTTCAAAGATTAAGCTATGTTTTATTCATTGTGTTCCTGTATTAACTGCTTTAAAAAATTAGTTTATTTGCAAATCAGAGTTACAGAGAGAAATCTTCCATGTGCTGATTCACTCCCCAGATGGCTGCATTGGCCAGGGCTGACACAGGCAGAAGCCAGGGACTTCATCTGCGTCTCCCGTGTTGTTGGTGGCAAGGACCCTAACATGCTTGGAGTGTCTTCTGCTTTTCTCAGTCTATTAGCAGGGAGCTGGATTGGAAGTGGAGCAGCCATAATGTGAACCAGTGCCTATACAGATGCTGGTATTGTGGGCAGTGATTTTACCCTTTATGCCACATTGCTAGCCCTCTATGTAAGCTTAAAGAAGTGGGCTGACGCTGTGGTGTAACAGGTAAAGCCTCTGCCTGCAGTGCTGGCATCCCTGTAGGCACCAGTTTGAGTCCTGGCTGTTCCACTTCTGATCCAGCTCTGCTATGGCCTGGGAAAGCAGTAGAGAATGGCCGAAGTTCTTGGGCTCCTGGACCCATGTGGGAGACCCGGAAGAAGCTCCTGGCTTCAGATTGGTGTAGCTCCTGGTCATCAGAGCCAGTTGGGGAGTGAACCAGCAGATGGAAGACATTTCTCTCTCTCTCTCTCTCTCTGTGTAACTCTTGACTTCCAAATAAATGTATAAATCTTAAAAAAAAAATAAAGTAATTAGGGTTCCTTCCTAGTTTTAATGAGTATCTTCTTTATGGGTTATTATTGGCAATTTGCATAATAAACAAGTTCTAATTCACTTTTTCTATATATATAAATATCGTAGTGTTCAAAATATCTTCCTTCTTCTGATTCCCTTGCTTTGTCCTTTCTTGTTTCTCCAGCAAATGTATCAGAATACTAGTTTTCATATGTTCTTAAGTGTCCTTAGGCATCAGAGGAAGCAAGTATCTTTGTAGGCTGGTATGACTGTCCATATCTTCAGAATCATGCTGTGTTCTGTGGTGTGTGGTGACTACACAGAGAAGTACCTTGGAAAATTTCTGAAGAGAGAGCTGTTAGTATCTCATTTGGCTTTTAATCCTAATGAGTTGTTAGCTGACCAAATTTTTTCTTTGCTTTTTCAGATGAGTTTGATGCTTACATCATTGTGTCTTTCGTGAATGCCACTCTTGTGCTATCCATTGGAGAGACTGTGGAAGAAGTGACTGATTCGGGATTTCTGGGCACCACCCCAACCTTGTCCTGCTCCTTACTGGGAGATGATGCCCTGGTGCAGGTGAGGAGTCTCAGGGCTTACTTCCTACTTAGCTTGTGTTGTCCTTTCTTTGCCTTCATTGGCTATAGGCTGCTGTGTTCCTGTCTCTCTTCACTCTCACCTTTGTTAACATAGAGAACTGGCCTAAGAATTAGTTCTTTCAGATTTTGTTTTAAAAGATTCATTTTATTTATTTGAAAGTGTTACAGAGGGAAGTAGAGCCAGAGAGAGAGAGAGAAAAAGATTTTCCATTCGCTGGTTCACTTCCCGAATGACTTCAGTGTCCAGAACTGAGCTGATCCAAAGCCAGGAGCCAGCACTCTTGCTTTACTAGGCCAAAGCAGAGAGCTGGATCCGAAGTGGAGCAGCAGAGACTCAAAGCAGTGCCCGTGTGGGATGCTGGCACTGCAAGCTAGGGCTTTAAACCACTGCACCCCATCACCGGCCCTTATTTTATTTTATTTTATTTTATTTAAAGATTGATTTATTTGGGCCTGGTGCTGTGGCATAGTGGGTAAAAGCCACCACCTGCAGTGTTGGCATCCCATATTGGCGCCAATTCAAGTCCCAGCTGCTCCACTTCAGGTCCAGCTCTCTGCTGTGGCCTGGGAATGCAGTAGGAGATGGCCCATGTCCTTGTGCCCCTGCACCTGCATGGGCCAGAATCTCCTGGCTTCTGGTTTCAGATCGGCACAGCTCTGGCCATTGCGGCCAATTCGGGAGTAAACCAGGCGGATGGAAGACCTCTCTCTTCCTCTCCTCTCTGTGTAACTCTGGCTTTCAAATAAATAAATAAATCTTTTTTTTTTTTTTTTTTTTTTAATTTATTTACTTCATTGGCAGAGTTACAGACAAAGAAAGGGAGAGAGAGAGAGATCTTCCATCTACTGTTCGCTCCCCAAATGGCTGCAGTGCCCAGATCTGGGCCAATCCCAAGCCTAGAGCCAGGAGGCCCAGAGCTGCCTCAGGGTCTCCTGTGCAGGTGCAGAGGCCCAAGCACTTGGCCCTTCTTTATTGCTTTCCCAGGCCATAAGCAGAGAGCCTGATCAGAAAAAGATCAGCTGGGACTTGAGCTCTTGCCCATATGGGATGTCAGTGCTGCAAGTGGATGCGTAAACTACTACGCCACAGCGCCGACCCCAGTTCTTTCAGATTTTAAATAATTCAGCTTTTTGGCTGGCACCGCAGCTCAATAAGCTAATCCTCCGCCTGCCTGCAGCGCTGGCACACCAGGTTCTAGTCCCGGTCGGGGCGCTGGATTCTGTCCCGTTTGCCCCTCTTCCAGGCCAGCTCTCTGCTGTGGCCACGGAGTGCAGTGGAGGATGGCCCAAGTGCTTGGGCCCTGCACCCCATGGGAGACCAGGAGAAGCACCTGGCTCCTGCCATCGGATCAATGCGGTGCGCCGGCCGCAGCGGCCATTGGAGGGTGAACCAACGGCAAAGGAAGACCTTTGTCTCTCTCTCTCTCTCACTGTCCACTCTGCCTGTCAAAAAAAAATAATAATAATCCAGTTTTAGAATTTTGGTGCATGACATCCTTTCTGCCATTTCTATGTTACTGACACATACCATAAATGCTTTCATTTTTATCAAAGAGGGTTTTTTTTTTTTTTTAAAGAAACTGTTCTCTTTTTTTTTTAAGATTTTATTTATTTGAGTGGTAGAGTTACAGATAGTGAAAGGGAGAGACAGAAAAAGTCTTTCATCCGCTGATTCATTCCTCAAAACAGCTGCAGCAGTCAGAGATGGGCCGACCTGAAACTAGGAACTTCTTTCAGGTCTCCCACGTAGGTGCAGGGGCCCAAGGCTTGTGCCAAATTGAACTGCTTTTCCAGGTTATAGCAGAGAGCTGGATTGAAAGAGGAGCAGCTGGGATTAGAACCAGTGCTCATATGGGATGCTGGTGCTGGAGGTGGAGAATCAACCTACTGCACCACAGCACTAGCCCCAATAGTTTTTTTTCTAATACATTATTTTTCATCTTCCTTTCTTTTTTGAAACAGAGTTAGAGAAATTTTCCATATGCTGGTTTACTCCCCAAATGGCTGCAATGGTTGGTGCTGGTCCAGGCCAAAGCCAGGAACCTGGAACTATATCTGGGCCCCTTATGTGGTGGGTGCCAGGCTCTTGGCATCTTCCACCACCTTCCTTGGTGCTTTTGTAGTTTACTCTTCATGGGCTTCACATTCAATGTCTTAACATCTCCTTTGGGTAAGGATGGGGTATCAGATCTGATAGGTGTTGCAGGTTGTTGTCAGTGATGAGTGTTTTTGCCTCTAGGTGTACCCAGATGGCATTCGGCACATACGGGCAGACAAGAGAGTCAACGAGTGGAAGACTCCTGGAAAGAAGACAATTGTGAAGTGTGCGGTGAACCAGCGACAAGTGGTGATTGCCCTGACAGGAGGAGAGCTGGTCTATTTTGAGATGGATCCTGTATGTTATTTTTATCATCCACTGTGGGAGTTGTAGTCCAGGCATCTATATTATATTCACAAAAAGTATTGAGGAGTGAAAGTGTCCATTAGCAAACCAGGCATTTTTATAGAAAAGAGGAAAGAATAAGGTGATACCTAATTCTAATTAGAATTAGAAATATCTTCTTAGCAATGAGACAGTTGTCTTAATGCAGTTCGCACTCTACTTTTCCAACTGAAGTTTGGCATAGATTTGTGTCTGCAATCTGAATTTGTGTCTGAGTTGTTCCTTTGCTCTTCTAATATGGAAGGATGGTAGATAACTCTGTCTCTCTCTCTCTTTTTTTTTTTTTTTTTTTTTTTTTTTTTTGCTCTTAGGAAATCTCCAACATAGCCAGTTTTCATAGTCTTAGTGTTTGTTACAGCTTTGTGTTTATCACATATGAATTCCTTTCACTCAAGGTTTTCTCATGAATGAGCAGTTTTTGTTTCTTGACAGCTGGTTTGCTTAGAAAATTTGTGGTACATTGAACTTGTCAAAGGTCTCTTGATTGTCTTGTCAGTGGGAGAAAGTAATTTTGTTTATGGTTAGCTTATGAAGTTCAATCTTTGGCTCTTGGGTTGGGAAATTCTTGGATGTCTCTATTTAGAGTAATGAAAGAAAGCTGAAAGAAACCTTAAACAGTCTGCTTCCCTTCCTGTCTCCTGGGTGTAGGGTTTGTGGGTGAATTAGGGTATTTCTTTCGCCCTGTACTTTGTGACCTTTCCTTTCTCTAGTCAGGACAGCTGAATGAGTACACAGAACGGAAAGAGATGTCAGCAGATGTGGTGTGCATGAGTCTGGCCAATGTGCCTCCTGGAGAACAGCGGTCTCGTTTCCTGGCTGTGGGACTGGTAGACAATACTGTCCGAATTATCTCCCTGGACCCCTCGGTGAGTGATGCCCTTGTATTCAAGGATCTTCTGGTTTAACCCGAGTACCTGGCCTGTGCATGGTGTCTCTTGAGATTAGCAGGACTGGGCTCCACAGTCTATGTTGCTATGTCTATTGGTTACCATTGCAACATAGCCCAGGCATCCTCCGCTGTGGTTTGAGGATGCTCAACTGAGACTATGAGATATTTCTTTGGCATAAGCTTTGGTTTCCCTGTGTAGTTTTTTAAAAATCAGCAAAGAAGCTTAAAGAAACCAAACAGTTGCTTTCCCCTCTGGATATAGGATCTCGGGCTGAGTTGGGTATGTTTTATCCCTCTGTGTTTGCATAGGAGCAATTGACTTGCTCCAGGGCTTTTGATGGCTTTGAGGGAGGTGTCCTTTGCTTATTTACTCTTCCATTGTATGTTTTAACATAATAAGGCATGTTACTCTCAAAGCTTATGCCCAGATGTCCCCCCCCTTAGAAATCAGTCTTGGGGTTTTCTCTGCCCACTAGAGTACTTCAGTCCTAGAATTAGATTCCTCTTAGGGATGTCTTTCTAAAATTGATCATTTATTGTGATTTTTATGATTTTCTCTCCCTTCCCGCCCCAGGACTGTTTGCAACCTCTGAGCATGCAGGCTCTCCCAGCCCAGCCTGAGTCCTTGTGTATTGTGGAAATGGGGGGAACGGAGAAGCAGGATGAGCTGGGTGAGAGGGGCTCTATTGGATTCCTATACTTGAATATTGGGCTACAGGTAAGAAATCCAGAAACTCACATTGTTGGTATCAGCCTGTCTGTAGGTTCCTTGTACTCCATTGTCCTACACAGGCATTTTTGTGCACTTGGTATCAGAGACTCAGTGTAGGAAAATGAATGGCATTGCTCTCCATTCCACTTTTCTCAGCTCTTTAATTAGAACAAATGAAACCTGAGGAATATTTGGAGAGAGAAAAAGTATTTGTAGAGCGTTCACATCTGACAGCGCTTTGCAGTTGCTACGAAGCCATTGCATTCTCAAGGTCACCTGTGAGTCCCATAGTAGTCAGCTCTTGAAATGAATTACCTCACAGATCACAATTGGCTGCGTTAGTAAGGACCTATACGTGTTCCCTGTTGTCAAACTAGCCTGAGCTCTTCTTGCCAAAGAACAGCAGAAACCTAATGATCAGAGTCGAGGTTTTTGATAGCGTTTTTTATTTTCCTTAATGCTTATTTACTCAGCAATTTTATCTAGCCCAGGTACTTTCTGGTTTTTAATTTTACTTTCTAATCTAGAAATCCTCAAACATAGAAATTAGAGACACTAGGAGCCAGTGCTGTGGTGTACTAGGTTAATCCTCTGCTTGCAGTGCAGGCGTCCCATATGAGTGCTGGTTTGAGTCCTGGCAGCTCCTCTTCTAATCCAGCTCTTTGCTATGACCTGGGAAAGCAGTGGAGGATGGCCCAAGTGCTTGGGCCCCTATACCCATGTAGGAGACCCAGAAAAAGTTCCTGGCTCCTGGCTTTGGGTTGGCCCAGCTCTGGCCATTGCAGCCACTTGAGGAGTGAACCAGTGGATGGAAAACAAAGTCTTTAAAAAAATAAAACTAAAGATATTAATCTAATGAGCCTCCATGTACACAGTTTTAAAGGGAAAGTCAGGGAAAAAGAGAAGGAGAAAGGTCTTCCAATTGCTGGTTCACTCCCCAAATGACTGCAATGATCAGGATTGGACTGGAATGAAACCAGTAGTCAGGAGTTTCATCCCATGGGTACAGGGGCCCAAGCACTTAGGCCATCTTCCACTGCTTTCCCAGGCTACCAGCGGGGAGCTGAATTGAAAGTAAAGCAGACTTGGCTGGCGCCACTGCTCAATAGGCTAATCCTCTGCCTGCGGCACTGGCACACTGGGTTCTAGTCCCGGTCGGGGCAGTGGATTCTGTCCCAGTTGCCCCTCTTGCAAGCCAGCTCTCTGCTGTGGCCCGGGAGTGCAGTGGGGGATGGTTCAAGTGCTTGGGCCCTGCACCCCATGGGATACCAGGAGAAGCACCTGGGTCCTGGCTTTGGATCAGCGCGGTGTGGCAGCCATTGAGGGGTGAACCAACGGCAAAGGAAGACCTTTCTCACTGTCTACTCTGTCAAAAAAAAAAAAGTGAAGCAGCCAAAACTTGAACTGGAGCCCACATGGGATGCCTGAGCCACAGGTAGAGGCTTAACTATGCCACAGCGCTGGCCCCTCTGCTGTTCTTTTTAAATCTCTTCCTTGTATATCTTTAGTTTGGGGGTTGTTTTGTTTTTTTTTAAAGGCAGAAAGAGAAATCCTATTCTCTTCTGATGCATTCCACAAATGCCCACAACAGCCAGGAAGCTCAGAATTCAGTTTGGTTCTCCCTTCCGGGTGACAAAGTAGGGACTCAAGCACTTGTGCCATTACCTGCTGTCTTTTAAGCACATATTAGCTGGAAATTGGAATTAGGAGCAGAGTCAGGACTCAAACCCAGTCACTGCAATCTGGAATGCAGGCATCCCAAGTGACATCTTGGGACTGTGCTGTATGCTGATTATTGGTTTTGTAGAATTTCCCACCTTTTGCCTTGAGAGAGTCTTTTTTTTTTTTTTTTTTTTTTTTTTGGACAGGCAGAGTTAGAGAGAATCAGAGAGAAAGGCCTTCCTTCCGTGGTTCATCCCCCAAGTGGCCACTACGGCCGGCGCGCTGCGCCAATCCGAAGCCAGGAGCCAGGTGCTTCTTCCTGGTCTCCCATGCAGGTGCAGGGTCCAAGGACTTGGGCCATCCTCCACTGTCTTCCCGGGCCACAGCAGAAAGCTGGAGTGGAAGAGGAGCAACTGGGACTAGAATCTGGGGTGCCGGTGCCAGAGGTGGAGGATTAGCCAAGTGAGCCACGGTGCCTACTGAAAGAGTCACTTTTTATGTAATATTGCAGTATTCTCTGCTTCCTTAATCTAGTAGAAAGATCTAGACCATTAGAAATGCAAGGCTTGGAGCCGGTGCCGTGGCTCACTAGGCTAGTCTTCCACCTGCGGCGCCGGCACACCAGGTTCTAGTCCCGGTCGGGGCGCCGGATTCTGTCCCGGTTGCCCCTCTTCCAGGCCAGCTCTCTGCTGTGGCCAGGGAGTGCAGTGGAGGATGGCCCAGGTGCTTGGGCCCTGCACCCCATGGGAGACCAGGAGAAGCACCTGACTCCTGGCTTCAGATCAGCGCGATGCACCAGCCGCCAGCATGCTAGCCGTGGCGGCCATTGGAGGGTGAACCAACGGCAAAGGAAGACCTTTCTCTCTGTCTCTCTCTCACTGTCCACTCTGCCTGTCAAAAAACAAAACAAACAAAAATACAAGGCTTGGGACTGGCATTGTGGCACAGATGGAGTTAGATACAGTGTTGGCATCATATATGAGTACCAGTTGAAGTTCCAATTCTTATACTTCCCATCCATCTCCCTGCTATTGTGCATGGGAACGCAGCAGGAGATGGCTCAGGTACTTGGGCCCCTGCCACCGTCGTGGGAGACCTTGATGGAGTTCCTGGCTTCTGACTTGGGCGCAGCTCAGCCCCAGTTGTTGTAGCCATTTGGGGAGCGAACCAATGGATGGACGATATCTGTAACTCTGCCTTTCAGACAATTAAATAAACCTTAAAAAAAAAAAAAAAAAAAAAAAAACAAGAAAGAAAGAAATACAAGGTGAGCTGCATGTATAATTTAAACTTTCTGTAGTTTTTTTTTTACAGATTTATTTATTTGAAAATCAGAGTTACACAGAAGGAGAAGGAGAGGCAGAGAGAGAGAGAGAGAGGTGTCTTCCATCCGTTGGTTCACTCCCCAGATGGCCGCAATGGCTGGAGCTGCACTGATCGAAATCAGGAGGCAGGAGCTTCCTCTGGGTCTCCCACGTGGGTGCAGGGGCCCAAGGACTTGGGCCATCTTCTTCTGCTTTCCCAGGCCAAAACAGAGAGCTGGATCAGAAGAGGAGCAGCCGTGACTAAAACCGGCGCCCATACTGGGTGCCGGCGCTTTAGGCTAGGGCTTTAACCCACTGTGCCACAGTGCCAGCCCCCTTTCTGTAGTTCTGTAGCTAGAAAAAGGAACAAATGAAATTAATTTTAATGTTTTATTGCAGTTTAAATATGTAATCAATATAAAATTGCTTATTTTTTTATAATAGGTCTTTGAAAACTGAAATTTGACAGTTTACATTTAACAGAATTATCTCAACACTTAATGGCCACCTGTAGCTTGATGGCTTTTGTATTGGATAACATAGACAAAGAAGTTGATGAGATTTAATTATTTGGAATTGGAGGGGAGGCAATAGTATTTTCTAGGTAGTGCTGTTTATTCTATGTTGGCATCACTTAAAGAAGTTTTCCTACTTTGATTGATGTTTGAATCCGTTACCTGTTTCAGAGCTCCTTGTCAACATTTTTCTTGACAGCTGATAGTACACATTGCCTAGATTTAGTATTTCTTTAGGGGTTAGGAAATCTTGATGTTCCTTTTTTTTTTTTTCCTTAAGATTATTTTATTTGAAAGGCAGAGTTATAGAGAGGCAGAGAGAGGCCTTCCATCCACTGGTTTACTCCCCAAATGGCCACAGTGGCTGGAGCCGAACCCATCTGAGGCCAGGAGCCAGGAGCTTCTTCCAGGTCTCCCACATGGGTGCAGGGGCCCAAGCACTTGGGCCATCTTCTGCTGCTTTTTCAAGTGATAGCAGAGGGCTGGATTAGAAGTGGAGCAGCTGGGACTAGTACCAGCGCCCATATGGGATGCTGGCAATGCTGGTGGCTGCTTTACCTACTAGGCCACTGCGCCAGCCCCTGTTCTGTTTCTTTTTATGTTTAACTAGCTAGACCTCTTTAAAGAGTTCATTTCTTCGGTTACCCTAAATATAGTTCACACAAGAAAGAGATAAATGCATCCTTTTTTTCCCTTTGTTCATCTCTTTAGGGTTTGAGTTAAGGTCCTAGCAATCTCCCTTCAGTGGGGAGCGTTGAAGTGGGTTTTTGTTAATTAAGTAATGTAAACTTGGGTTTTTGTATGTTTTTGCTTCAAACAGTCTTGGTGGGAGGGTGATGGTAAATTGCCTCATTTTAGAAAAATTAGAGTTCTTTGAAGTTGGTTCTTTTATTTTTTTTAATATGACCCCACTATTTTTTGAGGTTTCTGTGCCTTGTACAAGATGTTCCACATGAATCTGGGGCATTTTTGCCATAGTCACACATAAGTCATTTCTCTCTCTTTTTAGTGTGTGTGTGTGTGTGTGTGTGTGGTTTTTTTTTTTTTTTTTTTTTTTTTTTTCCAATTTGAAGTCAAAATTAGGGGGAAATACAGAGAAGTCTTGCATCTGCTGGTTCACTCCACAGATGTCCGCGATGGCCAGGGCTGGGCCAGGCCAAGTCAGGAGTTCATCCAGGTCTCCCATGTGGGTAGCAGGGGCCCAAATACTTAGGCCATCTTCTGCTGCTTTTCCCAGGTCATCAGTAGGGAGCTGGTTTATAAGTGGTGCACCCAGGACACAAACTCGTGCCCATATGGGATACCAGCATTGCATGTAGTGGCTTTACCTGGTATGCTATAGTGCCGGTCCCTAGTCATTTCTCTTAAGGGCTTGTTCCTTTTGGGACCATCATCTTTCTTGGACAGGATGTTTCATACATCAGGAACATTTTTGCGCTGGCCCTGAATTAGTCATTTCTTCTTTGGGGAAATGTTGTTCGGAGACAAGAGTTAACAGGCTTGATTTTTTGTTTTTGTTTTTAAGATTTATTTATTTATTAGAGAGGCAGAGGCACAGAGAGAGAGAGAAATCTTCCATCCACTGGTTAGTTCCCCAGATGGCCGCATCAGCTGAAGCTGGGCCAATCCAAAGCCAGGAGCTAGGAGCTTCTTACAAGTCTCCCTTGGATGCAGGGGCCCAAGGACTTAAGCCATCTTCTACTGCTTTTCCAGGCCATTGCAGAGAGCTGGATCAGAAGTGGAGCATCTGGGGCTTGAACTGGTGCCCATATGGGATGCCAGCACTACAGGCAGTGGAATTACCCATTCCACCACAGCGCTGGCCTCCTTGGTTATTTTTAACTGTGAATCTGTTTTAGAATGTATAAAGTTTAACATGTATGGCAATATATATATAGTGCACCACCAGTATTTTTCACTTCCTATATGTGCTCTGTAACTGTGAATGAATGAATGAGTAACTTGGTAATGCGTAACATCTAATCACTAGAATCTTTTAAACTGCCAGGTCATTTCTTTCCATGTACTCTTTATTTATTAATTGCTAATCAAGGGCTTTCCTCACAGGTGGTAAGCTTCCATCGTGAATTGCCCTCATTCATTCCTTTGCTTTTGATTAGAATGGTGTGCTGCTGAGAACTGTCCTGGACCCTGTCACTGGAGATCTGTCTGACACTCGCACTAGGTACTTGGGGTCCCGTCCTGTGAAGCTGTTTCGTGTTCGGATGCAAGGCCAAGAAGCTGTAAGTAATAAAAAGGAGCAAGCAGCACATTCAGATGCTTGTGGTTCTGGCAGAGAATAATCCCTTTGGTGTAAGCTGTACTCCCAGTATATTGGTTGGTTTGACTCTAGCTCCGTATTGGTTTCCTTTATGTGGAAGTCATGTGTTCCTTAATCCAGAGCTTCTTAACTTGGTTTCTATGGCAGTTTGTCATGATTTGGTTATATGTATTGATCCCTACAACTATAAGCCTGGGCAAATAGTGGTAAGGAGTAGCTGGTAACCTCCTGTCTAGGATACCATTACCTTGAGTAATCTTGTCAGGTTTATCGCAGTCTTAATATCATAGTTTGCTATATAAGATGGAGATTTGGAAATATTATATCCTTTGAAATTAAGAATATTAATCTTGCTGAGCACAGGGCTGGTTCTTAATTCTTGCAGGTGTCCAGCCTCATGAGAATATTCCATTTTAGGCATGTGGAGACAGGCTTAAAGGCACTGATTAGGCTAGGTCATATGGTTAGTAACCCAGGGATTTGGCATACATGCAGTCGTATGTTGCCTCTTCTGGACTTCTTAAGGTAGCCCTTTAGGTTTCTAAAATCCCTTGATGTTCTGTGGACTGAAATTTGGGAATAAGGTGTTCGGTGCGTATACCATGTTTCAGTTTTTCCCAGTCTTACTGGAGGTGGTTTTTCCTTCTCAGGTATTGGCCATGTCAAGCCGCTCATGGTTGAGTTATTCTTACCAGTCTCGCTTCCATCTGACTCCTCTGTCTTATGAGACCCTGGAATTTGCATCAGGCTTTGCATCTGAACAGTGTCCAGAGGGTATTGTGGCCATCTCCACAAATACCCTGAGGTGAGTGAGTCCCATGGATGCAACCCTACAGGAAACCTTTCTGCCAGGGGCTCAAATTGATTCGGCCTGATGTTGGAGGAGGTTGTGGAGAGATGGCACAGAGCCTGATGTTCTTCATAGACTGTTGTGTTGCAGTTGAAATCTTCGTTTGCCTCAGGACTTAAGTACCTGGGAGCTGGGTTTTGGTGTTTAGAATTTTAGCTCTGTGTAGACCTTCAAACCTAGATTTTAATATATTTATTTATTTACTTGAGAAGCATAGTTACAGTCAGAGAGGGAGACAGAGAGGTTTTCTTTCTTTCTTTTTTTCTTTTCTTTTTTTTTTTTTGACAGAGTGGACAGTGAGAGAGAGACAGAGAGAAAGGTCTTCCTTTGCCGTTGGTTCACCCTGCAATGGCCGCCACGGCTGGCGTGCTGGCGCCTGGTACATCGCGCTGATCTGAAGCCAGGAGTCCGGTGCTTCTCCTGGTCTCCCATGTGGGTGCAGGGCCCAAGCACTTGGGCCATCCTCCACTGCACTCCGTGGCCACAGCAGAGAGCTGGCCTGGAAGAGGGGCAACCGGGACTAGAATCCGGTGTGCCGGCGCCGCAAAGCGGAGGATTAGCCTAGTGAGCCGTTGTGCCGGCCAGAGAGGTTTTCTAGCTGCTGGTTCACTACTCAGGTGGTCGCAATGGCTGGAGCTGGGCCAATCAGGAGCCAGGAGCTTCTGGGTCTCCTATAGGGTGCAAGGTCCCAAGCACTTGGGCCATCTTCTGCTGCTTTCCCAGGCCATCAACAGGGAGTGAGATCAGGAGTGGAGCAGCGGACTTGAACAGGGGCCCATGTGGGATGCCAATGTCACAGGCGGATGCTTAACCTTTGCCACAGCGCTGGCCTCTTTACAATACAGTCTTGAGAATTGAGATACTTGTTTTCCATCGATGGCAATAAGTTAGTTTTGCAGTAAGTTTTGGATTACTAGTAGCCTTTTCATGTTGTTGCATCATTGTAGTGTTATATCTTAAATTTTAACATTAATACTAAATTTACTTAGGGGTTCTCCAAGTTAACAGCTGTTCATACAATATTGACTTTAAGAGTGAGCACACTTGGGAGTGCCTGAGTTCAAGTGCTAGCTCTGTCTCAGATTCTGCTTTCTTGCCAGCACATACCCTGGGAGACAGTGGGTGATGGCTCAAGTACTTGAGTCCCTGACATGCAGGACAACAGATAAGGCTGGGCCAGGCCAAAGCCAGGAGACCAGAGTCTCCCGTGTGAGTGGCGGGGCTCAAAGACATCAGCCGTCACCTGCTGCCCCCCAGGATGCATTGGCAGCAAACTGGATCAGAAGCTGAGTTTGTATAACTTGAACCAGAGAATTCTGATATGGGATGCAGCCATCCCAAGTGGCAGCTTGACTTGTGCTATGATGCCCCTTCCACTTTTTTTGTCTTGCTTGATGTATCTTAGGCTTCTTGAATCTGTTGGTTAATATCTTATTTTTTGAAATTTTTATTTTATTATTTTTCTAGTTTCTCAGTTCTTTCCTTTTGGGATTGTTGTGTCTTTTTCTGTCCTTCCTTGCAACTTTTTAGTTTCCCCTTCTGTATTCTGTCTCATTGACTGCTACAGTTTCAGTAGGGAAGAATCAAATATAGGACTAGGTTACCTGGTAATATACCCTCCCTGAGACTCCTCTTTCAGAGTAGTGGAGAATTTTCAAAAGTTTTAGAATTTATTTTCACATCAAAAATGTCTTTTGGCCATTTTTTTCCACAGTTGCCTTTTTTTTTCTTTTGCTTAAGGTTTATTTTATTTATTTAAAAGGCAGAATTACAGAGAGGTGGAGAGAGATAGACTGACCTTCCATCCACTGGTTCACTCCCCGGATGGCCACAACAGCTGGAGCTGCGCCAGTCTGAGGCCAGGCACGAGGAGCTTCTTCGCCATCTCCCACTCTCCCATGTGGATGCAGGGTCCTAAAAGACTTGGACCTTTCACTGCTTTCCCAGGCCACGGCAGAGAGCTAGATCAGAAGTGGAGCAGTCAGGAGTGGCACTCATGTGGGATGTTGGCACTGTAGGCGGCGGTTTTACTTGCTGTGCCAGAGCACCGGTCCCGCCATTTGGTTTTAGGAGATAGAGAGCTATTACCGGTTTACTGATGCATGACAGAAAATATGAGTTCCTTGGGGGGGAAGTCATCTCTATTCTGTCCCCACAGCATCCCAGGTATCTGGGCCACAAAGACTAAGTCTCAGGAAATGCGTGAGGAGAGAGCTGAGAAAGAGACCATCTTTATTCAAAATGAATACCTGTTGTAGTGGACCTCTGTTCATTTCTATTAAAAAGTTTTTTTTTTTTTTTTTTAAGATTTATTTATTTATTTCTATTGAAAGAGTTAAAAGATCTCCATCCACTGGTTCATTCCCTAGATTGCTGCAATAGCCAGGAGCTTTATCAGGGTCCCCTACATGAGTAGCAGGGGCCCAAACACCTAGGCCAATTTCTACTGCTTTTCTCAGGCTATTTGCAGGGAACTAGTTAGGAAGTGGAGCAGCCAGGACACAAAATGGCACCCACGTAGGATGCTGCTGTCACAGGCAGCAGCTTTATCCACTACACCACACTGTTGGCCCCCCAGCCACTCACTTGTTTACCAGTAGGCAGTCTGTTACTAGTTGCCTGTGTATCTTTACCCAGGAATTTTATATATATACTAGTAAATATATGTACATTTCTTATGCTGTTTATATAACTGTGTACTACATTTGTTGTTTAAGCCATTCTTTTCTTACTTAGCTCTTTGAAATTGCTCATTATCAGTGTTAGATTTTATAATTTGTTTTACACCTACAAAGTGTCATGTTAATGATATGGATGTGCAGCCGGCGCCGCGGCTCACTAGGCTAATCCTCTGCCTTGCGGCGCCGGCACACCGGGTTCTAGTCCCGGTCGGGGCGCCGGATTCTGTTCCAGTTGCCCCTCTTCCAGGCCAGCTCTCTGCTGTGGCCAGGGAGTGCAGTGGAGGATGGCCCAAGTACTTGGGCCCTGCACCCACATGGGAGACCAGGATAAGTACCTGGCTCTTGCCATCGGATCAGCACAGTGCTCCGGCCATTGGAGGGTGAACCAACGGCAAAAGGAAGACCTTTGTCTCTCTCTCTCACTGTCCACTCTGCCTGTCAAAATAATAATAATAAGAAGAAGAAGAAGAAGAAGGATGTGCTAGGGCCAGTGCTGTGGTGTAGTAGGCTAAGCCTCCTCCTGTGGCACCTGGCATCTCATCTGGGTGCCAGTTTGTGTCCTGGCTGCTGCTCTTTTTTTTTTTTTTTTTTTTTCCCCCTTTAAAGAGTTTATTTATTTGAGAGGTAGAGTTAAAGACAGTGAGAGGGAGTGACAGACAGGAAGGTCTTCCTTTCATTGGTTCACTCCCCAGATGGCTGCAACAGCAAGAACCGCCCCAATCCGAAGCCAGGAGCCAGCTGCCTCTTCCTGGTCTCCCGTGTGGGTGCAGGGGCCAAGGATTTGGGCCAACTTCTGTTCTCCCAGGCCATAGCGGCAGGCTGGATTGGAAGAGGGGCAACCAGGACTAGAACTGGTGCCCACATGGGATGCCAGGACCGCAGGCGGGGGATTAACCTACTATGCCGTGGCACAGCCCCTGCTGCTCTTCTGATTCAGCTCTCTGCTTATGGCCTGGGAAAGCAGTGCAAGATCGCCCAGATGCTTGGGCCCCTGCACCCGTGTGGGAGACCTGGAAGAGGCTCCTGGCTCCTGGCTTCAGATCAACCCAACTCTAGCCATTCTGGCCATTTGGGGAGTGAACCAGCAGATGGAAGACCTTTCTCTGTCTCTCTCCCTCTCTCTGCCTGTAACTCTTTCTCTCAAATAAAATAAATAAATTTTTTTTTAAAAAAATGGATATGCCATATTTTAGGTATTCTTTATTTAGGTGGTGCTGTTTTGCTTTGAACAGTGCTGCAGTGAAAACTCTGATACATGTGTTATTCCACATGTGTGTGAATAAGTCTAGAAAAAAGTATTTGTTATTTGAGTAAGTTACATTTGGCTTCTGTTTTCTTTGTTGATGCATCTGGGAAATCTGAGATCTTGTCTTAACTCTTCGCTCATTTTGTTATTGGCTCCACATGTTTTTTCAGCTTCCAAAATTTTATTTGGCATTTCATATCTGCTGTCATCTTCTGTTTCATTCTCTTTGAAGATTTTTCCCTTTTAGTGAATATATATACGACAGTTAAAACTCCACCATTATAATCAGATAACTATTTGAGTTGTTTTTCCAGGTTTCTCAATGATAATTAAAATATTCTCACTGTCCCATTATTATTGGAGTGACAGAAAATTTCTTTGATAATCATTATATGTGTTTTATTGGGTTAAAAACCCAGAATCCCCGTGAGTAGTGGTGGGGTGTCGATCTCCTTGTTTTATTTGTAGACTGCTTTTAGATTAGAACGCTGCTGTTTGCTGACGTCTCAGGGGCTGCTGTGCTTGCTCGTTTCATTGCTAATGGCTCCCAGGTCCTGAGTTAACCCCCTTGGCCTTTGTCACAGGATTTTGGCGCTGGAGAAGCTTGGTGCTGTCTTCAATCAAGTAGCCTTTCCACTGCAGTACACCCCCAGGAAATTTGTCATCCATCCTGAGAGTAACAACCTTATCATCATTGAGACAGACCACAATGCCTACACTGAGGCCACAAAAGCTCAGAGGAAGCAGCAGATGGCGGAGGTAATAGGACTGACGTTCTGGGGTTTGGTTAAAAAGTGCATGTGTAAAATTGTGTTGAAGTTGAAACTCCTGTAATTGTTGATGATATTCCTTGTTATTTCTGTAAAATTTTTGAAGTTCTTTAAGCTCTTTGGTTTTAGAGGCTTTGCTGTGATCCAGGACTAATACGCTGACTTGGGTTTATTTGAAATTCCAGCTGCTCCTCTGGAAGAGTTCTTTAGTCAGTTTTAGTCAGTCCGTGGGTTTCAAACTGAGTTGTTACATTTTTCCTAGATATGAGCCCCTAGGAGACAGCTTTTAGATTCCCTACAACACCACTTGTAGAAATCATTTCCCAGGAAAAACCAAATAGCCACAAACATTTAGAACTGTATTCATTCTGAAACATGAGTAGTCCTAGCAAGGGAAGTCAGGTAGGTTAGGTTAAAAAAAAAATGGAGCTTTCATGTTTAATTTTTATTTTTTAAGATTGATTTAATTTTGGAAGGCAGAGCCAGGGAGGGAAAAGGAGAGAGAAAGAAGGGTCTTCCATCTGCTAGTTCATTCTACTAATGGCTCCAGCAGCCAGGTGTGGGCCAAGCTAAAGGCAAGAGCCGGGATCCCTGTCCTGTCTCCCATGTGGGTGGTAGGGGCCCAAATATTTGAGCCATCCTTCACTGCCTCCCAGGTACATTAGCTGGAAACTGGATCAGAGGCAGAGTAGCTGGGACTCAGATTAGCGCTTCAGGAAAGGATGGGGTAGAGCAAGCAGCAGCTTAACCCATGATCCACATTGCTGCCCCATGTTTGTTTCGTAGACTTCTAGTTTGATGTTTGCTACAGCTAATGTTTTTTTTTTTTTTTTTTTTTTTTTTTGGGTATTTTCTTCTAATATGTAGCTGTATGTAACTGGTGGTAACTGCTTTTCTCTTCAGTATTCTTCCTTCTTAGCCTTGTTTGTGACAGTCTTGCAATGTTAAGCAGGAGCTGAGTCTGAAAAGTGTTCATTACTCCACTTCCCATGCAGTTCTCTCCTGGCCACACTGACGTTCCTTTGCTTTTTGGATTTAGGAGATGGTGGAAGCAGCAGGGGAGGATGAGCGGGAGCTGGCTGCGGAGATGGCAGCAGCATTCCTCAATGAAAACCTGCCGGAATCCATTTTTGGAGCTCCCAAAGCTGGCAATGGCCAGTGGGCATCTGTGATCCGAGTGATGAATCCTATTCAGGGGAACACCCTGGACCTTGTCCAGCTGGAACAGAATGAAGCAGCCTTTAGGTAAAGGGTTCAGGACAGTCCAAGGTTTGGTGAGTTCTCTGGCTTTGACTGAGGCCTGACTCCTGTTTTTTCCTCTGTGTGCAGTGTGGCTGTGTGCAGGTTCTCCAACACTGGTGAAGACTGGTATGTGCTGGTGGGTGTGGCCAAGGACCTGATTCTGAACCCAAGATCTGTGGCAGGAGGCTTTGTCTATACTTACAAACTTGTTAACAATGGAGAAAAATTGGAGTTTTTGCACAAGGTAAGGAACTAGCCTGTGATTGTCTTGGTTATTAGATTCTACTGAATTCTCCCACAGTTTTTTGGTGTTATGAGTCAGTTCGCCTTGTGGTCAGTATGTTGATTCTTTCCTTTTTAAAAAAAATTGTTTGAAAGGCAGAGCAACAGAAGGAGGACTAGAGAGAGAGATAAATCTTTTATCCACTAACTCATTACCTCAGGTGCCCGCAACAGCGAGAGTTGAGCCGTACCAGAACCAGAAAGCTGATCTAAGTCTTCCACATGAGTGGCAGGAAGCTGGATTGGAATTGGAGGTGGGACTCAATCCCAATCATTCTGATGTGAGATATAGGCAACCCAAGTGGTAGCTTAACCTGCTGTTCCACAGCTCTCACCCATTGTTGTTTCTAACCCATCTTTTGGCAGTACATGAGAACTGCTAGGGCTTTCCTGTTTCAGGGATGCTCCAGTGCCCATGAGTCCTACAGGAAGCCTGAGTGCTAACTGCGCACAGCGGAGATAAGGCACACACTGAGTTGACCCCTTGTTTACTGTCTATAAAGCAGTCAGCAATTTGTGGCCAAAATTCACCAGTTTTAAAAGATTAATAGAGGGGCCAGTACTGTGGCATAGCAGGTAAAACTGCCGCCCACAGTGCCTGCATCTCATATGGGCACCAGTTCAGTCTCAGCTGCTCCACTTCCCATCCAGCTCTGTGCTATGGCCTGGGAAAGCAGTAGAAGATGGCCCAGGTGCTTGGGCCCCTGTACCCGTGTGGGAGACCTGGCAAAAGCTCCTGGCTTCAGATTGGCACAGCTCTGGCCATTGTGGCCATTTAGGGAGTGAACCAGTGAATGGAAGACTCCGACTTTCTCTCTCTCGCTCTCTCTCTCTCTGTCTTTCTCCCTCTCTGTAAATCTGCCTTTCAAATAAAATAATAAATCTTAAAAGATTAATAGTTGTAAACAGTCAACATCATGGTGGTTGTGCTTCAGATTCCTGTATCTTATATCAGAGTGCCTGAGTTCAGGTCCTGGCTGTGCTTCTAATTCCACCTTCCTGCTAGTGCACATCCTGGAGGGCAGCAGATGATACCTCAAGCTCTTGGTCCCTGCCACTCATGTGGGAGACCTGGATTGAGTTTTGGGCTGCTGTCATTGGCCTGGCCTACCCTTGACTTAAAGTGATTTGTGGAGTGAATTAGTGATTGGAAGATATCCTTTTGTCCCCTTGACCCCTCCTTTTTTTTTTTTTTTTTTTTTTAAGATTGTATTTAATGCTGTGGTGTATGTAGCAGGTAAAGCCA
Organism: Oryctolagus cuniculus; assembly: GCF_051225735.1. Lineage (NCBI taxonomy): Eukaryota > Metazoa > Chordata > Mammalia > Lagomorpha > Leporidae > Oryctolagus > Oryctolagus cuniculus. Next base: position 66,679,319 of record NC_142884.1, on the reverse strand, counting down.
CCGCCTGCAATGCAGGCATCTCATTTGGGTGTTGGTTCAAGTCCCGGCTGCTCGCCTTCCAGTGCAGCTCTCTGCTGTGGCCTGGGAAAGCAGTAGAAGATGGCCTGAGTCCTTGGGCCCTTGCGCTCCAGTGGGAGACCCAGAAGAAGCTCCTGGCTCTGGATCAGCATAGCTCCGGCTGTTTTGGCCATCTGGGGAGTGAACCAGTGGATGGAGGACTTCTCTCTCTCTCTTCCTCTGCGTTTCAAATAAATAAATACAATCTTTTTTTTTTTTATTGTATTTATTTATTTGAAAGGCAGAGAGAGAGAGAAGTATTCCATCTGCTGGTTTAGTCCCCAAATGGCTACAATGTCTAGGGCTGGTCTAGGCCAAAGCTAGTAGCCTAGAACTTCATCTGGGTCTCCTACACGAGTGGCAGGGGTCCAGATACTTGGGCCATCTTCCAGTGCTTTCCCAGGTGCATTAGCAGGAAGCTGGATTGGAGCAGAGTTACCAGGACTTCAGCACTCCAATATGGGAAGCTGGCATTGGGAGTGGTGACTTAACCGCTGCACCACAGTGCCAGCCCCTGAACTGTGTGCTTTAAAGTGACAAATTGAGGGACTGGCACCATGGCACACTAGGTTAATCCTCTGCCTGTGGCGCCGGCATCCCATATGGGTTCCAGTTCTAGTCCTGGTTGCTCCTCTTCCAGTCCAGCTCTCTGCTGTGGCCTGGGAAAGCAGTAGAAGATGCCCCAAGTCCTTGGGCCTGGCACCTGCATGGAAGACCAGGAAGAAGCTCCTGGCTTCGGATTGCCATAGCTCCGGCCATTGTGGCCATTTGGGGAGTGAACCAACAGAAGACCTTTCTCTCTGTCTCTCTCTATCACTGTCTGTAACTCTACCTGTCAAATAAATAAATAAAATCTTTTTAAAAAAGTTAAAAATTGAGCACAGGCTATAGAGCAGCATTTGTCAGGCACAGGGCTTCTTAGCATTTCTGGTGTTGATCTAACAGCTGGATAAATTACAGTGTGTGAGACCTGTTTACTCAGACTCTGTTTCATAGAGACTTCTATATTGTGTTGATGAGAAAAACAGGATCCCTCTCTGTCTTCCCAACAGGTGCCTGTGGAAACAAGCAGTTCTGGGTCAAGGGGGTGGGACTGACATGGGTCTGTATATTCTAATAGCTGTGTTTCTTGCTCTCCCTCTCACAGACCCCGGTGGAAGAAGTCCCTGCTGCCATCGCCCCATTCCAGGGAAGGGTGTTGATTGGTGTGGGGAAGCTTTTACGAGTCTATGACCTGGGGAAGAAGAAATTACTCCGAAAGTGTGAGAATAAGGTATATATGCTCGTGACTGGGATCTAGGTAGTGGGGTAATGAACACCTAAAATCATGTGCCTTTTTTAGGACTCTCTTATCATCCCCAGTTCCAGCCTCAGCATTAGGACTTATAGTCTTGAGAAGTGATCTCATTTTTTGGCTTCTTCAAAACAAGAGCCAATTCTCTATACTCTTTTCTTCTGTATGGAATTTAACTATGAGAGTTAAAATTACTTAGCTCTTTTTCTCACCTTAAGGCTTTGTTTTTAACTGGTGTTCTTTGATGGAGTAGTATTCTGTAGACTCTGTATATGTTGTAGTCAGGGAAAGCTGGACTTTCTGTGGGTTCTGAACTCCAGGCTACACCCATAGCTATTTTTTTGTCTTTCCCAGCATATTGCCAACTATATATCTGGGATCCAGACTATTGGGCACAGAGTAATTGTGTCTGATGTTCAAGAAAGTTTCATCTGGGTGCGCTACAAGCGCAATGAGAACCAGCTCATCATCTTCGCCGATGACACCTATCCCCGATGGGTCACCACAGCTAGCCTCCTTGACTACGACACTGTGGCTGGTGCAGACAAATTTGGCAACATTTGTGTGGTGAGTTGGTGCTTATTTGGGTTACAGTGATGTGTGGGAAAGCTGGCTCAGTTCATTGTTTTGGGTAAAGCCAGGGTGGGACTCAGGATTATGATCTTTAAGAAGGAAAGTAAAAGTAGATGAGAAATTCAGCCCTACTAAGGCTGACTTTTAAAAAACATCTTTGTGTTCCTCAAGCTTTCTGTCTTTTTGATTTTTCCCAGCTTACCTCTCTTCTCTCCATGAAGCAAGATTTAATGATTATACTCATTTACACATTTTGCTAGAATTTTGGTTTCTCTTTTTAAGCCTAGTCTGATTTCTCCTGTCTGTGTTGTATGGTCTTTATTTTTGCTCTTGACTGTAATAAAACCTGTCTTTGGGATGATTTTCTTGGGTTTCTCACTCTTAGACAGCTCTCATCCATCAGAACAGGTGTAGGAGACTTGGGCTCAGACTTCTGTTTAGGTAGCATTCTTGTAGGTGAGGACCTGGGGCGAGTATGTTCCTTGGTGACCCAGGTGAGATGTGTAGGGTCCAGCCCTATGGTATGTGTCATTTTCTTGTAGGTGAGACTCCCACCTAACACCAATGATGAAGTGGATGAGGATCCTACAGGAAACAAAGCCCTGTGGGACCGGGGCTTGCTCAATGGGGCCTCACAAAAGGTAGGATTTCACAAAGAGCTCATGTGAGAAAGGCACACTTAACTACTTTTCCTGTTGCCCTCATTGACAGTTTTTAGTGAATTTTTCACAATGCACATTAGCTATGCTGAGTGCTCTCCCATGCATGATCCTTCCTTCTTGGAAATCCCATAGCTGTTGATACATAACCTGTAATGGAGGAATGTTAGGTTTGATATAAGGTGACCACTTCACTATTCTGCTTTTAGAAAATTTTGTGAAACGTCAGTCAGTGTAAAACTCTTTGAAGAATACATAGTTCCTTGGAAAACCTAGTTGTACAGATTAATTCCCAGTACTAACCAGTTTTTCCTCTTTAGTCATGTTTAAGAGAGCATCTCTGGACTTCTATTTGATTAAGTTAACACACAGAGAGAAGTAGAGGCAGAGAAAGCTGGACCAGAAGTGGAGCAGCCAGGACTTGAACCAACACCCATATAGGATGCTGGCACTGCAGGCGGTGGCTTTATGCACACCACAGTGCCAGCCCCAGGAACCCAACTATTTAGATGTTACCTGCTACCTCCTGTGGAAGTATTGTTAGCTTTTAGTAATTTTTGATTTCTTAAAAGATGACAGGTACCTTTGAGGTCACTGCCTTGCTTTTGGAAATCCAGAACCTATTTCCAAAGACACTCATCATTGTTTATCTGTTTCTGATTTGCAGGCAGAGGTGATCATGAACTACCATGTTGGGGAGACAGTGCTGTCATTACAGAAGACCACACTGATCCCTGGAGGCTCAGAGTCACTTGTCTATACCACTTTATCTGGAGGAATTGGCATCCTTGTTCCATTCACATCCCATGAAGTGAGAACCCATATTAATCTGGGCTGAATCTTGTAACTAGGAAAGTTCTGGGAATTTGACAAGGTGCCAGGTGTCACCTTCCTAGGGAGATAGGAATCCTAATATTCCTCCCCTTGCCCCTACCAAGACATTAGTTTTTAAGCTGAACTACAGTGACTAGAAGTGGGAGTTAGATATCTGCTAGAGCACTTTCTTTTTTATAAGATTAATTTATCAGAAAGGCAGTTACAGAGAGGCGGGATGGGGGTTCTTCCTTTGGCTGGTTCATTCCCCAAATGGCCGCGACTGCTGGATTTGAGCCAGTCCAGAGCCAGGAGCTTCTTCCAGGTCTCCCACACTGGTGCAGGAACCAAAGGACTTGGGCCATGTTCTACTGCTTTCCCAAGCATGGCGGAGCTAGATCGGAATTGGAGCACCTGGGTCTTGAACCCGTGTCCATATGGGATGCTGGCACTGCAGGCGGTGGCTTTACCCGCTATGCCATAGCGCTGGCCCCATGCTGGAGCACATTGTGCCTTATGGAATCATTCTAGCCTGATAGTCTAGGGTCTGGAATATGACTTCAAAAATTGCTCTTACCCATGATGTTCTCTTTTGTGCTACAAATACAGTACATTCTTTGGGGTTTTAGCTGTCCTGTCATATATGAAGAACCTTTGATCATCAGAAGAGTGATTAGATATTTACCATTTGTTTGCATGGGGAAATCAATGACTTGTTCACTGTGCTTCTGAATACTATCCACTAGTGGTTGAAATCACTTTTATTTTAGTGACAGGCTCTTTATTTCTTCCACCAGGACCATGACTTCTTCCAGCATGTTGAAATGCACCTGCGGTCTGAGCATCCCCCTCTCTGTGGACGGGACCACCTAAGCTTTCGTTCCTATTACTTCCCTGTAAAGGTAGCTTGAGGGAATCAGCCCTTTCAGCTGATCTTTTCTTTTAGCCTCCATCTCCTTAAAAATCAGAATAATGCAGCATAAAGGAGTGGCAAGGGATTGGATTGGGGGAGGGGTGCTTGGTGATTATATTCAGAATCTTCTCCCCTCAGGTCATATCATAGCCAAAGAAAAAGCTTCACCTAGTTTTGCTATTCTGAACTCTGACTACTAAGGACTGAGAATGTGCTCCCGACTCTACAAAGTAGAGTGATTCACTGGGGAGAATACAAAGCATTCTCTTTTTTTAATTTTCTCTTTTGATGTGTTTATTTACTTGAAAAGCAGTTACACAGAGAGAGATCTTCCATCCCCGGTTCACTCCTCAAATGGCTGCAGTGGCTGGGGCTAGGTCAAGCTGAAGCCAGGATCCTGACACTCCCATCTGGGTCTCCCATGTAGATTGTGTATGCCCAAGCACTTGGGCTGTCTTCTGATGCTTTCTCAGGTGTAGTAGCAGGGAGCTAGATTGGAAGTGGAACAACTGGGTTAAACTAGCACTCATGGGATACCAGCATCACAGGCAGCAGGTTAATCCACTGCTCCACAATGCTGGCCTCTTGTTCTATTTACTTTGTGCATTTAACCTTTTTTCCTTCTGATTACTTCATGTCTTAGAATGTGATTGATGGAGACCTCTGTGAGCAGTTCAATTCCATGGAGCCCAACAAACAAAAGAATGTCTCTGAGGAACTGGACCGAACTCCACCTGAGGTGTCTAAGAAGCTTGAGGACATCCGGACCCGTTACGCCTTCTGAGCCCTTCCTTGCTGTATATGTGGGGCTGCCAAGAGACTTTGTATTTTCTTTTTCCTGTCGCCACAACCACCACCACCACCTCGCTTCTGCCATATGGCAGGAGAAAGGTGACAGGAGAATTAATTAAGACTTTGCCGTTAAAACCAACAGCTTTTTCCCCCCTCATGTCTTCCCTTGGAATGACTGGTTCACCCTTAAAATTGGCATTGAGATTTATTGCACTTCTCCCTGCCTAGTACATGATACATCTGGGTTCTAGTGTGGAACATGTTGTTCCCTCTTCCTCAAGGCCATCCTTGCATCTGCCTTTTGTCTACTTTTGTACACATGCCTAATTTTTAACTGGTTTTCCTGTAAATAGAGTTTTGTACAATGTCCTTTGTGGAAGGGAGGGAGGCACACATTGGTGGGAACCAGGTTGGATATAGTATTGCTCTTGAGTTCTTCCACTCTAGGACCTACCCAGAAATACAAACCTAGTTTTTAAGGTGGCTGGTGTCCATGTGTGTTTTTCTGTTCAAAAGAATCTAGGTAAGAGATTGAAGCCTATCTTGGAATAAGAACCGAGCATCCTCCTTCCTTCTGAGTACCTGCTTAGACTTCTAGCACCCTGTGGCTGCCTACTCTTCCCAACTCAGTGATGGTTTTGTGACTTTTCCTGATTTCTTTTTGCCATGCAACTGAAACTTGGGTTCAGTAACCATGTGGACATCCGCTCTTCTCCCATTGGATATTGAGGAAGAGTGACTGATTTTTCTATCCCTGTTAGAGCTTCCTTCCTTCTACTTTCGGTCTTGAATTGATGGGTTAAGCATGAATACCAGCATGATAGTCTAATTTAACAGGCATTCTCTTTACTTCTACAGCTCCTGAAAAGATCTTTGGTCCTATGACTACTAGGAGAGGTCAGTAAGTACAGAAGGACCCAGATACTAACCTGCCCTTGGGAACAAATTTGGAATATGTGGGCCCTATTTAAAGGCATATGGGTAACCAGGGGGTGCCTGTCTCTGAAGTGCACACACATCTTAGGTTCCATAAGATCCTCAGGGTATAAGAAAAGAGCGCTGCGAGCCTGTTGGCAGGAAGTGGTTCCGTTTCAGAAATGCTTGAGCACACTGGAAAATTCCTCTTCTTCCAGCTGTGTGGGAAGCTCAAGATTTACCTTCTAGGCAGTTCATCTGCACTGAAACTGGTTCCCACCTCAAGTACCTACAACAGATAGGGGATGGGTCATGCAGAAGGCAGGAGCCTGGAACTCTGTCTGGGTATCCCATGTAGGTTGCAGGGACCTAAATACTTAAGCCATCATCTGCTGCCTCTCATGAGCAGGAAATTGGATCAGAAGTAGATGAGCCAGGACTGGGCCCAGGCACTCCAGTGGATGTTCTAAGCAGTGACTTGACCTCTGTACCAAACACCTAAACCTTTAACTTGGTTTTAGATCAGTCAGCAGAGACCTAAATCTTGTCAGAAATTAAACGTGTTCTTGCTGAGCTCATGGATCTGCACAGTGGATAGGACATCAGAATTATGTTTAGAAAGCCTCATTGCAAGACCTATTCGTTCCTGTGGCCCTAAATCCATTCTGTCAAAATTGTATGGTGATATGCAGTTAAGTGTGAGAAACTAAGCCTCTTTATCCTAACTGAAGTTTGAAATATTATATCGTAGTAGGAATTACATGAAAAAAACAGTCTCTTTGACAATCAGGAATTGTCCCACTGAGTTTCCTCCACAGATTGTCCATCATTGCTTGCTGTCTGTAGGAGGAAGGCAAGGTATATTTCTTGAATGCCAGCAGGGAATTAGGCTCGAATATGTGAGAGGAAGAATTTGCCTCAAGATGCTCAAAAGGAATTTTCCTAAATAGTTGTTGACTGGATGAGGCTTAAATACAGATCCTATCTATGAAATTGTTAAGGGGACTTAATTGGCTCCTTTGGTTTGATGGAGCAGCTAGGTAAAGGAAGTCCTTAGCCTTGGTGAACACACCCAGTGTTGTAGAGCTTGACAGGCATGATGCCAGGACACTGAGGCATCTGCTGGTGGTTGTCAGACTGATGCCCATCCCTCTTCTCTGTAAGTCCCTGCAGCTTGGGTCTAAGAAAGGACTGAAAAGATTTCAGCTGCCTCAGCTCTCCCCTGACCTTATGGGCAGAGGTTCTGCAGATGTTGTTTCCTTTAGAAGATCTCTTGCCAAGAATAGCATTCTTGTGGGGAAGGGGGTTCAAGTTGAACTGTGGATGGAATGTTGCTTTTCTTGGTTTGTGTAAATGTATTGCTAGCATAACAGCTGCTGGGCTGGGAAAGGCTGTGGGGTTCACTTGTCTCACAGGGAGAGTGCTGGTCCTCAGGATGTGTGCTGCTCCCTGGCTGTAGGCTTTCTTGAGCTTGTGAGAAGGAAACCAGAAATGGGGAACATTCTTCAAATAGGATCAACCTTTCAACTTTTTAAACATTCTGAATTTTCCATTCAAGACAGAAGGAATTTTTTTTCAAAAGTCATTCACTTGTTCATTTGCCCTTAGAATATTGTATATAAATATTAAGTTTTCTTTACCCTTAAAATTAATCTTCAAGGGCTATAGCTCAGAAGAAAAATCTGTGCTACTGACATTAGACCTCTGAAAAAATTACAGTATTGGGGGGGAACAGATGGCTCATTCCAGGACAGGCACATGGTAGGGATTTATTAAACACCTACTTGGTTCATTTACACTAATGGATCAGATAGACCAATGTGTAGTGCTCAAACGGGGTTTGAGTGAACTGAAATGTTCAGGCAGTAAGTGTGGTCCTTACCAGTCTGAACCAGTATACCCAAGCACTCTTCATTGAGAAGCTTGAAAAGCCAACGTTAGGAGACTTGCTAACATACCAAAAGGTTACTGTATTTGTTTTTTTTTTGGTTTTTTTTTTTTTTGTTTTGTTTTGTTTTGTTTTGTTTTGTTTTTTAAGAATTATTTGAGAGGCAGAGTTACAGAGAGAGTGATCTTCCATCTCCTGGTTCAACTCCCAAAATGGCCGCAATGGCAAGGGCTGGGCCAGCTGAAGCCGAGTCAGGAGCTACCTTCAGGTCTCCTACATGGGTGCAGGGGCCCATGTACCTCGGCCATCCTCCGCTTCTTAGGCGTACCAGCAGGGAGCTGGATCAGAAGTGGAGCATCTGGGACTCAAACTGATGGCCATATGGGATGCTGGTGCTACAAGCCACAGCTTTAACCTGTGGAGCCATAGCCCTAATTTTTTTTTTTTTTTTTTTTTTTTAATGACTGATTTATTGAAGGCAGAGTTATAGAGAGAGGGAGAGACAGATCTTCCATTCAGCTGTTCACTCCCCAAATGGCCACACTGGCTAGGGCTGGGCAAGGCTGAAGTCAGGAGCCAGGATCTCCCATGTGGGTGGCAGGGCCCCAAATCTTTGGGCCATTTTCGACTACATTTCTGGGTACTTAGCAAGGAGCTATTATTCCACAAGTTATCAGTGAACAACTCATGTGCTGCTGCCTCCCAGGTCTATTCCTCACCAAAGATGAGGGGAGGGTATTCATAATCTGACAGTCTGCACCTCTGAGACTGGTGGTGAGGTGACCGAGAGCCTGAAGATACATTTTGAGAGAGCCTAAGACCATTTCTGTTTCATTAGATCAAAAGCCTTGAAACTTTTTTCAAGGGAAACCAGAGGGTCTCAAGTCTGAAAAACGAAATGGGAAGTGGGCAGCCAAGGGCTTTAGATCAGGTGATGATGGAGAACCTGTCCCAGTGATTTTTCTCCCGCTAGACATGAGAATCATCTGTTTGTCAGCGTAGACTTGGTTCCTGCCCTGACTACCATTAATCTGCTGGAGAAGCCTGGACTTGTGTACATTTCACGTTCTTGTGTGAATGAGTGACCTGGCAATCAGTAGCTATGATGGGGAATAAAAAGACATGCTGCTTGTTCAAAGTGAAGCAAAAAGAAAGATAGCAAAACAAAGTTTGGAAGTTCTGGTTTTGGAAATAAGTTGGGAAAGTCCAACTGGAAGTAGCTGCAGGGCCTATTCAGCAGTCCACCCACAACACAACCTCCTGTCCTACCCAGCAGCTCTGTCAGAACCCAGTTTGTAATCTTAGAGGTAAGCCCACCTGACTTGCCCATCTCTGATCCTGCCTTTCAGAACTTGATCCTTGAATTTTCAGTCCACAGACTACCCAGGAGAACTCAGCTGCCCTCTCTGACTGCAAATCAAATGAAGGAGAGTTGCTTTTAGTTAGGTCATTTGAAGAGAGTTTTCCAAAGTTAATTTTGGGCCCTGAATATACGTGTGTACAGTAATGATGTTACGGTGGGTTATTAGGGACTAATGCTATTAAGTGCCTGATGTAATTGGAGAAAGGCAACTTTGCCACATGAAGTCATCGGAAAAGAAAAAAAGATTCCTGGGGCCAGTGCTCTGGCTTAGTGGGAATGCCTGCATTTTATATGGGTGCTGGTTCAAGTCCCAGACACTCCACTTCTGATCCAGCTCCCTGCTAATACTCCTGGAGAACAGCAGATGACGACCTAAGTGCTTGGACCCCTGTACCCACGTGGGAGATCTGGAAGAAGCTCCTGGCTCCTAGCTTAAGATCGCCCCAGTTCTGACCACTGGCAGCCACTTGGAGAGTGAGCCAGCAAATAGAAGACCTTTCTTTTCTGTCTCGCTAACTGTGCCTTTCAAAATAAAATCTGTCTTTCAAAAAAGATTGTCAAGTGGGAATACAGTCCATGGGGAACTCTGAATGTGGAGTCTGGATGTGTTCACCAACCTTTGAGTATGCTCTTGGTTTCCTGTCTGTAAACTGGCAAGAACAAAACATCTCCTGGGGTCATGGTAACAAAGTGTTGGCCTGGGAGACCTGACGCCGCTTCCATTTTGAATGTTTGTCTCCTCTGCTCTCAATGAATCAACACCTTGGCAGAGCTCCACAGTAGGGCCTGGCAGAGGGTGTGTCCTTGGCCACTGGGGATAGGGTGGTACCGAGGGGACAGGGTAGGGGTGAAACTAGCTGGGTACATTTAATCGTGGACGTTAATGCACTGCTGGAAGTTCAGGGCTAACCCAGGAATCCATTTGTTCACCTAATTAAGAAAGCAGTTCTTGAATAAATACCAGGTTTTGTTTGACATTCAGAATGAGACCTCTTGTCATGTGGAGGTCAGCATTTCTGGAGTCTTGGGGGCTAAGGGTCCTCTAATAAAAGGCTTTGTGCTAACATCCAGGGAAACCCTGCCAACTCTCAGTGTGATCCTTTGATCACAGGCCACCCACCCCATTGTAATGTTTGGTAGTGGAAGAAGTAAAGGATCCTTTGTGGGGCTGGCTGCAGCTAGCTACAAATGAAATCTGGCCAGACATTTGAGGACTTGTGAAAGCTCAGTAGAGACCATAATGGAGCTGCTCTTCTGGGCAGTGCTGTCAACTCAAGCACTCTGACCCAGGTAAAGCCGGTGTGTGCCGGTGTGAATGGAGGTGAGCCTGAGGGTTTCTCTTCGGTCTGCAGGCATGGCTGTGAGGGCTGTGTCTGAGGCCTTAGGGTTAACTTTGGTATCCAGCTGTTTGATCTCATTCCCCACCTGTAAGCTGGTAGGCTGGCCAACTTCTGATCCTGAGCAGTGGTAGAATCAGGCCCTTTTCTCCATCAAGTATCCCACCCCCAGCCACACTCAAACACACAAGGACTATGGCCTTACTAAGTTGTGAGAGATGATTTGTATTAGGATCCCTGTGTTCTGGAGAGGGGCCTGTGTAGCTGCTGAAAATAGTCCAACCTGTCTGGGAACCAGGAAGGACTGGGCTTTCGGGGACATCCACCACAGCTTGCTGTTGTCTTCCTTCAGAGCAGTCCCTTGGCTGCTTCTCCAGGTTTGAGGATCCCTCCTACTTAAAGGCAGGCTGTGGCCACGTGGCCCTGCCCCGCCCTTGCTGGCTCCAGTTTCTGAGTCAGAGCTGCAGTGGCCTGTGTCTCACCCTTCTCATCAGACGGGAAGCCTGGACTGTGGACTGTGGGCTGGGGGCAGCCGCAGCCTCTCCCTAGTACCCACTGCACACGGCTCCTAGGCACCTGCTCTGGACCCTGGAGACCCTTAAAAGCTGCCAGCAAGCCTGAGAAGACTGCATTCTGGCACACGAGCAGGTAAGAAGCCAGTTAATTGGTTTTCTCTCATGGCTTGCTTTCCTCTGCCTGGCTTCTCCATACTGATAGCACAGCTTCTTCATGATCACAGCGGAGGGACTTAGGTTAGATGTGACAATGACAGGGCCAGCTAAGGATGTCTTAAGTGTGTCTTAGCCAGTGGTGTGAATTGTCTGCTCTGGGTTTCACTTTTAACTTCTGCCATCATCACCCTTGCAGAAAAAAGCAAATCCACATAACCATAAGTTGATAAACCTGCATTCCAAAATGATTGGCATGCATTACTGGGAGTCATTCCACTGTCTGCTGACTTTAGTCTTTAGAACTTGATATACCATGTGCATGAATTACCCCTTGCATGAGTTACCTGGTCAAAAAATAATTGGCTTAAAATTCTTTAAAGGAAAGGAAAAAGTAAATTGGCATAGCTCAGCTGCCCTCATTCAGATGGTGTTTCTGAAATTAAGTGTTCTGCTTTTATACTTTACATTTATTATAAATGCACCTAAACCAGCTAACTACATGTCATTTTGAAAGTTTGCACGGTTTTGCCACGTTAACAACCCCCTCCCGGGATGTGAAGTTGGATTACTTCAGGTATTTAGCAGTTAATCGACTTTTACGAAGAACTCTGTAGAAATAATTTCTTTTGATCTTTGAAGTTGTCTTTTTTTTTTTTTTTTTTTTTTTTTTTTTTTTTTGTCTGTCTATCTGCCCTCCTTGATGTTTATTCTCTGTCCAGAAAGAATACTTGGGACCTAGGGCAAGAATTTTGTAGCCCACTGAAATGACACAGGGTCAGCTCACTTGTAAGAATGATGGGAAAGATTTCCTAATTTCCCAGATTCTTGGTGGCTTGGTAGGGTGGGTGGGGACTTGTATTCTGTGGGGATTTTTCAGGAAGAAGAGTCAGTCTAGCACAGTGGTTAGGGGCTTGTGCTTTGACGGCAGACTATCATGAAGTTGCCTGACCTTGAAACTCTTACCTAACAACCTCATTGTGCCTCAGTGAGTTCATGTGTAAAACTGCGTTTATAAAACCAAAGATGTTGGGACCCACAGATACTGTGTGTGAAGCACCTAGTCCAAAGTCTGTTGTTTAATAAGCACACCCACAGGGCTCCTCTAAGCCTGCGGTTTTGCCTGGACCATTTTAGGAGCTATGCAGAATCCAGAAGGCCAAGGGTATCTCCTAGCCTCTTTTCTTTTTAAGATTTAGAGGGAGAGACAGAGGAACGAGATCTTCTTTCAGCTGGTGCACTCCCCATGGACACAACATCTGGAGCTGAGCCAGGCCAAAGCCAGGAGGAGCCTGGAACTCGATGTCTCCCATGTGGGCGGCAGGGACTCAATACTCAGGCCATCTTTCGCTGCCTTCCTAGGCACAGAAGCAGGAAGCCTGATTGGAAATGGAGCATCTGGGACTTGAAATGGTGCTCCTTCAGGATGTTGGTGTCTGTGTCCCAGGCAGTGGCTTAACCGGCTGTGCCATAGGAGCAGCCCTTCCTAGCCTCTTTTTTTTTTTTTTTTAAGATTTATTTATTCATTTGAAAGTCAGAGTTACACAGAGAAAGGAGAAGCAGAGAGAGAGAGGGTCAGTCTTCCATCGATGGCTCACTCCCCACTTGGCTGCAACGGCTGGAGCTGTGCTGATCCAAAGCCAGGAACCAGGAGCTTCCTCCGGGTCTCCCACGTGGGTGCAGGGGCCCAAGGACTTGGGCCATCTTCCACTGCTTTCTCAGGCCACAGCAAGAGAGCTGGATCGGAAGAGGAGCAGCGGGGACCAGAACAGTTGCCCATATGGGATGCCAGTGCTTCAGGCCAGGGCGTTAACCCACTGCATCACAGCACCAGCCTCTCCTAGCCTCTTACTCAGCCTCATTGTGACGAAAGAAAAGTTGCATTGCCTGTTTGAGGATTTTTTTTAAAAAAAGATCTATTTGTTAATTTGAAAGGTAGAGTTACAAAATGAGAGGGAGAGACAGAGAGATCATCTGTCTGCTGGTTCACTCCCCAAATGGCCACAATGGCCAGACAACAGCCAAGAGCCAGGAGCTAGGAGCTTCTTCTTGGTCTCTCACATGGGTACAGGGGCCCAAGTAGTTGGGCCAACCTCCACTGCTTTCCCAGGCATATTAGCAGGGAGCTGGATTGGAGGTAGAGAAGCCAGGACTAACTGGCACCCATGTGGGATATCTGTGCTGCAGGTAGCAGTGACTACCTGCTATGTCACAGAGCTGGTCCCCTGTTTGAAGATTTTTTTTTTTAAAGATTTTATTTATTTGAGAGAGTTACAGTGAGAGGAAGAGACATAAGGGATATGGGATGCCAGGGTCACAGAGGATTAACCTGCTGAGCCACAGTGCTGCCTCCTGAAGACTTCTGTATTAGGTGCATCTGTGCAGAGGCTGGGGGCCTCCTTCTGAAGGGACTCCCAGACCCTTACCCTACTCTTGCTAGCAGATCTTTTTTTTTCTTTCAAGATTTATTTTTTTTTACAGAGTTAGTGAGAGAAAGAGAGAGACAGAGAGAAAGGTCTTCCTTCCGTTGGTTCACCCCCAAAATGGCCGCTACGGCTGGCATGCTACACCGATCTGAAGCCAGGAGCCAGGTGCTTCCTCCTCGTCTCTCATGCGGGTGCAGGGCCCAAGCACTTGGGCCATCCTCCACTGCCTTCCCGGGTCACAGCAGAGAGCTGGACTGGAAGAGGAGCAACCGGGACAGAACCGGTGCCCCAACCGGGACTAGAACCTGGAGTACCGGTGCCATAGGTGGAGGATTAACCTAGTAAGCCGTGACTCCGGCTTTCAAGGTTTATTTTTCAAGATTTATTTTATTTACTTGAAAGAGGAAGAGAATGAACTTCCATCCTCTGGTTTACTCTCAATGGTGGCAACCACCAGGGCTGGGACAGGCTGAAGCCATGAGTCTGGAACTCCCCTCTGGGTGTCCCACATGAATGACAGGTGCCCGATCACTTGAGCCACCATCCGCTTTCCCAGGCACATTAGTAGGGAACTGAATCGGAAGTGGAGCAGCCAGGACTCACATGGGATGCCAGCATCTCAAGTGGTGGCTTAACCCACTGCACCATGACACTGGCCCCAAGATCTGATTATTTGAAAAGCAGAATGACAGATCTTCCATCTGCTGGTTCACTCCCTAGATGGTCACAACAGCCAAGGCTAGGTCAGGCTAAAACCTGGAGCTAGGAATTCCGTCCAGGTCTCCCATTTTGGTGGCAGAGCTTTAAGTACTTGGGCCATCTCCCACTGCCTTCCCAGGCACTTTAAACAGGGAGCTCAATTAGAACAGCTGGGACTTGAACCAGCACTCCAGTACGGGATGCTTGCGTTCCAAGTGGCTGCTTAACCTGCTGTGCCCCTGCTGTCGGATCTTGATGCCACCCTTCTCATGTCTCAGCCACCTTACTCTGAGCCACTGCCCTGGACAAAGTGGAAATTCAATCTCCCTGCCCTTGAAATAGGCATACACCTTTTTTTTTTTTCTAAGATTTTTTATTTATTTATTTGACAGGTAGAGTTACAGAGAGAAAGGTCTTCCTTCTGTTGGTTCACCCCCAAATGGCCGCTATGGCCGGTGCTGCGCCGATCCGAAGCCAGGAGCCAGGCACTTCCTCCTGGTCTCCCATGCGGGTGCCAGGCCCAAGCACTTGGGCCATCCTCCACTGCCCTCATGGGCCACAGCAGAGAGCTGGACTGGAAGAAGAGCAACTGGGACTAGAACCCGGCGCCCATATGGGGTGCCAGCGCCGCAGGTGGAGGATAAACCAAGTGAACCATGGCACCGGGAGCATACACCTTTGAAGCAGAGGGGACAAGCATCTGCCTGAGCACTCAGTAAATGGCTTCATGCTTGAGTAGAAATTGATGGCTCAGAGCACCGGCCGTAGCGGCCATTTTGGGGGTGAACCAATGGAAAGGAAGACCTTTGTCTCTCGCTTTCTCTCACTGTCTAAATCTGCCTGCCAAAAAACAAAACAAAACAAAAAAAAAGAAATTGATTAGGCAGAGAGTAGAAGAAAACATAAAAGCTGAATGGAACTTGGAGGAGGGCGGCAAGCTCAGGAGGGCTGCAGGCTGGGCTTGGGAAGGGAGTAGTGGGTGTTTGGCATGGTGCTTAAGACACTGCGTGAGATGTCTGGGAGTCCTGGCTCTGATTTCCATCCAGCTTCCTGCTAATGCACACCCTGCCACCCAGGTGGGAGACCTGGATTGAGTTCCTGCTTCCTGGCTCTGGTCTGGCA
Organism: Oryctolagus cuniculus; assembly: GCF_051225735.1. NCBI lineage: Eukaryota > Metazoa > Chordata > Mammalia > Lagomorpha > Leporidae > Oryctolagus > Oryctolagus cuniculus. The sequence goes on along the minus strand of NC_142884.1, from coordinate 66,663,800 downwards.
CAACTCTGGCTCTTGGGAGCATATAGGGAATGAACAAAAGTATGGGAGATATTCTCTCTCTCTCTTTCACTTTCAAGTAAAATAAATAACTTTTCTAAAAAAATAAAGAGAGCAGTTGGGGTGGGGAGCAGATTCTGAAGAACCTTGAAAATCAATGGAGAATTTGCACTTGATCTCAGTGATGTGGGGATGTAAGCAGGTTTTGAGCTGTGTGTTCTGTCAGCCTTGGGGGGTGTAGGATGGTATCAGATGCCTGGATTTCCTTCAGCCTTCCACCCAGTCTCAGGGCTTTGATAACACCTACCCCAGCTGCAGAGAGGGGCCAGCGCTGAGGTGCAGCAGCTTAAAGTCACAACCTGCAGGGCTGACGTCCAGGTGGGCTCAAATTCAAGTCCTGGATGCTTCACTTCCAATCCAGCTTCCTGCTAATGCACCTGGGACAGCAGAGGAAGATGGCCCAAATGCTCAGGCCCCATCTTGCATGTGGGAGACCTGGAGGAATCTCTGGGCTCCTGGCTTCAGCCTGGCCCATCCCTGGCCATTGTGGCCATTTGAGAAGTGAACCAGTGGATGGAAGCTCTTTCTCTTTCTTGACTCTCCCTGAATCTCTCCCTCTCTAACTCTGACTTTCAAATAAATAGAGAAATCTAAAACAAACAAACAAACAAAACCCTGCCAAGGGTAGGATTCTCAGGGTAGGCCTAGTGCAGCAAAGCCTGGCTTAGGAATTATGGTCTTAGACTCCATCCAGGGTCCTGAGTTTCTGGTCCAGCCCCACCAGCAGGGATGTTTTTCTCTCTAGCCTCAGATGAATTTAGGGCAATTAGACTTCTTCCAGCTCTTTCCATCTAGGGATCTGTGGAATGTCTCTGGAGGCCACGGTCTATCCTGTGGCCCTCCCTGACCTGGCTTTGGAAGAAAAAGACCTCTTGTCTAAAATGGGCAATCTGGGCCTTTGACCCCAAGAGAGACACCATGGAGTTCTGAGAACTGTGACCTCCAGGCCTGGGACAATCCCAGGGACATTCTGGGCTCCAGCTGTCATGTGTGCTTGTGTGTGAGAGTTGTGTCCCATGAATGGTGGGTGGTGCTCCCTGGGAACTGGGCTGCAGTCCACCAGGAACCTCCCTCCTGACCTTCCCTACGGGTGGCTGGGGAGTTCAGTCTGTGTTGCAGCCAGGGAGGGCCCACTGCCCATGCCTGAAAATCAGCCCTCTAGGTCAGAGTGGGAGGATATGAATGGTTTGGGACTTGACTACAGGGAGAAGATTCAGGACGTCCTGGTAGCTGCTGGGAGAGATCAGGCCACTGCTCCAAAGCTTCCAGAGAGGCCACCACCATTCATAACATGAGAAAGTCCATACCTAGCCCAAGACTTTGCTACTAAGTCCCAACCCCCACTTGCCCACATGTGTCTTTTTTTCTAAATCTATTTAATCAAAAGGCTAATCAACAGAGAGAAAGACAAAGCTTCCATCTTCCATCTACTGGTTCACTCCCCAAATGCCTGCAACAGCCAAGGCTGGACCGGGCCACTTCTGGGTCTCCCACGTAGGTGGAGGGGCCCAAGCACTTGGGCCATCTTCCACTGCTTTCCCAGATGCATTAGCAGAGAGGTGGATTGGAAGTGGAGCAGCCGGGACTTGAACCGGTACTCATATAGGATTCTGAGGCTGCAGGCCTGGGCTTTAACCCACTGCGCCACGGTGCCGGCCCCCATTTGTCTTCTTAATAGTCCCTTCACTCCAGCCCTACCAGCCTCTTTCCCAAGAGCTGTCAACTTTCCTGCTTCTTTGTCTTCCTACTTTCTCATGTCATTAAAATCTTGGTTGTGATTTTTTTTAAACCACCTTAATCACTTCCAAGTGTCCAGTTTGGTACTGTTGAGTACTGCACATTGTGGTTGCTGAGCAACAGAGCTTTTTCATTTTGCAAAACTACCGGTTAAACACTCAATTTCCTTTCCCTACCCCTGGGAACCACTGTTCTACTCTCTCTGTGACTTTGACTCCTCCGCATTTTTTTTCTTTTTAAGATTTATTTATTTATTTGAAAGGCAGAGTTACAGAGAGAAGGAGAGACAGATCTTCCATCTGCTGGCCTACTCCCCAAATGGCCGACAGCCAGGAGCCAGGAGCCTTCTTTGCATCTCCCACGTGGGTGCTGGAGCCCAAGGACTTGGACTGTCCTGTGCTGCTTTCCCAGACACATCAGCAGGGAGCTGGGTTGGAAGTGGAGCAGCCAGGACATCAACCAGCACCCATATGGGATGCCAGTGTTGCAGGCCACAGCTTTACCCTACATGCCACAACACCTGCCGCTCCATGTGCTTAATGTAAGTGGAATCCTACAATCTCTTTGGGACTGCCCAATTTCATTTGGCATAATGTCCTGAAGGTTCATCCATGTTGTAGTGTGTGGCAGGATTTCTTTGCTTTTAGGGCTGAATATTAGTCCATTGTATATATGGAATGACTTCATAAAGTTGGTAGAAAATTATAATTAACAGATACGTTTATTTTGGTGCAAAAATCTTTGAAATCCATGTATAGTTTTTTCATAATATGCATTCTTCATGAGCTTTTTGAAGACCCCTCATATATGTACCATAGTTTATTAATTCATCCACTGGAGGAAATTTGGCTTGCTTTTACCTTGTGTTTCTCTAATGACTAATGATTTCTTTATAGGCTTGTTATCATTTGTGTGCCATCTTTGACAAAATGGTCACATCCTTTGCCAATTTTTAATTAGGTTATTTAATTTTTTGTTATTGAGTTATAGGAGTTCTTTATATGTTTTTAATATGAACTCTATCATATATATGATTTACAAAGTTTTTTGAAGATTTATTTATTTATATGGAAGGCAGAGTTAGAGAGATCTTCCATCTGCTGGTTCACTTCCTAAATGACTGCAACAGGCTGAAGCCGGGAGCTTCTTCTGTGTCTCCCATGTGGATTCAGAGGAACAAGCACTTGGGCCATCTTCTGCTTTCCCAGGCACAATCCAGCAGGAAGCTGAATTGGAAATAGAGCAGCCAGGACTTGAATTGGCACTTATATGGGATGCTGGCTTTACAGGTGGTGGCTTAACCTGCTGTACCACGATGCTGGCCCCCAAATCAGAGTTTCATAGAGCCATTTGTATACCCTTTTTTCTAGCAGTGTTATTTGCAATATCTAAGAGATGGAAGAAACGTCACAGACAGTATGAATGGGTGAGCAAAATGTGATCCATCTCCACGAGGAAACTTAATTCAGCCTTAAAATGGAGGGAATCCCATCACAGGTGCCAGTGTGCTTGAACCTGGAGAACACTGTGCTAAGTGAAATAAACCAGACCTAGAAAGACTAAGCCTGTCTGCTTCCACTTACATTAGGTAATTAGAGTAGGGAAACCCATAGGAACAGAAAGTGGGATGGTGGTTGCCTGGGGCTCGGAGAAGGTGGAAAGTGGATGGAGTTTCAGTTTTGCAATATGAAAAGTTCTGAAGATGGATGATGACAGTAACACCCGTGAGTGTACTTCACACCATATGAACTGCACACTGAAAAAATAGTTTAGATGGTACTTTTGATGTATAAATATATATATTTATATATGTACATACATATATTTATATATGTATATATAAATCCATGTTTTTATATATACATATATAAATATATAAATCCTTTTTTTTTTTTTTTTTTTCAAAATGAGGGGGAGCTCCCTTACCGGCATGGGGGAGGCAATGTTTGTGACTGCTCTTGTCTGCATCAGATCTGTGGAAATCCCAGGCCTTTACCTCTGGGTGGGTGCCACTGAACAGAGAACAACAGAGCCAGATATCAGAGGGAGTGTCTGTACCCCCGCGGACAGAATTGCACCATTCTGCTGGGGCTGCTCGGAGGTGGGGAAGGCTGAGCTTCAGGGAGACTTCCTAGAGGAGGGGCTGGGTTCCTAGTATTTGTGGGATGGGTGAATTCCGGCCACTGGAAAGTCCCTGGCAGGCAAGTCGTTTCCAAGAAGGGGCAGTGTGCGGGTGGAAATTGCAGCTCAGCCTAGAGACCTTGTGATCGGCTCTGTCTGAATGTGGCTCATGGAGTGGTGAGCTCCCTGTCGATGGTGATACGCCAGGAGAGACTGGGCAACTTGCAGAGGAGATTCCTGCACGAAGTGGGGGTGGAGCCAGGGGTCTCTGAGGCCCTGTGCCTCTTGGATGTGATCCAATCCAGGCCTGTATAAAGGTGGCACCCAGGTCAGAGGGAAGGGGCAGGCAGGTGGGAAGCCTTGCCCCTAGCTCTCTCCTCAGTGACAGTAAAAGAGCTGTTGTCATTGACTCTGGGCCAAGCACTGGTAAATGCTGAATAGGTTGAATCCCAAATCCTTGTCCACCTCACTCCCGTGCGGTAGATGCTGCTATCATATGGGAAACATGGCCCAGGGGTGAAGTCACCCCGTACAGGTCAGCCAGTAGGTGGTGGGGCTGGAATTTGAACCCAGGCAGTCTGGCCAGAGCCCTCTGTGCTAGATGGAAATCCCCCAAGTAGGCCTCTCCCTGCCGCCCCACCCCTGGCAGCCCATTCCTGGGAATGTATTTAACTGCTGTTGCCTGCTGCTGTCCATGACTCAGCATTGCCCCCTCCCTCTGGGGGCTTTACAACCTCAGTGCTGGCTCTTCTGAGGAGCCAGACCAAGCTGCTTGGGTCCCAGGATCTGGAGGCAACATTGACCTTGACTGGGAACCAGGCTGCACGCCACTCAACACCTCCCTTCTCCCATTAAAGCGGATCTTTGTTGTAAGTCTCTTCAAGGGCTCAAGGCCTTTGCTGTAGCTGTTGAGTTCCTTTTGCCTTTTTGGCAACTGCGTTTTCCAGCCCAACTCTGGGTACCAAGACCTTGTCCGCGTGATTCTCTCTGTCCAGCTCCAGGCTAGCACCTCACTGGCAGTGAGCACCATCCCCAGTGGTGCTGGCTTTGGCTGGCCTCAGATGCGAGGCAGGATTACAACCATGTTTATAGCTGTGGTGGATGAAGCCTGCGAAGTCACCAGTTTATTCAGAACAACCCAGTGAACTGGGGCAGCCTTCACAGAGGGCGAAGGTGCCGGGGAGCTGTCATGTCCCTCTGTGCTAAGCCCCAGTCTCCTGGGTTCACTGAGAGCCCAAGCAGTGAAGTATGGTTGTTAGCCCCATACTGCAGAACAGGAAACTGAGTCAGGGAGGCTGTGTTGCACTCAGCAGCCTGAGGGGTTTTCTTCTCCCTGCTCTGCCCTTGAGGTTCTATTGTTTGCTGAGGCCCTTACCACTGCCCTGGGGAGGAAGGGTCTTTGTAGTGCTATGCTCAGGGGCTCCCTCAAGGTCCCAGATTGGAAAGGGATACCCTGGGACAGTGGGGTGGTCCTCTGAGCCCCCCTTGCACTTCAGGTTCCTTCCCTCTGCTGCAGTGGGCATGGGCTCTGTAGGCCATCTCCTTGCCTCCTTGGAGGGGCAGTCTTAGGCCTCGGTGACACTGGTGATGCACAGAGGCTGGCATGAGCTTGGGCTGGGCCAGGTGTTTTCCCACAGGCAGGAAAGCCTCCCAGAGAGGGTGGCTTCTGACCCTGCTCAGCACCATTTCCATTCCCCACCACCTCCTAAGGGGTGATACCAAGGCCACTCCTTTCTTTGTTCATGGAAATCATGTAGGCGACATAATTTCTGACTCAGCAGTGAGTTCTGGAATCCTTAACCCTGTAAGATGTGACTCTTAGTCCTGGGTCAGGTGTTGTTGTTGTTGTTGTTGTTGTTTAAATAAAGATGTATTTTATTTATTTGAAAGGCAGCATTAGGGAGAGAGACAGAGAGAGCGAGATCTTCCATCCACTGGTTCATTCTCCAAATGGCCGCAACAGCCAGGGCTGGGCCAGGCCACAGCCAGGAGCCAGGAGCTTCTCTTGAGTCTCCCATGAGGGTGCAGGGGGCCAAGCACCTGGACCATCTCCTGCTGCTTTGCCAGCAGCATTAGCAGGGAGCTGGCTTGGAAGTGAAGCAGCCAGGACTGGAACTGGTGCCCATGTGGGATGTTAGTGTTACGGGCGGCAGCTTTACCTGCCACACTGCAGCACTGGCCCCTGGGTCAGGTGTTAGAGAGGTGGATCTGAGGCTCAAACCATGGACGGTCTGTTTCAAAGCCCATAACAAACACTGAATAGTTTAATTTTTAAAATGCTTCTTAGAACATTCTTCCCCGTCCCCAATTTTTTTCCTTCATTTTATTTGACAGCAAGAGAAACAGAGAGAGAAAGAGACAGATAGAGAGACTCTAATCTTCCAACTGCTGGGTCACTCCCAAAATGGACAAAACAGCTGGGCCTGAAGTCTGGAGCCAGGAATTCCATCTGGGTCTCCCATGTGGGTGGCAGGGCCCCACGTACTTGAGCCATAACTGCTGCCTCCCAGGGTGCACATGAGCAGGAAGCTGGAGTCAGGATCCAGAGCAGGGAATCGAACCGAAGTATTCTGATGTGATACGTGGACATCTTCACTGGTAGGCTAATGTCTGTTTCCAGTATTGTGTTTCAAAATTTTAAAAATGTATTTGAAAGGCAGAGTTGGGGAGGGGGAGGGGGAGGGAGGAAGAGAGGAGAGAGGAGAGAGAGAGAGAGAGAGGGAGAGAGAGAAATTTTCCTTTCATTGGTTCACTCCCCTAATGGTCTCATCAGCCAGGACTGGGCAGGTTGAAGCCAGGAGTCTGTAACTCCAACTGGGTCTCCCAGGTGGATGCAGCGGCACCAGGACTTGGGCCATCTTTTGCCACTTTCCCAGGCACATTATCAGGAAGTTGAATTAGAAGTGGAGCAGCTGGTACTCCAGCCATCACCCACATAGGATGCTGGAGTTGCAGGCAGCTGTCCAGCCTGCTGCACCGTTAATACCAGCCCCGCAGAGTTTAAAAAATTCAAAGGATACGGATCGGCTTACAGTGGAGAGTAGTTTCTCCCTGCATATTCCATACCCTAGGCCGCTGAGACCACGTTTTTATGGGTCCTTCCAGAGATTGTATGTACATTTTCAAGCTCATGGATTTGTGATTCATTTACTCTGAGCCAGTCACAGAAGATGGGGCAAAGAATAAAACAGTGCTCTGCTCCCCTAGAGCACCACCAGTTAGCACCACCAGCTGTCATATCTGATCCTTACAAGAGCACTGCCTGCAGGTTTGATTATCCCTGTGGAGAGGCCAAGGGCAGGAGGAGGACTCTCCAAGGCCTCGAGCAGTACAGGCTGATCCTACCAAGAGCTGGGGCAAGCTGGTGCTGCTCAGGGCCAGAGGAAACGGCTTCAGGAGGGAAGGGCTTCTTTCCAGGGCCTGTGGGTGGAGACGAGGAGTAGGTAAGGAGGCGGCCTTGGGAGGCTTCCAGGCCAGTAGGGTGCAGATTCATATCAGAATAGAGATTTGAGGCCTTGGATGCCCTCCAGACAGGTGGCTGTATTTTAATGTCTTAGTTTTGTTTCCTTTCTAGTTTCTTGGCGACGTTCTTTTTGGGGGAGAGCCTGACTTCAGGAGAAATGGGATTTGTGGGAGTCCATCTGGGCTGTCCAGTCGCAGTGAGGGTGCAGCTTTTATTGTCTGTGTGTGCCACGCATGAGTGATCAGAGCTTACCACTGCCGGCACCCCGGGTTGGTAACTGCACATTTCCTCCCCATCTGACAGATGAGAAAGCTGAGGTTCTGAAACCAGCCCTGGGCTTGTGCTCACAGCACTTTCTTGCCTCCACAGGTACCTGGGACCCAACACACAGACACATGCAGTAGGGTCCTTGTCCCCAGCTCAGCACGTTGGTGAGCGATCCGCTCAACCACTCAGGGAGCACCTGCTGCTGAGCTGAGTCTTGTCCTCCTGTAGGGCTTTTGAGTGATTCCTTGGCTCCCACCTTCCCAAGGGGCAAGTCTGTGGGCCATTTCTGAACAGATTGCCTCTTAGGGGTCAGGCAGTTTTATGCCGAGTAGAACCAGTCCAGAAAAATCGGAGTTTGTTTTTTTGTTTGTTTGTTTGTTTGTTTTTACCAATAAGCACATTTCAGACCTATGTGTCCATTACCACATGCATCTCTTTAATTCCAAAAGGCAGGAAGTGTTGCCTGTTTTATTGAGTCAGAGACACAATTCTTTATATGGCTGTCCCTCCCAGAATGGGTTGCTCAGGCCTTGAAGGAGCAGTTCTTTTTCTTTTTCTTTTTTTTTAAACATTACTTACTTTGTTTTTTTTAGTTATTTGTTGGAAAGGCAGAGTAACAGAGAAAGAGATCTTCCATCTACTGCTTCGTTCCTCAAATGCTGGCAAGGGCCATGACTGGGCCAGACTAAAGCCAGGAACCAGGAACTCCATCCGGATCTCCCATGTGGGTGTCAGGGGCTCAAGGCCTTGGACCATCATGCACCGCTTTTCCAGTTACAGTAGCAGGAAGTTGGATTGGAAGGAGGGCAGCCGAAACAAACTGGCACTCATATGGGATGCTGGAGTCACAGGCAGTGGCTTAACTTAACCCACTTTACCACAATGCTGGCCCCTTGAAATTTTTTTTTTAAATGTTGTAACAAGCACTGGAGTTGTGGCATAGCGGGTAAAACTGCCACCTGTGATGTCAGCATCCAATGTGGATGCTAGTTCGAGTCCCAGCTGCTCCACTTCAGATCCACTCCCTGTTAACATTTCTGGAAAAGTGGTGGAGGATGGCCCGAGTGCTTGGGCCACTGCACCCACATGGAAGACCCAGAAGAAGCTCTGGGCTCCTGGCTTTGGCTTGGCACAGCGCTGGCCATTGCAGCCATTTGGGGAATGAACCAGGGGATGGAAGATCTCTCTGTCTGTCTCTCCTTCTCTTTCTGTAACTACTTTTCAAAGAACAAAAAATAAATCTTTAAAAAATATCTTAACAAACTAATGTAAGATTAATAGCAAGAGCTTTGTGATTAGACATCCAGCTTCAACCAACCACAGATTGAAAATATTAAAAATAGCCAGCACCGTGGCTCAATAGGCTAATCTTCCGCCTGCGGCGCCGGCACACCAGGTTCTAGTCCCGGTCGCTCCTCTTCCAGTCCAGCTCTCTGCTGTGGCCCCGGATTGCAGTGGAGGATGGCCCAAGTGCTGCACCTGCATGGGAGACCAGGAGAAGCACCTGGCTCCTGGCTTTGGATCAGCGCAGTGCACCGGCCGCAGCGGCCACTGGAGGGTGAACCAACAGCAAAGGAAGACCTTTCTCTCTGTCTCTCTCTCTCACTGTCCACTCTGCCTGTCAAAAAAATAAAAAAATAAAAAAATTTTTAAAAAGAAAATATTAAAAATATTGTATCTGAATGGAACATATGTAGATTTTTTCTTATTGTCCTTATTCCCAAAACAGTACTGTGAAACTGCAAATTTACGTAGTTTTTACATTGTAGTCAGTATTATAAGTAATCTAGAGATGATTACATTTATGGGAGGATGTGCATGGGTTATAGGAAAATAATATACCATTTTTTTTTTAAAGATTTATTTATTTGAAAGCAGAGTTACACAAAGAGAGGAGGGGCAGAGAGAGAGAGAGAGAGAGTTCTTCCTTCCATTGGTTCACTCCCCAATTGGCTGCAACAGCCGGAGCTTCTTCTGTGTCTCCCACATGGTGCAGGGGCCCAAGGACTTGGACCATCTTCTACTGCTTTCCCAGACCATAGCAGGGAGCTGTATTGGAAGTGGAGCAGCTGGGTCTCAAACTGGCACCCATATGGGATGCCAGTGCTTCAGGCCAGGGCGTTAACCCGCTGTACCACAGAGCCGGACCCAAATAATATACCATTTTAAAAGCTTGCAGTTGTTTGAAAGGCAGAGAGCCAGAAAAAGGGTGGACCTTTGGCATGTGAATAAGGTGTCGCTTGGGATGCTGGCATCCCATACCAGAGTGCTTGGATTCAATTCCTGGCCCCACTTTTCCTTCCAGCTTCCTGCTCATGTGTACTCTGCGAAACAGAAGGTGATAGTTCATATACTTGCGTCCCTGCCACTCATGTGGCCTGGCCCAGCTCTGGCTGTTGCAGGCATTTGGGGAGCGAGCCAGCTGATGGAAGATCTCTGTCTCTCAGCCTTTCACATAAAATGAAAATAAATACAAGTTGGGGAGAGGGAGAAACAAACACCACAAGGGAGAGTCAGTAACAATAACCAAACAGGGAAGCAGGAAGCTACTGTGCATTATTCCTCATGTGGAAAAAAGTAAAAAGCCCTCAATGGGAATGTTATGCAGCTTCAAAAGCTGTGGAGAGGCCGGCGCTGCGGCTCACCCGGCTAATCCTCTACCTGCGGTGCCGGTACTCCGGGTTCTAGTCCCGGTTGGGGCACCGGCTCTGTCCCAGTTGCTCCTCCTCCAGTCCAGCTCTCTGCTACGGCCTGGGAAGGCAGTGGAGGATGGCCCAAGTGCTTGGGCCCTGCACCCACATGGGAGACCAGGAAGAAGCACCTGGCTCCTGGCTTCAGATTGGCCATTTTGGGGGTGAACCAACGGAGGGAAGACCTTTCTCTCTGTCTCTCTCTCTCACTGTCTAACTCTGCCTGTCCAAAAAAAAAAAAAAAGCTGTGGAGAAAGGTGAGTGTTGGTTTAGTTGCTGCGTGGGACTCCTGCGTCCCATATTAGAGTTCCTCATTTGAGTCTGGGCCACTCTGCTGTTCCAGCATCCTGCTAAGGTGCATCCTGGGAGGCACTGGATGAAGGCTTACGTGCCTGGATCCCACCACTCTTGTGGGAGGCTGTGGCTGAGTTCTGGGCTTCTGGCATTGGTCTGGTCTAGCCATGGCTGTTATGGGCATTAGGAGAGAAAACCAGCAGATAGAAGATCTATCTCTGTCTCTCTGCCTTTCAAATAAAAGAAATGAATTTAAAAAAAATTAAAAAGGATGTGGAGAGATTTTCCTGAGTGATGTTATTATTGAGAAAAATAAGAAATAGGGATGTATATTAATTCAATCCCATTTTTGTTAATACTTTTTATTTATTTGAGAGTCAGAGACTGATTTTGTGTTGGTTCACACTCTAAATGCCCTCAACAGCTGGGGCTGGACAAAAATGAAGCCAGGGGTCCAGAACTCAATGTGAGGCTCCCACATCAGTGGCAGCAACCCAATCACTTGAGCCATCACTGCTGGCTCCCAAGGTCTGCATTAGCAGAAAACGGGAGTCAGGAGACACAGCCGGGAATTAAACCCAGGTGCTCCAGTGTGGAGTTGGGCACTTTAACCTCTAGGCTAAACACTCACTTCTGATTCCACTTTTATAAAGCAAATAGCTCCAAATGACCCAAAACACCATCCTTGTATCCATGTGTCTGTGTTTTAGGTGGATATGTGAGCATGAAGAGAAGTAGCCAAGCCTTCACATCACAGTGCCTTGTCTGGGGTTGCAGGGGAAGGAAGAAAGAAGAAGCAGAGAGAGGGGAGAAAGGAGAGAGAGCTAAAAATATCTACAACACTCAGCATGCCTGCTTGGATCCTATTATTGAAAGATATTTGTCTCTGCATGTTTGTGTCTGCAAGATAAAAAAAATAGAATCCTGAATTGTAGTGGGAGGAAAAAAAAAGCACATTACAGAATTATATCAATATGGTAATTTGATTGCATTAAAAACAAACGGGCAAACTTTCTATGTGTAGGAGGGTACTTCAAAAATTTTGTGAAAAGAAGTGAAATTAAAAGATAAGTTTGGGGGCCAGCATTATGGCATAGCAGTTCAAGCTGCTGCCTGTGATGTCCGTATCCCTTATAGGTGCCAATTTGAGTCCTGGCTTCAGCTTGGCCCTACCCTGGCTGTTTTGGCCGTTTGGGGAATGAACCAATGAATGGATGGACAATCTCTGTCTCGTCTGTCCTCTCTCTCTGTAACTTTGTCTTTCAAGCAAATATATAAATTTTTTTTTTTTTTGACAGGCAGAGTAGACAGTGAGAGAGAGAGAGAGAGAGAGAGAGAGAAAGGTCTTCCTTTTTGCCGTTAGTTCACCCTCCAATGGCCGTTGCGGCCAGTGTGCTGCGGCTGACGCATCACGCTGATCCGAAGCCAGGAGCCAGGTGCTTTTCCTGGTCTCCAATGCGGGTGCAGGGCCCAAGGACTTGGGCCATCCTCCACTGCACTCCCTGGCCACAGCAGAGAGCTGGCCTGGAAGAGGGGCAACCGGGACAGAACCCGGCACCCCGACTGGGACTAGAACCTGGTGTGCTGGTGCCGCAAGGCGGAGGATTAGCCTATTGAGCCACGGCGCCGGCCTAAATAGATACATCTTAATTTAAAAAAAGGTAAACTTGGGGTCCAGTGCCATGGTACAATGTGTTTAGCCACTGCCTGCAGCACCAGCATCCCATGTGGGCGCCAGTTCGAGTCCTGGCTGCTCCATTTCCGATCCAGCTCCCTACCCGTACACCTGGGAAAGCAACAGAGGATGGCCCAAGTCCTTGGACCCCTGTACCCACATGGGACACTAGGAAGAAGCTCCTCTCTCTCTTTGTCTCTCCTTATCTCTCTCTTTGTAACTCTGCCTTTCAAATAAGCAAAGCTTAAAAAAATACAGAAATTTGTTTTGGTGCAACATTTTTTTTAAATCCATGCATGTTTTTTTCCATAATGCGCATTTTCCAAGAGCCCTTTGGATGCCCCCTAGAAACCCTGCTCATGTGTGTTAGTGTGACAAAGAGGACGAGAGGGATAGGTGTTGACTTCGGTGGTGTGAAAAGGCAAGAGTAGCCAGGACAGTGTGGGGAGAGTAGGTGGTCATTTCTGATGTTCTTGTAAGAGGAGAGTTGCAGAGTCACAAGTCCGAATCCCTGTATCACATTGTTTCACTTCTGCCAACACACTTTCACCGATCTGGGATGTGAGAAACAATGACAATTAAAAACAAACGTGAGTGCAGCCAGCAGAGGCCCTGAGTCAGCCCAGAGGCAGGGCCTGAGCCAGGAAGGAGGGCTGGGCTGGGAGAGGAGGCTGGTGACTGCCCTCCCCTCCGCCGCCCCCACCCCAGACCTTCTCTTTCCAAGTGGCTCTGGGGGCGTGTCATTACCCATGAAAAGACACCCCCAGCCTCCACTGTGGGCCTCCCTGCCATAATTAATTCACACAATGAGGCTCTGAGTTAGGTGCCTGGAATTCTAGGAGGGGAGGCAGATGGGGCAAACTCTGAATGAATGATTGATTCCACTATTCTGAAAGATGTTACAGAACAAAGACCCCCGCACCAGATCTGGGGAGTCCACTAGCCAGGCCTGGGAGGGACAGGGACGTCCCAGCCAGCATGCATGGAAAAGTCTTGAAGCCAAAGTTAGTAATGATGAGGCCAGCCCCGTGGACAGAGCCTCTGCTGGCCAAAAGTTTGAAACAAAGCTGCTCTGTTCCCCAAGAATTCCACTTTGCTCATTGTTCTCTGCTAGGGACATTCCTGAATTAGTGAAAAGGCAACTGGTTCGGCCCGAGTCCCTGGCAGTTGATCGGCTGTACCCAGGGTCTAGACCGGACGGCAAGAGCCAGGAAGCAGAAGGAGTCAGGCAAAGTCTGAGCCATCAAGGGGTCCCAGCTTGGCACCAAGACACAGAGTGGATGCACAGGACACGGGAGTAGGTAAAGGGAGAAGGGGACCAAGGGCCTGGGGCACAGAGAGGGCAGCACCCCTGGAGAGGGGCAGCTGGGACAGAGGGGAGGCAGGCATCTCCTGTGTCTCAGGGCCAAAGTGAGAGAATCTGAGTATGTGTGTGCATGCATGTGTGTACACGTGTGTGGGTGAGAGGGAGGGGGAAATGGGAGGAGGGGGAGAGGCCTCTGAGAGTCGGTGGGTGAAGGGGGAGGGTGTTCTGCTTATTAGTAACAGCAGATGCAAAGGGGCTGAGGTCAGATGGTGGTGGCTGCAGGGGCGGACATCTGACTCGCTGGGGATCCCAGGTCTGTGGAGCAGAGGATCATGGGAGTGGGGAGCTGTCCACCTTATGAGAAGCAGGGCTGTCCTGAGCCTCTTTGAGGATAGCAGTTCCTTGGGAGACTGAGAAGGGCAGAAGACCCTCCTCTTTCCAATGTGGGATAGCAACATCGCAAGTGGTGGCTTACCCTGCTGCATCACAATGTCAGTCCCCATTACAGCCATCTTTAAAGGTACAGTTTAGGGCCGGTGCCGCGGCTCACTAGGCTAACCCTCCGCCTTGCGGCGCCGGCACACCGAGTTCTAGTCCCGGTCGGGGCGCCGGATTCTGTCCCGGTTGCCCCTCTTCCAGGCCAGCTCTCTGCTGTGGCCAGGGAGTGCAGTGGAGGATGGCCCAGGTGCTTGGGCCCTGCACCCCATGGGAGACCGGGATAAGTACCTGGCTCCTGCCATCGGATCAGCGCGGTGCGCCGGCTGTGGCGGCCATTGGAGGGTGAACCAACGGCAAAGGAAGACCTTTGTCTCTCTCTCTCTCACTGTCCACTCTGCCTGTCAAAAAAAAAAAAAATAAAGGTACAGTTTAGTCACCTGACTGCCTTCACAGTGGCCATCACCACTGTCTAGTCACAGAGGTTTTCACCCTCTCCAACAGGAGCTCTGCCCACAACACAAGAGCTTCACACTCCCCACTCTCCCCAGACCCTGTAAACTTTATTTCACTTTCTGTCTTTATGAATTTGGCTAGTTTATTTACTTATTTATTTGAAAGTTGGAGTTACACAGAGATAGAAGGAGAGGCATGGGCCCATGCTGTGACGTAGCAGTTAAAGCCACTGCCTGCAGGGCCAGCATCCCATATGGATACCAGTAGAAATCTCGGCTGCTAAACTTCCTATCCAGCATTCTGCTGTGGCCTGGGAAAGCAGAAGAAGATAGCCCAAGTCCTTGGGCCCCTGCACCGGCGTGGGAGACCCAGAAGAAGCTCCTGGCTCCTGGCTTCGAATCGGTGCAGCTTCCGCCACTGTGGCCAACTGGGGAGTGAACCAATGGATGGAAGACCTCTCTCTCTGTCTCTCTCTCTCTCTCTCCATTGCATGTGCATCAATACTTCCTTTTTTTCACTGCTGAGTGTTATTCTCTCGTGTGGCTATACCTTAATAATTCTTACCCACTCACCTGCTGATGGGCTTTTGTGTTCTTTCCAGCTTTTGGTAAAGTATTTGGAATACAAATGATTTTTTTTTTTTGACAGGCAGAGTGGACAGTGAGAGAGAGAGACAGAGAGAAAGGTCTTCCTTTGCCGTTGGTTCACCCTCCAATGGCCGCTGCGGCCGGCGCACCGTGCTGATCCGAAGGCAGGAGCCAGGTGCTTTTCCTGGTCTCCCATGGGGTGCAGGGCCCAAGCACTTGGGCCATCCTCCACTGCACTCCCTGGCCACAGCAGAGAGCTGGCCTGGAAGAGGGGCAACTGGGACAGAATCCGGCACCCCAACCGGGACTAGAACCCGGTATGCCGGTGCCGCAAGGCGGAGGATTAGCCTAGTGAGCCACAGCGCTGGCCACAAATGATGTTTGTATGTTGATTTTTTTTTTTTTTGACAGGCAGAGTGGACAGAGAGAGAGACAGAGAGAAAGGTCTTCCTTTGCCGTTGGTTCACCCTCCAATGGCCGCCACGGCTGGTGTGCTGTGGCTGGCGCATCGTGCTGATCCAATGGCAGGAGCCAGGAGCTTCTCCTGGTCTCCCATGTGGGTGCAGGGCCCAAGGACCTGGACAATCCTCCACTGCACTCCCTGGCCACAGCAGAAAGCTGGCCTGGAAGAGGGGCAACCAGGACAGAATCCGGCACCCCAACCTGGACTAGAATCTGGTGTGCCGGTGCCGCTAGGCAGAGGATTAGCCTATTGAGCCTGGCGCCGGCCACAAATGATGTTTGTATGTTGATCTTTTAAAAAATATATTTATTTGAAAGGCAGAGAGAGAGAGAGAGACATGGATCTTCCATCCACTGGTTAACTCCCCAAATGACCTCAACAGCCCGTCTGGGCCAGGCCAAAGCCAGGAGCCCAGAACGCCCTCTGGTTTCCCATGTGTGTGGTAGGGACCCATGTACTTGGGCCATCATGTGCTGTTGCTCCAGATGCACTAACAGGAGGCTGGATCAAAAGGAGAGGAGCTGGGACTTGAACTAGCACTGTAATGTGGGTGCCCCACTGCACCACAATACCTACCCCGTATGTTGAAAAAAAAATTTTTTTTTCTTTTAAGATCCATCTATTTATTTGAAAGGCAGAGTTAGAGGGGCCTAAGCACTTGGGCCATCTTTTGCTTGTTCCCAGGCACATTAGCAGAGATCTGGATCAGAAGTAGAGCAGCCAGGACTCAAACTGGTGCGCAGATGAGATGCCAGTGCCACAGACAACTTTACTGGCTATGCCACAGCGCAGGCCCTGTATGTTGGTCTTGTGTCCTGCAACCTTGCTGAATTCATTTAAGAGCTTTAAGAGGATTTTCTACATTGATGGCCCTGTCATCTGGAAATAAAAAGTTTTGCTTCTTCCTGTCCGGTATGCACAGCTCATCTCTTCTTGCCTTGCGCTGGCTGGAATCTCCAGTACAATGCTGAATGGAAGTGTTAAGAACAGACACCCCAACCTTTATTCATTTATTTACTTTCATTGTATTTGAAAGGCAGACAAACAGAGAGATCTGCCATCAGCTGGTTCACTCCCCAAATGTCTGCAACAGCTGAATAGGGGCCAGGCTGAGGCCAGGAGTGTGGCGCTCAATGTGGGTCTTCCTTGTGGGTGCCAGAGCCCGCACACACTTGAGCTGTCACCTGCTGCCTCCCAGGGTGGCAGAAGGAAGCTGGGTTGGAAGTGGAGCCAGGATTTCAGCTAGGCACTCAGTGTGGGATGCAGATATCCCAAGTGGCAGCTTAACCACTGCACCAAATGCCTGACGGACACCCCCACCTTGTCTCCATCTTAGCTCGAACTCTTCCACAGACGCCCCTTTGCAGGTTGAGGAAGTTCCCCTGCGTTCATAATTCGCTGAGGTTTTTTTTTTTTTTTTAAGATTTTTATTTATTTATTTGACAGGTAGAATTACAGACAGTGAGAGAGAGAGAGAGACAGAGAGAAAGGTCTTCCTTCTGTTGGTCACTCCCCAAATGGCTGCAAAGCCAGAGCTGCGCCGATCCGAAGCCAGGAGCCAGGTGCTTCTTCCTGGTCTCCCACGCGGGTGCAGGGGCCCCAGCACCTGGGCCATCTTCCACTGCCTTCCCGGGCCACGGCAGAGAGCTGGACTGGAAAGGAAGCAACTGGGACTAGAACCAGCGCCCATTCACTGAGTTTTTATCAGGAATTAATAATGGATTTTGTCAAAAGATTTTTTTCTGCCCCAGCTGAGCCACTCCAGGGAGCCTTGGGCTGACTGGGGTGTGCAAGCAGCAGATCCCCACAAGGTGCACCCATGGGGGCCTCTGCTGTCCACTCTCTTTCCTGGTGTCGGGGAGCAGGGGCAGGGGCGGGAATGGGGCACAAATGTCCCCTGGCCTGGGTTCGGTTTGTAATATGCGTGTTTGAGCACATTGGCTCCAAGGCTGGTGCTGCCAGCAACGTGGTGAAGCTGGCGTGATCACTGTGTCCATCTCAGGGACCTGTGAGTGGGGGAGGCTCAGATCTATAGCAGAATGGGAACCCAGACGCCCTGGATGTCTTGGGAGTTTTGCACCTCTCCCCAGGCTGATGCCAGCTCTGCCTCTATGTTGAGGTATAGGAGCTGAGCAGGGGACCAGGAGGGGAGGGAGAAATCAGACAGCCGAGGACCATCTCTCCTTCCCCATCCTGGCCTGGGCCCTGTTTTCCTCTGATTGCAGGTGCCAAGTATATAAGTGACCTGGTTCTCCTTCTCTATGGCATTTCAGTGTCTGCCACGAAGTCCAAACCATTCACACAGATATTATTTGCCAGATGTCATAGAGTCCCCTGTGTGCCAAGCTGGTGTTAGGCTCTGCCCCCTGGGGAGACAGGCGCACATGGACACCCTGGGGAGGAATCAGTGTGCCCTTGTGTTGTACAGAAGGTGACACAGGGGACGTGATGTGATAGGAGTTGTCCTAGCGGAGTCAGGGGAGGCATCTCGGAGGAGGTGATATCTGGGTTGACAGTAACAAACCGGCAGTCGTCTGGGTGGAACATTCCAGGGAGAGGGAAGCCAAAGCGCTCTAGGAGGAGGCGGCTGACTTGCGCAGGGACTGGGGGTGGGACGCCCATGCCAGCAGTCAGGGCCGATTCCAACTGCAGATTCCAGGATTCTTCTGGGAATGAAAAAATGCTTGTGTTCTTCCCTCCCATTCTCACTTGTGGTTTTTGGAGGCCTCTTGTTTAGAACCACATTTGAGGGGCTCTCAGAGCTGGAAGAAAGGGCTGGCACCAACCAGCTCCCGGTGTGGCGCCCATGTCATGGCTGTTGCTGCAGAGTGGTAGGCTCCTGGTCTTCTCTGAGCCACCTTGCTGAGGGGGGGTCAATTCTCTCCACACCCCCTGGTGCAAAGCCTGGCCTCTCTGCCTCAAGGTGGACCGATGACACCATGGTGCTGTTTAAAAACAGGAAATAGGGGTGGGCATTGTGCAGCAGGTTAAGCATCCCATACTGGAGCACTGGGGTTGGAGTCCCAGCTGTTCCACTTCCGATCCAGCCCTCTGCTGGTGCACCTGGCAAGGCAGCGGAAGACGGCCCAAGTGCTTAGACCCCTGCCACCCACGTGGGAGGTCTGCATGGAGTTCCTGGCTTGAGCATGGCCCGGCCCTGGCCATCGTGGCCTCTTGAGGATTGAACCATCAGGTGGAAGCTCTTTGTCTTTCCCCCTGTCTTTGTCACTCTACCTTTCAAATAGATAAACATTAAAAAAAAAAAAAAAAAAAAAAAAGGAGGTAAGTAAAAATGACAAAATGACAAAATGAGTACCCTTCCCCGTCCTGTGTCTCTGGCTCTCTCCCAGGTTTCTGCTGGGGGCCCTGACCATAGATCACAGGAAACAATTTCCTTATCGCAGGCGCTGCTTCTTGGGTGGCCTCAGACTGTTTGGGGCCCTGCATTTTGTGGTCTAGAATTTGGGGTTCGGGGATCACAAATCTGAGTGGTCCCCGAGGGTTGTCTCTTCCAGCTCCAAGAATCTGTGATTTACTCAAATCACACAGCAACTTAGTGGCAAAGCCAGGCCCACAAACCACTCACAGCCTGAAGGCACTGGGGGCTGAGATTTGGGAGGCTGGGTACCCACCTGTGAACGTGGCTCAGGTATCAGAGTCCACGCTGTGCTTTCCCAAAAGCTATGTCCCCTGAGCTCGGGCAAGGTCCTTCTGCCTTCATTACCCTGGAGACCTGTGATTGCTGAATTCCACACCCTTCCCTCTATTAGAGTAATTACCCTAACCTGTGAAAGTTTGGCAGCTCAGCGCCTCCGAGGGACAGGCAGCCTGAAAGGAAGTTCCTTTGTAACCCCGGTAAGTCTAATTTAGTAGACTGTTAGCATGTTAGAGTGAGTTGGAAAAAAATGCATGGGGTGAAAATCTGGAAGTTTTGGGGGTCATGAGAGAGCCCAGCCATATATGAGGCGACTCCTCCGCACTTCAAGCTCCGCTCCCCCACCCTCATTTCGGCTTCTCCTCCCCCCCATCAGATCACACATGTTCAGAGGCACTCTGCAGCTGAGTCTGACAAGTGAACCAGGTATTTGGCCTAGAGATTAAGTCCTTGGCAGGGCAGGTGATTCAGCCAAAGAAATGCCTTTGCCGAAAGTGCGTTTTGGGAAAGAACAGCCTGGCGGAGTGGACGAGGCTTCCTGACAAGGGCTCACTTCTCAGAAGAGGCAGTAAGCTCCCACGCTGTCTCCCGGAGCTCGGCCTCACTAGCTGGCTCCGGAAGCTGTGTGCAGGGATCTGGGACGTGAGCAGGGAAGACACTCATGAGGGACAGTAGCCATGCTGCCCAGGGCCTCTGTGGGTCTCCACCATGACTGTCCAAGTAGCCTTGAGCAAGGCACCATTTCCTCTTCAGTAAAATGACTGGAGTCTGTTCCCGACCTTGGTCCCGAGGTGTGGTCTGCACCCCAGCAGTATCTACAACACCCTGGAGATTGTTAGAAACACAGAGTCCTGCCTCGGGTTCTCTGAGGCAGAATCCATGTTTCAGCAAGAGTCCAGGGGACTTGTTTCCACAGTTTGAGGGGCCCTGCTCTGGCCACAGCAACTTTAATGTGGTTCTTTTAAAATAATTTTGAGGGTCAGAAAGAGGGAGGAGAGAGGGAGAGAGAAAGTGAAAGTCTCAGCCATTAGTGCCCTATCCAAATGCCTGCAATGGCAGGGGTGGGCCAGGCCAAAGCTGAAAGCAGGAACCCATCAATGCTACCTTCCCAGGTCTGTATTAGTAGGAAGCTGGAATCAGGAGCAGAGCCAAGACTCGAACTCAGGTACTGTAATATGGGATGTGGGATCTTAACCTCTAGGCTGAATATCTGGTTCACTCTCCAAATGCCTGCAAAAGCCAGGGCTAGGCCTGGCCAAAGCCAAGAGCCAGGAACTCAATCTGGGTTGTCTACATGAGCGTAGGGACCCAAGTACTTGGGCCATTACCTGCTACCTCCCAGGGTGTACGGTAGTCGGAAGCTTGAATTGGGAGTGGAGCCGGGACTCAAACCTAGGCAGTGAGTGTCCCGAGCACTGTTCCACCTGCTCTGCCGAATGCCCACGCTTCAGATACACATCTTGGACCAGCATCACCTGGGAGAAGCTTGAGAGGGATGCAAGCTCATATGCCCCAGGCCTACTGAATCACGGTGGAGGGCGTGGCGCAGGAGCCGGTGCCTTCGCAGCCCCTCCTGGTGAGAAGCCAGGCTGCTCAGGTCTGACATGGTCTTCAGCTGAGGCGTGGCCGGGAGCAGCTGCTCAGTGCCCAGCCTGTGCTAGGCCGCCGGGAATTGCCCACACGCGTGTACCTCCCAGCGATCCCCTCACCTGTGCTCTGCCCAGGAGAGAAGTGAGGCTTCAGGGAGAGGTTAAGTGCGTTGTCCAAGCTCCTTCTCTCTTGCCAGTATTATGGCAGTAATACCAACATAAGGTGTTTCTGGTAAATGCCAGCCAGTGAGCTACTACTGATAATAAAACTCCTCATCAGTGTTTCATGTTGCTGATTATCGGTGACAAAGTTCTGCTGGCACGGAAGCTGGGGGCTCAGGGACTCAGGGCTGCAACTCTTCATTTGTAGTTTAATGTTTGACTAGATAGTATTCATACGGCTCAGTCACCATTTAATAAAGAACTCTCGTGAGACGCTTTCTTCCCACACCTGTCCTCGAACCAGCCAGTCTCCATCCTTGCCAGGTGACTATTTTTAGTTTATTGCGTCTATTCTTATTAAAGCTGATCATTGGGAAAGCTGAGGAATCTCATAAATTGTTTCCCCCTGATCTCTGGACTTGCAGATATATGCATTTTTCCAACTTTACCTCCCTGACAAAAAGTCCACCAAGGGGCCGGCATTGTGGCACAGTGGGTTAAGCCACCGCCTCAACACCGGCATCCCATATGAGTGCTGATGTAAGTCCCGGCTGCTCTATTTTTGATCCAGCTCCCTGCTAATGTGTCTGGGAAAGCAGCTGAAGATAGTTCAAGTATGTGGGCTCCCCCAGATGGAGTTCAAGGCTGCTGGCTTCAGCCTGGCCTAGCCCAGGCTGTTATAGCCATTTAGGGAGTGAACAAGTAGATGGAAGATTATTTCTCTGTCTTCCCCTTTTTCTCTCTGTAACTCTGTTTTTCAAATAAATATTTCAAAGAAAAAGTCCACCAAATTCAGATTTATTTGGGTTCACAAGCATCTTTGTATAAAGATACACTGTCTTAGAGGTGTCTAAGCTGCCACTCTTTTTTTTTTTTTTTAAGGATTTATTTTATTTATTTGAAAGACAAAGTTACAGAGAGAGGCAAAGACAGAGAGAAAGGTGTTCCATCCACTTGTTCACTCCTCATAGGGCTACTGTGGCTGGAGCTGAGCCAATAGAAAGCCGGGAGCTTCTTCTGGATCTCCCATGTGGATGCAGGGGCCCAGGACTTGGGCCATCTTCTGCTGCTTTCCCAGGCACATTAGCTGGGAGCTGGATCGGAAGTAGAGCAGCCAGAACTCGAACTGGCACTCAAATGGGATGCCAGTGCTGTAGGCTGGGGCTTTAACCCACTGTGCCACAGCACTGGCCCCAGAAGCTGCCACTCTGTCTTACTTTAATGCAAATTATTCTGATAGAGTCTGTATGCAGGTACTAGCATGTACGAAAATGTATGCAAAATGCTTTTCCAATCCCCACTGCACGCTGTTTTGAGAAAACGCACACTCCCCCAGCCTTACTTCTTTGACTGAGGGCGTCGCCCTGTGCTGGATGGTGTGCTGCACGGCCGTGTTGTTTTCAGTCTGCTATCTCAGAGGCTGCTGAGATGACCTGGCAACTCTGGTGTTTTGCAGATGTGTATCACAGGTGCAAGATAAAATTTCAGAAGCAGTTAGCTAGGCATCTGCATCTGTAATTTGGAGAGAGATTGCCAGTTTGCACCCCATAGGATTAATACGGAGGTGCACCCACATCAGCTTTGGATGAGAAGTTGCTGTTTTCCCACGTTATCACCAATACATTGTCATTGTTGGCTTTCTACCCATCTGACAGATGAAGAGCAGTCACTCAATGCACCCTTTTTTTAAGATTTATTTATTTGTTTGAAAGGCAGAGTTACAGAGAGAGAGGGAGAGACATATATCGAAAGAGATTTTCCATCTGCTGGTTCAATTCCCAAATGGTTGTAATGGCCCAAACTGTGCCATACTGAAACCAGGAGTCAGGAACTTCTTCCAGGTCTTCCATGTGGGTACAGGGGCCAAGTACTTGGGCCATCTTTTGCGTCTTCCCCAGGTGCATTAGCAGGGAGCCGGGACACAGGTGAAGCAGGTGGTACTTGAACCAGCACCCACCTGGGATGCCGGCCCCGCAGACGGCAGCTTAACCCTCTGTTCCACAGCACCAGCTCCAGTCTATAACACTTTTAAAGATCATTTCTATTTCTTCTCAGTGGTCATCTTACTGATATTATTTGCTTATTTCAAAAACTGGATAGCTGGGCTTTTCTGTTTTCTGGAAGCCATTTGAATATTGGGATTTAGCCTTTAAACTTTGATACAAATTGTGTCCAATATAGCGTTTCTTATTTATGGACTCTTTTTAGACTTAAAAGAAGATTTATGTATTGTTTAGTTGAAAGGCAGCTCAACACACAGAGAGGGACAGAAAAAGAGATCCTCTACCCAATGGTTCACTCCCCAAATGACCACAATAGCCAGAGCTGGGCCAGGCTGAAGCCAATAGCCAGGAACTCTTATCTGGGTCTCCCACATTGGCAGGGGTCCAAGCACTTGGACCATGACCTACCGCTTTCTCAAGATACATTAGCAGGGAGCTGGACTGGAAAAGGGGCAGCCAGGACTCAAACCAGCTCACTCATATGGGGTGCTGGAGTTGTAAGCAGTAGCTTAACTCACTGCACCACTATGCTGGCCCTGATTGATTGATTGATTGATTGATCTGATGCCATCAGATTTATCAGTCTTTGCATTTGTGACTTCATAGTGTTGAATCATAGGCTCACAGAGCTTCCCCTCTCTCAGATGACAGTATATGCCTGTTTCCTTCTGTTATCTTACATTCAAAGTTTGATCCATTTGGAATTTATCCTGATGCATGCGTCCTGGCGCATGCTCAGCCTATTTCTTTCCAGATGGCTCCCTTTTCTCTGCTAAATCGAGAAGCTATTTTATCATAAGCTGTTTCTCGCAGGCTCTCTTCACTACATATATTTGGGTCTATTCCAGAACTTGCTATTCTTTGCCGCTGGCTTCTCGATTCAATTTCATTCATGTTCCCACTGTTTTGTTAAAGTTTATAATATTTTAAAAATATCTTCTAATATGTGGAAGCGCTACTCCCCTTATTTTTTGAGTTTTTTCAGACTATTCTAATTTTTCCATTTGAGCATTAAAATCTAATGTCTAGTTACACACACGTATATGCTGGTGTTTTAACTGCAGTTGCTATAAGAAAAATGAAAGTGTAACACATACAGAGAAAAGTTAATACATTTCAAGTACATAGCTTGGAGAGTTATCACAAAGTGAACACACCCTTGGAACCATCACTCAGGCCTGGCAATAGATGCTGGCAGCATGTAGAAGCCCCCTCAGACTCCCAACAGGTACCCAGGTACCCCGCCTTCCTCCCAAAAAGTAACTGTCATCAGTTTCTACATCATAGATTGGTTTTCCTGTTTTTTAATTTTTTAAAAATGTATTTTCATTTTAGTTGAAATGCAGAGAGAATCTTCGATCTGCTCGTTCACACCCCAAATGTCTGCCACAGCCAGGGCTGGGCCAGACCAAAGCCTGGGAGGCTGGGACTCCAACCAGGTTTCCCAGGTGGGTGGCAGAACCCAGAGTTGAGCCATCATCCGCTGCCTGCAGGATGCGTGTTTAGCAGGGAGCTAGAACAGACGCAGAGGAGCCAGGACTGAAAGCATCCCAACTGTCGTCTTAACCACTGGGCCAAACACTCACCCTTCTGTGTGTGGGTGTGTGTGTTTAAAGATGTATTGATTTATTTGAAATTCAGAGTTACAGAGATAGAGAACTCTTCCATCTACTGGTTCACCACCTCAAATGGCTGTGATGACTGGGGCTGGGCCAGAACAAAGCCAGGAGCTTCTTCCTTGTCTCCCACATGGGTGCAAGGACCCAAGCAAGTGGGCCATCTTCCTGCTTTCCCAGGTGCATTAGCAGGGAGCTGGATTGGAAGTGGTACAGCCGGGACTTGAACCAGCGCCCACACAAGATGCCGGCCTTGAAAACAGTGGCTTAACCTGCTGTTCCACAGCACTGGCCTGAGTGTATGTGTGTTTTAAAATTTATATACCTGTCTTCTTTTGTGTCTATAGTTTTTTGCTCAGTATTCCTGTTGATGAACACTTAAGTTGTTTCAGTTTTTGGCTTTAATGAAATTAGCCAGCCAGCCATACATGGCCATTGTAACACAAGACTTTTGATGCCATATATACACCTCTCTTTCTTTTTTCTTTTTTTTTTAAATTATTTTTTGAAAGATTTATTTATTTATTTGAAAGGCAGAGTTACAGAGAGGCAGAGGCAGAGAGAGCGAGCGAGCGAGCGAGCAAGCTCCTGGTTTTCATCTTCAGTGTTATCCAACCACAGCTGTTGTGGGCATTTGGGGAGGTGGAGAATGGAAGTCTCGCACTCTCTTTCTCTGCCTCAAAAAGAAAAACAAAAATATTCAATTTCATTACTCTTTGGAGAAGTGAAAATTAAAACCATAATTAATTGCCGCCACACACACACACACACACACACACCAGATTTAATGAAATTTAAGAAAACCGTCAGGGCGGGTATTGTGACACAGCAGGTTAAGCCACCACCTGGAAGCCAGGCATCCCATCTTGGAGTGCTGATTCGTGTCCTGGCTGTTCAACTTCCAATCCAGCTTCCTGCTAATAACGTGCCTGGGAGGCAGCAGATGGTGGCTCAAGTGCTTGCCTTCCTGCGTCCATGTGGGAGACCTGTGTGGAGTTCCAGGCTCCTGGCTTTGGCCTGCTTCAGCCCCAGCTGTTGCAGGCATTTGGGGTGGAAACCAGTAGGTGGAAGATTTCTCTCTCTCCCACTTCGACTTTCAGATAAACAAATATTTTTTAAAAAATAAAAATAAATAAAACCCCAAGTATAAGGAAATGGAGATCCTGGTTCCTGGCTCCTGGCTTTGGCCTGGCCCAGCCCCAGCCATTGCAACCATCTGGGGGGTGAACCCACACATAGATGAATTTTTCCTTCTCTCAGTAACTGTGATTTTAAAATAATAAATCTTTATTTTTTTTAAAAAATGGGGCAGTGCTGTGGTATAGTGGGTAAAGCTGCCACTTGCAGTGCCGGCATCCCATATGGATGCCAGTTCAAGTCCTGGCTGCTCCACTTCTGATCCAGCTCTCTGCTATGGCCTGGGAAAGCAGTAGAAGATGGCCCAAGTCTTTGGGCCCCTGCACCCATGTGGGAGACCTGGAAGAAGCTCCTGGCTTTGGATTGGCCCAACTCCAGCCAATCGCGGCTACTTGGGGAATGACCAGCAGATGCAAGACCTTTCTCTCTCTCCCTCTCTCTCTAACTCTACCTCTCAAATAAATAAATAAAATCTTAAAAAAAAAAAACTTCAAACACAAAATGGTTTAAAAATTGTATTTATTCTATCTGAAAGAAAGAATTACAGAGAGAGAGGGAGAGATAAGAGATTGTCCATCTGATGGTTTACTCCCCAAATGGCCACAACAGACAGCACTGAGCCAGGATGAAACCAGGAGCCTGGAGCTTTTTCTGGGTTTCCCGCATGGGTACATTTATGCATTTATGTTAAATATTCTTATCCGAGATCAGAGTATGTCTTCCCATTTTGTTTAGGGCATTTCTGTCCTGCAGTATTTTAGTATATATTTTGGGCATTTTGTGTTTCACATTTTTTTTTGTGTTTTTTGTTGGTGGAGTGTTTCCTGACCAGGTATTGTTCATAGTAATTTCCTTGTTAATTCTGTTGGATGTTCTAGGTTCATGATCACATCATCTATAAATGAAAATTGTACTATTTACATTCAGTTCTTGTATCTCTAATTTCTTTTGCTTATGTAGCTGTGTTGACTAAGTCCCTCCTGTGCAACGAGAGTGAGTACACTTGGATTCCTCTTGTCTTT
Organism: Oryctolagus cuniculus; assembly: GCF_051225735.1. Lineage (NCBI taxonomy): Eukaryota > Metazoa > Chordata > Mammalia > Lagomorpha > Leporidae > Oryctolagus > Oryctolagus cuniculus. Next base: position 66,637,065 of record NC_142884.1, on the reverse strand, counting down.
AGTGGGAACATTTTTTGGTGATTCTAAGTTAGGCAAAATGGTAGCCTGCATCTGAGATTGATTTTTTTAAAAAATATTTATTATATTTGAAAGGCAGAGTTACAGACAGAGTGTGAGAGAGAGGTCTTCAATCCTCTGGTTTACTCCCCAGGTGGCTGCAACTACCAGAGCTAGGCCGATCCAAAGCCAGGAGCCAGGAGCTTCTTCCAGGTCTCCCATGCAGATACAGAGGCCCAAGGACTTGGGCCATCTACCACTGTTTTCCCAGGCCACAGCAGAGAGCTGGATTGGAAGTGGAGCAGCCGGAACTTGAACTGGTGCCCTCAGGTGGGATGCTAGCAGTGCAGACAGCGGCTTTACCTGCTACGCCACAATGCTGGCCCTAAGAGATTGATTTTTTTTTTATCATGTTAGAGAATTACCCTTCAATTTCTACTTTAATCCCATTTTTTTTTTCAGGAAAAGGTATTAAATTCTGTTGAATGCTCACTCAGCATTGGCAGATCTCCTAGGCTCCATTTTATGAAGAAGTTTCCTAACTGGCCCATCTTTGCATTCCTGGAATAATTGGATCCTGTAGCATCCTGTGCCCACCCAATAGGAGAAGCTCCACCGAGCCAGTGTCTCCTGTGGACTACCCCAGCCAGGTCTGTGCACATGCGCAGTCAGTACTGACTGCCTTGGGCTCCTTTCCTGAAGCCAGGAGACCCAGCTCCTGGAAACTCCCTCCTGGTGTAGTGGGTGATAAACGCCGAGGTTTCCCACCCGCTGAGGGAAAGCCACATGGTTCTAATCTCAGCTCTTTCTTTCTTTCTTTCTTTCGTTTTCTTTTTCTTTTTCTTTTTCTTTTTCTTTTTCTTTTTCTTTTTCTTTTTCTTTTTCTTTTTCTTTTTTGACAGGCAGAGTGGACAGTGAGAGAGAGAGACAGAGAGAAAGGTCTTCCTTTGCCGTTGGTTCACCCTCCAATGGCCGCCACAGCCGGCGCACCGCGCCTATCCAAAGGCAGGAGCCAGGTGCTTCTCCTGGTCTCCCATGGGGTGCAGGGCCCAAGCACTTGGGCCATCCTCCACTGCACTCCCTGGCCACAGCAGAGAGCTGGCCTGGAAGAGGGGCAACCGGGACAGAATCCGGTGCCCCAACCGGGACTAGAACCCGGGGTGCCGGCGCCGCAAGGCCTAGTGAGCCGCGGTGCTGGCCCTCAGTGCCTTCCAATCCAGCTGTGTCGTTTTGTTAACCTTCATTTTAAAATATATTGTAATGCACTTAAAATCCCCCAAGCAGAGCCAGACGGCCTTTATCCCGGTACACTGAGTTTTGCTCAATGTTTTGGAGGCAGTCCTCAGACTAAAGGGGGGGCTCACTGCCTTAATGTTTTTCAGGAAGCATTAAAAACAAAAGTTAAAAGCATGTGGGTCAGGAACAAAGAATGGCTTGTGCGTTTTTGGTCGGTGCAGGATGTGGTGTCCAGTGCAGAGGAAGAGGGCAGCCCCGTGGTGAAGACCATGACCTCTGGCCCAGGTGGCCTGAAATCCCTGTTCCGCAGCTTCCTGCTTGTGTCACCTCAGACAACTTAGCTCGCCCCTCTGACCCTCAGTGTCCTCACAGAAGAGATGATAGTAGTTCCCATCTCCAGCCCTGTTGGGAGAACCCAAAGGGTTGATGCCTGGAAACCTGACAAGTGTGGGGAGTCTACAAGGGTTAGAATGTCCTGTAGGGATTGAGCCAAGTATTCTCTGCATTTAGTGCAGCCCCAACCTTTGCTGCCCCTGACCTATATGCAGATAGATATCTGTAAATTGCTGGGGCTGGCGCTGTGGTGTAGCGGGTAGAGCCGCTGCCTGCAGTGCCAGCATCAATATGAGTGCCGGTTCAAGTCCCAGCTGCTCCACTTCGAGCCGACTCTCTGCTGTGGCCTGGGAAAGCAGTAGAAGATGGCCCAAGTCCTTGGGCCCCTGCACCTGTGTGGGAGACCTGGAAGAAGCACCAGGCTCTTGGCTTCAGATCAGCCCAGCTCCAGCCATTGTGGCCATTTTGGGAGTGAGCTGGTGGATGGAAGACTTCTGTCTGTCTGTCTCTCTCTGCATCTGCCTTTGTAACTCTGCCTTTCACATGAATAAAAATCTTTAAAAAAAAAAAAAAGATATTTGTAAGGTGATTAGACAAGGAATGGAGCTCCCTCCATGAAGTGAAATCATAACACACACACACACACACACACACACACACACAGAAACCCTCCTTTTTGTGAGTGTGTGAGCTGTAGAAAGTAAAGGAGTAGAGCTGACGACGCCTTCAGGTTTGCATTTGAGATAATCAGTTTGTGAGTGAACAGGGATGCTCGTGGCCCCTAACTGGACCTTTAATTCTGGACATCGGCAGCTGCCTTGAAGCTGGAGCTGCTAGCATAGAGCATCTCTAAAATGCCCACAGGCCACCCAGCTTCATGTCTGGAGGCCACAGGGGCCACTTTGGCTATGGGGATAAGCATGAAGGGGCAGCCGCCGGGAGGGGGCTGGCTGGCCAGCGCCGAGATGGGGCCACCGTGTGGGAAATCAGAATGACATGGGCCCGTCTCCTTCAAGTGTTCTGTTTAATTTGGTGAAGCCTGGGTGAGATTGGAGCTTTATCAACAGCTTGCCCTTTCCCGTGAGCTCTTTTCTGTTCTCGAATTTGGAGTATAATTTACTTAAACTAAGGCACAAAGATCTTCAGCGTTCCGTCTGGTGGTGTTTTAGTTTCCTGTGTCTCCTGTAACCGAGTCTCGCAAGTTCGGTGTCTCAGAACATCAGTGTCCCGACTTGGGTCTGGAGCCTGCAGATCCAAAGTCAGGGAGTAGCCCGGCCACAGTCTCTGCAGCTCCAGGGGAGGGCCTCTCCTCCCTCTGCCCGGTCTCTGCCGACCACGCTCTGCGGCCTGCAGGGGTCGGTCTCACCCCATCGGTGCCCCGGCGGTCACGTGGTTCTCCCTGTGTGTCTCCATTTTCTCTTCCTGTAAGGACAGCATCCTTGGATTAGAGTCTACCTTAAAATAGCAAAAAGGTAAAAAGACAAAACCAAAAAAACAAACAGAACCAAACACTGGAGTCTACGCTAATCCTAATTTAACTAGTTACATCTGCAAAGGCCTTGTTTCCCAGCGAGGTCGCATTCTGAGATTCCAGGTGGACGTGAAAGAAGGGCGCTTCTAACCCAGAGCAGATGGTTAGGTACCCAAGTGACCACCCCTGCAGTAAAGGGTAGAACATTTCCAGTAGCCCAGAGAGTTCTTGCAGGCCCCTCGCTGGTCAGTTCCTGCTGCCCATCCCTGCTCTAGACAGCCATATTTCAGATTGCTATCACCATGGACTCGTTTTTCACCTTGCTCGAAGTTCTTGTGTGCAAGTAAATGCAATTGATGTACCAGGTGATCTTTTGTGTCTTGCCCCTTTCCTTCAAAAATATTGTATTCGAGATTCATCCACATCATTGCGTGGATGAGGAGTTCATTTCCTCTTATTGCTGAGTGGTGTTCCGTCATGATTTTATCGCTCCTTGTATGTGTATAAGCCAGTCCTTGATGGATATTTGGACTGTTTCTTATTTATTGGAACTACATGCTGTTCATAATATGAATATAGCAGCAGTGTACATTCTTGTTCATTCCTTTTGTGGACATACTTTTTTTTTTTTATGTTGAATACTAGGGGTAGAATTACTGGGTCATGGGGTGGCGTTGTGGCACAGCAGGTTAAGTTACACTGTGACGGATGGTGGCATTCCACATCAGAGCACTGGTTTTAGTCTCGACTGCTCTGCTTCTGATCCAGCTTCCTGCTAATGTTCCGAGGAAGGCAACGGAGGATTACCCAAGTGTTGGGTCCCTGCCATGCACATGGGAGACCCAGATGGAGTTCCAGGTTTCTGGCTTCTGCTTGGTCCAGTCCCAACCATTGCAGCCATTAGGATGGAACCATTGGATGGAAAATTTCTCTGTCTCTCTGCCTGTCTCTGTCTCTTGCCCTGTAACTGCCTTTGAAGTAAATAAATCAATCTCTTAAAAAAAAAAAAATTCTGGCCGGCGCCGTGGCTCAATAGGCTAATCCTCCGCCTCGCGGCGCTGGCACACCGGGTTCTAGTCCCGGTTGGGGTGCCGGATTCTGTCCCGGTTGCCCCTCTTCCAGGCCAGCTCTCTGCTGTGGCCCGGGAGTGCAGTGGAGGATGGCCCAAGTCCTTGGGCCCTGCACCCCATGGGAGACCAGGAGAAGCACCTGGCTCCTGCCATTGGATCAGCGCGGTGCGCCGGCCGCAGCGTGCCGGCCATTGGAGGGTGAACCAACGGCAAAGGAAGACCTTTCTCTCTGTCTCTCTCTCACTGTCCACTCTGCCTGTCAAAAAAAAAAAAAAATTCTGGATCATAGGGAAAGTGTATGTTTAACTTTGATTAGAATTGCCAGACCTCCAAAATGATTGTATCAACTTACACTCTCAGAGCAGCGTGTGAGAGTTCCAGTTACTCCTGGCCTTGTGAACTCAGATAGGTCTTTCCGTGGTGGTAGTTAACCATCTTTGATGCAGACAGAAGATAACCCCTCTGCAGAGTTTTCTGTCCCTGGAGCTCTCGAACTAAAGACCTTCTGACTACTGACTCTGCCTCCCTCTGCGTGGCTTAGTTCTGTTTCCTTTTTATCCAGCCGAGCTACAGAGCTGCCTCTGGCACAAAGGCCTGCTCCAGTCCCTTTGCCCACTGCCCACGTAGACTCTCGCACTCTGTTCTTCCACTCTGGAGTGCGCTTGCTTGTCACACACAGGTCGGATGTGCGAGGTCAGAGGTCAAAAGCTGAGGTCTTTCCGAAGCGTCTCCACAGCTTCTCTGAAGCCGGAGCTGTTTGCAGGGTCGCGTGGACCAGTCCCATGGCTGGCCTCCCTCTTTTTCTTTCTCACAATCACGTGTTTTTTTCACAGATGTCCATGATGGTACAAAAACAGTGGCAATAAGGGAAATGCATAATTCAAACATAAAATGGTGGACATTTACTGTAGCGGTCAAGACAGTGCTCAGGACGGTCACATCTCCTATCGGAGAGCCTGGGTTTGAGTGCCGACTCTGCTCTTGATTTCAGCTTCCTGCTAATGCACACCCTGAGAGGCAGTGCTGACGGCTCAAGTTCTTGGGTCCCTGTGACTCGCGTGGGAGAGAAACAACACTGGATTCCAGAGTGAGGAAATTCTTGTTCAGTTCTCTTTCAGCGCTTCATATTTCTCTGGAACAGGGCTTCTCAACTTTGGCCCATGTCGACATCTGCACCAGAAGATTCCTTGTTATGGAGCTGCTTGGTGCATTGCAGGATGTTGAGTAGCAGCCTGGCTTCTACCTGCTGGGTGGCAGTGGCGTGCTAACTCCCAGTATGTGACAACCAAAACTAACTCCAGACCTAGCCAAAGATCCCCCGGGGGACAAGATCACCCGAGCTAAGAGCTCCTGCCATAGGAGGAAGACTCGGTCTGGAGCTAAGCATTTTTTCAACAGCTCTTTAATGCTTTTTGTCTCTAGATCCAGGAGTATATATGATTAAAAAAGAATCACTTAGGTGGCTTTGATGGTGTTAAAACCAGTGCATGTTGGGGCCAGTGCTGTGGCTCACTTGATTAATCCTCTGTCTGTGGCATCGGCATCCCATATGGGTGCTGGATTTTGTCCTGGTTGCTCCTCTTCCAGTCCGGCTCTCTGCTGTGGCCCAGGAGGGCAGTGGAGGATGGCCCAAGTGCATGGGCCCTGCACCCGCGTAGGAGACCAGGAAGAAGCACCTGGCTCCTGGCTTTGGATCAGCGCAGCGCCGGCCGTGGCAGCCATTTGGGGGGTGAACCAACGGAAGGAAGACCTTTCTCTCTGTCTCTCTCACTCACTGTCTATAACTCTACCTGCCAAATAAAAAATAATAATAATAATAAAAAAATTAAGGCCAGCGCTACAGCTCACTAGGCTAATCCTCCGCTTGCCACGCCGGCACCCCAGGTTCTAGTCCCGGTTGGGGCGCCGGTTCTATCCCGGTTGCTCTTCTTCCAGTCCGGCTCTCTGCTGTAGCCCCGGAAGGCAGTGGAGGATGGCCCAAGTGCTTGGGCCCTGCACCCGCATGGGAGACCAGGAGGAAGCACCTGGCTCCTGGCTTCGGATCGGCGCAGTGCACCAGCCGTAGCGGCCATTTAGGGGGTGAACCAACGGAAGATCATTCTCTCTGTCTCTCTAACTCTGCCTGTCAAAAAACTAATAAATTAATTAATTAAAAAAAAAAAAACAGTACATGTCGAGAACGCAGACAATCCAAGTTTGAGAAACAAGCTTTGGAAAACAAACCACACAGGCCAGGAGTCTATCTGATTTCAGAGGAGGCCAACATAGGATGAAACCACACTATCTCATTCACATCAGATATCTTGGCAAAGCTGTTGACCTGCTAATGTCTCTGCTTGCCTCATAGGAAAGTACTTGATCAGAAATCAAGATGATTTAACAATGTTTTTATTTTAAAGTTGTTTTATTATTTGAAAGACAGAGTTAAGTTACAGAGAGGCAGAGAGAGAGAATCTTTCATCTGCTGGTTCACTCCCAAAATGTCCACAACAGCCGGAGATGAGCCAATCTGAAGCCAGGAGCCAAAAGCCAGGAGCCAGGAGCTTCTATTGGCTCTCCCACATGGATGCAGGGGCCCAAGGACTTGGGCCATCGTCTTCTGCTTTACCAGGCCATGGCAGAGAGCTGGATCGGAAGCAGAGCAGCCGGGACTAGAACCGGCGCCCATATGGGATACCACCATGGCAAGCGGCTGCTTTACCCACTATGCCACAGTGCCAGCCCCAAGTTAACAAGTTATGATAAATGAATGGTTGTGGGCATTAAGCGTTAGCAGCTGCCAACTTGGATTGAACTCTGGGCTCCTGGCTTTGGTCCTGGCCCAGCCCTGGCTATTGCAAATATTTGGGGAGTGAAGCAGCAGATGGGAGATCTCTATCTCTCTGCCTTTCTTTCTTTTTAAAGATTTATTTATTTATTTGAAAGTCAGAGTTTCACAGAGTGAGAAGAAGAAGCAGAGAGAGGGAGGGGGAGGGGGAGTGGGAGGAGAGGTCTTCTATCCACTGGTTCACTCCCCAGTTGGCCGCAATGGCTGAAGTTGTGCTGACCTGAAGCCAGGAGCCAGGAGCTTCCTCTAGGTATTCCCACTTGAGTGCAAGGGCCCAAGGAGTTGGGCCATCTTCTACTGCTTTCCCAGGCTATAGCAGAGAGCTGGGTCGGAAGTGGAGCAGCCGGGACTCAAATGTGCACATATGGGATGCTGGCACTGTAGGCAGTGGCTTTACCTGCTACACTACAGCGCTGGTCTCCCCTCTGCCTTTCAAGTACATTTTTTAAAAGATTTATTTATTTACTTGAGAGGCAGGGTTAGAGAGAGGGAAAGAAGAGAGAGGTCTTCTGTCTGCTGGTTACTCCCCAAATGGCTGCAGCAGCCAGAGCTGGGCCAATCTGAAGCCAGAAGCTTCTTCTGGGTCTCCCATGCCGGTGCAGCGGCCTGTGCACTTGGACAATCTTCTGTTGCAAATCAGCAGAGAGCTGGATCAGAAGTGGAGCAGCCAGGACTTGAACTGACACCCGTGTGGGATGCTGGTGCTGAATGCTTAACCTACTATGCCACAGAGCCGGCCCCTCAAGTACATAAAAAAAAAAAAAAAAAGAAAGAAAGAAAAAGAAAAAGCAAGTGTTGGCATGAATATGGAGAAATTGGAGCCCTGATACACTGCTGGTGGGAGAGTAGCCTGGTTCAGCTACTTTGGAAAGCAGACTGGAGGTTCCCCAAGAACATCAATACAGAGGTGGGCAGTACTTCTGGCAGGCAGAGACCAGTGAACATGCTCACCTCCACATCACAGTAGCTTGATTCAGGACCCAGCCACACTCCTGCCTCCAGCTCTCTGCTAATGCAGGCCTGGGTTCCTGCCATCCACGTGGGAGACCTGGGTTGAGTTCCTGGCTGCCTGCTTCTGCCCCAGCTCAGCCCCAGCCATCACAGGCATTTGGGGAGTGAACCAGTGGATGGGAGTTTGCTGTTTATTTCTCTTTCTCTGCCTCTCAAAAATGAAGAAGTTAAACATAGAATTGCAAAGTGACCCAGCAGTTGCACAGAGAACTGAAAACATATGTCCACACAAAAATTTGTACACAAATATTCCTATCACTACTTGACCCTAAAATGGAGTCAAATGCTGATATATGATTGGGCTGCCACAGCCAAGTTCCATGGACAGAGTGGCTCAAGCACCAGAATCTCCCTTTTCACTCCCACTCCCGCTTCTCTGGGAGGACATGGGAGATGGGGAGTATGCAGGTGAGAGGGAGGGAGGGTACAAATGAGCTTGGGGGGAGGGGAGGGGAAAGGGGAGGAGAGAGAGGGGAGGGAGAGGGGAGACAGATCTTCCATTTGCTGGTTTAGTCCCCAGATGGCCACATGGCCAAGGTTAGGCCAGACCAGAGCCAGGAGCCTGCAGCTTCTTCCAGGTCTCCATGTGGATGCAGGGGCCCAAGCACTTGAGCCATCTTCTGTTGTTTTCCCAGGTACTTTAGCAGGGAGCTGGATCAGAAGTGTAGCGGCTGGGACTTGAACAAGCACCTGTATGGGATGCTGGCATTGCAGGCAGCGCTCTACCCACTGTGCCAGAGCATCAGCTCCTCTGATCTCTCTCTCTCTCTCTCTCTCTCTTTTTTTTTTTTTTTTATTTGACAGGTAGAGTTACAGATAGAGAGAAAGGTCTTCCTTCTGTTGGTTCAACCCCCCAAATGGCCGCTACAGCCGGTGCTGTGCCGATCTGAAGCCAGGAGCCAGGTGCTTCTTCCTGGTTTCCCATGCGGGTTCAGGGCCCATCCTCCACTGCCTTCCCCGGCCACAGCAGAGAGCTGGACTGGAAGAGGAGCAACTGGATCTAGAACCCGGCGCCCATATGGGATGCTGGTGCCGCAGGCAGAGGATTAACCAAGTGAGCCACGGTGCTGGCCCCCTGATGTCTCTTCTTAAAGGGGCGGAGATCTTAGCGTGGGAGCCTACGCTCATGAGTGCATGTAACCCTAATAACTTCCTGCAGGCTCTGTCTCTTGTGTCCAAGGGCTATCACGTTACTGGATAGCACTTCACCATATGAGTTTTGGAGAGACAGAAACATTGAGTTCATAACATGCAACAAGGAGAAAAGGAACCGAAGAAGCCAGTCACTGAAGATCACGTAGCTTGCAGCTCCACTTATGCGAAATGGCCGGTTCAGGGAAATCCACGGAGACAGAAAGAATACTAGTGCTTGCCAGGGACTTGGGGAGAGGGCGGGCGCGGAGTGACTGCTAATGAATACAGGGTTTGTTTTGGGAGTGATGCAAATGTTCTGGAATTAGAGAGTGGTGGTTACCACACAATTTTGTAAGGGCACTAAAAAAAAAAAAAAAACCAACCCACTGAATGGGACACTTTTTATAAATTGATTTTTATTTGAGAGGCAGAGACACAGATAGGTAGAATGACAGAGATCTTTCATTTCCTGGTTCACTCCCCAAATACCCAAAACAACTGAGGCTGGCCCAGGCTAAAACCAGGAGCCTGGAACTCAACCTGGGTCGTCTCCCATGTGGGCAGCAGGGACCCACGTGCTCGAGCCATCTTCTGCTGCCTCCCAGAGTGCACATTAATAGGAAGCTGGGGTTGGAAGTGGAACCTGGACTTGGATCCAGGCGCTCTGATGTGGGGTGCTGGTGTCCCGAGCGGTTTCTGACTGCCGTGCCCAATGCCTACCCTGTGAACTGTACACATTAAAAAGGTGAAATTTTTTTTAAAGCAGGCAAGTTATATCTCAAAGACTTAGGAGACATATTAGCCTAGTGCACTTTGTTGAGCTCTTCATCCAAAGACAGCAACTTAAAAAAAAAAAAAAAAAGACATCTTTAAAGTAATCGGGGGTGCCCCGCCTTGGGGCACAGCCAGGTAAGTCACCACCTGCAGGGCCAGCATCCATGTGGGTGCTGGTTTTAGTTCTGTCTGCTCCACCGCTGACCCAGCTCCCTGCTAATGCACCTGGAAAAGCAGCAGAGGATGGCCCAAGTGCTTGGTCCCTACACCCATTTGGGAGACCCAGAAGAAGCTCCTAAAACAAAAACAAAAAAACTGTCATTTGCAGCAAAGTGGATGCAACTGGAAACATCATAATTAGTGAAATAAGCCAGTCCCAAAAGGACAAAGACCATGTTTTTCCTGATCTGTGGTAACTAATAGAGCACCTAAAAGGCAATCTATAGAAGTGAAATTAACACTTTGAATGCAATGACTTTGAACAGCCCTGTCTCAATTGTTGAGGAACAGTTTTTTTTTCCATACAATTTGTTGAGCTCTATACTTACGAGAAAGTTAATGTGTATCATAGAATATAATGTGTATAAAGTTAATTGAAAATAGATCTTAGCAAAGAATAAGAATGCGAATAGGAGAGGGAGGAGGAAGAGGGGTGGGAGGGCAGGTATGGTGGGAAGAATCACTATTCCTAAATTTGTATTTATGAAACACATGAAGTTTGTATTCCTTAAATAAAAGGTTTCGGGGGGGGGGAGCTCCTGGCTCCTGTCTTGGTCCTGGCCCAGCCTCTGGCCACTGTGCCCATTTGGGGAGTGGACCAGGGGCTAAGCTTCACTCTGAGGGAGAAGCCACTTAGCCAGAAAATGCAATGGGCTGAGGCTGAAGTGCCTTCTACGGAGCAGCCTGCGGAGAACTGCACCTTTGTGCTGTTAGCAATTCATTTCACAGTGCTGAAGCCACCCCAAAGCTTAGTGGCGCAAAATAAGCAAATAGTTACCACTTCTGCTGATCCTATAGGTTTGCAGGAATTCTGGCCTGGCTTACCTGGGACTAGCTAGCTGGTCTAGAATGGGACATCAACACCTCCTCCAAGAGACTGCCCGGATTTGCAGGATGTGAAGTCCTCCCACCACAGGAGTGAGCAAATCCCGTTGGTCAGAGCAAGTCACACACCAAGCCCAGATTTCAGTGGTGGAGCCACAGGGACTCCTGTGCAGAGTGGACTGTTGGGAATGGGAGCCCCAAGTGCTAGCCAGAGTCTGCCCAAGGCCACCTTACGTGCAGGTGGGAGGCGTCCACCGTTATTCATGCACCCAGATCTGGAATCTTATTCCTCCCGGTAGAAGAGGGGTGGTGGGTGAGAAGCGCTCAGAGATGCTGAGCTAATGGAATAAACCAGCGTTAATAATTCCTGTTTCTGCCTTTGTTTGTCTGCCTTTTCCTCTGGCCTAAACTCAGTCCAATTTGCTCCCACCTCTTCCTTGCAGAGAAATCTATGACTCACTCCTTGTGACTGCTTCTTGTTTCTCTGGGGGCAGAGTGGCTTATGTCACAAGAGGAGAATGGAGTTGGGGGGCTGGAAGCCATGTGGACCTGGGCCAGCTCACCCCCTCTGTCTCACCACCTCATCTCTAGGACATGGGTTTGCTTGTATGGGGCGACTCTGAGGCCCTCTTGGCTCTGTCCTGCTGACAGGCAAATGGGCAGGGGATCTGCTCGTCTGTCCCCTGGGACACTTAGGTCAGGTCTGGCCTCTTTGGGGAGAAGCATATTGTGGGCGAGTATGACAGACTGGTTGCAAAAGTGGCCTCCATTCTACACACACACACACACACACACACTCATTCCTTCAGTACCCTTTGCAATGATATTTTGCAGCTCCTCACATCGGCAAGTGGTGTCTTTTCCCACCCTCCACCCGCTTCTTGAGTCTGTTTGGCCAATAGCATGTGGAGGATGATGTGAGAGTGCTGAGCCTAGGCTTGGAGGTGCTGTGACTCATTTGCTCCCTTCCTTGGAACCCTGCGTCTGCTGTGAGGACAAGCCTAGGCCAGCCTGCTAGGAATGAGGCATCCCAGATGTAGCCAATCTAGGCCAGCCAGCCTCCTGCAACCCCCCCCCCCCGCCCCAGCATGAGCAAGTAGCCTAGATCAGCTGAGCCCTGCCTCGATCGGCCAAGTCCAGTGTAGATCGGCAGAGCTAAGCCTGGATCAGTTAAGCCCAGCCAACCTCTAGCTTGTGAAAAATAATACATGAGTGTTGTTTTCAGCTACTACACCCTGGGCTCTGACAACATGGCTGAGTGGCTGTGGGTGACCTGAACACTACCTGCACCTCCTCTTCAGGCCTGGTGCCCAGGCTCAGTTAAATCACCAGGATTCCAATTCAGGTTCCATTGTTGCCTGCCTGGGGAGGTGATCTTGGTGCTCAGGAACGGGACAGAGGAACCATGGCAGGAGGCTTGGGAAAGGAAGGGGCAGTGACTTCCCAGGGTGAGCCTGTCCTTGCCGTCCAGCCTGGCTGCCACAGCCCAGGACCACACAGAAACTTTTTTTTTTCCTTTAATTTATTTGACAGGTAGAGTTATAGACAGTGAGAGAGACAGAGACAGAGAGAAAGGTCTTCCTTTCATTGGTTCACTCCCCAAATGGCTGCAACGGCCGGTGCTGCGCCGATCCGAAGCCAGGAGCCAGGTGCTTCTCCTGGTCTCCCATGCGGGTGCAGGGCCCAAGCACTTGGGCCATCCTCCACTGCACTCCCGGGCCACAGCAGAGAGCTGGCCTGGAAGAGGGGCAACCGGGAAAGAATCCGGCGCCCATATGGGATGCCAGTGTCACAAGCAGAAGATTAACCAAGTGAGCCACAGCGCCAGCCCCCAGAATCTTGTTTTAAACTTCTTTTAAAAAATATTTGTTTTAAAGATATATTTATTTGAAAGGCAGAGTAATAGAAAGAAAGAGACCCGGGGTCAGAGAGAGACATCTTCCATCTGCTGGTTCACTCCCCACATGACTGCAACAGCCAGAGTTGGACTGGACAGAAATCAGAAGCCAGAAGCTCCATCCAGTCTCCCACACGGGCGGCAGGGACCCAAGCACTTGGGTTATCTTCTGCAGCCTCTCCAGATGCACTAGCAGGAAGCTAGACCTGAAGCAGGGCAGCTGGGACTTGAACCAGTGCTCCAGCTTAGGATGCTGGCGTCCTAAGCAGTGGCTGTGCCAGGCCACTATGCCACTATGCCAGGCCAAAGCCAAGAGCCTGGATGCCCATTCGGGTCTCCCACGTGGGTGGCAGGGGCCCAAGCATTTGGGGCCATCCTCTGCTGCTTTCCCAGGCAAATGAGCAGAGAGCTGGATTGGAAGTGGAGCAGCCGGGGCTGGGACTGATGCTCAGGTCGTGTGCCAGTGTTGCAGGAAGCAGCTTAACCTGCTGTAGCACGTGCCAGCCCTACCCTAGTTTTAATTTTTTAGAAAAATCTAAGTTACAGCTACAGCCCGAGTGACAGAATCAGTTCGCTGTGATGCTGTGAGGAGGACGCTGCCCGGGTACTGCCAGGCACTGCCAGCTTAGCCCCTTGCCACACCTCACGCCTACCCTCTCCCTGACCCTGGTACCCTAAGTCCTGACTCAGTGGAATCAACACTCACTTTTTCCTTGGCACAATGACTGCGAAAATGCTCTCCCCTCTGAGCTAGGAAGACTCCGCCGCCCACTTCTGCCGTCTTGCACAACTTTGCCTGTGCGAGCTGCCCGATGATACTCGAAGCCCAGAGCTAGAGTGGGCGTGGTGTGAGAGGCATCATCGCGGGTGCTTTACACCCCTCCCACTCCCCAAGAGACAGATGGACTCCGGCCCTCCCCGAAGTGGGGAAGGCCACTCTCCCATGAGCAGAAGACTCGCAGCGCCCCTAGGAGTCCTTGTCTGCCAGGGCGGGGGCCCCAGGCCATTGCGCCAGCAGCCTGCCTTTCTCTGTGCCCTGCCCCCATCCGGCCCCGTTGCAGTCAGGACTTGATGTCCTTGGTATCTGTTCTGTATCTGTATCTGGGTGGGGTCACCTGATTGGGACTGTGCCAGTTTGGCATGAAGATGACCATGACCCCATTTCTTACCTCTTGGCTCCTCCGTCAGGGTCTGGCAGGCAGGACGTGCAGTGAGGCTCAGCGCCGGGGGCCGTTCCGAGTGAGGGGCTGCCACGAGAGTCCGTGAGTCCAGGACTGCTTCTGCTGTGTGTCTTGTGTGGGGCTGTCTGGGCTGTGGGACCCCTAGTTCTGTGCATGGCAGAGCGGAAGGAGGCCACAGCCATGGTGTGGCCCCTGTGGGCAGCCTGCAGGGCCCAGGTGGTCTGGAGGACTGTGGGAAAAGCGGGACTCCAAGATACAGATAAGGGGTGGACGTTTAACCTCACGTTTAGGCACCTGTTACGATGTCCATGCCCTTGGCTCTGGCTCCTGATTCCAGTTTCCTGATAATGGAGACCCTGGGAAGCAGTGGTGAGGGATTGAGTGATCAGTGGGAAACCTGCACTGAATTCCTGGCTTTCAGCTTTGGCCCCACCCAGAGCTAGCTGTTGCATCTGGGGAGTGGACCAGAGGAAGGAAGCTCTGTCTCTCTGCCTTTCAAACAAATGAATGCATGATATTTTCAGAAAGTTACAGATAAACTCAAGAGAGCTAGAAACCTCCATCCATACCAAAGCCTATACGCCAAGATTTCTGGTTTATTCATAATTATAAACAGAACAGCCAGGATGCCCTTCAGCTGGTAGATGGACAGACAGCGATCCGCTTGTTCAATGGAATATGACTCAGCAAAAAAGCAGGAGGGAACTGCTAACATGTGCACCAGGCTGCGTGTGCTAAGTGATAGAAGCCAGAACAAACGGCTACACCCTCCGACTGCATGGATATGAAATTTCAGAAAAGGCAGAAGCGCTGGGTGGAGAACAGAGGAGCTGCTGCCCAGGGCTGGAGTGGGAGGCGGAGCAGCGTGCAGAGCACTCTGGGACTTGTTCTCAGTGGGTGGGAGGGCTTTCTAGTTTCGTTATGGTGGTGGTTCCCTGAATGTGCATTTGCCCAAACTCTGAGAGCGATACGCTGGAAAGGGCACTGAAGGGCCGACGCCGCGGCTCACTTGGCTAATCCTCTGCCTGCGGCGCCGGCACACCGGGTTCTAGTCCCGGTTGGGGCGCCGGATTCTGTCCCGGTTGCTCCTCTTCCAGGCCAGCTCTCTGCTGTGGCCGGGGAAGGCAGTGGAGGATGGCCCAAGTGCTTGGGCCCTGCACCCGCATGGGAGACCAGGAAGAAGCACCTGGCTCCTGGCTTCGGATCAGTGCAGCGTGCCGGCCGCAGCAGCCATTTGTGGGGGTGAACCAATGGAAAAGGAAGACCTTTCTCTCTGTCTCTCTTTCTCTCTCTCTCTCTCTCTAACTCTGCCTGTCTAAAAAAAAGGGGGGATACTGAAGAAAACCCCAAGTAATGACAACCACAAGTTAGAGTCAGGTTAGTGTTTATTCGGGTCAGGATGGAGGTGGATGGGGTGGAGGGAGAAAGAGGGGGAGGGGGAGGAGGAGGTGGCAGCAGCTGGGGCCGGCATTCAGGGATACATGGACACATTTGAACAACCCATGCGCTCTGTCTAAAGCCCTGGCTGCCTGCTGGGAACCCTCTAGAGTCATGGTTGGCACTTGAGTAAATTCTTGCAAAGGACATCACAGGGAAAAAGGCCCCACTTCACACCTGCTCTCCCCTCATGCCGTCAAGCAGCCAGCAGGGACACAGGGTAGAGGCAAGAGAATGGACTAGAACCTAGGCAGAGATGAACTTCTGAGCCAACGCTGTCGCCAGCAAGCTCACTCTCATCCACAGTACGGAGCGCAGGGAGGGACAATTGGCCACGTGACAGCGCTGAGCCCCTTGTGGGGGTCCACTTCCCAGAGGGACCATCTCCAAGGCTGCATTTGAATTCCTTACACAACTTCCTTAACCTTTCCAGGCCTAAGATTTGTCCTTGATAAGAATGGGATTTTCTGGTCCCACTAGATTGTCGTGGGGATTCCAGGAACACAGAGACCGCAGCCTTGGGTCCGGCATGTTTTCAAGTCTCAGGAAGAGCTTTCCCATTATCACAATAGGGTTGCCAAATTGAGTTTAAAAAGAAACAAAGGACAAATTCTGTTATTTTGGAATTGCAGATAAACTGAATTTTTTTCAAAAATGATTTATTTATTTGAAAGAGTTAGAGAGAGAGAGAGAGAGAGGTCTTCCATCCGCTGGTTCACTCCCCAAATGACTGCAATGGCTGGAGCCAGACCGATCTGAAACCAGGAGTCGGGAGCTTCTTCTGGGTCTCCCACGCCAGTTCAGGGGCCCAAGGACTTGGACCATCTTCTACTGCTTTCCTAGGCCATAGCGGAGAGCTGGATCAGAAGTGGAGTAGCCGGGACTTGAACTAGTGTCCACATGTGATGCCAGCACTGCAGGCAGTGGCTTTACCCTCTATACCACAGCGCCGGCCCCAAACAATGAAAAAATTTTTTAGCATAAGTATGTCCCACCTAATATTTGGGATATACTTATACTAAAAAAGTATTTGTGGCTGGTGCTGTGGTGTAGCAGGTAAAGCTGCTGCCTGCAGTGCCAGCATCCCATATGGGTGCCAGTTCAAGTCCTGGCTGCTCCACTTCTGATCCAGCTCTCTGCTGTGGCCTGGGAAAGCAGAAGAAGATGGCCCAAGTCCTTGGGCCCCTGCACCCATGTGGGAGACCTGGAAGAAGCTCCTGCTTCCTGGCTTCAGATCAGTTCAGCTCTGGCCGTTGTGGTCATTTGGGGAGTGAACCAGTGGATGGAAGACCAATCTCTCTGGTTCTGCTTCTCTCTGTAACTATGTCTTTCAAATAAATAAAATAAATCTTAAAAAAAAAAAAAAAAACCAAGACCTTGGGTCCTTGCACCCATGTGGGAGACCCCGAAGAAGCTCCTGGCTCCTGGCTTCTGACTGACGCAAGCTTTAGCCATTGTGGAAAATGGGAAGTGAACCAGTGGTTGGAAGACCTCTCTCTCTCTCTTTGCCTGTCTGTAACTCTGTTTCAAATAAATAAATCTTTAAAAATAAAAGTATTCATTACACCCTTATACTAACAACACTAAAAAAAGCATGTTTTTCTGAAACTCATAGTTAATTGGACACACGGTATTTTACCAGGCAGCCCTACTAACAGAGGAAATGGATTTGGGTTAATAGAAGAGTACTTTAAAAAGTTCATGGGAAAATGCAGTTAAGAGATAAGTTTATTTTGGTACAAAAAAAAATCCTGCAATCCGTGTATTCTTTTCATAATACACATTTTCCGTGAGGTTTTTGAAGTGCCCGGGTGTGAGGATGGAACTCAGCGTGGAGGTTAAGTGGAGGGTGGGTGAATCATCAGCCTCCGCTTTACCAAGTTCCCTGCACCTGGTCACTCCTGGAATCCCACCTCCTCCAGGCAGCCCCCTTGATGTGTGAGCTCCCACTGCATTCCTTGATCTGCTTTTGTTCAGGCCCACGGCTGGCTGCCAAAGGCGTCATCAGGACTCACTGCTGGGCTGGGCAGCCAGCGTTTCCTGTGTATGTCCCCTGGGGCCAGGGCAGAGGGTCCCGCTGCCAGCGGTGGGTGCAGCCCGCGCCAGGGATGCTCCAAGCCTCGCTGATGGCTGAGTGGCAGTGCTGCTCTTACATAATCGGCTTCTCTCCCCCTTTCTCTCTCCAGAGCCAGATTTCACACTGAGCAGCTGCAGTCGGAGGAATCAGAGAAAGCGCCACCCAGCCCCAGATTCCAAGGGCCTGCTGGGCCTCTCCTCTTCCTCCTCCTCTGCAAGGAAGACCCCGAGGCCGCTGTGTCAGGCCAGCTCCTGGGCTGTCATGGGCCTGGCTGCAGCCACGCCCCGGCTGCCCTCCCCGCTGCGAGGCAGATAGGGTGGCTGCCTGCCCAGGAGCACTTGCCCGCTGCCTGGCTGCACCCTTGGGCCAGCCCTTGCTGACTTGGTGGCCACTGTCACTCACCTGAGGCCATGTAGGCCCTGCCCGGGCCTCTGTGGACACAGCGCCGCCGACAGCGCCTCTGCTCTCAGGGGAGCCAGCACACCACCATGCCCCGGGGAATCGCCTGGCTGCGCTGTGAGTACTGGGGTTCCCCAGGGACCTGACCTCCCCTCCCCTACTACCTGCCCCCCACCCCCACCCCCTGGGCTTTGGCCCAGAGCCAGGCTCTGCCGTAACTACAGCAACCAGGGTATTCTTGCTGGTGAGAAGTTGAGATGCTTCCCAGTGTGGCTGCAGGTGTCCTTGGGGACTCCCATGGCTGCCCTGTGCCCTGCCTGACCCCAGGCTCAGCTGGGCAAGCTGGGCGCAAGGCTCGGGCTGGGTGGGCACGGTCGGTGGGGTGGTCTCAGGGACAGGGTGGGTGGCTCACCTTTTCAGAGGCGCTGGTTCTGGGGAGTGAGTGCTCCAGGGACCGGCAGCAGAGAGAGGGTTTCCGCTTCCCTGGGTGTGGCCAGCAGGGGTGGGTGGAGGCTCCAGAAATAGCCAGGGACCCAGGTGCTTGGAAGAGCAGCCCTGTCCCTTCACCCTTCCCTCCGCAGCACAGCACACTGCAAAGCAGTGTTGTGGCAGAAAGAGAAATAAGTTGAAACAAGGACAGAAAAAAACAGAGAAGGATCTGGAAACCCCTCTTGCCTGCTGGGTGGGAGGCCAGACCGAGAGCCCTTCAGCATCTAAGATGTAGTGTAATGGCCTCAAATTCAACATGTTTTTCTGGTGCCTCCCATGTGCACACTGGAGAGTCACTGCCCTGACAGCGGCGGCCTCGTGTGCCTTGTGCCCTGTCTCCCATGCCTAGCACGCGTCAGGTGCTCAGGACCTGTGTGCTGGGGCTCATGAGTCTAGGGGGCTGGAGCCTGCGGGGGATTCAGAGAAGAGCAGGGCCCACCCCTCGTCCTTGTGGAGGGAGACACCCCAGCCACACCCAGCATCCTGGAAGCTTCCAGGTCACGTGTGGGGGAGCCGCCAGGTGAAGTGGCCTGGAAGGCAGGGCAGGTGGACATGCGGCGCTGAGGACGGAGTTCCAGGCCGGCAGACCATGCGCAGAGGCTCAGCGGTGGGACTGGGAGAGGCCGGGTGGGAAAGCTGGTTTGGACCCAGGTGATGGAGGCCTTGAGAGCCAGGCAGTGAATGCTGGCTTCACCGCACCAGAGGGCAGCGAGCTCTGGAGGCCTCGTGGGCTGCGGGGAGGGGCTGTGGCTTGGGCTTCTGGCTGCCGGTCAGTGCATCTGGCGGGAATCGGCGTGAGGGTCCGTTCCTGAGTGGAAGTGAGAGTGACGGGCGTGGTAGCAGACAGCTCCAGGAGGGGAGCGTAGGACTTGACAAGGACTGATGGGGAGGTGCAAGAGGGGGAGGGGCCGCAGGGCGGGGCAGGGCAGGGGTTGCCTGGGAGAGGGGCTGGGGAACATTACCCTTGCATAGACCTCCCATAGAACAACAAAATCCTCTCACAGTGCTGGAGGGCACAAGTCTGCAATGAGGGGGTGCACAGGACCCCACTCCTGCTGAAGGCTCTGGGGAGGAGGCTTCCTTGCCTTTCCCAGCTCCTGGTGGCCCCTGGCTTCCCTTGGCGTGAGCCTGCATCCCTCCCACCTTTAGCCCTAGCTGCACCTGGCTTTTCCCTCCGAGTCTCCGTGTCCTCTGCTCCTCTCACGAGGACATCAGTCACGAGATCTGAGGCCCCTCCCTAAACCTGGCAGCATCTGGCCTTGAGGTCTTTCCCACAATCACATCTGCAAGGATCCCCATGAATGGGACAGGGCGGGGCTTGCCCCTCAGGGCACTGCACAGGCTCGGATGTGGCTGCAGGGCTCACGGTGCCGGTGCCAAACCTCATTTGTCACTGCTCAGAGGGCATCTGGGGAGGGCACACGTTCCCCACCCGCTCTGCCGGGAGCCAGGAAAGGGGCTCCTGCCTCACTGACCCCCTCAGCGTCTACTTCGGCCTTGCAGGTTCCTCGCCGTGGAGGGCAGGGTCCGGGCTGGTGGGGAAGCGTGGCCTGGTGGCCGTGGCTGTGCTGTCCCCGCCTGCTCCCCTGTTTCTCCAGGTGAAGGTAGCAGAGAAGCAGCTCAAGCTGAGAGGCGATGGTTGGACTGTGGACTTCGAGGGAGGCTGCCGGCTGCGGGGAGGGCAGGGCTTCAGGGTGGCCCTTGTGCCCTCCCATGCCAGGCTGCGCTGCCGCTCCTGTCTCAGGACCACAGTGGCCAGACCCTGGAGGCCGCCAAGGGCGGCTAGGGTAGGGCTTGGGTGTGGAGTGGGCAGCCTTGGCCACTGCCACATGGAAAAGAAGACCCCGTGTGGACAGAGACATTGGTTTTTAAAGTAAAGATGGAAATTTGGATTTTTCTGTGAAATCTCCATGGACCAGGTGTGGCCCTTGGGACACCAGCTTGTAACATTTGCTCTAGGCCCATAGCTCTCAAAGGGCCGGTCCCGGGCCAGCAGCCACAGCTTCACCTGGGCGCTTGGGGGAAAGGCAAACGCGGCAGCTTTGTGTCCCAGAACTGCTAATTGGAGGCCCTGGGTGGGGCCGGCCAATCTGTGCCTTACCCACTCCCCGGGGGGTTCAGGTAGAGGGGCCATGGCCCAGTTGACTTGACCACGGTGTGGGCAGCGCTGTTAGGGTGTTCATCCCGCTGAGGACAAAGCTGTTCACTCAAGGCATTATGTGAATGTGGCTGGTGGTGCTGGAGACGGAGATCTGTGGGCGTCTGTGTCAGGGATGGGGAAGAGACCCTGCTGGTGGCGGCAAAGGGTCTTGGTGAGGCTTTGGAAGAGGTCTCAAATATTATGGGATGCCCAGGACAGGGCTGAAGGGGAGCAAAACCCCAGAGGCAGAACAACCCTGGCCTGTGGGGTTGTGAACCCATCGGGGAACTTCCTGGCTCCCAGGGCACCCAGCAAGCAAGCAGATGTTGAGAGTGCACATCTGCTCAGCTTGTGTCTCTGTTCCTCGGGCCCGATCCTGTGTCAAGGGCATGGGAAGGCAGGGTGGGATGCACACTTGCAGAAGATGGGGCTCTGCAGCGGGGGAGGGCTGCCTGGCTGCAGCCGCACCAAGCACAAGGCCCTGAGGGGCCTGAGCACCCAAGGTGAAGGCCGTGGGGTCCAGCAGGGGCAAGGCCGGTCAACAGGACTGAGCAGGGCAGGGCTGGAGGAGGAGGCGAGGCAGCGCCGGCCAACAGGTTATGTGGCCCTGGCCACTGGGGGTGCAAGGATAAGTGAGTCGGAGAGAGCCCAGCCCGGAATTCAATTCCTTCTCGTAACCAAGAGTGGATCAGTGCAGTAGTGACTCGGCCAGCCTGGCTGTCCTTGCAAAAAATTAAAAAGTGTTGAGTAGTGGGGATAATAGTTGCTTCTGACTCTAGTTGTGACAGATGCTGATAGTAGAACATAAAAAATGTCCTATAATCTGTAAAGCTCCTAAACATCTCCCGTAGAGATTTAGTATTTTCCTTTCCATGGCATTTCCCAAGCACACAGGTGTATCATTAACAAAATTCTAGGCAGGCTGTGTTCGCAGCAGATACAGTGTTGAATTCGGCTTTTAAAAAGCTTCCCTCGTGTTTTTCTTACCATATGAACACATCACGAGCATTCTCTGACAAGGTGATTTTTAGGGATCGTCTAGGTCATCTACAGATTTTCACCGTTATAAACAGCATGTTGCAGTGTCAGTCTTTACTCACAAATATTTCATTTCATTTCTTTTTCTTTTTCTTTTTTTTTTTGACAGGCAGAGTGGACAGTGAGAGAGAGAGAGAGAGAGACAGAGAGAAAGGTCTTCCTTTTTGCCGTTGGTTCACCCTCCAATGGCCACCACGGCCGGTGCGCTGCGGCTGGTGCACCGCACTGATCCGATGGCAGGAGCAAGGTGCTTCTTCCTGGTCTCCCATGGGGTGCAGGGCCCAAGCACCTGGGCCATCCTCCACTGCACTCCCGGGCCACAGCAGAGAGCTGGCCTGGAAGAGGGGCAACCGGGACAGAATCCGGCACCCCGACCGGGACTAGAACCCGGTGTGCCGGCGTCGCAGGTGGAGGATTAGCCTAGTGAGCCGCGGCGCCAGCCCACAAATCTTTCATTTCTATCTCTTTTTTTTGTTTTGTTTTCCTTCTGATTTATTCCTAGAAATGAGTCCAGTGGGTCAAAGGCTGTGGGCGTTTGTAAGGCTTAGTTGGTTGCAGGGTGTGGACATCATTAAGTCCATTAATAACAAAATCGCTTTCCAAGATGAGAGCACCTGCCTGACCACTTTGCCAGCATTAAGTGCTATTAAAAGAAACATGGGGGCAGGGGGCAGGGGGCAGGGGGCAGGGGGCAGGGGGCAGGGGGCAGGGGGCAGAGGGCAGGGGCAGGGGGCAGGGGGCAGGGGCCAGGGAGGAGCGTCGTGAACCTTGTGGTGCAGCAGCGTAAGCCGAGGTGTGAGACACTCATATCCCATATGAGAGTGCCTATCCAGCTTCCTGCTAACGCATCCTGGAAGGCAGCAGATGATGGCCCAAGTGCTTGGGCCCCTGCCACCCATGTGGGAGCCCTGGATGGAGCTCCAAGCTCTTGACTGTGGGCTGGCCCAACCTTGGCTGTTGCAGGCATTTGGGGAGTAAACCAACAGCTGGAAGAACAATCTCTGTCTCTCTCTCGGTCTCTGTTGCTCTGCCTTTTAAGTAGACAAATGGATGAAAGAATGAGTCAATAAATATTTGAAAAAAAAAAAAACTACATCAAACCTTTCCATTCTGATGGATGAAAAATGTCTTCTGATTGTTTGAAGGCTGATTTATCTTATGAATGAGGTTGATTTGGGGGTGCATCTTGCCCTCTGGTTCTTTCTACTCTGGTCCACTTGA
The DNA here is from genome assembly GCF_051225735.1 of Oryctolagus cuniculus. NCBI lineage: Eukaryota > Metazoa > Chordata > Mammalia > Lagomorpha > Leporidae > Oryctolagus > Oryctolagus cuniculus. Next base: position 66,614,289 of record NC_142884.1, on the reverse strand, counting down.
CCCTTATTCATAGCTGTGAATCCTCAGATGGTTTCTGTTTGTGCAGGTTTGCAGAAGTCCCAAAGGCTGTTTTTGAGGTCATAGTGCCCCTGAGTGGTAAAAGCTGGTACTGTTTGCAGGAAGCAGCGTCTGTGGGATCTGCTTGGCCGGCCTGAGCCACCAAACTGGTGCAGTGAATTGGGAGGGATGCCAAGGTTAGACAGAGCAGGGAAGAAAGCAACTTAGATTAACAAAGAGTCATGGCAACCCGAATCCACATCTGAACCCCTGGATGGAAAATGCAGCCACAGGCTTTGAAAATACGTCCCCTATTCCAGGGCCGAGGCTGCCCTGGAAGGGGTTGGGCACGAGGGGGAGGGGACGGGAGGCTGTCCTGGTAAGCACGTTCCAGATTGGGCTGGGAGTGCTGGTGGCAGCCCTCGGGGGTGTGGGACCCAGTGTTGGGTGCTCACGAGCTCTTGTCGCGTGTGGTCTGCAGATCTTGGGATCCTCCTGGGCATGGTCTTGGGGAACAAGGGCTTGGAGGTGTGGCCCTTGACTGACAGCAAGGACTGCACCGTCACCGGCTTCCTGCGGGACAAGCTGCAGTACAGGAACCGGCTTCAGTACATGGTAACCACACGGCACCAGCTCAGCCCCAGAACCCAGGCCTTGGGGCTCACCTGTGGTGGGGCCCTGGACATCCAGGACCCCTCCTCCTTGGGCCTGTGTCAGCCCCAAGCTTACTACCATGGCTCCCTTCACTGCCTTTCTCCAACCCGCACCCCAAGTGCCAGCTCTGCATGTCCTGACCCCTCCTGCCATCCATAGGGCTTCCACCCCTTCTTCTTGACCTGACCTTTGGCCCCACCTTCTCATGGCATTCACCCTGAGACCAAGGAAGGGACTCGAGGAACCCTTGGGAGAATCCCAGGCACTTATTAGCTGGGAAAATCAGATCAAGGACTTGGCACGTTGAGATTCCCCCAGCATGCTCTGTGCAGTTATTCTTGTTAATAGCTTCGTTGAGATAGCATCGCGTGCCATGCAGTTCTCCCACGTAGGGACACGGCCCCGTGCTGTCCTGCATGCTTGCAGAGCTGTGTGCTGCCGCCACCACGATGTTCTGAAAGTAGCATGTCCTCTTCCTGGGTCTGAAGCAACGCGGGGTCTGTGTGCTTTGTTTCCCCCGTGTCCCAGAGGCGCGCGGGCTGAGCTGTCTTTGTCCCTCCTGGGAGCCAGGCAGCCCCTCTCACCAGAGGACCACCTCTGCCACCCAGGGCTGGGCCTGGGCTCCTCCCCTGGCCCATCAACATTCACCTGGGAGTGCAGGGGAGCCTGCCTGGGCCACTTCCGCCTGTGACCTCGCGGTGTGTCCTTGTGGCTCCTAGAAACACTACTTCCCCATCAACTACAGGATCGGCGTGCCTTACGAGGGGGTGCTGAGAATCGCCAACATCACCAGGCTGGTGAGGAGCCCCGTGACCGCCATGGGCCCCAGCCTGGGAGACCTGGGTGGGTGGGGGTGCTAGCCACCGGCTTTTCCCCAGCCCCTCCAACAGGCCGGTGCTTGGCTCAGGCCCCGGGTTGCCCGCCATCCACAATGGACGCCTGTGGCCTGCTCCCCACGCAGGGGCAGGTCCCGGGGCAGGGGTCAGGGGGTTCCAGTGGTTTCTCCTGTCCCCTGCAGCAGAGGGCCCGGGTAAGCGAGCGGGAGCTGCGGTATCTGTGGGTCCTGGTGAGTCTCAGCGCTGCCGAGTCGGTGCAGGAAGTGTTGCTCGAGGGCCACCCATCCTGGAAGTACCTGCAGGAGGTGCAGACGCTGCTGCTGAACGTCCAGCAGGACCTCCTGGTGAGCGGGCCTGTGTGCGCACGCGTGCATGTGGGTCCGAGGGCTCTGGCCTAGGGAGGTGATTAGGTTGGAGGGAGGGGTTGGACAGGTCTGGACGGGCATGCAGGAGAGAGGTGGGAGGGCTGCCGGGGGCGGGGAGGGCAGGCTGGGACCAGGACATCCCCTGAAACTCTGTTCCAGGCCGTGTCTCTCACCCCAGTTCCTGGGTCACCGAGCAAACTCTCTGGTTCTTTTCGGGGAGGGGCAGGAGGGAAGATGAGGGGGCGCTCAGGATTTTTAGGGCCGTGAATTAGGCTGTAAAATACGCTAATGGTGGATACACAGCTTCACCCATTCATCTAAACCCACAGAAGTATACAACACCGAGAGTAAAGCTAATGTGAGCTTATGGACTTGAGTTACTTCTTAAAATTTTTTTTAAAGATTTATTTATTTGAAGCAGAGTTACACTAGAGAGAAGAAGAGGCAGAGAGAGGTCTTCTATCCTGCTGGTTACTCCCCAGTTGGCCACAATGGCCTGAGCTGCACCAATCCAAAGCCAGGAGCCAGGAGCTTCTTCTGGGTCTCCCATGCGGGTGCAGGGGCCCAAGGTCTTGGGCTATCTTGTTCTACTTTCCCAGGCCATAGCAGAGAGCTGAATCAGAAGAGGAGCAGCTGGGACTTGAACCAGTGCCCATGTTGCATGCTGGCACTGCAGGTGGCAGTTTTACTCGCTACGCCACAGTGCTGGCCCCTTGAGTTACTTTTAACATTTACTTAGTTTAGAAAAAAAGGCTGCCCCTTCCACCCCCCGACCACTGCCTTCCCCAGGCTCATGGACTTGACCTCTAAAACGTCTGAGTCATTGAAAAGTAAAGTAACAGGAGCATCGGGGGCCGTGCAGGCTGTGGGTGTGCCCACGGGTCCTTCTCATACCCCCATCTTGCTCCTTGGGACCTGAGATGCACCTGCTGTCCCTCTGTGTCAGCTGCCTGGCTTGGTTCAGCCCAGCCATGGAAGTACCCACTGAGTTTCCGAAGATGAAAGGGCTTAGGGACCGGCAAGTGTTTATGCAGCTGCCTAGAACTTCCCCAGGATGGGACTGGAGGGGAGGCTCTGGGTCCCACAGGGCTCGCAGGCCCAGCTATTTCCCTGGTGGCTCTCTTGTGCCCATGGGCAAGATGGGTTGTTAAATTGGCCTGGGGGGAGGGACTTTTCCATGCTCATTTCTGGCTCTGGCAGATTCTGAGGCACTGAGGGTGGGAGGTGAGGTGCCCAAGCCTGGATTCTCTCTGTCAAAATTGTTGCATATCTGGCTATTTCTCGTTCACACTGAGCTGGTTTTTAAATCTCTCTTCTATTGACTCAGCTTTTAAAATGGATTTAACTTATTGGAACAAGCATTTGGTGCAGTGGGTAAGTCACTGCTTGGGATGCCCATATCCCATACCAGAGTGCCTGGGTAGTGTCTCGGCTCTACTTCCAATCCAACTTCCTGCTAATACGTGCCCTGGGAGGCAGCAGGTGACAGTTAAATTTTTTTGGTCCCTGTCAACTACATGGGAGACTTGAAATGGGTTCTGGGCTCATGGCTGTTGCAGGCATTTGGGGAATGAACCAGTGGATGGAAGATCTCTGTATTTCAAGCAAAATTAAAAAAAAAAAAAAAAAAGAGAGAGAGAGATGGATTTAAGTTTGGAGAAACTAAGCTTCTCAAAGGTAGTAGAGGGGCCGGCGCTGCGGCTCACTTGGCTAATCCTCCGCCAGCGGCACTGGCACCCAGGGTTCTAGTCCCAGTTAGGGTGCCGGATTCTGTCCCGGTTGCTCCTCTTCCAGGCCAGCTCTCTGCTGTGGCCAGGAAGTGCAGTGGAGGATGACCCAAGTGCTTGGGCCCTGCACCCCATGGGAGACCAGGATAAGTACCTGACTCTTGCCATCGGATTAGCGCGGTGTGCCGGCCGCAGCGCGCCAGCCACAGCGGCCATTGGAGGGTGAACCAACAGCAAAGGAAGACCTTTCTCTCTGTCTCTGTCTAACTCTGCCTGTCAAAAAAAAAAAAAAAAAAAAAAAAAAAGCAGTGGAGAGGGTCCAGCCTGGGACTGGACGCGGGGCTCCAGCTGCAGCTGGTTCCACGACCTGACCTTGGATGAGTCACTTTACTTTTGGGCTTTGGATCCGTCTCTCCCTTGTAAAGGGAAAGCGTTGAGATGAAGCCTGAAATCTTCCCCAGTGTTAAAACTCTGATCTGACGATTTCATTCTAACTCTCTGCATTCCGGGTTGTGTTGTTCCTGTGCCACATTTTCCTCCTTGGTTTCATTATACTCCCTTAAAACCAAAATGAAATATGGGGGCTGGCACTGTGCCATAGCGGGTACCTGTGATGCCACCTCTGATGCCGGTGATCCCATGTGGGCACCAGTTGGAGTCCTGGCTGCTCCACTTCCAATCCAGCTCCCTGCTAGTGCTCCTGGGAAAGCAGCGGAAGATAGCCCAAGTGCTGGGGCCCCTGCACCCATTTGGGAGACCTGGAAGAAGCTCTGGCTCCTGGCTTTGGTCTGGCCCAGCTCTGGCCATTGCAGCCATTTGAGGAGTGACTCAGCAGGAGGAAAATCTCTCTTTCTCTGTCTCTCCCTCTCTCTGTAGCTCTTCCATAAAAATAAAATAAATATTTAAATATTCATCTAAAAAAAAAAACAAAATGAATTAAAAATGAGGTCCTAGATGGAGATGGTGGGGGCTATGCTGGGAGAGAGCAACTTAGACAATTACATTCGCTGTTTAAAATTTATTTACTTGAGAGGCAGAGAGAGAGAGAGATCTCATCTGCTGGTTCACTCCCCGAATACCTGCAATGGCAGGGGCTGGGTGGGGGCTGCAGTCAGGAGCTAGGAATGCACTCCAGGTCTCTCACCTGGGTGGCAGGGACCCGAGTACTTGAGCCATCACCTCCTGGCTCCCAGGCGCACTATAGCAGGAAGCTGGAAGTCAGGAGCAGGAGCCTGGAATTGAACTCGGATGCTCTTAACCACTAGGCCACACAGTTGCCCCTTGACCGTTTTTATGTGTGCGATTCAGTGGCATTAATTACACTTACAGGGTTGGTCAGGGCCATTGGTTTCTAGACCATTTCCATCACTCTAAACAGGAACTCTGGAGCCATACAGCAGTCACATGCCTCATTTCCCACCTCTCCGCACACGCTGGTGGCCTGTCATCAGCTTTTATTTATTTCTTAAATATTTATTTATTTATTTGCAAGAGTTAGAGAGAGAGCAAGAGCGAGAGTGAGAGCGATTTTCTGTCCTCTGGTTCACTCCTCAAATGGCTGTGATGGCCAGAGCTCGGTCAGTCTGAAGCCAGGAGCTTCTTCTGGGTCTCCCATGTGGGGCCCAAGGATTTGAATCATCTTCTGCTTCCCTAGACAGATTAGCAAAGAGCTGGGTCAGAAGTGGAGCAGCTGAGACTCAAACTGGTGCTCACGTGGGATGGTGGCATCACCGGCGGTGGCTCCACCCGCTACGCCACAATGCCGGCCCCGGTCATCTGCTAAAAAAAAAAAAAAAAAAAAAGATTTGAAAGGCAGAATGACAGAAAATGATAGACAGAATGAAATCTTCTACCCACTGGTTCACTCCACAAATGGCTGCAACAGCTAGAACCATGCCAGGTCGAAGCCAGGAGCCTGGAGTTTCTTCCTGGTCTCCCACATAGGTGCAGGGGCCATGTTCTGCTTGCCCAGGTGCATGAGCAGGGAGCTGGATTGGAAGTGGAGCAGCCGGGAATCAAACTGGCACCCACATGGGATGCTGGCGCTGCAGGTGGTGGCTTAACCCGTTACCGCACAGTGCCAGCCCCTGAGCTTGGTGCTGGACACTGCCCTCCCTGTGGCTCTTGTGCCCAGTCCTTCATGAGGGTCTGCTTGAGTGCTTTGACTTCGATGGAGATCGTAGCTTCCTCAAGGACAGGCGGGGGGTGGGGGGGGCGCCTCGTGGTGGGTGGTCGGTCATAGCCGGGACGCCTCCTCTTCCTCCCTGTTCTGGCCTGCATCCTGTGGTCATTCTACAAAGAATGGGAAGGCAGAGTAATCCGTGTTGTGGTTGGGCAAGGGACGGCAACTGGGATCCTCCCTGCACTTGCAGGGAGAGGAGGGGTTGAAACAGCCCACAGGCCGTGGTCACAGGCAGCCTCGGGCTTCTTCCACGACTCAGGTGGCTGCGGGGTCGGCCCCACGGTTGGCCTGTGGTGTGACCTCTCCTCACTGCCCTGATCTGTTTCCTCGCTTCCAGGATGTGGAGGTCAGCCCCAAGGTGGAGGCAGTGCTGTCGCTCCTGAACGCCCCGGGGCTGAGCCTCAAGCTGGTGCGGCCCAAAGCCCTGCTGGACAACTGCTTCCGGGTCATGGAGCTGCTCTACTGCTCTTGCTGTAAGGTGCCCCCTGCGGGTGGGGCCGGGCTCGGGTCAGCGGACACACCTGGGCCCTCTGGGCTTACCCTCCGCTCCCGGGATGAGGCCCACTTCCGGAAGCCGTGCTGGGTCTCTGGGAGGTGGGAGCCGAGCGTGTCTATCCTGTCTTTTCGTCTCCGACAGGTAAGCGGAGCTCCGTCCTTAACTGGCAGGACTGCGAGGTGCCGAGCCCGCAGCCCCGCGGCTGACCGCCCCCTGCGCGCCCCGCGCTCCCGGCTCCAGCGCTCAACTCCAGGCTCCGTGAAGCGGCTCAGGGCCCGGGGCAGAGGCCTCTTGCCCTGGTGACCCGGGCTGGGGTCTCAGCTGGGCGGGTGGTGGTGGTGGTGCGGGTGCTGTGGGCCCAGGGAGAGAACCCCGGGAAGAGCGAGGCGGCCTCACCTGGCCTGGCGGGGCTGCGGGGCTGCGGCCTCACCTGCGTGGAAGTGGTGCCGCGCCTCCTGCAGCAGCCAGGGCGCTGGCCAGAGGCTGGTGGACTCGGGCCGCGGCGCTGATGCCACGTCTTGCCACAGTGGATGCTCTCCCAGTTCTCGTATTTTTTCTATTAAACACCTGCTTTGTTCCGTTTGCTTTGCTTTGCTTTGCCTTTCCAGGCAAACTTGAGGAGTCCCTCCAGGGCAGATGGGAGGAGGGGGTGGGGTTGTCCTGTGGTCTGGGGTTCCAAGGAAATAGACGTGGAGTGGACTGAACCCTAGGCAGGGACAGAGGCATTGGCGTCTTTTCCAGCTCTGCCCTCAGCTGCAAAGCCTGCGCCCGCCCGGGGCTGTCTGCAAGGGCGCTGGTCTGTTTCTCATCCCCCTCCCTCCGGCTGTCGTGGCGTCGGTATCTCCAAGTCCCAGGTGCAGGCTCAAGCTGTGGCCACTCCTGACACCTGGGGTGCCTGGGTTGCCCTCAGCCTGGGGTCCGGGGTGGGAAGGGGCTGGGGTGGCAAGCAGGCTAGGGGAGAGAGCCAGGGGTGTTAATTACAGTACAACTTTATTAATACTGGGATCTTCACAGTGCATTTGTTACTTGTAGCAGTGACTATTGAAATCAAGGGGAGGACAGAGTGAAGGGGGCTGGCAGGAGAGAATTTTTCCAAAAACTGACAGAAAAGAAACAAAATGGTGCAGGTGCATGGAGGGGCAGAGATGAGAAAGGGTGAGTAGGAACCAGGAGTTGTGGCCTGGGGTGGAAAAATAAATTAAAAAAAGGAACAAGTTAACAGCACCAGAAAAGTTACTTCAGTCCAAAGACGCTTTTGAAAAGAATATTTCTCTGTACAAAATGAGAAAGAAAATGAAAAGTAAAGAATTCCCCCAACCAAAGTCTGTGAAGTGGGATGGTTGGCTCGGATCCCAGGGGGTGGGCCTACAAGGTGGTCACTAAGTGGACAGCAGGGCAGCACGGGGCAGTCACAGGGAGGGCGGGGTGGGGGGAGGGTGGAGTATATACAGCCTGGGAGGACCCGGAGGGGAGCAGGGAGGTGGATGGGGGAGGGGAGAACTGTGCCATCCACCCCTTCTCTGGGAAGCCACAGCTTTCCTTCCCATCAGTCAGGGCCCCACCCTGTGGACCCCCCGCCCCCACCACGAGCTCTTTCTCACAGGGTTGTCTAGGCCCGGCCACACCCCTGGAAGCAGAGGCCAGGCCTGCCCACCACTGCCCCTCACATCCTGCATCCTCCTTGGGCAGCCCACCTGGCGGTCCCTGAGGCAACCCTGGGGGGAAAGGTGCACCAGAAACCCTGCCCTCTGAGCCCTGGCGTCAGCCTGTGCTTGCAAGCCCGAGTGCTCGGGGCAGTTCTAGGCCCTCATGACTTCCAAGCCCCCCCCCCCCCCCCCAGCCTTTGGGAGCCCTGTGGGAGTTCTGTCCACGCAGGGGCATTGGCTCCCCCGCTGGAATTCCAGTTCATGGCACAAGAACTCCTAGGAGTTAGAGCCTGGGGCAGGGGGTCAGCTCCAACTACGCCACCCAGACCAAGGACAGCCTACTCTTGCGACCCCTGTCATCCTCAGATCCCTGCTGCTCCACCGACCTGTGGGTCCACCTGGAATCCCTCCACGCGCCCTAGGCTCACATGCTTTCTCCTGCTCACACTGGTGGCTCGGGCAAGAGCCCTGCTCCTCCCCGGCCCCACATCCCGGGACGGCATCTCCTCTGGCAACAGAGAGTCAAAGCCAATCTTCCCGGACTCACTGCTTGACCCTGAGCCTGCAGTCCACTCAGACCACGGCAGGCAGGCCCTGGGGGCCCTTCCGCTCCCCACCCTTGTTTTGGCTATGCTCAGGACACTGGAGAGCGCGCCAGCTCCTCTGGCTTCTGGGGCGCCCGTCCCACCCCTCTCCTGCTGTGGGCCCAGCAGGCCACCGTGCGCCTTGCGCTTCAGGCACTGGCAGACATATACCCTGTTCCATCACCTCGTCTCCACGTAGTCCTCATCCGGAGTCCGCTCCATTTTATTATATTCATAAAATAACCCCCCACCCTCTACACCAGGCTCCACCTCCAGAGGTGGCTGAAACTGCGACTCCAAAGTGCCACCAGTTAATGCCTTATAGACCCAGCTGAAAACTGGATACCTGCAAACAGCGGTGCCACTGGCCAGGTGACCCCAGGGCCTCGGGACTGCTGTCCCTGCTGCCCCACCTGGCCCTCACCCCAGCCTGTCCCACCTCGTGGGGAGAGGGGAGCTCCCTTAGGGGCCCCTAAGCCCCCTGGAAGGCCCTGTTGAGGGCCTCAACACTTCCCCTTCATGAGTGGCCCCGGCCACCAACTTCCAACCCACTCCCTAACCCTGACTGGGAACCTGACCCCTCACCCCTCTGCAGCCTCCTGTCTCCAGCTGGAGGGGCCTGGGACAGGCAGAGTGGCAAGAAGGGAGGTGAGTGAGGTGCTAGCAGGGGCGGGGAGGGAGCCAGCATTCAGGGGAGACTCTGGGAGCAGCTGGCTCCGGTGCGGACCCCAGGCCGGGGTAGGGCTGGGATGGTAAGGAAGGCTGGCTGGGCCCCTCTACTGTGCACTTGCTGGGGAGAGGCGGGGCCCTGCAGGGAGGACGTGGAGGGGCAGACGAGGCAGGGGCTATAAACCAGTTCACGGCCTGCAGGCTCGGACCAGGCAAGGTTTGTTGAAGTCGCTTCCTGCTGAAACGCGGAAATCCAAGCCGGGTGTCTCGTTCCACAAAGCGGCCTTGCCTCTTCCCTGGCTCTGTCCTCGCCCCTGGCTGGGTCTCCGCTCTGGGTGGCCACTGCTCACAGACCAGGCCGCCTGCTCGCACCGGGGCCAGAGAGGGTGGGGAGGTGGCGCCATCATAAGATGCGGGGAGCCGATCTGTCGTTGGTGACGGTCCTGCGGAGCCGGACCCCGCGCCGAATGGCCACCAGCATGTCTTCAGCTGGGGGGTCACTGGTGGCCGCTGGAGGCGGGGTGGGTGTCTCCTCTGCAGGGGTGGCCGACAGGGCTGTGGGGAAGGGGAACTGGCCCTCCCCCAGGGCATGGGCACCTGCCACCAGCTCCCCAAGCTTCTCCACCAGGCTGTGCCGGTTGGCGGCCAGCCGCTGCTCGTCGTCGTCCTCGGCCGCCAGCCCGGCTCCTGGCCCTGAGTAGCCGGCTGCCTCGGGGGAAGGGCTGCCCCAGGCTGTGTTGGGCAGGCTGAGCCTCTTCGGGGAGGCCTTGGCGAGGTCTGGTGCCAGGGGCGAGGCGGCCTCATCGGTGTAGAACACGCACTCCTCACTGCCCGCCCGCGTGGGTCCCACGTAGCTGGGGGAGTCGGGCACTGTGGGTGTCTTCACGGGCACGATGGGCGGCCGGATGGGGATGGGGCCAGCGCTGGACAGGGCGCGGCGCACAGTGGGCTTGGTGGAGGGCGTGCGGCGGATGGTGGCCACGCCGGGGGGTGCGCCCGAGGGCAGCCCCGTGGTGGGCAGCCCGGCCGTGGAGGCTGGGCGCTTGGTCTGGATCAGGCGGCGGTAGTTCTGGGCGATGTTGCTGTTGCGCGGGATAGTGGATGACTTGTCGAACTCGGGCGGGCCTTCGCTCTCCGCGTCCCCGTTCACAGAGTAGCAGTCGTAGTCAGAGCCTGGGGGTGGGGGGCAGGGGATGCGGTGAGCCCCCAACCGCCCGGAGGAAAGACAGGGCCCTCGTGGGCAGCAGGTACAGCTTTCCTGGCAGGCGAGGGGTGGGACTGCCGAGGCCCAGTGGCCCAGCGCGTGGGGATGGCAGTGCCCTGGCCTACCTTGGGAGGGGATGGTGTCCTCGGAGCACGAGGGCGTGGTGGTCTGCGTGCTGTAGCCGCTCGAGTACTGCAGTGAGTCCCGGCTGCTCTTCTGGTGCTCCAGGCTCAGGCCGCGGGTCAGCACCATGGCCAGGTCACTGGCCGCAGGGGACACCTCCTCACCGTGCTGGGAGCGGCAACATTGCAGGCTGAAGCCTCGCTCCCTGCTGCCCCCTCCACCAGGGACTCCAGGCAGCCCCACTGGGTGGTTAGAGCTGGCCCTGCAGCCCCCATGCTGGGCCATCTGCACTGACCAGGCGGCTGCAGAGATGCCACCTACCTTGGCTGCGATGGTGGCAGGGGACATCCGGGGGCCCGGGGTGCCTCCGCTGGCCGGGCTCGGCTCTGTGTCTCGGAGGAGCTCCACCCTGTCTTTCCTGCGCTGCAGCGTGGTGCCTGAGGGCGGCTCGTGGGGGCCAGCCTTGGTCCAGTCCTGGGGGTACGGCGGGGAGGTCAGGGGGATCCTGGTCCTGCTGCCATGGCCAAGGGGACCTCACTGTGGTTAAAGCTCTCAGGGTATGCAGGTTTGTGCGAGGCCCCTGGCTCACTACCATGGCTAGGATGGAACCTGGAGCGTGGCTGGGACCCCTCCGTCCCACCAGGCTTGGGGTGAAGATGGGATACCCTGGAGGCAGACTCTCAGGGACAGGCTCCGTGAGTGCCCCCCTGGCTGAGCCGGGCCCTCCCTGTGGGGGTGGCGTGGGGAGGACCGCTGGGGACGGTCCTGGGGCAGGGCTGGGGCACTGACCGAGGTGGGAGAGCTGCACTCGCTAACGGACTGGCAGGTTTCCGAGGCCTCAGAGGACGCAGAGCTGGAGGACTTCTGCCGTGCACAGGCGAGCAGCGGCCGGCAGGGAGGGGACGAGAGAGGAGAGGAGAGGAGAGAACAGCTCTGGTCACAGCGCCTGCATGCAGCGGGCTGCTTCATTCAGCATCCCGTCCCTCGCTCCAGGGCTGCGGCCGGGGGAGCGTCGGCAGCAGAATACAGGGCCCATAGCACACAGTAGGCGCACTGCCGTGCCAGAGGCCCCATCCAAGAGCCATACATATTGAGGATTAGCCACAGGACTTGGTGCCGCTGGCCTGGAGGCAGTGGGCCAGAGACAGAAAGATGCTAAGGATGGCAGCTGGGTCAGTGGTGTCACTGTTTCCTCAAAGGGATGCTAGGGCCATCCTGTGCTTGTTCAGCCGCCTGCTCTTAGTCTCTGTGCATGGATGCCCTGTGGACACCTGTTACTGACAAGCCTGGAGATCAGGGAGGAGTCAGGGCTGCAGCCTCAGGTGGGGTGAAGTGAAATGAGAGGAAGCCCAGGGCAGGTGATGCCCAGAGCCGGGAAAGAGCTGGCTGTGCAGAGGAGCAGAGCGTGGCGTGGCTTCGACAGGACGGGGCAGGAGCCCAGTGAAAGCTGGCTAGAGTGTGAGTGGGAAATTGCTGTCCCGAGTGGCAGCAGGCACCAGGTACCTGGGAGGCCCTCTCGCTCCAAACTGACAACGAAGGAAAGAGAAACAGTGGTAGAGGCAGGGCCACGAACTCCTGTGCCTGTGTGCTGGTGGAGTTCCCAGGGCAGGTGCTGTCTTCAGCACTGTGTCACCGAGGACAGTGTGGTGAAGCCACCATGGCTGCGAGGGGATCACGAGCAAATGGTCGCAACAACTTTGCCTCTGGTCCCCAGAGTTCCTGCAGGCTGTGACAGCCCAGGATCACCTCCAGTCAAAGCAAACAAGGCTCCAGGGGGGATTTGGAGGAGGGAGTGCATTCAGACTGCACAGAGAAGGCGTCCTGAAAACTCAATGGACAGTTCCACACCCACTCGTGGAAAACAAACAGAAAAGCCCAAACACGTAAACGACAAACAAGAGGAGCTTCTTCGACCTCACAAAGAGTATCTACAAAAACGCCAACGGTTTTCTCTCTGCAGCTGGGACAAAGACAAGGATGCCCGTGATCGCCACTTCTAGCGCTGGAAGTCTTCGCTACAGCAACACAGCAAGACAAAGAAATAACATTTACAAGGACTGGAAGGGGAGAAACGGGGTGACCACTGTTAGCAACAATGTGATACACCAGTGTGTAGAACATTCAAGAATTTATACATTGTTAGAATAGGTGGTTTTTAACAAAGTTACTGGATACAAGGCCAGAAAAAACAATCAGTTGAACAGCTACCAAACAGGAAAAAATAATCCTTACCAAGCCAACATAATAGCATCAGCAAGCATCAGATTCCTAGGGGGAAAAATCTACTGGTAGATATGCAAGCTCTTTACAAGAGGACTACAGACACATCATGGAGAAGGGGCTGAACTTAAATAAATGCAGACGACGCACACAGTCACAGCCACAATCCCAGGAGTGGTGTTTTGTCTTGTTTTTCTGGTGAGACTGACAAGCTGATCTTGACATGTGGAAGGCAATGCAAAGGGCGCAAACCAGACAGGCCGACACCAGAAAATGATAACCAACCGGCAACAGGAACTGCTGCAGAGGACAACAATGAAGACGGAGTGGCACTGGCACAGGACAGGCCAACCAGAGGAGCAGAGCACAGAGTTCGGGGGGGGGGGGCAGCCACTCGCAGCGCCAGCTGAAGTCAAAGGCGACTTTGTAGAGTGGCGGGGAGAGGACACTATGCTCTCCGTGCAACTCCTCCACCCCCAGTTCCCGGGTCACACTCAGCCCCCAGGGCACTGGTATTAGTTCAAGAGGCCGGGATCTGGGACGAAGGAGGAGGACCCGGGCAGGGGAGGCCACGTGTGAGCAGAAAGCCGGCCCCGCCAGGACACTGCCTCTGCTGCTCTCCACACTGTGGACCACGCGGCGTCCAGTATCTTGTTAAAGCAGCGCAAACTGGCTGAGAGAGATTAGACTGTCTTTTCAATAAATGGTTGTGAGTCAGGGGTCAGTCACAGAGCCGCATGGGACAGAGGACCTCCACGCGCACACAGGCTGCATGTCTGAATCAAAAAGGTAAGACAGGAAGGCTTCTCAAGGACCTAGGAGTATGCGGAAGTATCTCCAGCACGACACAAAGGTACCAACAATGTGAACAATGGGTACATCGCACCACATTACAATGAAGAACTTCTGGTCATTAAAATACTATTTAGAACAATAAAAGGTGCAGGGTGAAAGAAGAAATTTAAATGTAGTCTTACAGAGTGCTGGCTTCAGACCCCTCGCCCTGTCTGGACAGGCTGAACCCCATCCTTTCTATCCCTACTGCCCCCCCCCCCCAAGTCTTTTCTACTTTACAGCCACAGGGCGGGCGAAGGCGAGTGAGGTGACTAGGTCATGCAGGACCTCCGCCCTCCACTGCTCCATCCCAGGAAGCGAGGGGAGTTCTGGGTCCCACCCGGAGGGTTGTCTGCCCGTCTGAAAATCCTAGCGCTGGCCCCTCGTGGCCTGAGCCTTCCCAGCCCCAGGAATGTTGGGGTTAAGGGACAGCCTCACTGTTGGAAGGTGAAGGGAGTTGGGGGGGGGGTCCTGTCTCTCCTGCGGTTTGTGATTCTCTAAACCCACCCACTCCCCACCACAGGAACAGGTGAGCATTCAGTTCTCAGGTGTCTCCCACCCAACAGTCACGGTCCAGAATGGGGCCTCTGACCCCCACATTCTCCGGGATTAGACACAGGTGTTTATTCCTCCGGAATCGCCCTTCACTGTCACTTATGAGTCTGCTCCTCGGGGAAGAAGCTGGCCAGCTCCCGAGCCTTCAAGTCCGAGCCTGTCTCGGATCCGGCCGATCATGCCCCTCCTCCTGCGCCTTGGCACCCGGCTACCAAACCTTCACCTTCCTCTTCCTCCTCTGTGTCCATCTCACCTTCTCTGTCTCCTCTTCCTCCTCTGTGTCCATCCCCCGCCCCCACTACCTACACTCTAAGAAGTCATCCCCTCCTTCCACCACCCGGTCCTCTACTGGGAGGCCCACCAGGTCTGTCAGGTGTGCTCTCCGCATAGCTGTAGCCTTGTTTACCCCAGTCTGAACAGGCGCGCTCCGGCCCTGTCTGGGTAAGTGCCCACCTTCCCTGGGAAACCTTGCTACCTCTCTCCCTGCTGCGCTCTCTCACGTCTCAGTTCTTGCGTGAAGACAGAAACCTCTCTCTGAGCCGTTGTCGGTCATGGATCCAGCAGAGCCAGCCGAGGAGGAGCAGAGACAGTGGCGAGTCCTGTCCGAGCAGCTTCGCCCTGCAGGGGGCTCGGCGCCTGGCCAGCTTCCGTGCTCCCTCGGCCTTGTCTCTGCCGCCATTCCGCGGAGACAGAGGCTTGGCCACCCTTTCTCTGCCCACCTATGTTAGAGGCCCCTGCTCCGCAGCGTCTGCCTTGCTGGGGTGAGGGCGGCAGGTGCGCAGCGCCCTGCTCCGCTCCCTAGGAGGCTGCAGTTGTGGGGCTGCCACTGTCGAGACTCTGCAGCCTTCTGTCATCCCTGTGTGACTCTAAAATGACTTACAGTCAAGTTCCCGGAGCTGTGTTTTGTCTTTGCACTAAAGCCTTCCCTGAGCTTTCTAGGGTTTCACAGCACTTTGGTGTAAAGTAACTTGATGTCTCCAGTGCTCAAAAACTGCTCTGAAGTAACTACTAGTTAAATACTGTTATGTCCCTTTAAAGGATGTTTTTCTCTAGTTTAGAGGTTTTAGAGGACTGTTTGAAAAGTTAGTTCCTAGCTTTTTTTTATTTTATTTTATTTTTATTTTTTGACAGGCAGAGTGGACAGTGAGAGAGAGAGAGAGACAGAGAGAAAGGTCTTCCTTTGCCGTTGGTTCATCCTCCAATGGCCGCTGCGGCCTGCGCACCACGCTGATCTGAAGCCAGGAGCCAGGTGCTTCTCCTGGTCTCCCATGGGGTGCAGGGCCCAAGCACCTGGGCCATCCTCCACTGCACTCCCGGGCCACAGCAGAGAGCTGGCCTGGAAGAGGGGCAACCAGGACAGAATCCGACACCCCGACCGGGACTAGAACCCGGTGTGCTGGCGCCGCAAGGCGGAGGATTAGCCTAGTGAGCCGCGGCGCCGGCCGTTCCTAGCTCTTAAAAGTCCAGAAGAAAAAACACCACCTTACTGTCCTGTGCAGCTGCAAAATCACAGGCTGATGTCCTGTGCTGATCCTTTTTCAAAAAGGTTTTGTGTTTTCTAACTGCCCTGGGTAACAAAACCTCATGCATCTTGGGGGAAGTTTCATGTGTGTTGTTCCTACTTTAAAACTCTGAGACTTAAAACTTCGCCTGTTTTTAAATGTGTGTGATCACCTTAGCTCTGATTGGATTTGGGCCACAGCTTGAGTTGGCAAGCTGAAGTGAAATGTATTACTAATTTTATTTTGACCTAATGGTTTGCAGCTCGGACAGTCTGACCTTGAGGCGTCCAGCTGGATCCCTGGAACTCTCAAAAGGTGAGGCTGTCACTGGGGGAGGAAAACCTCCTTAGTTAACTTAAACTGTGTAAAATACCGATGTCAGGTTGTAAAATGATGTCCCACTTAAGCTGTGCTGATGGGCCATGGCTACAGAGCAGACCCATCTCCCACGCTCTGTCCCACGCGTAGGCTTGTCCTGCAGCTCACGTTGACTGTGTGACGGCGAGGGGTACCGCAAACGCTCTCTCCCTCAACTCTAGCTTTTGACAGCGGCTGGGTCGGCACTGGGTCCGTGAGCTGGCCGAGAGCTCCTCAACCACATCGCCATCCTTGCTGGCAACCTGCTCTCTCTGCAGGCAGCCAAAGTGAGATTAAAAAAATATATATATACTGCTACTACGAGTCAACAAGAGATAGCCCAGTGTGAAAACAAGCGAGGATCTCAGCATGCGCTTCAGGAAACGGGATACGCAAATGGCCTTTAACAGTGTGAGCTGGTGTTCAAAAGACGTCCAACGGCACTGCCATCATATCGCGAAGAGCAGTGTCGGCTGGGACAGCTGCTCGCAAAGGAACGGGACGGGCCGGCGCTGCGGCTCACTAGGCTAATCCTCCGCCTAGTGGCGCCAGCACACCGGGTTCTAGTCCCGGTCGGGGCGCCGGATTCTGTCCCGGTTGCCCCTCTTCCAGGCCAGCCCTCTGCTGTGGCCAGGGAGTGCAGTGGAGGATGGCCCAGGTGCTTGGGCCCTGCACCCCATGGGAGACCAGGAGAGGCACCTGGCTCCTGCCATCGGATCAGCGCGGTACGCCGGCTGCGGTGGCCATTGGAGGGTGAACCAACGGCAAAGGAAGACCTTTCTCTCTGTCTCTCTCTCACTGTCCACTCTGCCTGTCAAAAACAAAACAAAACAAAACAAAAACAAAAAAACAAAGGAACGGGACGTGGGTGCGTCCTGTGGCTCAGTGACTCGGCTTTGCAGCCAAAGATCTGCAGTGCCCCGGCAGACACAGACCAGCCCTCTGACGGCATTGCACAGAGGGATGCTACACGGCGGTGAGAACAGCACACACCTCCAGGCAAGCACGGGGGAACGGAGAAGCCAGAGGGGAAGGGCGCACGCTGCGTGATTCCACGGCGTACGTGACAGGAGGCGCTTCACAAGGTCATGGGGAGACGGAGCTAAAAGGTGCTTATTGTGGTGGAAAAACATTTGAAATCCTGCAAAGTGTTTTCAAATATACATTTTCCATGAACTTTCTGAAGACCCTCCATATATATATGTATATATATATGTGTGTATATATACGTATACACACACACACACATACGTGTTTATGTATATGTAGGATGGAGAAGGCAAAAACGACTCGAGTCCAGAGAGTGGTTACCTTTGTAGGGCACAGGGCTCGGGTATCTGGCTTGTGCACTTTTATTGGGCTGCACACTTAAGATGTATTTAGTTCTGTGCATGCACAAAACACGTCAATTAAGAAAATTCTTTAGAGACTCCATGGTGATGGACAGGACTCACAGAATAAAAGCAGTATTTGAGTCCATATTGGTACAAGTAAATGAGTGTGTAAGTTAAGTGTGGAGAAGGGATAGCATTTTACGAAATTTTTATTAACACAGGAAGAAGAAAGTCACTATGGTAACGGGCAAGCCTCACCGGCGGATGATGGGACTGGGGAGCGACAGGGTAGGTGCCTCGTCTCAAAGCGGCCCTTCCCCAGGGTACCGTGGGCCTGGGCAGGCGAGGACTCTGCAGGGGCGAAGCCTGGCAGACGTCGCCTTAATCAAGGATCAGGTGAGGCAGCGGTGGCACCACGCGGCACACCACCACTTCTGGGGTCCTCTTGCCAAAGATGAACGCCCTCTCATTCTGCTTATTTAGTTGATTCTAAAAGCAGAGCAGGGGCGGGGCGTACTCTCCAAATGCCCACTAGAGCCAGGGTTGGGCCAGGCTGAAGCTGGCAGCTGGGAACTTACTGTGGGTCCCCCACATGCACACACTTGTGCCGGCACTGGGCACTGCTGCCTCCCAGGAACGGTGATGGGGGTGTGGCTGCCTCCAGCAGGGTCGCAGCTGCTCGCCAACCACCTGTCTTCCTCGCAGGTGGTCTCTGCTGTGGGGCCTCCAGTTCAGCGTCTGACCTCCTCAGTCTGTAGCTCACCTCCAGCTCACCTCCGTCTTCCTGTGTCTCCACTCTGCGTTCTGGTTAGTTTCTTGAGATCCCTTTTCCAGCCTGCTGTTTCTCTTTTTTGCTTTTGAACTTCCTGCAGAGAACTGTTTCACTTGCCTGACCCCTCGTTCTACGCCAGGTATGACAGATCCAAACTGAGAGACATTCTGCAAAATACCTGACCAATATTTAAAAGGCTCAGTCACAAAAGACACTTAAGAGGGCTGGGCCTGGGCCAGTGACACAGACAGGATGCAGGCAACACCTGAGAAAGGCCACAGGTGCTTACATAGCTGTCGGCACTGGGGAGACTGCGGGAAGGGGCGGGGGAGCTGTGTCCTCTTTCCCAACTCTCTACACGGCTGAAACGATTTCAAAGCAGACACAGTCCTCTGCGGGTAGTTCAAAAGCAAGAGAGCAAGCAGGCTGGAAAAGGGATCTCAAGAAACTAACCAGAACGTAGAGTGGAGACACAGGAAGACGGAGGTGAGCTACGGACGGAGGCGGTCGGACGCTGAATTGGAATCCTGGCAGCAGAGACCCCGAGCCGTGAGGGTGGAATCGGGAGAGAACGGCTCGGAAGTCCGAGAGCAAATCGGGTTAAGGAGAAACAAACCCATGTTGTGGACTCCTTACAGCAAAACACAGAACAGCCTGAAACAGGCCAAAGATGCCACCTCACTCAGAGAGCCAGGTGGCGACACTGTCACCCCGGGCTCGTGGTCATGGCTAAACCACCAGCAGATGAACCCCAAAATGAAGCAGGTTTCCAGATAAACAGGGACTCGGCGCTGGCTAACCACGCTCTCTGCCTCAGGCAGGAGGAGGGTCTCGAGACGCAGGGACACCCGAGTAATGTGGGGCCTGGCACCCTGCGGGGGACAGCAGAGCCCAGGCATGGTCCCCGTGGCTCAGTACACGCGTGGTGCCTGCACAGAACCCAAGAACGTCGCCCCGTTTACTTCAAGGCATCTCTAGATCGCTTACAGTGGCCAACACAATTGCCTCTGTGGGAATGACGAGAGAATCTGTGTTCAGTGCAGGTGCAGTATTCTCCCCTCAGCTCCTGAGCTGTGGATGTGGAACCCAGGGACACGCAGGGCCGACGGCATCGACAAGGACTGAACGGAGCAGACCACTGTCGTTCATGGGCACTACAAGTAGGAGAGCAGGACACCTCACAGGGACGGCGGTCTCCGACTCACTCAGGAGGTGGGTGGGTGCTGCGCCCCGGGAGAGCAGATACGGGAAAAGGCAAGGCGAGGGAAGACGTGCAGGAGGCACAAGCGCACCAGGGCAAGAAAACAAAGTAGGAGCGTCCACGCAGTTCAGATCACATTAAACATCAACGGACTGAAAGTGCCGACTAAAACCCAGAGCCCAGGGCCGCGGGGATGCCTGCACCCCACATCAGAGCTTCAGGCCAGTCCTGGCTGCTGCTCTGGGAAGGCAGCGAATGATGGCCCAAGTGCTTGGGCCCCTGCCCCTGTGTGGGAGACCTGGACGGAGTTCTGGGCTCCTGGCTTTGGTCTCCCCAGTGTTGGCTTTTGTGGGTATTTGGGGAATAAACCTGCAGATGGAAGATCTATCTTGTTCTGCCTTTCAAATAGATTAAAAAAAGAGAGATTGTTGTCTGACTGAATTAAAAGCAGGAAATTTAGGCATATGCTGTTTATAAGATTCATCTAAAATACACGGATAAAGTGGGTCTAAAAGCTGAGATGCAAACTGGAATGCAGTCAAGGAACGGAATCAAGTCGCAGCCGCTGCGGCGGCCCCGGCAGTGGCCAGCCCGACGCCCACTCACCTGGCTGGTGATGTCTGAAGGCATGGGTGAGGGGGGCTTGGAGTAGGTGGCATCCTGGGAGACGAAGCCAGAGTCGTGGGAAGAGACGCTGGAGAGGCGGGCGGTGGCGGTGGCGGTGGCTGGCTGGGCC
The DNA here is from genome assembly GCF_051225735.1 of Oryctolagus cuniculus. Lineage (NCBI taxonomy): Eukaryota > Metazoa > Chordata > Mammalia > Lagomorpha > Leporidae > Oryctolagus > Oryctolagus cuniculus. The sequence goes on along the minus strand of NC_142884.1, from coordinate 66,594,295 downwards.
AGGCTGCGGTAGCGACAGGTGGAACTGGGTGAGTATGTTTGGGCACCCCCAGGCCACGGGGCTCCGCCACCCTTGGCACTGCTACCGCTGCTGGGGGCACTGAGGGAGCGAAGGAGGGCACAGCGGCCGGACAGGGAGACAAGGGGTGTGTGTGGCGGGGAGGGTGACAGACGAGGGTTGGGGAGACGGGTGAGGGGCAAAGGAAGGAAAAGACAATGTCAGATGACAAGGTCCTGAGATCCAGGTGCTACAGAGGAGCTGGGTTCTGGGATGGCAGGGCAGGGCCAGAGCAGGGGACCCCCCCCGCCCCGCCCTGGCCTCAGTGCTGTGTCCAGGGTGTGCCTTAGGCTAGCAGTGGCCTCAGGGAGAGGCAGAGTGTGTGATCACCCTAGACAGCCCGCCTGGTTTGGTGTTTGCCATCTAACTGCTCTTTGACATCCAGCACCTGGTGACGGGCTCCCTGCCTCGCGTGGAGGGCACCTTCCAGGAGGGTCTGCAACCACTGTCACCCTCGTCGCTCCACTGCCCTGACCCTGACCCGGCTCCATCCGCGTGGCGCACACCTTCTGCACAGCTCTCTCCCCCAAGGGCAGTGTTTCTGGCCACAAAGGTTGCCTTCCTCCCAAACCCAAACAGGACCCTGCAGTCCCTCCGCTCCCGCACTGGCTCCCGGTCTGCTGGTCAACCGTGCCCCGCAGAGGGATGGTGCTGGGGACAGGGGTGCCTGGCCTGGGGCAGCCTTCCCCAGAAACCTGAACAGTACACGGCCCCTCCACTGTGTTCTCGGTGCCAGCCCAAGGGAGGGCCCCTGCTCCTAGGCTTGCCTGGTGGCTGAGCGAGACCCCTGGGGGCTGCATGGAACAGCTCCCTGGGCATCGGCTTTGAGGAATCAGCCAGGCCAGAGTGCTGTTGACCTCGCGGTCTCAGGGTTACGTCCCCTGAAGCCTCTGCACCTCTCCCTGATCTGATTCTTACTACCCCTCGGGGTGCTGGGCACAGTGGAGTCTAGTGGCTACAGGCTGGGACTCTGCCTCAGTTCCCGCTTCTGCGACATGCAGACAACACCACACCTGAGAGGGTGGTGGTAGGAGTCAAGGAAGCAACGCACAGTAAGCGAAGCCGCCGCCAAGCCCTCCCCGCCCGCCAGGGCCCGCACCTGCAGCAGTCTCGGGCGGTGAGGCGGCTTCTCCTCCACGCTGGCTGAGCCCCTGCTGTAGAGGTGACGTGACGTCTGGGGCCCCGCAGCCGTTCTTGAAGCAGCTTTGTGCAGAGCGTCCCTGCCCGCCCCCCGGACCCCACCCCCACTCACCTGCACATGCTGGACTTCCGGGAGCTGGAGCTGCTGGGTGACGAGGGCGGGGTCTGGTAGGACCAGCTGTAGTCTGAGCCCTTCAGGTCCTTGATCACCTGGGCAGGGACGGGGATGGGGGTCATGGAGGCAGCCCCCCCCCCCCCCGGAAGCAGGATCCTTTTCTGGACACTCCATTTTCTTCCCAGAAAACCCCTCCCTAAGCCTTAATGTAAGTTCCTCAGCTGGGGGCAGGAGGCAGGGGGAAGCTGGAGGGGATTCGGCCCTCTCCGAGCCCCTCTGGCTCACACGCATGGGGGGTCTGGCTTCTGAGCCTGGCCCAGGTCAGGCAGGAAACACGGAGAACAGGTGCTCCCGAGGAGGCAGGGGCGGCAGGGCCAGGCCGCAGTACCTGTGCCACCCTGGGGCTCTGCTGGCTCCTGGACCTGGCCAACTTTCCCCTGTGACTCGGGGTGTCTTAGGGCACCTGTGGGAGGACTTGATGGGATGACCCGTGGAAAAGGCGGGGCACACGGTAGGCGCCTAAGGAGTGCATTCCATGTGGGAGCAGGCTGGGCAGGTATGTAGAAGTAGGGGGCGAGGGGGCGTTCTGGGCATGGATGGTGCCAGGCCGAGTTTGGCAGGGGTCTGGCTGCAGTGGAGCTGGGGCCTGTGCCCCCCACCTCCCGGCTGTGCCCTCCACTGTTCCCAACCAAGGGCAGGCACCTCTCCTCCCGGCCCGAGCCCCAGGGCTGGCCGTACCTGCTCGCTGGCGGGAGGCAGCTTGTGGGGCTCAGCGGTCAGCACCACCAGGTCGTCGATGATGCCCTGCAGGTGGGTGATCTCTCCCAGCATGGTCAGCTCGCCGTTCTGAGGAAGCAGTGTCCCACTTGCCGGCTCTGCCCTCCCGGCCTCCCCCCCGCCCCATGACCAGTGCTGCTCAGAGCTGGTGGACGCTGGGCCCATGTAGCCTGGGGGCTGCGTGCCATCTGTCTAGACCAAGCCATCGCACAGTGGGCTCTGGGAGCTGCCTTTGAGCCCCTGCAGGGGCCCAGCCACGGGTCCCCGAGGAGTGGCCTTTCTTGCCAGACCAGAGGCTGAGGCCGGGTCCACCCTGCGGGGCCTGCTCACCACGACGGGCTGCAGGAAGGCGATGAAGCTGCAGAAGCGGCCTCGCTCCTCAATCAGGGCCCGGCGCACGGCCTGCTTCTCCGTCTCCTCCAGCAGCAAGTACATGTCGTTGACGTCCTGCAGGGCGCTGTCCAGCTGGGGCTGCAAGTCTCCTTTCCCTGGATGGGGGGAGGCGAGGCTGCGCTGGGGACGCGGGCCCAGCTCACTGTGCCGTGGCTCAGGCCCCCGCAGTGGTGTTGCTGGCGTGGGGGCCGGGGGACTGGGGAGGGTCAGCAGGACTCTGGGGCTTACGGAGGGGCTGGTCCCACCAGAGCAGGCAGAGAGGACAGACGGACACAAACACAGACACACACACAGGACAGACACAAGAGCCGCAAAGCCACATGGGACTCAGGGTGGACAGACGAGCACGTGAAACCCAGTTGGGGGCCTGCACTGCCCAGGACGCATCACTGCCTGCGGGACAGGGAGCCGGGGTGGAAGCAGGACAGTGGAGAGCCGGGGCTCAGCTGTCGGCCAGGCCAGCAGCGGTGCGGGGGGCGGGAGAGCTAGGAGCTGGGTCTTGGGAGCAACGCACAGACAGCAACAGCACTGAGAGGCAGCGAGAGAGACAGAGAGAGGATGATGGAGAGGAGACAGGGGAAGCAGGCAGGCCACACGGGATGGTGGGGGCCAGGCTGGCGGGGCAGCCGGGCTCTGTGCCCTCCCACCCTACCCCAGCCGGCCGACTCCTCCCGGCCTGGCGGACTGACCCAGCAGTGGCCCCCAGACTCATCTCTGGCCAGGGGCCCTGGGCGCCCCAGCCCCAGGCCCCTCCCTCGGTGGACCGACCGCTTTCCTCGCTCCTCCTTGGCCGGGAGAGGCTCCTTCCAACGGCCCTGAGCTGGGGGAGACAGACAAATGCAACAAGGACGGGAGGAGCGGCTGGAGGGGTGGACACTGGACTTACCAAGTAGCTCTACAGGAAGATGAGGGAGGAGGAGAGGAGAGACAGAGAAGAAAGAATGTGTGAAGGACAGCCGATGGACAGAGCCGCTCCTGGCCTGGGGCCGCCTCGGCCTCCCCACAGGGAGGTCCTGGGCCCACCTGGGGGGCAGGGCGGCTCCCTGGGTCCCACCCAACAGGCTGGAGGGTCCTGCGTGGAGGCTGAGAGGGCCCCGCTGGCCAGGGTGCTGCCTGGGGGCGCCCCGCAGGGGCCTGGGGCCGCTACCTTTGCGCGCTTTCTTCTGCAGCTTCAGCGTGTCCGAGGACTTCTTCTTGATCTCGTGCCGGGCTCGCTTGTACTCTGCGGGAGCGAGAGGGGGCGCTAGAACCAGGCCCTGCGGGTGCAGGGGCCCCCACCCCACGGCCCGCCCCCACCTTTTGCGTGGTCCTTGTCCAGCTGGTTGGCCGACTTCTTCCAGTCCTCGATGCGCTCCTGCAGCGGGTTGATGAGGCTCTCGAGCAGCGCGCTGCGGGCAGGCGCAGTGCGGGTCAGGGCCGCGGCTCCCGGCGGACGGCTGCCGCCCACCCTCCGCCGCCCGGCCGGCCTACTCACTTGGTGAACTGCCGCAGCTTGGTCTCGATGCTGCGGTGGCGCATGCACATGCGTGTGAGCGCCGAGCCGATGTCCCGCGTGGCCCCTGGCGAGGCAAGCGCGCGGCGTGGGAAGGGGCCTGTCGGGGCCTCTGCAGTCCCGGCCCTGGGCCACGAGGGGGCGCCCGGGCCCGCGAAAGCGGCGTCGGCGGCCAGCACCGCCGGCCCGGTGGGGACAAGGACCAGGGTAAGGCTCCTCCATGTTTACGCAGCCCCATCTCTCTCACGCCTCCTCCCGGGCCCGGCCACCCCTGCCACCCTGGCCGCCTGCGGCTGCGGGGGCTCTGCTGGCCAGGCCTGGAGCTGCCCTCTCGCCCAGTGGGGAGAGGCCAGGGCTGCCAGCGGCAGACCGGAGAGGGCCGTGCACCGTGGTCTTGTGTCTGGCTCTCAGCGAAGACGGTGCCGGAGCTCAGGGCCCTGCTCCTGGGCCCCGTGGGAATGGCGGGAAGGAGCCATGATCGATCGGACTCACAACACAGAGGGGTGAGCCGCCATGGTCGCCAGGTCCAGCGAGCTGACCCCGGCCAGAAGGGAACGTGGGGTGTGACATCCTGGTCGCCACTCACCCACTCCTCCGTGCACGCCTCTTGTGATGAGGGGCTCACTCCACTGGAGCAGACCCAGGGACGCCAAGGACCCACCTCGGGCCTGGCGTCCTCTCCCTGGCCCACACCCACAGGCCCTTCCAGGTGCCAGGCCCGCCCCGGGCCGCACCCCTCCCCACCTCGGGTGTTGGTGGCCATGTCAGCCACTTTCTGGAAGGCGTCCAAGAAGGCCACGGCCGCCAGCACGGTGGTCCTGGGAGATGGGCGATGGGGTGCAGGGTCAGAGAGGGGCCGTGCTCTCCTCTGCCCGCCCCGCCCCTCCCCCGCGGGGTCGCCCGGCAGCCTCACCTCAGCTGGGAGTGCAGCTTTGTGGCCTTGGAGTTGAAGTCCTCCCAGATGGGGTAGGAGCTCTGCCAGAGGACGGAAGAGGACGTGAGACCCTCGGGGAGGTGCCCGCAGCTTGGGGAGGGGGCGGGGCTCTCCCTGCCTCTGTCTAGACTCTGCACAGTCTCCTGTCCCCTCCCCCCGGGGTGGGGGGAGAAGGCTCCTGGGCCCTTGGAGTTCAGAGGGGCTGGGCCACCAGGCATCCCCTCCCGCCTGTGTGCGCCACCTTCACAGAGAAGATGGAAAGGCAAACAGCAGGTCCCCACTCCTCCAGGCTCCCAGGGCCCAGCAGGGGGTCTGCGGCGAGCCCCACGAGGGGCATCCTGTGTGTGGGGGGGAGCCCTCTGACCTGCCCACTTGCCTTAGGGGCAGAAGGAGGCAGGGCTCAAGGCGATGCCAGGTGTCCAGCGGGGCCTCCCCTGGGCCCCGGAAGCTGCTCCTGGCAGGCCAGCAGCAGTGGCTCCCAGGCCCAGGGAGGCCGTGGCTGCCGAGGGCCTGGCCAGGGACAAGCAGGCCCCGGGCTGAATGGGGCCTTGTGCGGCCAACAGAGCCACCGTTCTCCGCCCAAGCCCTCCCCTCGAGGGGAAACAGTGTGGCCTTTATCCCATCCTGGCCCGGGGCTCCTCACTGGGAGGGGGCTCCCAGTAGGGAGGTCGGGCTCCAGGCGACCGAGCTGTCCAGTCTGACGGAGGGGCTTTGCTGTCCTGCACGCTCTCCCTGCGCCCAGGGTCTGGCAGGCCCCAGCCCTGTGGAGCAAGCAGGACGGGTGCTGGGGCCAGGGCTTTCCTCCCGGTGAGGGGAAGGTGGCGACCCCAGCTGAGGGCCTGCAGGGATGACGAGAAATACGGCGGCTCCAGGCCATCTCCGAAACTGCCCCCTCCCCGCTGGCCTCTGCCAGTGTCCAGGGAAAGCAAATATTTGAGAGTGCTTGGAGGCTGCAGCAAGAGGGGAAGCTGTGGGTGGGCTGGCCCCCTGGGGCCTGGCTCAGGGTGGAGGGGCCTGGGAGGCAGCCCCAGGCCTTGCACCACCTCCCCCAGCCCCAGCCCCTGTGAGGGCTCTGCTGGCGGGGAGTGGGAGACAACGGCAGAGGCCAGGCCCAGGCGCCCTCCAGCACAAGGACGGGCGCACCTCGGCCTCTCCCTCTCCCTGGCAATGCCTCAGGGACCCCAGAGACGGAAAGGGTCCCAGTGAGGCAGCATGTGACAGCAGGGGTCACAGTGGCTACTGCCCCCATTTCACAGATGAGCAAACTGAATGGGGAGCTCATCAGAGAGGTCAGGTGAGCAGCCTAGGCCACTGGCCTGATCCCAGGCCTGGCCCTGGGTGCAGGTGGACAAGCACCAAATGTCCAGGAAGGCCCTGCGGGGCTGGAAGGAGCAGCCCTGAGCCCCAAGGCCCGAGGCCGCTCTGGAAGGGGAGGGGAAGTGCTTGTCCCTGCAGGGGCCCCTGTGCTGGGGATGGGACTTGTGTCCCCGGGAGACATGGGGTGTGGGACAGCAACGCAGGCTCCGATCCCAGAGAGGGCTCTCGGGGTGGCCCTGACTTCAGTGCCCAGCCCACAATGCAGGGGCACTGCGCGATGGCCAAAAGGGGGCATGGTCCAGCTGCACCTCTCTGTTGGGGCACCTCCCACCCAGCCGGCCCCCCAACCCCGTGTCCAGGTGACACCCCCACTTTTGGGGGAAGGCAATGATTATCACCCACTCTCCCTACCAGGCTGAGGCCCCTGTGGTTGAAGCCCCTGTGGTTGAAGCCCCTCTGGGCAGCAAAGGGCAGCCCCTCCCCACCTCTGAGCCCACACCCTCCCCTCCTTCCCTTGGCCGTCTCTCTGCCCAGAGCGCCAGGGAGGGGGGCTGGGGAACAGGTTCAGGACGCAAGACCAGTTCCCTGTCCCCAGTCACTTGGCTAGCGGCCACCTCCCCCTACGGAAGCCCTGCTGTTGGGGAAACGGCCAGGAGCTGCCCCTGAGATGCACACAGCCAGCTCCTTCCCCGTCCCCGGTTAGGGTCCCTGCACGCACGCCTACGTCACAGGCAGGGCCATCTCGGCGCTCAACGTCACCCCAGGTGAAGCCTCTCCCACTGTGCCTGCTGCGGTCCAGCCAGAAGCCCTGGCTAGGATCTGGGCCCGTTTGCTTCTGTCTCGTCCCCAGGTTCCTTGCAAATTGGCTGGAGAGCGAGGGATCGGGCCTGCATCTCCGCTCAGGGCAAAAGCTGCTGCCTCCACGCCTCCCGTGTGGCTACCCAGAGCAGGAGGGGGCGGAGGTCCCTCCCCCGGCGGAGGGGGGGTGCTCTGTGCTGCCCAGTGCCAGAGAGGGACCCCAGGGCCGGGGCTCTGCTGTCCACAGGGCCTGCAGAGGTGTGTGCAGGAGGAGGTGCCAGGGAGTGTTCACTCGCGATGGGGCAGGAGCACCCCCATGCTCTTCACCCAGTCCCCGGCGACAGCAGCAGGCCCCAGGCCTCCTTGGGGTGGAGAGGGCAGGGATTTGGCGGCTGCCTGGGGGGTGCTGCTCCCTCCCTCTTCCACAGGGCCTGCCCCAGCAAGGGGGGGGGCTGGTGGGACTGTGCTGTGTACTTGTCAGTGTGCTGGGTGCTGGGCTGTGCGGCCGCCAACTCTTGCCCCGCTCCTCCCCAGCCTGCAGCCCTGCTCATTCGTGGCAGATGGAGCTGCAGGGTCCTGGCCCGGTCCGTTCTGGGAGCTGGACCCTCTGCCGGTTTAGCCCTGGGCAGCCCTGCCCAGCCCTGACCCCTCTGAGGGAGACCCCCCTCCCTCACAGCTGAACAATGAGGGCTGAGGTCAGGGGCAGGGCGCAACACTCTCCTTAATGACCTTGAGCCACTCCCGGGCCTCAGTTTCCCAACCTGGTAGGGTGAGCCTGACCTTGGGTAACAGCGGGGGAGGGGGCTGAGGGAGGAGTGTCAGGGAGGGGGAGGGCTGGAGCCGAGAGCCCAGGCCCGCAGTGGGGTAGGAAAAGCGCTCCCCTGGGGTGGCTCCCCAACCTTCTCCCCGCCTCCCCCCAGGGCCTGTCCTCGGCGCCCGGCGCCCACGGGCATTCAGCCTGGAGGCCTTGGAACCCTGGGGCTTCCAGGGGCTTGCGTGGGGGGCGCCGGGAGCAGAGGCCGAGGCCGGGAAGGAGTTAACGGTTCTCCGCTTTATTAGTTTTTTCCCTGCTTTGGCGGTGACAGCATTGTCTGGGCTTCGGGGCCGTCGGAGGCTGGGAGGGGGGGCACGGTGGTGGAAGGGGGCGGAGGCCCGGGAGACCCCAGACCCCTTAAAGGGCAGCGGAGTCGGCCCTGGAACCAAACCCCATTCACGCGTGGTTCCGAGGTCTGCGGCGCAGAAACCCGGCGTACTCGCAGGCTCGGGTCGGGACCCCCATGGGGCGACCCCAGAGCCGCACGGACACCCCGACACCCAAGCACTCACACTCCGAGCCGGGCGCGCGAGGGCAGGGCCCCGCAGGCGCAGGCAGAACACGCGAGGGCAAGGACACACGGACGCCGCGGCGCGCCCCGCTCACCTTCATGTCGTTGACGATGGCCTGGAAGAGCCCGCCCAGGGCGCCGCACTCCTTCTCCGCCGTCTCCATGGCCGGGCCGGGCCGCGCCGCGGCGGCGGGGCGCTCGGGAGCTGGGGGCCGCGCGCGGGCGCTCGCTCCGGGCCGGGCCTCCCGCCTCCCGGCCGCTCTCAGCGCTCCGGAGCGTGGGGCCGCCGGCGGGCGGCGCGGGCCATGTCGCGCGGGGCTGGCGGCGGCGCGGGGGGCGCGGCGCGGGCGGGCAGCCGCGGCGCAGCCTGGGCGCGGGACTGAGCGGCGGCCGTAACCCGAGCCGCCGAGGCGCGGGCGTCACGTGGGGGCGGCGCAGGAGGGCCGCGGGGAGGGGCGCGCCGCGCGGGGAGGGGCTGTGGGAAAGGCCGAGCGGGCGCGGGCCCGTCCGCGCCCCGGAGCCGGGCTTTGAAATCCGAGCCCCGGCGCGGCCAGACTGGTCGGGCGAGCGGGGCAGGCGCGCGCGGGCGCCGCTGGGGCGGGGCCGGCCAGCTCCCGACGGGAGTGCCAGGGGTGGGGGGTCCTGCCCCCTCCCCGGGCAGGGGCTCCAGTGCCCCCTTCTGGCCGGGCGGGGGCGGGTTCCCGCGCTTTCAAAGCCAGGCAGTGAGCGGCACCTTCTGCCCCGCGTCGGAACGGGGCCGGCCCTCAATGAGTTCCGCCTCAAAGAACAGGGGTTCAGGGTGTCACGGGCGCCGCCGCCCGCCTTGGGACATCTCATTCCCGGGGCGGACCCCACCCCCACCTCCTTTGACTTCTTTGCCAAGAGGGAGGAATCCACCCAGACCCGGAGGCCGGGCTTTCGGCTGGTGGATGGGGGTGCCTCCTACCTGATAGATTGGGAGGGGGCTGATGTGGGAGCAGCAGGACGAAGGTGTAATGCGACGCAGGCACGTACGCGTGGGCAGAGGCAAGTTCAGCCCGACGTCCTGGGGACTGCGGGCAGGGAACCCACCGCCATGGGGCGGGCGGGGCAGTGCTGGGGCTCTGGGGAGACGCAGGCGGGAGCTGCTTCTCCACTGCCCCAGAGCCAGCAGCAGCCGCTTAGGAGCTCACTATGAAGCCAAGCCAAGGCTTCCCAAAGGCAGGTTAGGTGAACCCTGGCTTACAAGTGCTGGAAACGGAGGGTTAGGGTCCCCCCCTCCCCCCCGCCGTGCTCGGCACTTCCCTCTCACCAGAAGCTCCTGAGGCGCACTCCCACCTGCCTGGAGGGGGGCCGTGTCCCATTGGTCCCTGGGACTCACGCAATGAAAAACCGTATTAGGGAACAGGAAAAGAGTTCAGGGGTCCAGGGCAGGACAGGAGGAAGGCACAGGTCCTAGATGCCAGGAGCTGGGCCCCAGGTCCACACCGACCACATGGGGGTGCAGGGACCCCCATGAGAGCCGGTCTTTAGGACAGGTGAGGCCTGGGGCAGCTGCAGCATCAGGCAGGGCACAGGTGCCAGCTAGGAAGGAGCAGGCAGGTGCAGGCTGAGGTTTCTGTCATTTCTTTATTGGGGCAGGGGTGGGGTGGGGGGAGCATCCTTCAGTAGAAGTCTTTGTGCTGGCCTCACGTGCAGCCACATGTGTTCACACATGCAAGCGTGCACACAGGGCCAGTGCCTGGCAGGCAGGGGAGACCAATCCAGAGGTGCCTGTGGCTGTGTCCAGCCGGGAAAGCACGCTCTGTCTGAATGCCGGGGTGCAGCTTCAGCCCTGGGCCCTGGGGCCCAGCAGACTGGGCTGGGCTGAGAGGAGCACGCGCGACAGCCTCCGTCCTCCCCCCTGCCCCGGGCTGGTGGTCAGGTCCAGCCCTGCCCCCGAGAGGCAGATCCTGGTGCCCTTCACGAGGCGGCCTGAAGGCCCTGAGCGGTCATAGGGCCACTGGAGTGGCCCAGCTGCGGGCCGGGCTGTCAGAGGACCACCCTCCGCTCCAGGTGGTCCCCGCGCCCGCTCCGCTGGTGCCTCACTTCCAGGTGCTGGTTCTGGACCTTCTCGAAGTGCTGTAGCAGCTCTGCATAGTCGATGCTGGGGGTGTTGGCTTCCTGGGACTGGGGGGCCGCCTGCAGGCTGTCTCTGGGAAGAGGGGGCAGGGGTTCGGCGTCAGCACACCAGCATGGGCTGCTGCTGTGGGCTGCCTGCCTCTCAACAGGCACGAGGTGGGGAGGCCTGGAGCACCCCGTCTCCCGTACTTGGTGGGAACAGCAGCCACTGACGCTTGGATGCTGCCTGAGCCTGCGGGCTGGCCGTGGCGCCCAGAGCAGGCACTGCTCCGTGAAGCATTTCCTGTTTACGAGTGGCTCCCTTTGGGGTGAAAGCCAGGGCTAGCAGCCAGCCAGGAAGCCAGCTGGGGCCTGGAACAGGGTCCAGGGAGAAGGGGGAGGCAGCCTGGCCCTTTCTCTGGGGAAGAGCTAGTGCTGGGAACAACTGGGACCATGATGAACCTCCGCGGCTTGGCGGAACATTTGTTGTTGAGCGTTGGGCACTGCCGCCTGCGGCCACTTGCTGTCCCCAGGGAAGCTGTCCCCCGCCCCCCCCCCCCCGACTCACTGCAGACCCCTGTGCTTTGGAGGCCACCACCGCCTCCTTAGCAGTTGTCCACAGCAGCATCGGTGGCTGCACAAGTGTAGTGTGCACGCTGCCCCTGTAGCTGCAAGGCCAGCGCTCAGCCGGCCCATGGGGACTGGATGCCCTTGGGGCCCCTCTGAACATGGGGGGCGCGCAGCAGCCGAGCACAGAGGCTACACAGACCTGTCCTAGCCGCCTGCCCTTGGGTGACTCTTTCCTGTCTGTACAGGGGTGGGGGAGCCACTCCTGGGGCTTTTGGAGAGATCTCTCCAGACACTGAGTGGAAGGGCCCAGCCAGCACTGGGGCCCAGCTTGGGCACCTGATCAGCAGCTATTGGGGCCGCTCAGCCAGGGCCCGGTGCTCAGTCATTCTGGGAGAAACCCCATGGAACTCCCTGCACTGACGCCCTCAGCAGTGAGCCTGGCCCAGCGCAGAAACCCCAAGCTCACAGCCTGATGGGCATCTGCCGGCCTGCTAGGCTGCTGTGATGGGACCAGGGCAGGGGGACCGCTCCCCACCCCAAGAGGCTGCCTCCTGCACCCCTGGTCCTCCTGCACCCCCTCCCTCTTCCAGCTGGAGACACCACCTGAGAACAGCTTGCGTGGCTCCTGTGGCTCCTATTCCCTGGCCTCGCAAGCCACTGCTCAGGCACCACTGCTCCCACAGAGCCAAGAGCAGCTGAATGGGGCTGGCACTAGGGGCCAGACTGTGGGCGGCTATGTGTGCTTCCCACATGTCTGCAATGGAGGATGGACCCCCCTGGCACCATAACCCTGTGGGTCAGGTGCCCCAGTCCTGAGACAGCAACCGGGGCTTCTGAGGAGGCTGAGGGACAACTGGAACGTGGAGCGCTCAGGCCAGGGCATGGCCAGGAGCTGGAGACATCAGAGTCTGGAGACTGAGGCCACAGGGTGACACCAAGTGTGTCACCTGATGCTGGGTGCCCACGGGTCTGCGCACTGCTCCCTACAGTGCTCCTGGCAAGCAAGGCCTCAGGTCCAGGAGAGGGAGCAAGAGAGGGTTTTAGGGAGATGCTAGTTATGGAAGGCAAGCTGGGCACGAGGTCAGGGTGGGGCTGGGGAGGAGTGGGCTGCATCCTGCTCTCTGGGCCTTAAAGGCAGCAAGCAGTTAGGCCCCCATGATGGGCAGACCCTGAGTCTGGGAGCAAGAAGTGTCCCTGTAGGGGTCCAGGATGCTGCCCGGCCTTTGGAGCATGGAGGCCAGGGCCTCCTCACTGCCCGTCAGACTGGCCACGGCTCAGGGCCTCCATCTGTTTCCGACACCGCCCTGCACTTGGTGACCCAGGCTGCCCTGCTGCAGCACGGGGCCGGGACTCCAGAGCCCTCTTTGGCCACCCCACCCTCGGCTGGCCACAGCTTCTACAGAGGCTCCTGCCTGCCTCACTGCAGGTGGTCCCTCGAGAGTGGCCTGGAAGCCTGGAGGGGGGGGCGTGGTGGTTGGAGTCCTTGTGGCTCCTGAGGGCCGGGCTGGGGGCGTGTAAACGCCCCCAGCTGTCGCAGCTCGAAGGGCTGTCAGGCAACCTGATGCTGTCTACAGCTGCCCGCCCCTCCCAGGGCTGGGACTGTCCTCAGCCCCCTTCCCAGGGTGTCCGTTGTCCCTCGGTGCCCAGCCCTGCAACCTGACCCCTCCCCCAGCTGTCCCTGCGGCCCCCTCCTCCCACTCTGCGCCTGTGCCCCTATCTGTGATCTCTCTTCCTAGATCCTTACCGAGAAAGGCTGTTAAGCTAAGACTGGGGGGCCGGGAGAATCTCACACACCCACGCACTCCAAGTGCACACGTACTGAAGAAGCTGTGAGCCTAGACAGGGCATGAGGCTTCCCAGACCCCAGTGCAAGCCTGCAGCAGTCCGCGCACACAGCACGCTCTGCCCAGACCTCAAGCCTGTGGCCCAAACCTTCCTCGCACCGCCCATGGTGGGTTCTCAGGAAATCTGCATTTCTTCCCCAGTTTCCTTCTGCGAACTTGTCCTGCGGTGGCCTGGGGAGCGTGAGGAGGGGCCCGACCGCTCTGAGCCTCCCCACCTCTCCCGAGACAAGAAGATGGGGTGTGCAGAGCTGACAGGGGCACTGGCTCTCTGCGGGGCAGAGCCTGTCTCTGGCTAAGAGGGCCCCCAGTGAGACAGGCTGGTTCCTGTGGGGCGGCCAGAGGTGGCGGGAAGCAGCCCTCTGCCTCTTCCCCTCCTCAGTGGCTCCAGGCCCCCTAACACCCACAGGGCGCCGGAAAGGCTGATGCGGAGGGCAGGTCAGGGAGCCCGGTGTGCTTCAGGCCTCGCAGCTCAGAGCTGCAGTCTGACCCAATGCAGAGGTAGCGTCGCTGTGCCCCAGGACATTCAGTGTGCTGGAGCCCATCGCCTGGCGATCAGCTGGGGGGTGCCCTGAGTAGCCGAGACAGCAGCCGGCACCAAGGCCTCATCCTGCCACCCTAGAGGGCTGTGGTCTGGGGACTTCGACAGGAGGCAGGAGCTGGGCCTTGGCCAGAGCCATACTTGCCAGGGGGCAGCAACCTATCAGGTGCCGCACAGCCAGGTGAGAGGGGTGGAGGGAACCGAAAGCCCCAGGGCACCGAGGGCATGGGGGCTCTGGTCAGGACCCTGAGGGCTGGGCAGCCACATCCCAAGGCTGCCTGTGTCCATCCCAGGGCAGACGCCCTAACCCTTCGTGGGAGCGAAGCGTCAGGCCTGCTGAGGGGCTCTGACAGCCCAGGAGGGAATTCTAGACACACAGGGCATCTGATGCAAGCTGGGCGCGCTCCATTCAGCGTAAATCTTCTCAGTGGCTCTGCTCGTTTCCATGGCGACCTGACAAGTGAAATTTTCCATCTCGGATGCCAAATGCCTGTGGATGAGGCAAAGCCTCCAAGGGTTACCAAATATAGACACAGCCCAGCAGGCTCGGCAGCCAGGGCCAGCAGTGGGTTCAGGGTGGAAGCCTGGACCCCCTGCCTAGGGGCGGCCATGGACTTGTCCTTCCCAAGTCGCCAAGGGTGCAACCCCACCTACCGCCTGTCCAGGGATGCTGGGGTCTCTCAATGGCCCAGGTTTGAGCCTCTGTCACACGTGGGATGGGGGTGGGGCTTTCTGAGGTCTGGGAGGTGCCCGGGAGCCAGTCCTGCGTAGCTCTCCTGCCCCACTGCCACCTGAGCCCTTGTTTTTAAGCTGCGGCAGGAATTCTCCCCCTTCCTGAAGTTTCTCTCCCGGTCCTTTGCTGGGCTGACTGGGACACGCTCTGAGTTTCTGGATTAAGTCCTGGGTCAGCACACTGCACCCTGACTGTCTGAAGAAGGCAGTGCCACCACCTCCTGCCTGGTAAACACTCCCAGAACCGCCAGCTCGGTGCTCTGACATGGACAGGAGACAGAAGGGAAAGTAGCAGTGTGGTGCACAGGGTCACTGCGGTAGTGACAAGGTGGGGGGAAACTGAGGCAGAGAAGCGGCCCCTTGGACATCCCTGCTCGGTGGATGACCTCCATGCCCCGTGGGAGCAGAGGGCGCAGCGGGTCAGCACTCACTGGGTCTGCAGCAGCTCGGGGTTGGGCACACACTGGAGCCGGTGTGAGAGCAGCTGGAAGGCGCTGCTCTGTGGCAGCAGCATGAGCAGCCCGTACAGGGCCTTGATCAGGTACGGGTGGTTCCTCACGTCCAGCAGCTGCAGGCGCAGGTCTGTGGCAGGGCAGAGGGCAGGGGTCAAGGGTCAGGTACTGCCAGGGAGTACATCCAACCCAGAACCCCTGCTTATCTGGCCAGGAGAGGGCCAGAGTCACAGGACCCAGAGCCTGGGGACCCAGTCTGGCAGGGCCAGCTAGGTGGCCCTGGCTCGGAGGGAGGCACAGGCCTGCTCCCACCTTCCCCACGAGCATCTCAACTGTTGCCATGATCTCATCTCTCTTCCTACCTACCCACCTGCCCACAGCCCCGTCAGCGCCACAGCCCCCAAACCCACGGCTGAGCCTGCCATCCCCCACCCCCAGCTGCCTCCCTGGTATTAGGAGGGCTGGGGGCTTGCAATGTAACAGATTCCCCGGTTGGCTCGGCACGTGCCAACACAGAGCTATAAATAGGGCGAGCTGCAGAGAAAGACAGCGGATTAGGGCAGCTTTAAGGGCGGGCAGGATGGAAAAATGCTTGTGTGTGTAGCAAGACACAGCACCCGGCAGCGTGTGGGAGGGGCTTCTGGATATTCAACTCAGGCACCAAGTCTGCTACCTCCCCCCTCACCCCCACCCCGGTCTCCATCTAGCGCCCGCTCCACACAAGGTGTCAGGGCCCACTGGTGGCCGGCTCTGCCACAAGGTGTCCCAGTTGCCCAAGGCCCAATGGGCTTTTACGTCCCTACTCTGAGCCTCTCCTGTGTCTACTTCCTGTGTGTCTATGCCCAGTGCAGGGCATTCTAGGTGCAGCAGGAACCACCAACTTCTGCCCAGAGGCCACGATCCCCAGCAGCAGCCCCCCAGCTGCAGGGGGTCAGGGCAGACGGGCCTCTGCTGAGCCCGGAAGCCAGGGCTGGGCCTCCCACAGCCCCTCTTCCTGCCCCAAGCCTGGCTGCTGTTTGTGATATTGTGAAATGTATTTGGTCTGTGTCCCATTTCCTGACACAGGAGGACAACTCCAGAAATTCTGGAGTCTCCGAAATGTTAAATGTCTTCTTGTATGCTAATGAGCTGACTGGTGGCTGACAACCCCTAGGCAGCTTCAGGATAGGGGCTGGGCACCAGAACCAAGGCAGGATTAGAGGGTTGGGTCAGTCTCCTACTAATCCACCCCTCAAGGGAGAGGGGTGAAGGCTAAGCTGATCACCAATGACCAATGATACAATCAATCGTGTGTACAGAATGCAATCGCCACAGAAATCTCAAAGGACACAGCTCAGAGAGCTTCCGGTTAGCTGAGCACGTGCAGGTTCCCGAAGGGTGCAGGGCCCAGAAAGGCCTGGAAGCTCTGTCCCCGCCCCACACCGTGCCCTGTGCATCTCTCTGTCTGTATCCTCTGTAAGATTTTTTTTTAAATCTTTTTTTTTTTGATAGGCAGAGTTAGACAGTGAGAGAGAGAGACGGAGAGAAAGGTCTTCCTTCCATTGGTTCACCCCCCAAATGGCTGCTACGGCTGGTGCACTGTGCCGATCTGAAGCCAGGAGCCAGGTGCTTCCTTCTGGTCTCCCATGCGGGTGCAGGGCCCAAGCACCTGGGCCATCCTCCACTGCCTTCCCAGGCCACATCAGAGAGCTGGACTAGAAGAGGAGCAGCCGGGACAGAAGCGGCATCCCGACCGGGACTAGAACCCAGGGTGCCGGCGCCGTAGGCAGAGGATTAGCCTAGTGAGCTGCGGTGCTGGCCACCTTATAAGATTTTTTACAGAAAGAGGAGAAACCTAAGTGTTTCCCTGGGTCCCATGAGCAGCTCCAGCAAGTTCACTGAACCCAAGCAGGGGTGTGGGAACCGTGACTTAGAACGAGTGGGTCAGAGGCACAGACCCACTGCAGGGGAGGCGGCAGCTATGAGGACTGGGCCCTGACAGCACTTCCGGTGAGAGCGTAGCAGCGGCCTGGGCTAGAAGCCTCCTGCGTGCTGGGGTCACTGAAGTCCCCGTGGTGGGTACTGCGTGAAAGCAGAGGCAGTGGCTTGTTTTTCCTATGCACACGGCTCCAGCCGCTCCAGCCGTAGCCTGGGCCTGTTTCAAGTCTTTTCTCCTCTTCAGGCCTGGGGGCAACTGCATTGCACCTGAACTGGCTAGCAGCAGGGGCCAGGCCACTGAGGACTGGGCCAGGTGCTGAGCGTGGGGGCTCCCTGCTGTCACCACCTTTCTCCAACAGAGCCCTGGGCCTGAGAAAGTCTCGCAGCTCCTCCAGGGAGGGCTTGCACACGGCCTGGATCTTGTGCAGTCAGCTGAGGGCCGGGGCCTCAGTTGCTGTGGTGCCTGCTGCTTGGGGAAGTTGGCCCTTTGAGTGGGAGGCAGGCCGGGGTCCCTCAGCCTCTGCATTGCTTTGTCGGAGACTCTACCAGAGGGCAGGAGTCTGCAGCAACCAGCTTGGCAGGAGAGGTGGCCACAGGCAGGGCTGCCTCCTGCTTCTCTCCCACGCGGCGAGCACGGAGGTCGTTCGGAGTGCTGCCTGCTTGGGGAGCAGGCGCTGCTGTGTTGAGGCGCCAAGAGCCGCGCTCGCCCTAGCCAGCTGTCACTGCTGCACGTGCAGCCTGGGTGTTACTAACCAGGCAGCTCCTGCCCAGCAACTCACAGCAAGCCCAGCTCCGCTTTCAGAGATGAGGGCAGGGCTCCCAGGGAACAGGAGCACCTGCAGGGAGCCTGGGGGCCCTGCAGCTTCAGTCAGGGCTGGGGGCAGCGCATGGAGAGAGGGGCAGGGTGTGGGATCAACCATTGTGTGGGTTTTGCCAGCAGCACTGGCCTGTGTCCACGAGATGCACCCTGAGGGAGACAGGCAGGACCCGAGTTTTAACCCCTTGTGCCCAGCCCTGCTCAGCTGGTCTCAGCGTGATGGACGGTCCTCCCCAGTCCTATGTTCCTGACATTCCAGAAGCATCCCTCCTTGCCCTGCCCCCGAGCTTGGCTCCACCCCCCACCCCCCCCAGGCCGGCCAGGGCTCAGGGTGGACCTAGGGCAGACGCGAAGATGCGGGGCTCTTACAAGTGAAGATGGGGCACTCGATCAGCTGCACCAACTTGTCCACCTCCGTGAGGAAGTCCACAGTGACCTCCAGGTCCCCGCTGGGCGGGCAGTCAAGGAAAGCCTGCCCACGTGGGCAGCACAGCGCGCACGCGTGTGTGTGAGGGGCAGCTGCACCGCTGGCCCTGGTTTCCTGGGCACAGGGCCCGATGCTCACCAGCAGGAGTGGGCACACATCGAGGACACAGATCTTCTCTCCCTCCACCTTTCTGCCCCTCTACACGGGAAGCAGTGCCGCCGAGCCCCAGCGCAGCAGTTGGATTCTGCCCGCGTCTTCCTCTGCCCCGTCCTGGGCTCAGAAAGGCTCTTATCGGGGCCCCGCAGCCTGAGTGGGGGGACCCGCAGGAAGGGCCTCTGCTCTCCCCGGAGTGGATGGTCTACCATGCGCCTTCCCCTCGCCCCGCTTTCTGAGAGCAGCCGTGCAGCCTGCTTCCCTCTGTGTCCTCTACTGAGCCTCTGGGCACTGGCTCTGTGGCCCCCAGGCCCAAAACCTGAGCTCCTTTCCACTCCCGGGCCACCCCCACCCCCACCCAGGCACTGGGGCCGGCTGTGGCCAGCAGGAAGGGCAGCGTGCACAGAGCACCCGTTCTTCCTGAGTGCAGCTCTCAGGCCAGTGCCCCTCTGGAGGGCTCCCCACAACAGTGCAAACAGGGCCGCCGGGTGGCCCTGACGTCAAGCCCCGGAGGCCGTGTGGAAGGGAGGGCTCAGGTCGGCAGCTGGGCCCGCTCGCTGGGTGGGAAAGGATCACCAGCCCCTCCTGCCCCGAAACAGCAGTGAGAGGAAGGATACAACTTCTGGATGAGGTCGTAGGCGTGCCGGTAGTTCTGGGTGAGGAAGCAGAGGGACACCGTGGTGACTGGGTTGTGGCACCAGGAACGGTACAGGCAGCAGAACAGGTTCTGGCTCTCCTGAGAGAGGAGAAAGGGGAACAGTTAGGAGGCCCTGCTCCTCTCCGGGGAGAACGGTGCGAGGCAGGCCGCTGGGTGATGGGGAGAACCGGCGGCCTTGGGAGTGGCCAGGGAGCCAGCTCAGCATGCCCGCTGCGCTTGGCAGCCCAGCTGGGAACGAGCTGTCACAAAGGAAACGCTGACAGCTCCTCCTCAGACCCTGTCATTACCTCCTGGTCCCACAGCCACGTGGTGGCAGCGAGGGCCTGGCGGGGAATCGGCCGTGTTCTGTGCTGCCTTTCTGTCCTCCCTAGACCCGTGGTCCCCGAGCCGTGGGGCCAAGCGGGGGCGGGCGGCAGGGAAGCTTCCTCGGGCCAGGCTCTCCCAGCTGGGGTCTGCCTCGCCATCCTCAAACGCCACCCCGCCTTGCTCCCCGGACCGCCTCGTGGCTTAGCACACTCAGGAATGGCCCTGGAGCCGCACCCACGCTTGGGGGAGCCCCTGTCTCTGAGGAAGATTCTTAAGGCCTCTGTGAATGCCTGGGAGGAACCACAGGAGGAAGATGAGGCTGTGGCCTGGATCGTTCCGAACCACTTGGCCCCAGATGCCCCCAGACGAGCCCGGACGTCCTTCAGACGCCAGGGTCTGCCCGGGAGGGGGCCCAGAGGAGGTGACCGAGGCCCAGATTATGGGATCCAGCTCCTGATCCCGGCGTGCAGGACGGCGCCTGTCTCTGGAGGCCCTTGGCCCACGGTCCTCAGCTGGGCTGAGGGGCCTGCGACCTGTGTCTCTGCGTCAGTGCGGGGTCCTGGTGTCTCCCTGCTCTCTGACCAGCCCTTGTGATTCTCAGCCAAGGCCTGGGACAGGTGGCAACGTGACCCCCTGGCTTATGACAGCCACCTCATGAGACAGATGTTTGCAGCTGCTGGAGGGAGAGAGCCTGGGCCTGGAAGACTAAAGCAAGGAACCCGATTCCCTGATGAGGTTATGACCCAGAGGCTGAACCCTGGGAAGGTGGCACCACCCACCTGTCTGTAAGGATGTAGGGGCTGGGTGGGTGGCGGTTCAGGGAGGGCAGGGGACTCAGCATAGCTACAGAGACCTTGTCTGCGAGCAACTCTTTGGTGGTTGGTGCCACTTCCTAAGGGACCCTCGTTGTACCCTGGACCTTGGATGATCGTGATGTCATCCCCATCTCCTCCCCATGAGCCTTCTGGGCCCAGCCAGGGGCAGGCTGGGTGCCCGTTCGCTGACTGCCTTGAAGCAAGGCCAGAGCCCCGGCCGTGGAATACCAGAGTCTTCAGGTCCTTGAGCTGGTTCCTCAGCTGGAAGAGCTCGGTGGAGGTCAGCAGGATGGTGTTGAGCGTGTGGACCATGGTCGAGGCGAACTTGAGGTCCTCCTCTCGGAGCAGGATGTCTGCCATCGAGTGGAAAATGTTCTCTGCGTTCAGCAGGAGGCAGAGCTGCCTGGAAGGCAGGCGAGTGGTGGTTACGGCTCAGGCCAGCCGGACAGGGGAAGCCCTGGCTCCGTTTTCTGGTGTCCTGGGGACACCTGCTCCTTCCCCTCCCTGGGACAGAGCACGGCCCTCACAGGCCCAGGCGCTCTTGCCCACTCCGGGCCTTTCCTCTCCCCAGAACCCACCTCCTTCCGCACATTCCCCACACCAGGTCAGGTCTCACTGCCCTGCAGCCCCCTTCCCCACAAGCGCCCCAGCAGTGACGCCTGCAGGTGGCAGGGGTGCAGCAGGTGCGTGTGGAATGAACACGCCTCAAGACAACCCATGCTTTATCTTCCTGGAACAAAGGAGGAAGCTCCGGGGCAGCGGAAGTGGCTTGGCCCAGGCTGTGCCTGGCCCTCCTATGGCCGCGTGTTTTCTAGGAAGAGTCCCGGGGAGAGGAGGATGGGGCTTGGAGGAAGGCGTCTCCACGTTATGAAAAGGAACACAAGCAGCCCAGGGGATGAAGCAAGGCTGCTTTCCCAGGGGCCCTGGGGAAAGGGGACGTCAGCAGTGACGAGAGATGTCCAGGACGGGCTCAGGGAGCCTGAGAACCCCATCACCGCCGTGCCCCGCCTTGAGGGGAAGAGCGCCTGCAGGCTCCCTGACAATGACTTCCTGGGCATACAGAAGCTTCCTGGAGCCAAGAAGGAAGTGGGTAGGAGCAGGATGGGAGCCAGCGAGGGGCTGCTGAGAGGGCGGCAGGTGGCGTCCGGCCCTTGCTGGCTCCTGTCTGGGACTGATGTTGTCCCTGCTCTGGGGAGACACCCACAGGCTCTGCAAGGCCCCAGGCTTCAGGGTCTCTTGTGAAGCCACATGTTGAGGCAGCACGCCTGGAACACGTCCGCTTCCCCTGGGTCACTGAACTCCTAGGGAAGTCAGTGACTTCACTGGGGCCTGGCTTGCTGCTTCCTCCGAACACCAGCCATGGCTCTGGGTTCTAGGTCCTGGGGCCAGGCTGGAGGAGATTCTGCCCCACGCCCAGCCCCGGAAAAATCCCAGAGTATTTGGTAATGGAGAGGCCAAACCACGAAGCACAAACAGTGGGCAGGCTGTCTCCAGCCAAGCCCCAGCTGGAACCAGCAGGCTTGGGCAAGACACCACGAGAGAAACCCAAACCAGGCCTAGGCATGGTGGGGGCTGGGAAGTGGGTGGTGTAGGGGCTCCGGGGAGAGGGGCTGCGCATGTGAACAAGGGGCCACTTCTCCCTGCTTGCACACTACCAGGCCTCTGCCACTGCCCAGACAGCCGGGCAAGGATCCCAGAACCCAGTGACTCCAACCCCCAGCTGTGTGATCTCAATGTCTCTGCCCATGATGGCTTCATCTCTCACTTGTGGTCAATGGCTAAGGCAGAAGAGGCGAAAATTTCAGAGGGCTGCTTAAAGACCAGAAACGAAGCATATTCCATGCCCAGAGGTGGGTGCACGGCACAGGGGCTGGGTCCCCCACCGTGGAGGTGACAGCCACCCCAGGAAGGGTCTGGCCAGGGCACCTCCAGTCCGAGGATGGGAGGTGACGGCCATCCTGCAGAAATCAGACGGCCTGCCCGTGCCTACCCAGGCCTCCCACCCCCAGAGGAACTGTCTCCAGGGCCGTGCGACAGAAATCTTCCAGGAGGGCAGGCTGGGGAGGAAGGGGAGCCTTCAGACAAATGCCCGTCACCTGCAGCTGCTGCCGTCTCCATGACAGAGGCCAACAGCTGAGTGCTGCCAGGCAGCACTCTCTGGGGCCCCGGCTGGGACTTGCAGCAGCCGAAGTGGGGGAGGGGTCCAGGCGAGGAGGGTGCCAAGGCCTCCCAGTATCCTAGGGAGCAGGGCCTGCTGACGGTTACAGACGTCGGGGTGGTGGCGTTTTCTGGAAATGCTTTTCCCTGGACAGTGCTGACCCTGCCCTCTCCTGGTTTTCCTCTGACCTCACTGATCACGCCTCCTCCTCCTCTCTCTAGTCTCCCTTGGTGGTCCCATGGGGTACTATGGATGTGTTCAAAGCCATCTGGAGATCAGAGATTCCCATGTGTGTTTCTCCACGGTGCTCTGGCTGTGCCAGCTGCCTTGCCGCCTAACAGGCATTTTCAGCTTTGCAGTGCCATGACCTAGGACCTGGTATCCCTGTGGACGTAACCCCTAGCTCTAACCCATAAACAGCATCACTGTCCACCCAGCCACTCAAGCTGAAACCAGGAAGTCACCGTGGGTCCAATGGCAGTGCCAAGGGCTCTGCCTTCACAGCACCTCCTGCCTGGGGCTCCTCACCCTGTCTCAACCACCACTGCTTGGGACAAGTGTCTGCTATCTCTCGCTGGGTCAAGCTTTTGTTTTTTTATTTGAAGGGCAGAGACACAGAGCGAGAGAGGTATCTTCTATCCACTGGTTCACTCCCAAGTGCCCACGACAATCAAGTGTGCAGTAGGCTGAAGCCAGGAGCCTGGAACTCTGTCTGGGTCTCTCACATGGGTGGCGGGTACCCGACCACTTGAGCCATCATCTGCTGCCTCCTGGGGTGCATTAGCAGGAAGCTGGATTGAGGTGGAGGGGCCAGAACTCAAACTTGCACTCTGATATGAGATGTGGGTGTCACACATGTTGGCTTGACTTGCTGTGCCACAACGCTTGCCCCAACTTGGTCAACCTTGAGATTGAGACATGCCCAATCTTCCTCCCTGCTGCTTCTCTCACCGCCCCCCGCCCAGGTTACACTCCATGCACTACCTGGAGCAACCCTAAAAAGTGCCAGCCCGAGCCTGGCCCTCCCTGGCCCGGGCCTTGCTGCCGGCTCCCTGCCAGCTCTAACGCGAGCCCAGCACCTCCCCGCAGCCTGCGGGGCTCACACCCTCAGCCGGGCTCCTTCCCAGCCTCCGCTGACACTCGTCCTTTTCTACTCCTGACGCTCTAATTTCTTGACTTTTCTTCTGTTCCTGACCTTGCCACACCTGCAGTGGCCCCAGAGACACGGCCCGTTCTACTGGGGAGCTAGTGCATGGACAGCTCCTTCCGGCCACCGGTCTGGTACTTCCTCCCACCCCCACTTCTAATGCAGTCCTACTGCTTTCAGGGCAGTCGCGTCCGGAACTCATCGTGCTGATGCACCTGTTTCCTGGGTTCCTGTCTGTGCCTCCCTCTAGATGGTGTGCTGCGAAGGGCAGAGCCTTGTCTGTGACCCTCAAATGCCTCAAACAAAGGCGGCAACCTGGCCCTCGGTAGCTGCCTAGCCACTGCTGTTGGACGTCACTGCACGGAGGAACCTCGCTGTCCCACTGAAAAGCCTCCGGACGGGCCCCCACACAGTCCCACTCCGACTCTGCACACCCATGCACACCCGCTGTAGGCTCCCGCGTGCTGTACCTGTCTGCAAACAGGTGATCTCTGACGTTGTATTTGACCCTATCACCAGCCAGGCAAGGCCAGGGCTGGGCTGCCTCGCTCATTTTCTCGGGAGCTCTCTCCCTCCCTGCTGGCGGAGACCCGGAGGTCAGCTCACCCCAGGGCATTCATGACAGCCTGAGGCAGCCACCACCCCACACCTCCCCCAGCCTCCTCAAAGGGGTCTCCTCTGCATACTGCTAGTGGAAGCCCCGCAGGGGGAGGGGACAAGCCAGCAACAGGGACCCAGGGAGCAGCAGCAGTGGGGCACCTGCGTGGCCCAGCCTCAGGGCCTCAGTGCCCCATTTGCCACTGAAGGGGAGCCTACAGGGGCTGCCCTGGGGCCAGCACAGGGCTCTGCCAAGGGCAGCACCTGTGTCACCCCAGCTTTGGGGAGACAAGGCCTTTGACAGGGACAGCAGTGACAGTGCAGTTAGCTCACAGGACCCCTGACGAGACGCCAGGCACCACAGGGCCTGCTTGCAGCTAGTCAGGGGGTGACAGACAAGCAGAGTGGCAGCGCCTTGGGTCCTCCCCAGGTTCGGGGGCTGCCCTAGGGTGAGTAGAACCGGGCACCAGGGCCTCTCCTTGAGATGCGGATGGGCGAGGAAGGAAAGGCAGTGCCATGAACGCCAGAGCCGGTGTCCAGCTGAGCTGTCCCTGAGCTTCCTGCTGGGTCCTCACACAGCCTGGGCAGGGCAGGGCAACCTGAGGCCCAGAGAATCCTGGGCTGCTGGTCACACACAGCTGGGGACGAGTGGAAGATTCGGACTCCGAGGAAGCAGCTTCCAGAACCCTCCTCAGTGCTCCTCGTGAGCGGGCCCTGGGGCGCCCCTGCCCAGGCTGGGGGTGGGGTGCTGGCAGATGGCCGCCTCGCAGGCTGCCGCGTCATCACTTCCCTGGCCCGCTTGAGCTGCACAGCGTCAGTAATGGAACACAGCTTGCAAGCACTGAACATTCGCCCCTGTTTTGCAATGCCCGTATTAAAATGCTATTCACCACGAGACAATGGCCTGGAAAGTGTCTGGGGATGAGGCAGAGAGGTGGAGTGGGAGGGAACCCACAGGGGGCCAGGAGGAAGCGAAGGGACCTGGTTGTGCAGCTATGACCCAGGGAAGGGAGGGGTGCGCTCAGGACCACACAGGCACCCCCCTCACTCACTGGCTGCAGTGGGACTGTTGGCCGTCAGGGTGCCGGGCCAGAGCCCCAAGCTTGTGGCTTGCCTCTCTCCTTGGAGCCCCACACCGTGGCCCAGGCACCTGCTCCCCAACTCCCAGCTCTGGTTTCTGCAGGGGCTCCCTCTGCCACACACTGCGAGCCCTCCAGGGAGCACCTCGCCTACAGCCTGCTCTGAGATCCCTGGGGTGCCCGTTTCCCTTAGTAATGGAGACGCTGCTCTGGGGCAGCTGCAAGAGGTTACGGCCCAGGCCTGCACAGGGGTTCGGGCACTCTGGGACAGTGTCCGAAGTTACCAAGGCCAAAGGCAGTCTGCCCTGCCCACATTGTCAGCAATCCTTCCCAGATTCCTTGGCTTCCTTCTGGGAGTTACCTGCCAGGCCAACATATGCCTCCATGTCACTGTCCCTTCAGCTGCCAACACCTCCAAGCCTCACCACACAGCAGGCCCAGCATGGGACAGCTGCTGGCCTCGGAGGTGGCCTATGGTGGAAGGTGCTCTCCTTGCCTGGAACCTCCCAGCCTTGTAGGTTCCTGGGCCTCCAGGTGGCTCTAGTCCGGTCATGTGGCCTCACAGCAAGAGGAGGGAGACAGAGCAGAGGCTGCAAGGAGCCTGGTGCTTGTAAGGCCACCACAAAACACACCAAACACCAGAATTAAGGTTTACTGTTGGGTAGGGAAACCCGACAGGCCGGAGAGAGAGGGGGAGAGCGCAGGAGAGAGAGGTCGAGAGAGGTCGAGAGAGAGAGAGAGCGCGTGCACATGTGCAGGAAGCAGGTCCTGCTATACTCTTGCAGGGGGTAGGGAAGTGGGGGCAGCAAATCCCGTTAGGGTGGGGAGGTGGAGCTGACGCTTGTGGTTGGGCCTTTTAGTCACCAGACATCAGTGAGCCAGGCTGGGCTTAGGAATGAAGCTTACTGTGCAAGATGGCGACAGGGGCCAGAGCCTAAGATGGAGTCCGGGGCTTAGATGGCGTCACACCATTTTACTGCCAGTGCTGCCTTCTCTGTCCTGTCCAGGCTGTGGGAAAGGGGACACTGGGGCTTCTCCTCTGGCAACTAGAAGGCCACCATCTTAGGCACAGCCAAGCCGTGGTTTGGAGGACAACCCTCGAACTCCTGGGGTTAAGAACAGAGCAGAGGGGCCGATGCCATGGCTCACTTGGTAACCCTCCACCTGTGGAACTGGCATCCCATATGGGCGCCAGGTTCTAGTCCCGGTTGCTCCTCTTCCAGTCCAGCTCTCTGCTGTGGCGTGGGAAGGCAGTGGAGGATGGCCCAAGTGCTTGGGCTCCTGCACCCACATGGGAGACCGGGAGGAAGCATCCGGCTCCTGGCTTTGGATCGGCGAAGCTCCAGCCATGGCAGCCATTTGGGGCATGAACCAATGGAAGGAAGACCTTTCTTCCTTTCTTTCTCTCTCTCTCTCTCTCACTAACTTTATCTGTAAAAAAAAAAAAAAAAAAAAAAAAAAAAGGCAGAGCAGAAGGGTGAAGGGTGGCTGCCATCGAGGGAGGAAACAGCAGCTTCCATGGCCAGAGGCCTCTCTCCTCTTGGCCGGCTCCGGGGCTGCAGGGCTCACCCTGGGAGTCTGGGGGAAGCACATGGCATAGTCCTGAGGGTGTGGGGCTTCAGACAGCTGGGAGGAAGGCTCCTTCAGGCCGGTGTGGGCCCTGGTGGGCGGAGGTCTGGGCAAGCAGTGCCTGACTTGAGCCTGTGTCTCTCCACCATGGTTGGCCCTGGGGAATCTGGATTGCGCCTGTGGCTTCTGGGAAGAGAAAAGACTTCTTCCCATGACCTGACTCCCTTCAATCTCTCAAAGCGGGACCGGCCGTGGCAGGGTGAAACAGCTCCCTTCTCCCACTGTCAGCCCATCCTTCCGAGGTTCCTCAGCTGGGGCCTCTCAGTCCCGGCTCCTCTGGCTCTCGACACCCAGGAGGGGCAGGCTGGCACCCCAACCCTGCCTGCGATTGTGGTACAGGCCGCCTCCCTCCCTCCCCTCCCTCCTGCCCTTCCACAGGCCAGCCTTACAGAGTGACAAAGGGCAGAGACTGATGAGGTGTCTGGCCCTGGGCACCATGTTCAGGGTGCTCAGCCTGGGCAGGAGACAAAGATGAGGTGCAGGAACACCCCAGACCAGCTGCCTGACAGTGCTGCCCCTCGGGTCAGCTGCAGCTCCTGGGTAGGGGCGTGGGCAGGCACTGCGTGGACTCCAGGTGACTCCAGGCGAGATGGAGGTCAAAGCCATCACCCCTCTAAGGGCCAGTGACATTCCTGACTGTCCCAAACAGAAGCTCACTGCACCAGCACCAGCTCTGCAGTAGCAGAGCACAGAACAGCTGACCAGTCGGGGACTCTGGGCAGAAAGAGATGCCAACACTGGGCGTCAGGCGCAGAGCTGGGCTGCCCTGTCCAGTGATCTCTCCCGGGTGCTATCTCCCCTGCCCCCAGGCCTGGCCTGTGCCCGTCTGCATCCTGCCATCAAGGCACTGTTCCTTCCCTACTGGGCCTTGGTAGTGCCACCTGAGGCAGGGAGTGTGGAAGATGTCACTGGTGCCTGTTAGGCCGGGCCACACAAACAGTGTCACCTGGTCCAGGAAGGTCTGTGTGCTGTCCCACTCAGCAGAACCCCCCTCCCCCGTTACTCCTCTCCGGCATGAAGACCACCTAATGGCTTCTCTCACCAAGAGAATGGCAGGTCCAATTCTCCAAGCCCCATGGAGCCAGGCAGCACCAGGCTGCAAACCCAGCTTTTGGGGGGCAGCTGAGCCCCCTTGATGGCCACTGCCAGGTCTGGACAGGTAAGAGGGGTCTGGTGGGTGGCTGGGCAGGCAGCCTTGGCTCCGGCACCTCTCAGAGGCTGGCGCGGATGCTGCATTTGAGGAGAGCACAGGGTGCTGGACACCCCAGCCCACTGCAGGGCAACAAGCTCCGGGAGCCTGGTGTTCACGCACTCCCCAGGCAGCGCCGGGTCATTTGCCCCACCCTGGCTTCTCTGCTCAGCCTCCTTCCCCTCTCCCTCTACTCCAGGCTGCCTTCCTTCCTGTCTATCCCCAGCTGCCTGCGGCTTGCTGACCAGGCCAGGACTGTGCAGAGTGACAAGTCCTCATTTCCTCCTCCACATGGGCTGCTCATAGGTGTGCACATCCCCCTCCAGTGGCCCAGGGCCAAGGCGACACGGGGGCTTCCTTAGGAGCAGCCTGGAGTTGCATAGCCAACAAAGCCCAAGTGCAACCCAAGGTCAAGGCCAGAAAATGCAGAGGGCCAGAGCCATTCCCACCGGCACAGGGGCTCCTCCTGGCCTGCAGCCCTGCACACCAGCTGGGGTCCTTCAGGAATTCACAGAGGAAGCAGCTCTCGGGTCACAAGAGCCTTGGGGTGGGGAGAGGAAGGAGCGGCCTCCCTGCCGAAGTTCAGAAAGCCCTGGAGTTTCACTGCGCCTGCCCCTCCTCGCTCTCCTCCCTTCCAACTCTCGGCTTCCCAAGCATGAACATTGTAAATCTGTTTTATTTATTTCAATCAATCCTCGCCAGTGTGCCCCTCAGGGCAGAGGCACCATGGTAACTCTGCCAACTCATGCCTTAAAAATTCATCGTGTTTAATGCAGTCGATGTGTCTTGTACACTTAAAAGTTTTTCGGGGGTAGGAGGCGGAGGTATGACGATTTGTTTTTCTGGGTCTTTCTGGCAGCAGGTGGAAAGAGACTGAGGGAGGGAGGGCCATGGGTGGACGATAGGGGAGAGGGGAATTTTGTCCTTAGCCGTCTGTCCCCCTGTCCAGGAGGAGCCAGTGCCAGGCTCAGTGGCAGTCACAGGCACCTGGGCTGGCGTGAGCCCTCCAGGGAGAGTGTCACTGCGGGGAGCTGCCACAGAAAACCAAACGCTCCAGCTGAAGAGAAGGGGACGGCCTGCTTAGCCTTACTTCCCAACTCTCATCACCCTGGCCAGCCCAGCCCCTACCGGCCACACGAGGTGCTTCTCCAGTCCCCCTCCAGCCTCTGCTCGAGCCATGGTCCAGCACCCTTGCCCCTCTCCTGCCTCTCGCTCTGGCTGTCCCAACCATCTTCTTTCTACAGCCATGCCCAAACGCTCAGCTTCCTTCAGCTCTGGTCACGCCTGGGCCCCCCTGGGCAGTGGGCAGTTGCTATTGCAATTTAGGCCTCCCATGGGAGCACCGGTTTGAGTCTCTGCTGCTCCACTTCCAACTCAGCTTCCAGCTAATGCACCTGGGAAGGCAGCAAGAGAAGGCTCAAGTGCTTGGGCCCCTGCACCCATGTGGGAGACCCAGATGGACTTCCTGGCTACAAGCTTTGGCTTGGCCTGGACGAGGCTGCTGTAGCCATTTGGGATGTCAACCAGCGGATGGAAGACCTCTCTGTCTCTGTCATTTTGTCTTCCAAATAAATTAACAAAATAATTAAAATAAAAAGTCAGGGAGGCACGGGTAGCCTGGCTCTCCTCAGCTGTGGAGTGCAGCTTGCCTGAGGAGCTACGTGCTAAGGGTCCTCAGAGTCAGGTGGATCTTGCACTGTGCTATCTGGGCTTGGGGGCAGAGTCTTGTTCTGGCTGAGGAGCTGTCAGAACCTGCAAGGAGGCCCTTGGAGAGCGTTCAGTACATGTCTGACCACAGTGAGGTCTGGGCTTGTGTCCCAGGAAGAGGCTGCACTTTCTGTCCCATGTAGGGGAAAGGCAGTGTAGGGAGGACAAGGCTGGGTCCCAGAGAACAGGCAGGCGTTCTGGTCTCTGCAGTGGAGGCCACCCCACCTTGGGAAGGGGGTGCATGGCTTCTGAGTTTTCATGTCTCATCTTCTGAACTCCGAGGGCATGAAAACAAAGGGCCAGGTCACTAGAGGAAATCCTGCTGTCTTCACGATGATCAACGTCAAGAAGCGCTGACACATGTCTGAGCCCTGGCCCTGGGTGCAGCCAAGCTCCTGTCTTCTGCTGCCCAGGGATTTCCTTTAAGCCAGAGCCAGCATTTCCTTCCTAGCAGAGGCCACAAATAGCATCTGTCATGGAACGCATTCTCTGCAGGAGGCATGTCGTGTGCGCGGGCCAGGTGGCACTGCACCCAGTGCCCAGGCCCAGCACCCAGGCTCTCAGCTTTGGCCTTGCCACACGCCACATGCCCAACTCGCAGGTTCCAAGTCGCACCTGGCACAGGGGTTGGACAATGTCATTCCACTTTTGCTATAGATGTCACTGGGGCCTTCTGATTTACAGGAGCCCCAGCTTCTCGGGAAGTTTTCTGTGGTTTCGGGGCGGGGTATCTGCAAACTAGTTCCTCCAGCCCACCCTCCACCCTGGGGCCACTCCTCCTAGTGTCTGCTCTGACCACACCTGCTCAGGACGGTGCTGGGCTGCTCCACACTCAGTCCTGCCCTGTGGGGGTGACGGCCTGTCGCCAAGGGGATGGGAGGGAAGCAACTCTCACAGCCAGGACTCAAACGTAGACCCAGGAGAGGCAGGTCCATGAGGTGACCCCACAGCAGGTTTCCAGGAACCTCTGTTGGGGGCTGTAGCTCCTGAGTGTGAGTCCCAGGCCAGGAGGATTTAAAATTTTAAAAATTTTCTTTATTGTCACCTATTTGAAAAGCAGAAAGACAGAGAGAGATGGCCAGAGATCTTCCATTTGCTAATTCACTCCCCAAATGCCCACAATTGCCAGGGCTGGGGCCAGGTGGAAGCTGGGAGTCTAGAATTCAGTCCAGGTCTCCCACACGGGAGGCCGAGACCCAAGTACTGGGGCCACCGCCTGCTGCTTCCCAGGGTGTGCCTCAGCAGGACACCAGACCTGGAAGTGGAGCTGGGACTCGAACCCAGGCACTCTGATATGGGATGCTGCGCCCCGTGCCTGCCCCAAGGTAGGGGGATTTTAATGGTAAATCCAGGACTCGGGGGAGACATGGTCAAAACTAGTGAGCCCTGGGCTGTGGCTACCATGGAAAAGCATCCTGGGCTATTTCCCGTCCCAGAGTCTCCCTGGCTGCCTACTAGAGCACCCCTAACTTTCTCTGCCTCCGACGCCCCGAGCGCCCACCTGTGTGGGAGGATTTCCTCCTGAGGATACACTGAGCTTCCCCTGCTGAGGTTCTGCCTGCGATGGGGCTGGCACAGCCTGGCCCCAGACCTGCTTCCAACCAGGTCGGGTCCTCCAACCCCCTCTCGGGACAGACGCAGACACTGAACCCAAGGACTGGTTCAAGGTCACACGGCCAGGGCTGCGGCAAGGCTAGAACTTGTCAGCGACCCAGAGTTCAGGCTCCCATTTGGCCAGAGTCCTGTGTGCTGTGGCGACAGCAGGACAAACCTCCCCTCCTGGCCCAGCTTTTCGTCCAAGCTGTGAAACCACAGCACTAGGTACAGGTTCCCTGTACCTGCCAATGTCTGGTCTTCCTGTCACCATGCCACCATGCTGTGGCTTCATATTCTCCTTTACCTCCTCCTATGATTCCGAAACCTGGGCAACCACGGCATGTACACCTGGAGCAGTCCTGACGCTGAGGCCCAGCGAACCTCAAAGCACATGCCTGCTACAGGTGCAAGAGCCCTGGTGTGCACGTGGCCGTGGTCCCGAGGCAGGGCTGCTCCCCACCCTCGCTATTCAGCCAAGCGAGCTGTCCCTGGTGGTGTGCGTGCTGCGTGGTCAGGGACTCACCCACCAAGGGCTCGCTTCTGTGGCGACTTCCCTCCCAAGGAACTAGCGTGTGGGCGTCTGCATTCCAACCGCGTGCCTGAGGGCTCCGTGTGCCTGGCCATTAGCTCTATACCTCTCACCTCACCAAGAGCCACCAGTCCCACCAGAGATCTTATGCAGCTGGAAGGCTGCATACTCACCCTCCAGAGCTGGGGGCACCCCTAAGCCTGGAATACTGCAGGACCCCTGACCCTGACTGAAGCCGGCTGGAGCCACCTGCTACGTGCAGGGCCCCTGCAGGAGGCCTGTGGCTGTGGTCTCCTCACTCGGCGCCCCCACAGTGCCTCTCCAGAGCCTGCTGCCTTGGTACCACCACACCACTCTGGGTGCAAGTGGGGCGCTCTCAGCAGCAGTTTCAGAGCCTGTGTGGCCACCAGCCTGGCAGAAGCCCCGGGCGTTTGCTTCTCGTGTCTTTCTTCTCTTCTCGCCTCCCCAGACCCCAGGTCCTGGTTTCTGCCTGGCATGCCACTGCTTCCCTATGCCCAGCCCCGACCACCTCCACTCACACAGAAGGAAAAAGGTAACTCATGGGCAAGTCCCGTGCCTGCCCAGCCTGTCTCCCGACCTTCCTCGGGCAGCATCTGCATCCCAGAAGGAGGAAGCTCTGCCCATGGGCGCTGGGTCCGGTGCAAACCACTCCTGCCTTTTCAGCTCCATCTGACGTCCACAGACCGTGGCAGGGCCCTGCCTCCCCACTCCCACCCCCACTCCCACCCCAGGAATTAGAGCGATTAGCGCCTTTCTGGTCTTCACATCTTTAGTCTGGGGCTTTGTGGGATTTTATGAACTGGGATGGTTTTCAGTAGCTCTTCACAAGTGCCCATTTAAAGGGCACGGAGATAAGGGGAGAAAACAGAACAGGAAGTTAAACACTAAGACCCACCAGCCTAACAAAGAGCAAACAGCAGCACGGCTCCCTGCAGAGCCGCCTGGGAAATGGCGAAAAGATGAGAGTCTGAAAGGAGCCACTGCAGCAAAGTGGGACAAAGAACGCAGGGAGGGGGCTCCTCCAGGTATCTGAGGCCACACGGAGGGGGGGGGGGCTCTTATTTGTGCCTCCCCCATCGCCTGCCAGAAGGCTCAAAAACTCCCTTTGTGATCAACCGTTGTCGGAGAGTTTTAAGATGCATGAAATAGGCTTTCCGTCCCAGTGTTCCTGGTCAGCTCAGGAAATCTCCACTGGATTAAACGCACGGGAGTGGGAAAGGCCCCACGTGTGAGGTGCCCTTGGAAGCCGCTTCTTGGGGAAGAAGTAGCCCAGATCTCTGCTACAGGCCAGGCCTTCTTGGCAGTCCAGGCGGGGTCCAGGTGGGGGCCAGGGTCTGGTTCTCCCCACAAATTGCACGCCCCTGTCCGTCAGAGCAGAGCCATCAGCTATCAGGCGGCCTCACAAGGGCTGGATTTGAACACCCACACGTGAGGAGGCCCAGTGCCCCAGAGGCCACGTCAGAGTCTGAGGGAGCTGTGCCGGGCCTAGCGCCGACTGCGAGGGGTGAAACCAGGCAAACCGCAGAGAGACCCCGAGTCCAGAATCCGCAGCTGGCGAACCAAGCCCCGTGTTAATGAATGCACAGAAAAGCTTCTGGAAGGAAGAACACGAATCTGACCCCAGAGGCTGCTTCTCCGGAGGCAGTGGTCGTAAAGGCCTTTCGCTTTTTGTACCGCGGTCTTCAGCCGCGTTTCAGCTTGTCTTTCACGCGGCTCCATCGTTCTAACAAGAAGCGAGACAGTTTCTAGACTCCTGAGCACTTGAGACGCTCCTGGACTCCCCCGGGAACGTCAGGGCCCCAGCAGGGCCGGGAAGGCAGCCGCGGGGTGCTAGGGGCTCCTGCCCAGGGCTGGGGAGGCGGAGCTTCCCTGAGAGGGGCTGCTGCCTACTTAACAATGGAAACATGCATTTTACAAATGGGAGGATCAACAGCCGGGAAATGGTATTTTTAGCTACTGTGGCTCTTGGCTTCAAAGGCGTATGTTTCATCTAAAACCAGGCAAACCTCCTACAAAGTCTGCCTGTTTGCAAGGAGTGATTAGCATAAGGCGCGCCTGGCTCCACTCGAGGCAGGAGAGCCCACTACCGAGGGGAGGCTTTCTCCTGAAATAGATCGCCAGGAGAGGAGGGAAGGCTTAATATCAATGGAGACTGGGCCCGTCTCCTCTTAGAACAGAACGGCTGCGCCCGCCATTACAGGGGTGCGGCAGCCACAGCGGCGTCTGATGGCACCCCCCCCCCCCCAGGGCCATCTAAATTTCACTGTGCCTCCTACAGTCTCTTCCTTCTGATTTTAAGAACAAAGGGTCCCGGGGCTGCGTTGGCAGATGTCCTTCCTGAGGGTCAGGGCAGAGCCAAGTCAGGGATGAGCAAGAGGGACAGGCGTGGGACGTGGCGGGTGGGGACAGTCACAGCTAGAGACACAGTGATGGACTCCTGGGTGGCCCCTCCTTCGAGGCTGCTGCAGTGGCTGGGCCGGTGCTGCCTGGGCGCAGCCTGGCTGCTTCCTGCCTTGGCGTATCTCTGATGGGCCATCTTTTCTCTCCCAAAAACCTCTGCGCGGGCTGGGGAAGCCTGATGCTGGGCTGTGCCCAGGAGAAGAGAAGAGAGATTTGAACTTTTCTCACAACTCCACAAAGTGAAGTGAAGGCTGTGACCTTCCGAGAGCTGCGATCACAGACACTCATCTCTGGAGCCGCGCAGGAGACAGGCAACTCGGCAGGTGCGCCGTTCTCTCCTTGGCCCCGTCTCAGCCGACCCAGAGTCGCACCCAGAGGGGAGCGTCGTGACCCTGGCAGTGTGTGGGGGCAGCAGGGCAGAAAGCAGCGGCATCTCTGTTGTCTGTCGTTACCTCTCCACCACTTGTCTCCTGGTCGGGGGGGGGGTCCCCGCAGGAGCCACATCAGCTCTAAGTTTTGCTGCCCAGGGCCAAATGTATGGACCAGGCTCCTGAGGGGCCACGAGGAGAAAGGGGTGGACAGGACAGTCACTCAGGCTTCAAGGACAGGCAGAGGTGGGCAGGGGCCTGCTTCCGGGGCTTCAAGGAGGCGGCCCCTTCCACCAGGGAAGGAGGGCTCAGCTTCCACGGCAGGAAGGAAAAGGCGGATGCTCGCCAGCAGAAACGGTAGATAAGGGGCGCTGGCTGAACTCACGGCTACCGGAAGCAACAGAAGGAAGCCAGAGGCTCCCGAAGGGCCGTCTGAGGCGCTGAGGTTGCCACCTTCCTTCAGCTCGGTCTGCTTCCAGCAGCACCACTCTGTCAGCCGAGCTCCACGGGCCACCTCCCTAACTGGGTCGCTGACATTTTATGAGGCTCATGGCAGGGGAGAGGGTGTAAGACCACAGCTGTCCTGGGGACGGAGTGAGGGTCTCCCCTGCATTTCCTCCAATCCCCCTGGAGAACCCAGGCCCCTTCCCTTCCATGTGAAGGGAAGCTGTGGGAGCTGGCACGGCGCTGGGGGGCACGGCACTGGGGGGCTCGGTGCTGGGCTCCAGAGCAGCTGCCTCCACGCGGCTCATGCAGCCTGCAGCCCGAGGCTCGGGCGGGACTGTGCATCAGCGGCTTCTCCTCTCGGGGGCCTGGAATCCCCACACCCGCTCAGGCCACCCGTGGCTCTGCACACCTCGGGGCTGGCTTCCTCCTCAATGCCAGGCTCCCAGCCACTCCCCGTTCTCCAGAGGGCTTGGGAAGTGGCCTCGGGCATTTGGGCAAAGCCCCGCGCTGCATCAGAAGCACCTCTTTCCTGCCTGTGGCAGGTTCCAATGCAGACATCATCTCTTTCCAGAAGTTGCTCCGGTGGGCTGGGCGCCCCACCTCCACCCCATCTGTTCCCACGGAGCACCCTCCCGCTGCTTGTGA
This sequence comes from Oryctolagus cuniculus, assembly GCF_051225735.1. NCBI lineage: Eukaryota > Metazoa > Chordata > Mammalia > Lagomorpha > Leporidae > Oryctolagus > Oryctolagus cuniculus. The sequence goes on along the minus strand of NC_142884.1, from coordinate 66,559,127 downwards.
GCATGACTAACCCCAGAGGACAGGGGCCCGCTCTGCCTGTGGTGGTGCCCCCAGTGGTGAGCACGGGGAGGGGCTGCTCAGGGACACATGGTATCCCTGCATCCTCCCCCCCCCCCACTGGTGCTCTCTAGGCCGGCACAGCAGCAGCGCCCTCATGGCCGCCAGGTGGACTTTGCCATCCTTATGGGGGATGGGCGAACCCTGCCCCCAGCAGTTCCACCCTCAGAGAGGCAGGGGCTCCGGCCCCGCCCGACAGCTGTGGCCTAATTTCCCGGGCTACGGCCAGGCTCCTTATTTCTACCACTTGGTATTTTTCATTCCTGATGCGCAGGGGAGGGAAGGGACTGGGGCGGGCTGGAGGAGGCAGGCGTGAGGGTGAGGGCCGTGCCAGGTGGGAGACTGGGAGGGGTAGGGGTAGGGACAGACCAAACAGATTTTTTCAATTTTAAAAAGAATAATAAAAAAAAAAAAACCCCAACAACCCAAGTCCCACCCCTTGGTTTTCCTCAATAAGCATTCTCAGCAAGGTCACAACTGCACCGGCTCTGTGGATCGCTGGCTCCCAGCCACATCTCAGGCAGCCTTTAAAGCCCACTCTTGGCGCAGCTTCAGCGCAGCCGGAGGAGAGGGGAAACTAGGGCATTCTACGCTTGGAGGAAACAGCGGATCCAGGTCACAGCTCCCGCTCTGCTGAAACTGGGGGCACACCCCCTCCCACAGGCCCGCACCCAGGACCCCCAAGCCCAACCATGTGTTCCCTTCGGGGCAAACATCACAACCCTGGTTCGTGGGTTCTTTGTGATCTGTCACCCACGTGTGCCCATTAGATAGCAACCTTGGTGAAGGCAGGAACCACGGCCTTGGTCCTGTTTGTGCCCAGGGCTGGGGCGCCCCAAGAGGACTTAGAGAATGGACGCTGCCCCAGCCAGGGGAGCTCTCTTCTCGCCAACTCCCCAGGGCTCTTGCTTGGCCTCTGAAATGTCCCATCACACACACTCCCCAAATGCCTTCAGGGCTGGGGAAGCCCCGCCCCTGTCAGTCCAGCCCACTGGAGGACGAGGGCCTCAGTTTCCTGCTGTGTCAAAGAACCTCGCTGGTCCTTAGGATCCCTCTGGCCACCGCCTGACTGGGCCATTCCTGGACACGTTCCCACTAGGAGGACGTGGCTGCTCTGCCAACCCTCAGGCTCTGCTCTCTGGGAAGGCGGTCTCCCCGCAGGGGTCAGCCTCAAGGCTGGGAACTCCCCCTGTGCTGCCCCGCCTCACCCCTACTCCAGTGCGGTCCCCAGGGAGGTCGGCTGGGTCACACACTAGCCTCACCTGCCCCTGCCCTGGGGACCAGCAGAGGATTTGGCTGTTGGGTGGTGAGGGAGTCCTGCCTTGTGCCACAGCCATGCTGGCCTTTGCAGGGCCTGCTCCACCTCCCCACTGGGGCTGCCTCCCTGTGCCCACTGCCTGGACTTCTGTCCCATGAACTGTCCCTCCTGAAGCTGAAGGTGGGTACATGACCTCTGGCACCTGTAACTCCACGGAACCACAGGACCTGCCGCACACCCACTGAGATACTTAATACATAATTACTACCGTCACAGCCGCGTGCCACACTATTCCTGTGATGCCTACCGCAGTTCCTACCATGGTACTTTCTGAATGGTTACTCCTGCAGTCCTTTCTGCACAGTCACTATGGGCCAGACTCGCCTCTAAGCCCTGTACACACGTGGTACCATTTAATCCTCACCAGGATCAGGGAGGGGCGATGACCCTGGTCTTCATTTTTCCTTTAAGAAAACTGTGCTCGGGCAGGCAGCCACGTGGTGGGCCCTGCGCTCGACAGTCTGGGGGCTTGCGATGGGAACGGTCCCTTTCCCCGAGAGCCGGTGCTGCCACTGCCGCTTTCGGGACCTCACAGCCCCACCCCCTGGCCACCGCCATCCCTGCCAGGCTGGGTACACGGACCCTGCCTGGGTCACTCAGAGCTCTCTGCTGAATCCTGACCTGCAGAGATGTGACAGCCACATGACGTGATGGCCACGTCTCTGCCACTCCGCGGGGGACAAAACAAGGCTGGCCTGAAAGAAGGGCCCCTCCGATTCAGCTGGGGAGGGGCAGGGGCCATAAGCAGTCTTTGCTTTTGTGGTCTCAAAGAGCCTGTTGGGGGTGAGGACATGATGCCCCCTGGCTTCAGGCAGATGGCTCAGTGTCCAGGGCACTGGGCAGGCTTCACAGACACCAGCCAGAACAGGTGGCTCTGCAGCTAGGTTCCCAGGGGTCTAGTCTCCTTGGAAAGTACACGAAGCCCAAGAAGTGCACGGTGCAAAGAAACATGAGGTGCCTGGACCACACTAAAGGAAGCTCTGTTCAGGAGAGGACACCGTGAAGGGAGGGGTACAGCATGTGACGCAGCGGAGAGAGACTCGAATCCAGAACCTACAGAGCACCGCCACAGATCAAAACACTAAAAATCCAATGGGAAAATGATTTGCCCAGGCTAGTCACAAAAGAGGACGCCCAGGAGGCATCAGGTGATTGCACTACACACCAACCAGAATGGCTACAGTGGTTCCAAGTGTTGGGGAGGATGTGAGTCACGGAGCTCTCCACACTGCGGCAAGGACTGCACACTGGCACGAGTGCTCTGGACAGGGTCTCCCAAGGTGAACATACGCCCACCTGCCCGCCCGCCAAGCCAGCACTTCCTAGATACACATCTCTCAGACACGTGCACGCGCATGCGGCAATGTCAAAGCAGCATGATTCACAGTAGGGCCGAACGGAAAGTCCCCACAGTCCACCTCCACTAGAGCAGGTGAGCGGTGGGATGCTCTGGGGCAGTGTGGACTACTGCAGCCACACAGGTGACTCCCACAGCCCAGCGCCGATGAAAAGCAGCCAGGCTGCCAAAGAGCACAAGCTGCATGGCTCCATTTATACGCACTTCAAAGCCAGGCAAGACGCACTGACAACATTAGAAGCCAGGATAGGGCTTCCTGGGGAAGGAGGGCAGGGCAGTCACTGGGAGGAGACATGAAAGGTGCTAGGAGTGTTTCATTTCTCCCTCTGCGCACGAGCTGTGTTGGAACGAGCGGAGCTGAGCCGTGGTGCACTTGTGATCCATCAGCTTCCTAACAGTCCGCTGGTTAAGTGTGTTCACAGAAGGCTTCACACCCCTGGGGAGGCAGCGGTCGGGGGGAGGCTGCCCCACTACCCTGATCAGGAGATGGAGGGAAGGCACATCTGGGCTACTGAGGCCCAAAGCATTAAATAATTAAGACAGGGAGCAGGTTTTACAGGCAAGATGGAAAAACCATGGTGAAACCAAGTCAGAACTTCACAGGACATGGTGGGGGCTTCCAGGGCATGTTCTCTGGAGCAGTGGACATACCAGCAGCAGGTCGACTGAGAAAGGCACCCACGCAGTCTGTGTACATGTGTGCATTTATATATCTATACCTCTGTCTACCTGATGACAAGCAGAGAGAGCTCCCATCCACTGGATTACTCCTCAAATGCCTGCAATGGCTGGGGTTGGGTGGGCTAGGCTGGAGCTGGAAGCTCAGGAAGCCAATCCAGGATCTCCACGTGGGTGGCAGGGACCCCAGTACTTGAGCCATCACCTGCCACCCCCCAGGGTACACATTAGTAGGAAGCTGGAGTTGTGAGTGGAGTGAGGACTTGAACCCAGGCCCTCTGATTTGGGATGTGGCCAAATGCTCACCCTCAAGATCACAACTTTACAAGGCTGAGGGTGAAACGGATCCACAGGCACCATTACCAGGCTAGAGAAGGTGCTGTCTGAGGAACAATGAGGCGGCCCTGATGGCTTACCTCCCAGTTCCGTGCAAGTTACATGTGAGTTACATGTGAGTTACAGGCGGGGCTGTTGCAGGTGATCCCAGCTTCTGGAGGAACCACAGAGAGGCCCAAAACTTAGCCCTGAAGAAGCAGCTTCCGAGAGGACAAAGTGAGAGGCCAAAAGAGACCTCACAGGGCCCACCACGGGGGCCCCGATGCGCGTTCACTCGGATCGCTCCTCTCTGCTCAGCTTCCAAGAGAGGGGCAGCTGTGACAAAGCCCCCGGGGGAGGAGGGTGAGATGTGCCCTCCACAGCAAGAGTGAAGGGAGCTCTCCTGCGGCAGGGGTCCACTGTCACAGTGCCGGGGCTTCCAAGGAGGCCGTGCTGGCTAAAGAGCACAGGCCAGCGCGTGGGCGGGCGAGGTGTGGAGGGGCCATGGGCTGGATCCTGACCTGCAGAGATGTGACAGCCACATGATGTGATGGCCACGTCTCTGCCACTCCGCGGGGGACAAAACAAGGCTGGCCTGAAAGAAGGGCCCCTCCGATTCAGCTGGGGAGGGGCAGGGGCCATAAGCAGTCTTCGCTTTTGTGGTCTCAAAGAGCCTGTTGGGGGAGAGGACATGATGCCTCCCGGGCTTCAGGCAGATGGTTCACTCAGCATTTCACCCCCGCCCGAGGAGACCTGGGGACAAGGGGCGGCAGCCGGCAGAGGAGTGGGTCACATCAGGAGGATGTCACGGCCGCACGGCTGCTTTCTAAAGAGGACTGAGGTTCTCCCGGAGTCTGGCTGCCAGATCTGGGGTCCCGCCACAGTGCGTGGGAGACACTGTCAGGTCAGCTGCACGTGGCGTGGGACAGCTTCTGTGCCTCTCTGAAAGGGACAACATGAAGTCCCTGGGCCCTGCCAGCTGTGGGTTCTGGTGCCGCTCTGCAGATGGTGTGAATGAAGCAGGCGGGGCCATGCCCGTCTCACTGTCTTGGCCCTCTCCCTTCCCCCACACAAGACCCAGGCCTGCAGAGGGACATCTTTCTCTGGGGCTTCCAGGGTCCACAGAGGACCCCCGCCAGAAATCCCAACACCACGGTCACAGGCCCAGACTCGGGGCCAGGGCGGTGGAGCCGCAGGGGACCCTTGGTGAGGGGAGGAGAACCCCATGGGGGTCCCCAAGGAAGCTCCCAGTAGGGAGAGGGGAAGCGCTTCCTGAGGTAGAAGCCCTACAACAGCGGACAGGTCCGCTCCACAGCGGCCTTAAGAAGGCACTTAAGAGCCCGGAGCACCAAGGACATCTGCCTGCCTGTCCCGAGGACATCTGCCTGCCTGTCCCGTCTCAGACACAGGCCCTAGCCCCACCCTGGAGGCGGGGAATTCAGACCCTCTAGGCACCGGCACCTGAGATGCTGCACTTCAATGCACTCCGCCTACCTGCTCATTAACCAGGCTGTCTCAGTTACTCCAGACTCCCCGAGTTCCCTGGCACACTCTGGTCAAGCACAAGCAGCCAGACCCAGAGAGGCCCGCAGGCGCCATCTGCAAACAAACTCTGCTGGAGAGTAATTCACAGCCGAGTTCTCAGGCGCAGGAAACAGCTCCTGATGGTCACCCTCAGCCCTCCTGCTGCCTGGGCTGGGGGCCATGGGGGGAGTGGACGTTTCTAAGCTGTGTAGACGACAAAGTGTGTGCTTCTGTGGGAGGCTGCACAGGGGCCACGCTGTCACCACCATCACTTGATGAGGGGCTTTCGCACCAGCCTGCTGCCGAGCCCTGCCCTCCACCCCAGGGGCTCCGGGAAACAGGGCAACACCTGGCTCAGTGGAGGAGGTGACACGGCCATCCTGAGGGACGTCCCCCCCTCCAAGTTCACCTGTGGCCACGCACCTCCCACAGGCCCTGATCAAGGAGAGCAGACCCTTGGAAAATGGCGCTGGGGCTCGTTGAAGCTGCGGGCTCCCAGGGCCTGCGTGCAGGAGGGCTCCCTCCAGCTCACGCTCCCACTCCCCACCCTGCCCCCGAGGACCTCATTAATCCCAGCCTGGCCTAACCCTGCCCATCACAGGTGGTTTCCATCTTCCAGAAGAAAAGATGGCCCTTCTCACAGCCAGCGCCAGTGTGTGTGAGTGTCCTCCTCCAGGGGCCTGCCTGGAGGAGGCAGAGCAAAGCCAGGGCTGGCCCCCAGGGCCCTGAACCCCACGCGCCACCCCGGGTTAACGAGGAGGGCGAGGCCCTCTCGGCAGGTGACTGCTGGCAGGGGTTGGGGACAGAGCCCAGGACACGAGTTTACTTTGGAGGGCGTCTGGCTTGTTCTCCCAGGAAGGCTTCCCGCATGTCCGCCTGGGGCTCTGGGCCTCCCTGCCACTCCAGCCCTGCAGCAGGGTCTCCAATCTGGAGATCAGAAGTCGAGAGCCTGTTGTACAAAATGGCTTCCAGCACACCCCCCACCCCTGCCCCTGGTGCGGGGTGGGGGTGGGACTGTGGGAAGTTCCGGGAGATTCACACAAGGAGCTGACAGACCTAATTAAAGCCAGCAAGAAGGGCAGCTTCTGCTGCGGGAAGTCAGGCGTCCTGGCAGAATCCGCGAGCCTGGTCCACGTCCTGCCCCACCCTCAGTTAGGGACCCGGTCAGTACAGCTAAGACCAGCAAAAGACCGCAGCTGCCTGAAACCCGGGTAGGGAGATCAGGGCGGCTGGGACGTGTCTGCCGTGGCAACTGACTTTTACCCTGAGAGAATGCGTGCAGTCCATTAAGGGCGAGACGGGAGTGGAGCGGGCCTCTTAGACGTTCTGGGCCTGAGGCAAAGCCGGCTCTTCGGAAACCCCGTCACTCAGGCAGCCCACGCTCCAGTTCATCATCATCGCGCACCTTCCATTAGCATGGGCCAAACGGGCTGGGGGCTGCCAGTGCCCGCTGGCCGCTAGGGTGGCATGTGCAAAGGCTCCTGGGGTAAGGGGGTCCCCGAAACCAGGCAGCCTGGCAGGGTTACAGGGTGTGAGGAGGGGAGCTGGGCTTGGGAGGGGTCGGCCCATGTGCACTGTGGACTGCCCCAGACACAGAGGGGACTTGGCCGCAGCCGGTGGCCCTGTCCCAGAGGGCAGCAAAGTGGAATTTCCCAATTACAGCATGGAAGAGAGCCTCTTCTCACAAGGCACCCCCCTCCCCGGTCCCCACATTAAAACCCACCCAGTTTTAGCAGCTGCCGGCGGCAGTGGCCGGTCACCTCCCCCGCCCCGACACAAGGGTGCTATGCAAACTCAGGCAGCAGCGGCACCGGTGGGGCAGCAGCAGGGGAGCCTGTTAGTGCTCTCTGAGCATTTGCGGAATGGCACAGGCTGCCTGCCTGAGTACCACGGAGACGGGTATCGGAAAGAGCACCAGAGGACCAGAAAGAACTGGAAGGCGCATGGCTGGGTGGCACGCAGCAGGGGCCTGACGAAGGAAGCCTCCCTTCCCGCTGGGGGCCCGGCCCGGCCCCTCCGACTGTCTGTCTCATCTCAGGGCTGCCCCTTTCTCCCGGGAGGTGCTGGGACGCCCTCTCCCATCAGCTGGGCGCTGGCAGCACAGTTGCTCGCTGAAATGAAAGCCTTCTCTGGCAGGCGCTCCGTGCAAGGCAGCAGGAAGAGGAGGGGGAAGGCGCGGCGCTGCAGCCAGAGGGCCGTCCTGGCAGGCGCAGCTCGCCTCCCGGCACAGAAGCGGGCTTGTAAGGATCCCAGCTGTTGGGTTATGCCGGAGTTCATCTCACAGTTTATCAAAGAAGCTGGCTTTTCTCCCTCGGCTCCTTTTCTCCCGCGTATGAGGGCCACGGTTCATGGGCAGACAAGGCCTGGGTCTGTTCTGCCTGCATTAGCATGGCGGGTGGGACGGGGCTGGAGGAGGGCAGTGCACACCAACACCTACTCTGTGCACAGTTGTTTTAGCAGGGCCGGGGCGGCTGCTGGCGGGTGCCCTGGGCGCTGGGTCAGCTCTGGGCACAGAGGGTTTAAAGAGTTCACCCTCTCGCGTGGGTCTGGTTTCTGTTCCCTACAGATGATCGTGGGAGGCAGGAGCCACGGCTGTGCCAGGAGGCTGGAGCACAGCTCCCCTCTACCACAAAGCGCCAGCGCCGCGTGGGACCACGCAGAGCCTTACATGTCCCACGGCAAAAAGAGCAGGCAGGCCTGACATCACCTCTGCTTCATGGATCATACACACACAGCTGTGTGCCAATCAAGAAAAACCAACAATGGAAGGAGCTGGGCTTGAACCCAAGTCTGATGCAGACACTATATGCATCCCTGGGCTTTGACTGCTGTGGAGGCCCACCTGCCTCACCTCTGCGAGGTCTGGGGGAGGGGATGGGATGGGACGGAGCTGGGGCTGCAGCGCCAGCCTCCTCACAGCACCCCCTGCCACGTCTTTGCTCAGTCTGTGGCTTGGCCTCAGCCCCTGTGGTCCCTAGAAGGGCCTGGGGCCAGAGCAGGTCTCAGCGAGGCTGGATGAGAACGGAGTGTTTCAGAGCCACTGCTTTCCCAGGCTCAGCGTGAGTCTAAACTGCTATGTCCACCAGATAAGGAAGCCATGTGGACAGGGAGAGGACGTCCGACCCGCCCAGGCCTGGCTGGAGTCCAGGTGACCCATTCCCACCCCCCTCCCAGCCCACCGGAGGCGGGGCCTGGGAAAGCCGCGTGTGGGACAGGAAGTGCTCCTGGGGTCCTGAGGGAGACCGTGCGTCTTCCACAACACAGAGAAGTTCCAGCAGGTGCCTGTCTTCAGGAGCGCGGGGTGCCTCTGTCCCGTGCACGGCAGCTGTTCCCGGGCCCTGAGCAAAGCACGCTGCAGATAACGGCTTCCAACCGGGGCGGGGGGCGGGAGAGAATCCCTTTCCTTGCTTTCTCAGAGCTTGGCCTTTGGGCCTGGGAGACACCCCTGAGGGTTTGTGCGACACTGAAGACGGGGTTAGGAGTCTGCTCACTGTGGGTCCCGTCAGGCTCAGCTGACTTTCTCCTGCTGCTCTTCCCAGTCCTCATCAGAAAAGGAAACGAGACGGAGAAGCGGGAGGGCAGGCTGGCACCCCAGGGGTCCCACAAGCCTCTGCTGGAGGGCCTCCCCATTATATGCTGTGCTGTGCCCCTGAGAGCCCAGGCTAGGGGGCCAGGACATGGACCCTGGGGGCTGGTCAGCAGTGGCTGGGCAAGCTGGCTTCGCAGGCAGCCTCTGCCCAGAGGAACCCAGCCTGAATAGCTGCAGATAACACACGTAAGGAGAGCTGCAGGCTGGCAAGCTGGAAAAATGAGGCAAAGGACCGGGAGAGGCCCATTCCCTTGGGAGCGGCTCAGCTACAGGGTTCCTCCTGTCCTGGCTCCCCAGGATCTTCGTGCTGGTGTCAAGGGCTAGCAACCTCTGAGGCCAGGCTGAGTGGGAGTGAAGCTTGGCCAGGAGGCCTGGGCTCCAGGCTTCTGAGAACCCAGCACGGCCCCCAAGAGGCTGAAGCCCCAGAAGAGCAATCGCCATACCAGAGACACCAGGCTTCTGGAGGCTGTGGAGGGTCCTCCCTCGCTCGCCAGCTACCTGAGTCTGACGAGGAGCTGGACCCCGGGTGGTCTGGCCTTGGGAGCGCCCACGTGCCCGCTGCTCAGGGCCCCTCAAAGCCTCAGGCTGTGTGCTCCTCCAGCCTGGACAGAGCTTTCCCTTCTGCAAAATGAGGATCCCCACCAGCCCAGCGCACCCAGGAGATGCTGCCAGTCACCGCCCTGGAGTCTGTGAGCCAAGAAACCTTGGACCTGAACTCAGAGGGGAGAACCAAGCATGCCTTGTTACCTGCACTTCTGCTCTGTGTGGCTTGGCGATGTGGCTGCCACTGAGCTCTGGCTCCCAAAGACTCTGACTGGGCAGGTGAGAGAGGCCAGAAAGGCCCAACCTGTCCTGTACAGTCCTCCAGAGAAGACACTAGTGACACGCTTTCCCACAGGCCTCTCTTCCCACCGGCTCCCTGTGAAGAGAGCTGATTAAGACTGGTGCCTCTGGGGCTGGCACTGTGGTACAGCAGGTTAAAGCCACCATCTGCAGTACCAGCATCTCACATGGGCGTTGGTTCAAGTCCCGGCTGCTCCACTTCTGATCCAGCTCCCTGCCATGGCCTGTGAAAGCAGCAGAAGATGGCCCAAGTACTTGGGCCCCTGCACCCGTGTGGGAGACCCGGAAGAAGCTCCTGGCTCCTGGCTTCGGATCAGCACAGCTCCAGCTTTTCTGGCCATCTGGGGAGTGAACCAGAGGATGGATGACTTCTCTCTCTCTCTCTCTACCTCTGTCACTCTTTCAAATAAATAAAATAAATCTTAAAAAAAAAAAAAAAAAAAAAGCCTGGCACCTCCGCACTCTGGTACACCATGTCAAGTCAGCTGTGGCCGGCGTGGGAGCACCCATCATCTCCCACTGGGTCTCGAGCACCACTTCTGATCTCTACTTCAATCCCCTTGTGGAAACTATGCACCTTCTTGGAAAGAAAAAATATGGAAATCTCTCTCTTCTGGCGAATGCGGTGAAGAATCTGTTTCTGTCCCTCTGTAAGTGGGTCTTGGCAGGGGTGCTGTGCTCCCCAGGGCCACTTGGCAAAGTTGGGAGATGGTTCTGACTGTGCCGACTGGGTGGGGGCAGGCACAGGCAGCCAGGGTGGAGGCGAGGGTCTTAGCCTCCTCTGTGGGTTCTTCACTCTACTCCTGGAGCCCCTGAGGGTTGGCCTCAGACCCCCTTCCCTTCCCTCTTCTCACTCACTGAGGAGCTCCCCCCACGGGCAGAGCCATCCAGACCTCCACGCACAGGGCTGCGGTCTGGTAGAGAGCCGCTGACTGAGTGAGCGACTGTGCCATCAACTTCCAGACTTGCAGCCTGGTTCCCCTTTCGAGAGCCCAGCACACACACGCATTCTCTCAGTGTCCCCGGAACAACTCAGCCTAATGTGCTGCTCTCCCAGGGCTCCCACCACAAGCACACGCGCAGCTGCTCACCAGGGCATGGGCGTCTCTCCTGCGACTGTTCGCCCTCGCCCTCCCCGGCGACGGGTCCCCAGTGTGACGGCTCCCAGTCAATCCGACTCCCACTAACACCGGCATCTGCCCCAGCACAGGGCTGTGTTGCTTGCTTCGATCACGGCCACCCCCCTGGCTTCTGCACACCCACACGGCCCCTCTAACCTGATCTCTTTCAGACTTGAATTTTGATTCCCTCACTCCCCTGCTCAAGCCCCTAAGTGACTCCCTGGTGACCTCTGGGTAAGGAACCCAGTCTTCAGTCTGGCCACAGACTCAGCTTTCTGGTTTATAGGGAAACAAGCCCTCCGTACTCGTTCCTGTCTTGATTCTTGGTGCAGGCGGGGCCTGGTTAAGAGTCCTCAAGCCCCTCGCCCCAGGACCACATGCATAGCATCCCCAGGCCCTGATTTCACTGCTCAGCGGGAGGCACAGGCAGCTTCTTTTCGAAGCCCCTCCCGTGACCTAATGCAGGCCCAGAACCACTGCTGAAGAGCATCTGGTGCACCTGTGCAATTCCGGAAGCTTCTTCCACCTGGCTCCGTTGGGAAGCCTGAAGGAATCTGCACCCCTGATTTCATGCTCACTAGCCCGAGGGAGAGGCTGAGTGACCTTGCTCCTTGGAGCCAAGTCAGAGGCCAAGGGCCAGGCCCAGCCACGTTGCTGGCAATGACGTTTCCCAAGACCAGGGCCACTGGGGCTGGTGCCCTGGGACCGAATGGGACTGAACTGAGATGACCCAAGAACTTGACTCTGCCCACCCTGGCTAAAACTCCTGCTGGTGGCTGGGCCCTTCGCACGGTCCAGCGCCCTGTGCCATCTGGCTCGCCAACCTCCCTCTCCAAGACTGGCGATGGCATCGAGGCAGAGGACCTTTCAGCTCAAGGGAGAGCAGCAAGTCCACAAGCTAAAGCTCACTCTGCAGTCCTGAAAACTATCAACACTGCCCTGCCGCACGCTGGCGGCACCAGCAGCGCAGCACGGGAACCAGCAACCAGCAGAGGAAGCAGAGAGAAGGGAAGAGGCGGCGGCTGCTCAGCAGCCCACGTGGCGGGAAAACGCACAGCCGTGGGATCTGGGGCTGACCTGATGATGAAAGGGCCTCGGGCCTCCAGGAGCTTCCGTTCACTGCTGAACCGCTGGAGAAGGTTGATCATGAACTTGTAAAAGTAGGAGTTCATGGTGGGCGTGGAAGGAGAACATTCTAAGCCTTTGGTACCTGTAGAGAAAGGGACAGACCCAGGTTTTATTCTGAGTGCAGAGACCCATAGAAAGTGCAAACAACCACGGATTTCAAAATGCAGTTTGTAGAGGGTCTGTGTGTAACAAGGTGAGGGAAATCCCTAGGCAGGCAGAGGCCGTGGCCGTGGAACAGGAGGAAAAAAAAAAATAAAGAAGAAGCAAGGACTGTATGAGCGTGTGCAAGCAAAGACAGCTTTGCATCTACAAAAACACTCAGTTCCCTGTGCACCACACCTGCAACCCCAGGCCACTCTGTGAATGTTTCTTATGTCTAAGACCCTGCAAGGTGCTATGATCTAAAAAAAGAAAGGAATCCCATGAATTTCCACTTGCTATCCAATACATTCAATACACTTGAGGTTTGGCCAGTTAAGGACAAAGAGTCAGAGTAACAGGGTAAGACAGGCACAGGCACAGTCTTTTTTTTTTTTTTTTTTTTTTTAAGATTTATTTATTTATATGAGAGAGTTACAGAGAGAGAGAAGGACAGGCAAAGAGAGAGGTCTTCCATCTGCTGGTTCATTGCCCAGTTGACTGCAATGGCTGGAACTGAGTTGATCAGAAGCCAGGAGCCAGGAGCTTCCTCCAGGTCTCCTACATGGGTGGGCCATCTTCCACTGCTTTCCTAGGCCATAACAGAGAGCTGGATTGGAAGTGGAGCAGCTGGGACTTGAACCGGTGCCCTTATGGGATGCTGGCACTGCAGGTGGCAGCTCCACCCACTACACCACAGCATCGGCCCCAGGCATACAGTCTTGATGGCTGACAAAATGGACAAACCCAGGAGAGAAAAAAAGCCAAGCTCCTTCCCAGAGATACTTGAGAAGAAATAAATGATGTACACAGTGCTGTATTAAAGATAGCAAACACTGACAAAATGAGTGTCTCAATCTGGAAATCAAACTCTTTTTTCCCTTATCTTCAGGCAAGATGTTCTCTTAGGGTAGAACTCTGACAATGTTCAAGCCCTGAGCTGGCTTTGCAGCCAGAAGCACAGCGTCGCTCTCCGTCGTGGGTCCCAGCTGAAAATGCCAGGGGGGCAGACAACGCCACCGCTTCCGGCCCGCGAGGCGCCCATCAAGCAGTGGCCACCAAGCCTGTCCTGACAGTGTGCGCTCACACACCCTCTGGGGATTCCCTTCCTAGTACACACCAACCTCAACAGCACTGCTGGAAAGAGGAGGCATGAGCCTCCTCTATGAGCCTTCCTCAGGCTCAGTCTGCCCAAGGCGCTCAGAGACACAGTCCATACACTGTAAAGTTTGCCCTTTCAAAACATAACCCAGTGGCTGCCAGAATACTCACAAAGTTGTGAACTCAGCACCGTGAGTTCCAGAAGTTTCCTCAGCCCCCACAGGAAACCCGGTACCCACGAGCAGTCCTCACCCAGCTCCCTCCTCCTCAGGCCCTGGAAACAACTCGTCGTTCTTTCTGTGGATTCACCTGTTCTGGACACTACCTATAAATGGGACTGTGCAGCAAGCGGCTTCCTTCTTTTCTTAAAGATTTATTTATTTATTTTAAGGGCAGATTACAGAGAGGGAGGGAGGGAGGGAGGGAAGGAGGGGGAGGGAGAGGGAGAAGCAGAGAAAGAGAGGGGAAGAGAGAGGGGGAGGGGGAGGGGGAGAGGGAGAGGGAGAGGGGGAGGGGGAGGGGGAGGGGGAGAGGGAGAGGGGGAGGGGGAGGGGGAGGGGGAGGGAGGGAGGGAGAGAGAGAGAAAGAGATAGATCTTCCATCTGCTGGGTCACTCCTCAAATGGCCACAATGGTTGGAGCTTGGCAGATCTAAAGCCAGAAGCTTCCTGGTCTCCCACATGAGTGTAGTGGCCCAAGCACTTGGGCCATCTTCTACTGCTTTCCCAGGCCACAGCAGAGAGCTGGATCGGAAGTGGAGCAGCCAGGACTCGAACCGGTGCCTATATGGATGCTGGCACTACTGGCAGCAGCTTTGCCCGCTATGCCACAGCGCCGGCCCTGGGGCTTCTTTCACTCAGTGTGTTTCAAGGTTCATCCACGCTGCAAATGATGTCAGTTCTGTGGTTTCTATGGCTGAGTAATATTCCACTGTGGGGATACACTGGACTCTGCCCGTTCATCAGGTGGTGGACATTCGGTTGTTCCCACTTTTTGGCTGCTGCAGATAATGCTGCTAGGAACATTCTTTTGAGTTTTCCCATGGGTATCTATTTTCATTTCTCTTGGTTATACACACTTAGGAATGGAATTTCTGGCTCATATGTTTAACTTTTTTTCTTTTAAAAGTGTAAAGTGGCTCTCTCTGGAGTCTCAGGGGGACCCTGGGGGATGCAGAGGCAACACCACACCATCATTGTCTGGGTCAGTACCTCTCTCAGACAGTGCGTGAGGTCTCTGGCAATCAACCTTGGCTGTGGGGAGGCAAATCAGCTCGAGAAGTATGGGCCCGAAGCGCCCGAAGAAGTGTATCCGGAGTATTTTAAGGAGGGCTCAGAGAACAGATGGATGGGCTACTAAGATGCCAGTGGCCACAAAGCAGTGGTAAAGCCCCTTCCTCCAAGTTCTGCCTTTCGTGTGGAACTCAGATCTCCCGTGGTCCTTATGGGGAAGTGGCTGGGGATTGTTCTATGAGGACCCCTTACCAGGAGCCACAGCTCCAAACACACGTCCTCAATCCTGAGGACCTCCCAGACGGCGCCCGTGACCGTGTGAGTGGCGAGCCCTGAGTGGGAGCGCAGTTCAAGGGCAGGCCTCATTTAACTTCTTGCTGTTTGGACGGCATTGTTCTGGGTCCCTGCCCGGGACAGCTTGGCTCGGGAGGTCCTGAGTGACTCTGGAATGGCAAACAGTCTCTGCTCCCCGGCCCAGAGGGGCTGTTTGCAGAATCAAGTGTCACATTCTTACGGATTGAGTTTCCCCAGGCCCAGCTGGGGCTGATCTCTGAAGAGGTGCCTGCAGATACAGCTGCTGAGGCGGCCCCACATTCCAGAGATGCATCTGCCGGCACCCCTGGTGGCCTGGCTGGGGGCACAGGCTGCAGCCCCCGCCCTGGAGGAGGAGCGGCCTGGAACCCAGGTAACTGCAGGCTTCTCCTAGGCGCTTGTCTGTGAAGGCTCCTTGTAGCTCTGTCCCCTTTTCTCTATGTGCACCCCTGGCCCGCCTCTTTTCTAGGCCTAGGGCTGCTTAGGACCAAGGACAAAGGGACCACAAGGAAATCCTCATCAGCTGGAGCCAGTGACTCCATTCCTAAAGGGCTGGGTGCTGAGCTATTCCAGCCTCACAGGGACATAAGCACTGAGCACAGTGTTTCAGCCTCAGTTTTCTAATCTGTAAAGTGGGCGCAATAAGAGCCTGCCGTAAATGAGACAGAACGTGCCATGTGCTGGGCTTGTAGCACTGGCTGCACTCAGTAAATAGAGGCAGCAGGGCTGGCTCCCCCGCCGCCGGGCTTTGTGTGCAGAGGGCTCCCCCACCACAGCACCGCATGGGGAGGCCATTCTCATTCGAGTCTCAGAGCAGGTGACTAGGGGCTGAGGGACAATCTGGAGGTGTCTGAGTGGAGACTTCAGATCTGAGACACGTTCTCAGTGCTCTGTCAGGATGCTGTCAGGGAGAGAGGGGGTCACCCGTGACACCCCTTCCCACCCTGGGGAGGGCGATCACCTGGCGTCAAGTGATGACATTCCTGTCGCACAGTGCCTGTGGGAAGGGCCCTGTGCTTGGTCGCAGTGCTCCCCGACCCCAGGACTACAAACAAGAAGCTGGGGCCACTGCCGTCCCTGAGACCTTGCTGACGGCGTGGCCACGGTGGTTTCGGACTCTTGCCCTCCAGAGCAGGAGCCTCCCCAGGCCAGGGCAGGGCAGTCCTTTGGTGGAGGGGACAGGAAGGCAGCACGGGGGATGCGGCTGTCAGGGATCCTGCCGCGGGGGGCAGGGCATGGATGAGGCGCTGGCTCACCGCCCGCGTGGGCAAGGCGAGGGCCTGCTAGATCTCCCCCGGCCTCAGCAGCTCTTCAGGCCCGGATGGCTGGGGATGCAACCTGAGCAGGCGGAGGTGGGGTGGGGGGAGAACGGACGCGCCCCAGGGGTGCTACCACAGGAAGGACAGGCCTCTCAACTGCAGGCTCCCACTTCACTGCTGCCGGCTCGGCCCCAGGGAGCGCCAGGGCCTCCATCCGCTCCTTCCGCCCACCTGCCTCGCCCTCATGCTTGACTAACATGGTGTGAAGTCAGCCGCTCGGATCAAAGTGGCTGTGGGCTGGGTGCTGCGTGCTCAGGGGGAAGGGGCAGAGCTGGGAGAGGGGCTCAGCATCTTGCTTGGGGCTCCCGCACTGGCCGACAGCATGGTCTCCTGGGCTACTGAGAGGCCGGGGAGCTGCTCTGGCTAGGGACCAGCAGGTAGAGGTGGCGAGGAGAGGGCTGGAACAACCTGGCTCTGTGTCCCAGGAAGGGCGGGATTTCCCTTTCCCTGACCTGCAGAGGAGGCAAGGCATGCAGGGAGAGCCAGGCCCTCAGCTGGGAGCTGCCTGGCCTTGCATTCCCAGGTCGGGCAAGCGAGGAACCTGCCGGGCTCTGGCAGGAAGCTCACGTGACCAGCTGGGTGGCCAGGGGCAGACAGATGCTGGGGGGAGCCCTCTGCACACAAAGCCCGGCGGCGGGGGAGCCAGCCCTGCAGATGTTCCTAAGTGAAACCTGATGTGGCGACATGAGAATCTGCAGAACGTCTCACAAACAACCTTCCCGGGGAGGTTTGGGATTGAGTTTTGTGGCTATGACGTGAAGGAACCTCGCATGTCAGGATAAAAATAGCTCTGGCCTCAATACTTGAAGCGAGTTACAGTTCAACAGCACCAGATGTGAACACAAGAGCTGCCTGGCTCTGGCTCAGCAAGGTCTCTGCTCCCGTCTCCACCCTCCCTCCAGCTGGGGTTGGGCCCAGGAGCTGGGACTCTGAGTGGACATGAGACCTACCGCTCTGAGAGGCTGCTCAGGGCTCCTGGGGGGGCGGGGGGCGCGTTGTTGACTGGCAGGGCAGTGGAGGCGGGGACGCCTTCCCCGAGGCTGGATCCTCATCTGAGAGCCAGTGCAGAGCTAGGGAGCTCAAGGCCGGGTCTGCCACAGGCCGTGCTCCTGGGAGGGATGGCATCATGGGGCATCTGGGATAGAACCGAGGGGCCAGAGGGCAGAAGGGGCGGTTTCAACACTGAATCAGGCAGCTGGAGCCAGAGAGGCCAAGCTGGGATGTGGGGGTGGGGGTGGGGTGGGAAGGTGTACAGGAGGGGGTGCAGACTCCAAGGCCAGGTGGATAAAAGGTACAGCAGCAAGAGCAGCCTTGGGGCCCGACCTGAGAGGCGATCCCCTTCTTAACTGTGGGCCAGCAGGGGCCGGCAAGGACACGGCGCAGGGGCCATCATCTGCTTCCCCATTCCAGCTGCTCAGTTCAGAGGAAGAGCAAAGCCGATGGGCACCACAGGCCCGGGAGAGAGCTCCGGCTGGCAGGCAGCTTTGGCCACACAGCAGTCTGCCAGCAGCAAAGAGCTGCGGCTGCTGCAGGGTGCAGAGGGGGCTGGGGCCACATGCAGCGCCCCAGGGCGGCCGAGGAGGAGCAGGAGGACCTAGCCCTCCGTCAGACCGGACAACAGGAAGGGGCCTGGCTGGCAGGGGGCGGCTTTCCATCTGGTGACGAGAGCGCGCCGGCAGCAAGGGCGCGAGAGGACGCCTTCCTGGGCAGAGGTGCTGGCGGTCTGAGACTTGTCTCTGGGGCCTGTGCACCAACCTCCGGTCACTGTAAGGAGCTCTGAAAAGTGGGTACTAGCCCTCCCTGGGCCCTGATGCTGCGGTTCAGGGATGAGTGGGATGGGCCCTGTGGCCCAGCAATGCTGGCAGAAGGCCATGCTGGGGGTCTGGGTGGCTGAGCGCGCGTGTCTTGCTGATGAACTCTGGGCCGTGCTGAGCAGTGGGGGGGCTGAGATCACAGCAGGGAGGCAACAGGCATGAATTCCCTGCACATAGGCAAGGTGGAGGGAGGGGAGGAACAGAAGCAGGAGGGGCACCCTGAGCTGGCCCTGGGGAAGGCCTTGCAGAAGGGGCTCCCAGCACGTGGTGGTCCTGTAGTGAACACAGGCAGCCCTCACACCCATGGAGCAGCGACCTTAGCCTCACCATGCAGGCAATCAGAGCCCCCTTGCGCTGTTTACAGAGGAGCAGGAGGGTCGGCGAGCCAGGACACTTGCCTGTGGTCACAGGACAGGCGGGTAGAGGCCAGCTCTTGGTGGCCCTGCGGCCCTGCTCCTGTCTGCCTCCCTGAACACGGTTTGGCTCTTCAGGCGAAGCTTGCTAGGGGACGGGAAATGGCCAGGGGTGGCTGGAACAAGTAGAGGGGGGCAGCAGGAGCGGGAATGAGGTGCTGCCATGGTGTGAGGTAGTGGGGGAGTCCCGAGTGAGGCCCCCAAGAATTGAGAGGCAGCAGAAGCTTCTAGTGCCGGCGAGGGTGGGGTGCCCGGGGGCCGGTGCTCCACGTGTGGGGTGAGGAGAGTGCCAGCCAGGCAAGGGCGGCTGCGGCACCGGGGCTGCTCCCCACGAGCTGGCGCTCGGTGTCAGCACAGGGTCTGCTCCTGACGAGACGCCCGCGGGGGCCGGCACCACTGCCACTGTTCCATTGCGGCGGCGGGGGGGAGGGGGACACGCTTTCAGGTGCTCTAGCGGGTGCTGCTCTGGTGATACGGGTTCCTGCCGACATCTGACCACGCTGGCCGGGGCTATGAGGGATGAAACCTGACTGGAACACTTCTGCCCGTCTTTAGAGGCGGGGTGAAGACACCTTGGGCCAGTGGGCCCTGCAGGGTATGAGGCCAGCAGCGGCTCTTATCTCATCAAGAAAGGGCTCCGTGGCAGGCAGGGAGGGCCAGGAGAGACTGGGGTTCAGGGGCCGTCGTCCCAGGGAACCTCTGGCTCGAGTGCCACACTTGCTATGCCTGGCCAAGGATGCTGCAGGTCGGGGCAGGTCTCCCCAGGCCCAGCTGCTCCCTCCCGGGCAGCAGAGAGCCCTCCAGGCCCCAGGAGGACAAAGGGACAGATCCCAGAAGGCTGAGGTCAGGGTGGGTCTGCGGGCCTGTTTGTTTCACCTCTTCCTGGAGCCTGGCGTGGCCTCCGCCAGGTGGAGATGGGCAGAGAAGCAGGGTGCCAGGGACACCTGCCTAGATGGCGCCCAGCTCTGCTGCCCCTGAAGTGGTCTCTTCAGCCTGGGCTTGCAGCTGGCCAGCAGCGAGGGAGAACCGAGGCCTGGGCCTCTGCCATTCTGCGCCAGAGGGAGAGATGTTTATGCTAGGCCAGGCGAGAGGCGAATCCCATGTAGGCGACTCTGCCTCAGGGCCCCGGGGACCACTGCTGTGTGCATTTAGGCCAGCACGGCAGCTGCTGAGGCGTGTGATGGGTCTTGCTTTCCTGCGCTGCGTGCGAGCTGCACCGTTTCAATTTACAGACCCAGTGTGCTGGCGGGGCTGCTTGGCTCTCTCCTGATGCCTTTTTGCTTTCTAGAAAGTTCCTCCATGGGGGCTGGGCGATCTATCCTAAAGGGCTGCGGCACGGCAGTCTGCAGGCTCTCAGAGCTGTGCCCTGGGGAACCAGAGGAAAGCGGAATCCAAACAGGAAGTGGGTCAGCCTTGCAGTGTCTGTCCGTGTGCACGGTCAGAGACAGACAGAGGGGCCCCTGCATGCCTGAGGGAGCCTGGGAAAAGCAGCTGGCAGAGGAACGAGTGTCTACTTCCTGTGCGCTCTCTGATCTAACCACTGCCCTACATGCCCCTGGGGTGCCTGCTCTGTGCTTCCCAAGGTGGGGAGTGGGACAGGAGAGCTTGGGTTTCCCACGTCCGCTTATTATTGGTTTGACCTTGGCCTTTTCAAATCACGGCCCAGCCTGCAAAGTGTGATGCCAGCTGGCGGTGTGAATACACGTGTCTCTGCCTGGGGGTCCTCACACTCCCTGAAGTCCACTCGTGGGCTTCAGGCTCAGAGCTCGTGGCTCTGAAGCCAGAGGCGCTCCTGGCTGTAGGCACTTCCTTGGGGTTTCCAGGATGGCATTTCTCCTGGCTGGCACACTTGCTTGTTTTTCTATGAATGCTGAGTGAGTCCTTGGCTGACATGAGCCAGTCTGACAGCCCTGGCGAGCTGGGCAGGACCTCTGCCGCCTCAGCCGCATCAGGCAGGTGCTGGGGCTCACAGCCCTTGCTGTGCAAAGCCTCCCCAGCCCTTGTCCCAGGGCAGCTGGAAGGGCAGCAGGGCCCTCAGGGCCTGTCCTGCTGCCAAGACTCACGTGCCACCCTCTCTGGCCTGGGTGCCTACAGCAGAGTGGTGGCCCACCCCTCCACCAGCGGAAACTCATGTCACTGTCACCAACTTCTCAGCACCCAAGAGGAAGAGGAAATCAACACCATGGAGACGAAGGGACAGTGTTCAGAGGCTCTGGGAGATCAAGGTGTGCTGGCCCCGCCCCAAGGTTGTGCTGCTAACACTAAAGATGGAGACGCTATGGCTCCAGGCCTGGGAGGGAACGCCATGGGCTGACACCCAGTCTGCCGCTTCTGCCCTGCAGCCCTCAGCTCCCACGCCTCTGGGCCCCACTCTCAAGTCCTGGCACTCCTGCCATCCATCCTGGGGGTTACAATTCAGACTTGGGGACAGAGCCTGGGAGTCCAACAGGGGTCCTGGGGTCAGCAAACAGCTCTGGCAAACAGGAGAGAGGGAGCTGGTGGCAGCTGGAGCCCCTCACTTGCTTCTGCGAGAAACAGCTAGCTACGGGCAGAGAGTGCAGAGCAGGCAGCAGCTTGAAGACTGGGCTCCCAGGTGACTCTGTGCTGCCAGGCCTGGGGAGCCCCTGACGTTGAGTGTCGTGGGGAGACATCCTTCAGACAAGGACTAATGGAACTGGAGCTGGCATGTCCTAGGCACAGTCAGGTCTTTAGGGGGACCTCAGCGACATCCTGAACTCTGCAGGCAGTGGCCTGTTCTCTGGGCCAAACAGGGCCATGGTGGCTCTGAGGATGGGGGTCCAGCAAGCTGGGGCTGTGGCTGCAGGCCCCAGATCTGTGTGAGGCTTGGCTTCTGCATCAGGATGAGCTGCCCAGGATTTGGGATCTGGGGGTCAACAGGGACCCCATGCACAGACACCTGTGCCTCGCTGAGTACTTTCCTACCCGTTTGTGGCCTATGCATGTGCCCGGATCAAGTGGCTGCTGGGGGGGGGGGGGTGGCCCCTGCCTTGTGGGGAGGAGCTGGGTGTTGGGAGAAGAGGCCCCTGCTGTCTGGACAGGAGCCGAGGCAGGAGCACTAGAAACGCCTGGGCCACCTGCACTTCAAGGACGGCACAGAAACAGCCTGCTCAAGTGATCCCGTCTCTGGCCTGGGTTGCCTGCCACGGTGAGAGCTCTTTGTGCTGCTCAGTGAGGAGGAAATGGCTGCCTTGTCTTCTTCCACCTGGGAGATCCAAGACCAAAGCCCCCAGATTCACTGCTGGGAGATGCTGCCCGGGGAGCAACCACCGGCTGCCTTCGGTGGTCTGCGCTGAGCCGTAGCCAACAGTTGGAAGCATCAAGGGTGCAGAGAAGAGAACTGGTCAGGAGGGCCTCTTTGAGGTTGCTGGAATGTGAGCCGGGAGGAGCAAGAAGGCCTCTCGGCCTCTCTTCACACGTAGGAAACCCACTGAGTGCTCAGCTCCTGGCAGGGCCCTGGGGCTTCTGAACCACAGCTCAGAGGACTGGCCTGGTCCAGGACCAGACCGGACATGAGCAGTGCAGTCCCGGGGCTGGGATGTCAGGGAACACTTACCAGGGGTATTCAGCAGGCCCGCTCTGCCTGGGGTGGGCACCTGAAGCTCCGGGTGGCTGATCCGGAGGTCAGGGCCATCAGGTGATCCTGGATCTTCGGTCTGGCCTGCGGGGGATGAGGCGATTTCTGCCAGCACCTCCAGATCCTTCAGGATAACCTGGGGGAGCAAGCACAGGATGAGGGTGAGCTCCCACTGCAAGGTGAGGTCAGAGACACAGCTACCTGTAGGGTGTGGTTCTGGGCTACAGGACTGGGGACTGTAACATCTGGACATGTCACCTCCAGAGTGTTCCCACCCAGGTCTAGGTGGGATGAGGCTTCCCCAGCCTCACTGACCCCTTAGAGAGTTCAGAGGCAGAGGAGGGGCACAAGGATAGTCCAGTGCGAGTGCAAGTTAGTGCTGGGTCACAGGGTCCCCGGGGCTGCCTATCCAGACAGCCCCCGATCTAGCTCCCTGCTAAGGGGTGTGGAAGCAGCAGAGATGGGCACCTGAGTCTTGGTCACTCACATCGGAGGCCCAGATGGAATTCCTGGCTCTTAGCCTCTCTGGAGGCTTCTGGAGTATAAGCCAGGAGCAGCCTGGCCCTAGCTGTTGTGAGCATTGGGGGAGTGAACCATTAGATGGAAGAGCTCTCTTTCGTCCTCCCTTTCTCTGGCATTTCAAATAAATACATAGACAAATTTAAAAAAAGACAATGCATTTAATGCCCCTAAGCTACCCAACACCAGGACCTGGTAACGTAGCCCACTAGTGAAGACCGGCTGTTTCCCACTGTGATCGTGGGGCTCCCTGGGAGTTTTCACCGCCCACTACTGAGAGAGGAGCATGGACTGCATTGTGCCATCCTGGGGGAGAAGATCAAAGGTCAAAGCACCATTTCTGCTCTTGTGCCAGAGAACTGTATATCTTCAGCGTTTTATTTTATTTTTAAAGATTTATTTATTTACTTGAAAGGCAGAGTTATAGAGAGAGGGGGAGAAGAGAGACAGAAAGGAATCCTCCACCCACTAGTTCACTCCCCAAGTGGCGGCAATGGCAGGGACTGGGCCAGGTTGAAGCCAGGAGCTAGGAGCTTATTCTGGGTCTCCACTGTGGGTGTAGGGGTCCAACCACTTGGGCCATCTTCTGCTGTTTCCCAGGCCATGGCAGACAGCTGGATCGGAAGTGGAGCAGCTGGGACTCAAACCGGCGCCTATATGGGATGCTGACACTGCAGGTCAGGGCTTTAACCTGCTGTGCCATAGCACCAGCCTCCACATTGTTGCTGCTTTTTTTTTTTTTTTTTAAGATTTATTTTTATTTATTTGAAAGATAGAGATACAGAAAGAGGAGGAGCCAGAGAGACAGGTCTTCCATCTGCTGGTTCACTCCCCAAATGACCACAATGGCCAGAGCTGAGCTGATCTGAAGCCAGGAGCCAGGAGCTTCTTCCGGGTCTCTCACATAGGTGCAGGGGCCCAAGGACTTGGGCCATCCTTTGCTGCTTTCCCAGGCCTTAGCAGAGAGCTGGATCAGAAGTGGAGCAGGCCGGCGCCGCGGCTCACTAGGCTAATCCTCCACCTTGCGGCGCCGGGACACCGGGTTCTAGTCCCGGTCGGGGCGCCGGATTCTGTCCCGGTTGCCCCTTTTCCAGGCCAGCTGTCTGCTGTGGCTAAGGAATGCAGTGGAGGATGGCCCGAGTGCTTGGGCCCTGAACCCCATGGGAGACCAGGAGAAGTACCTGGCTCCTGCCATCAGATCAGCGCGGTGCGCTGGCCGCAGCGCGCCGGCTGCGGCGGCCATTGGAGGGTGAACCAACGGCAAAGGAAGACCTTTCTCTCTGTCTCTCTCTCTCACTGTCCACTCTGCCTGTCAAAAAAAAAAAAAAAAAAAAAAAAAAAGTGGAGCAGCTGGGACTTGAATTGGCGCCCATATGGGATGCTGGCACTGCAGGCCGGGCCTTTAACCCGCTGTGCCACAGCACTGGCCCCCACGTTGCTTCTTTAATGTGACATCTTTCAGCGCTGTGGTGGCTGTTCAGACACGCACACCCTCGATGGCCTGGGCCGTTTCTCAGGTGTTCTTAAAGTGAACATGAAGATGTGAACCCCTGATTTGTGATTCTGTGGGGTTTTCTGGGTCAAGTGAGTAGTGAACCATCACCTAAGACCACTTACAGGAAGAGATCCTGTAGTGTCTTTTATACATTAGGGCTCTTCTTGTTTTTAAACAATTTTTATTTATTTATTTTTATTTAACTGAAGGGGGGTGGGGAGGAAAGGTATGTTCCATCTGCTGGTTCACCCCCCAAATGCCCATGATAGCGGGGACTGTACCAGGCTGAAAGCAGGAGCCCAGAACTCAATCCAGGTCTCCCGCGTGTGTGGCAGGGACCCAAGTACTTGACCCATCACCTGCTGCCTCCCAGGGTGCACATTAGCAGGCAGGCGGATTGGAAGCTGAGGCACTGGGACCGGAATCTAGGCACTTCAATGGGATGTAGATGTTAAGATGCAAGACATCTGACCTGCTGCACCAAACACCCAGCCCAAGAACTGCCCACTTTAAAATGTTATCGCAATAAAAGATATCAGGCCCACACCTCCTAGAAGCTTGAAGTGGTCCCTGCTGGTGCAGAGAGCATGCCAGTGTCTCACCCAGCTGGGACCTCTCCAGCCCTGGTACACCTGGTACACCCATGAGCCCTTTCACGTGCAAGCGCATCCTGGCCCCTCGGTCCTCTCCAAGCAGTGTCTCACGTTTGGCAGTAGTTCCTCATCAGCTGCAGCCTAGCCTCCCCCAGGCTGGCCACGGCTCTCACACGGGTGAACCCTGACTTTGTGCTGGGGCTGCAGGAGTGAGTCGGAACCACCTCTCTACCACCGTCTCTGGCAGGCAGAGTGGCGAGTTGGTCAGTAGCACGTACAGCCCTCGCAAGGAGCCCGGCACTCGTCGGCCCTTCCATGCGTAGGTGTAGTGATTGTGGCTGCTCTAGGAACGTTTTCATTCGCTGGATCCATGGCGGGTGATGCTGCGTGGGCTGCTTTGTGGATGGCAAGAACAAGGCTGACCCTGTGCTAGGTGAGAGCTGGGGCCCCTGAGTGCATCTAGGTCCTGACGCAGGAGGACCCAGTCGTCTGCACCCATCGAGGGAGGAGCCCGTGGAAGGCTCTTTGTTGCAGCAATGGAGAGAAACAGAAGGAGGGTGGGGTGGGGAGAGCAGACGGCACAGCAGCGATCACTCGTCAGCAAGATGAGCAGCCCAAGCACCTGCCTCGGCGGGCCGCACGCAGCCTGGGCTGCCTGATGCTCTGTCTTCCACGCAAGCTCCCTGCCAAAGGTCAGGGAGGGGAGACGAGGCCAGGAAAGCGGGCGGGGGAACGACCAGAGTAAACAGTGAGGCAAGAGCCCAGTCTACCGCTCCTCCCGAAGTTAACCAGAGTTCCCGCGGTATACTCCCACTCCTAGATGGTTCCCCAGGGAGCTGCACACGAATGTCCACGTGGCAACAGGCTCCCACAGGGTGGTTCCCGGCAGTCTTACTCCTAAAAAAGCCAGGATGTGGAAACCGCCCAAAGGCCCATCAACCGACCAGCTGATCAACAGAGTGTGGCTTAGCGTGGAATAAAAGGAACGAAGTCCTGATACAGACCACAATGTGGGCAACCCTAGCACACGTGCCAAGTGAAAGACAGTCACGAAAGGCCACGTATTTTAGGAAATGTCCAGAACAGGCAAATCCATTCGTGGCGGTTAGGGGCTGGGGGGCGAGGGGCCCTCCCGGGGTGACTGCTCCTGGTTCAGGGTTTCTCGTGATTCTTTCCGAATCAGATAGTGATAGTTGTGAGAACACTAACAACTTGAATTTCATAAACAAACAAACAGAAGATCAAGCCTAAACCTCAAACTGGCACACTGACACTCCCAGTCTGGTGTTTGCAGAGCAATGGGCTCTTGCTCTGCCCACAGTGTGAGGTCAGGGGTCTTGATCTCACACCTCAGTCAGACTCCCAGGAGAGCGCAGAGGGTGCGGGGAGGCAGCCGGGTGTCTTCAGAGCACTCTACATTGGCCGGCCCTGCTGCGCCATCCGTGCTGCCCACTTTTCTCAGGTCTGTGTGCAGGGGGCGAGGCACTCGGTCTCCGGGCAGCAAACCCCAGCGATCAAATGCAGCAAGTGAGCAAAGGGCGAGCCAGCAGGGTGGGGCCAGGCCGGCACTGGGCAAGATGCCTGACACCACGGTGGACACAATGACCCACGCCAGGGGCCAGCCGGTGCTTATTTTCCTGTTGGAAAAGATGCCTGGGAAGATCCTCCCCGCAAACCACCCCCAGAGGCCTGTCCTATGCAAGTTCATCTCCACCCAGGGAGGCCCCAGTGCCAGCTCGCAGGGACAGGGAGGTCAGAGGAGGAAGCTGTATTTTCTCCCCGTAGAATTCATGTACTGTTACTGGTCTCGCCTTACACTCTACTCACAAGGATTCACCTGCTCAAGGCCACAGTGAGTCCACTTTGAACTCAGCTCTGATTCCCAAACTTGAGCCTGTTACTACTACTGCACTGGGCTTTGTGGCCAGGCAGTCCCTGACTTCCAACCCCACCTCTGCCACTCAGCCACCAGGGCCTGGACCAGTTAACTTCACCCACACGACTCTCCTCTCCCCAGCATCTACCAAGCAGCTGCCGTGGGCTGATCCTGGGCTGGCTACAGGATATGCAAGGCCACAGAGGGCAGGTCCTGCCTTTGATGAGGTCAGACTCTCGGGAAGGCAGGGACAGACAGTCCTTGATGACACAGCACATGTGCCACGGGAGCCAGCAGTGTGGGGGACTGCTGGGAGCACTCCTGGGGGGAGCTGGGGGGCTTGGGAAATACTCGAGGCATTCAAAGCATCCTCTTAACTAGCTTAAGCCATTCATGGATGCAGTGAGCAACATGGCACATTCCAGGAAATTAAGCCTGTGTCCAACCCTGGAGCAGGCACAGGGTGGAGGCGGAGGCATGGACGGAATTAGGCCAAGGTGGTGGACTGGCAGGGGACCATCAAGAGGCTGTGAAACAGTCGGACACGTCTGAGCTTTGCTTTCAAGTGACGGGGAACCTCAGTTTCCCCACAGGTTCCAATGGAGATTTTACTGCCATCCTGATGATTCCAGGAGATGCAGCCGGCCCACTGCGTTGGCAGGTTCTGTATTCCTGGACTCAGCCAACTGTGGATCAAAAGTACCACGAAAGAACTGCATCTGTACTCAACATGCAGACTTTTTCTGTGTTATTATTCCCTAGACAATGTAGTAAAGCAACTATTTACAGAGTATTTATACATCAGGTACAAGGCATAGTCTAGAGAGGATTTAAAAGATGCAGGAGGATGTGCACGGATTATACACGAATGTTACACATTCCGATACAAGCGACTTGAGCATCTGGGTATCCTTTTGGGGCCTGGAACCCAGGGACAACTGTGCTTTGTGAGCAACGCTTCAAAAACAAGTAGAGAGAGGCTGGTTCCCCACTTCCATGTCAAGGTTTTGGGTACCACAGCTGAACTGCTCAGTGGCCCTGGCTGAGTGACTGGGCAGGGACGGTGGGGCCCACAGGCAGGGCTTCTGACTCGACTCTCCCCACTGAAGAGAATGTGCGTGGCCCCTGTCTGTGCCACCACCTCCGGCCCATGTGCAAGCCCAGCCAGCAAGGCTGCGAAGTTTGCATGTGGGATCCTCTTCCTGTAGAAAGTTTAACACTAAATGGCAAATGAATGCAAATCGCACTTCAATTGCACAGTTAAGGCCGGAAATGTTGTCTACAGGGACCCTCGGTAATCCCGGCCATTCCTCTCGTGCCTTCATAGCAAAGGATTTGTCTTGGGTCCCTGGGGCTGGCAGAGAGCCCACAGCCCTGCCTGGGACAACACCACGTGTGCATGTACGCCTGTGTGAGTGCACACGGTGCCCTTTCCTGTCTTTTAAATCAAGCTGAGGACAGGGAGGCGCCGAGGGTAGGCAGTGGGGAGTGTGTGAGTGTGAGTGTGTGTGTATGTGTGTGTGTATATATATATATATATATGTGTGTGTGTGTGGAGTCCCTGGGGGCTTCCAGGTGGCTCTGACATTTCTCTCCCAGCTCACCAGCAAACCTGACTCAGATCTCAAGGCTTTGGGGTGACAATCCTGCACAGACCTAGGCCAGGGTGGAGGAGAGGCCCTGGTGGTCCACCCACCTGGAGACCCCACGGCGGCTGGTGTATGAGCAGGGAGCTCAGAGACAAGGAAGAGGTGATCTCTGTGGCCTCACCTACTGGGCACCTGCTGGAGGCCAGGAGGAAAGGCCCTGGAGCTACAGACACGCTGCCCGGATACTCCTGCCTCAATCTCTAGAAGAACAAGTCCAGCTCCCCTTCCAGAGAGCAGGCTGGCTGCGCCCATGTGGGCAGCTGGCCTGGCGTTCTGGCTCCAAGGATGGGGAAAGCTCAGAGAAAGCAGGAGGAAGCCACACCAATTAGTATGCACTACGCAGCTTTTTGCAAAATGAATATAAAACACTTGTGCTTTCTTTTTGTGTGAGAGAGAAGGGGGGAAGCGAGGGAGGGAGGGAGGGAGGTTACAAGAAAGCAATATTCTGCAGGAGCAGAGGTGCCTGCCGTCACCATGGCGACGACGGGGGGTGGGGAGGGCCCATGGGCTGGTCCCTGGTTCTGGGGTGGACCAAGCTGGCCATCAGCTGAGCGCAGGGTCAGGGCTGGAGGCAGATGGGTGTGGCGAGCTTAGGGTAAAGCACTGCAAGGGAAGCCTCGGGCCCGGGCTGGGGGCTCCCTGGCCCTCCAGGGCATGGCCAGCAAGGGTGAGCAGGCCTCCTTCTTGGAAGTGACTTGGCAAAACAAAGGGCACGCAGTGGCGTGGGAGAGGAGCCGCAGTCCGAGAGGGGACGCCGTGGGCCGTGGTCCCAGTGCGTCTGGGCCGGCAGCCGTTTCCCTCCCTCTGGGACTGCTCAGTGCAGGTGCTCTCTGCCCTTCACCTCGCCCACAGCCCAACCCTGGAAAAGCACTCGGGGCTGGGGGCTGCCTTCGCCACTCCCACTCTCCCCGAGCTGCTGCAGCGGCTCCTCGGCCACCTCGGTTGGAGGTTTGTCCTCAGCTCTGCCCAAGGATCCGGAACGTGGGGTCCTGGGGCGGGCACTCGGCAGACACTGACTAAACACTCGCTGACCTGCGGTGCTGGGCAGGAGAGGGAAGATGGGTGGTCCTGAACAGCTTCTGCTGGGCAGGAGGGGTGGAGAGGCCTCCTGCGTCACTCGGCCACTTAGCTTTGGAGAACCTGTGTCCACAGTCAGCACAGGGCACTGGTCTGCTGAGGCCCTAGACGACACTGGCGTGGCCTTCCAGCTCATGCAGGGGAGCCCTGCTCAGGGTGACAGGAAAGCCCCAAAGAGCCCTCCCCCCAAGTCCTGCAGGAGGAATGTTCCTAAGGGACACCCTTGGTGCTGGCGCAGAGGTGAATTCAGGCTAACGGCCCTGGGAGCTGAGGCCTGGCTGGGGAGGCCACTGCCCAGGCTTATCTGCTGCGATGACCAGAGCCCGGAGCAGGTGGGCGCAGGGCCTGGCCTGCCGTATGGGTCAGGGTGGGCTGCTGCTCACGGCTATGCGGGGAACTGACCTCACGCGTGGAAGCACCGGGGCTGGCATTCACAGAAACCCCTGCTTCCCTCCACAGAGGCGTGGCCCGTCCTCCACGGGGGAGCAGCCCAGCAGGCCAGGCCTCCTGGGTCTCTGACCATACACAGACACGCTCCCACTGCCCGGGGCTTGGGAACTTAGAGAACTTGCCCAGGAAGCCATGCTGAAGGCCACAGCGGGTCCCAGAGGCCAAGAGCAGTGGACAAGACAGCAGCACCAGCTGCCACCAGGATACAGTAGGCATGAGCTGTGGAAGGCAGCAAGTGGGCTCTGACCTGGGAAAAGCTGTGGCTGCCAACAGGCTCCCAGCAGCCTTCTGCAAACTGAGAAGAGAGTGCCGCCTCCAAGAAGGACATCTGGGTTTACAGCTGGGAGAGGAGGAGGCTCAGATCTGGTTTATTCCCCTCTGCAAAGGAAAGCACTCTGAGGAAACACCTTTTACATCCTGGTAAAGCAAAAAATAACCTGAAACCCCAATAGGACCGATCTCAGTGCTGACTCTGAATGCAGGCCTCTGGGATTTGGCTGCTTTGCTTTCCCAGGGAGACTTGCAATCTTCCGTGCAGCACCTCGCACTGGGCCAGCAGTGCACGAGCAGCGTGGGGCCTGGCAGCTGAGCGCACTCTGTGAGCTCCCATCCTTCCCGGGGCACAGCAGAAGAGCAAGACCAGTGCGGGCTAAGACCTAGAGGCCCGCCCCGAGCCTGCTTCTCTCACTCCCCAGGCTCTCCTTCCTGATTCCAGCCCTTGCTGTGTCACACGCTCTCTCAGGGTTATAAATTCTCCCATGAACCAGGCAGGGACAGAGACGGGCCTGCTGCACTGAAGGTGCGGCACGCTTACACGGGTGATGGCTGTTGCCAGGCGATGAGCCCAGGGCCATGGCAACCAGGAGAGAGGGCTCTTATGTACTCCAGGGCTCCACTCAATCCCGGTTGCCTGCACACTACACACAGCCCTGGTCCTGAGGCAGGCTCTTCCCTGCAGGCCCAGCTTCCTGTTGGCTCCGGCAGGTGTGGGTGGGATCAGTTCACGCCCAGCCAACCTTGCATTTGGTCACTTTCTCCTGCAATATTTCTAGCATCTGCTGAGGGCTGGCCAGACTCCGCCCACACAGGGCTCACAGTTAAGGGGCCAGCAGAGGGTGAGTGGAAGACAGACGTTAAAGACACCAAGGGACCTGGCCCAGCCTTGGTGTGCAGGAGAGGATGTGTGTGTTGTGTGTATGTGTGAGACAAACAAGGGGGCATCTGGGCTGAGCCCCTGACAAGTCACTAGCCTCTCTGGGTCTCAACCTCCCCTGTGGTAAAGCAGGGCAAACAACAGAGCTGGCCCCCCAGGGTGGCATGGAGATGAACCAGGACCACACAGGTGCCCGAGCACAGGCCCAGGACAGAGTAAGTAGCACACATGGCTCTTGTTAGCAGCTCTGGGCTCACCCACACTCCCCTTCTGGCCTGCGGGCCTTGTGACCTGCCAGCAAGGGCATTCGGCCTTAGCCACCATCAGAGGAAGAAAACCAACACATGGCTTGGAAGAAATTTAATTTCTAACGATACTAGGAGTGTGGGGTGAACACGAGAGGTTGCGGCTTGGTCACCTGGGCTTGCAGCGGCCAAAGGCAGGGCCCAAGTCTCCAAACAGGACCCCACGCTGGTGCAGCTGCATTCAAACCCCCTGGGATATTGTGAAACACGCCAGGGTGTCGGCGGCCCAGCCCGACCCGAGGATACAATGGAGGCGGTCTGGGGCAAGGCCCAGACAGTGGATTTACAAAGCAGTGTGCTGGCAGCCCTGGCTCCGGGCAGCTCACTTTCTGCCCAAGGTCACCCACGGCTGCCACGGGAACCCCCTTTACTCCAGGGTGGCCGACATGGGGTACTGAGGGCAAAAGCGTGAAAATCTGGGAGAATGAAGCGAGCAGATGCCCGCTGGGCAGGTGCCCTTCTTGCCCCTCTCCTTCCTGGCAAGGGTCTGCTGCTTGGGCTCATTTCAGAACAAAGTCCTCCCCAGGGCCCCAGCAGCGGCTGCCAGTTCTGCTGGACCGCGAGGCGGTGCGGCAGCTTGAGCTGGGGCCCGGCAGTTCCAGAGAGGGCAGGCCTGGGGGCGCGACTGGCACCCAGGGCCCGCTGGTTGCTGGCCGGTGGCTCTCCTCTCTGCTCACTGCTCCCCTCCTTCCATTTTCTCTCAGAAGTCCCCAGAGGAAGCCGCAGGGGCAGTGCAGGGAGAGCGAGTGTCCCGGGCTGTGGACCCCAGGCCCTGGGCAGGGTCTCCGTGCTGTACAGGCCGCCTGGCTCACCCCCCATGCGAGTGAGTCCTGGCAGAGGAATCAGGCGCTTGGCTGTCCGCGCACTGCCCCTCGTTCCCTGGGCTGAGATCTTACCTCACCGCAGGATCTGATTTTAAAGAAATCTGCGGAACTGAGGCGGGGGGAGAGGCTGTTTTTGTTTGCTCTGGAGAGTGGATGGAATGAAAATTGGAGTGAAATAAAAAGTGAGGCAAGCAAATGAGAGGGGCAAACAAGTCCCACTCTGATGGAGACTGTCCACTTTTGAGCAGGCAGCATTAGTATTCCAGGGAGTGGAGTCGGGACCACACAGATGCAGCGCTGGGAGGGACCTGCGGCCGTCCGCTCGGATCCAGCATCGCAGAGGAAACCGAGGGGAGAGGCAGGGCGCCCGCCTGGCCCCACACAGAGCTGTGTGCTATTCCTCAGCCGCCCCTGGCAGCCCCGCCCACTGCTGGTCCCCGGCCTTAGCTCTCGGTAGCAGTCTGACCAGGAGGTTGCAGAAGGCTTCTGGCCCGGGAGCTGGGGCCCCCAGAGGCAGCCATGGGGCCCTGAGGTCAGAATCAAATGTGAGGGGGCTGGCACTGTGGTGCAATGGGTTAAGCCGCCACCTGTGATGCCAGCGCCCCATATGAGCACTGGTTTGAGGCTGATCTGCTGACCCAGGTCCCTGCTAACGCGCCTAGGAAGGCAGCAGGTGATGGCCCAAGTACATGAGCCCCTGACACTCAGATGGGAGACCCGGTCAGAGCACCATTGGTACAAGGCGGGTGCTGGCCTGGAGGAAGCAGCACCCCCTGCCTGGGCTGGAGCCTGCTCTGCGGCACAGTGAGACCCATGTGGGGCTACAGATGCTTTGGAATCTCACAGACCCAACAACCTCTTTGGGCTGCAGCGTGGGACTTGGGCGAGTTACCCTCCTCACACCTGAACTTCCTCCACGTCATGATGGGAGAATGGAGGCACCCCAGTGCCCACATACACCACGAGCTCTAGTGTCACCTCTCCTCCCCCAGGCACAGGGGTCCCACACGCGGCACTGCCATGGTCCCCAAGGAAGCCTGCAGGGAGGCTGTCAGGGCCATCACTGGCTGTCCACGCTGCCCTCACAGGAAAGGGCCATCCTCAAGGATGGCAGACACTGGGGACAGGAGAGAGCAGCCCTGGGGACTTCACAGCTTTCGGGGGCTGTGGCTTCTCCCTGGGAAGGTTCCACACCAGTTTCTGTTGTCACTAAATTGCTTTAAAGCAGAAAGATGAGCCCCCAACCCCACTGGGTCAACCCACAGAGCCTAGTGACAGGAACTCCTGGGGAAAGCAAAGCCAAGGGCGTGCTTCTGTGGGCTGGGTGGGACAGGGGACTAGGGAGGGGTGCAGTGGGGCAGCAGGGCTGCTCCTGCCCCCAGGGAGAGGAGCCAGGGCTCAGGCTGCCGGCCAGGAGTGGCAGCACAGTGTGGTCACAGCCCAGCCCCAGAGCTACTCCTCCAGTCCCTGAGGGGAGCCCTGTGCTGCCCCTTCCTGGTGGCTCAGCTGGCCCGGGCGCATTCTCTGAGATGTGAGCAGCGCTTCAGTTTTTCTGTTCCATTTCTCCCAGGATCTGTGCCATGAACGCAACCCCTGCCCCCACCCCCAGCAAAGCCGGCCACCCCCACGTGCATCCAGTGCCCATCCTGCTGCTGGGGGCCCCGAGCATCCCAGACGAGACTGGCCCTTGGGCCGGGCCTTGACCAAAGAGAAGAGCTGAGGGCCCCACAAGACACCCACGTCCTCTTCCCCCAGGTCTCAGTAAACGCTGGTGCAGCCCTGGATTCCTGTCCCTAGGTCTGGGCACTTCTGAGACAACCCGTGTGTTAGGGACAAGAAGGCAGCCAGAGCACCCAAGGGGTCTGTGAAGCAGCACTTAAAAAGCCCTTTCAGATGCCCTTAACCTGGTCCTCAGAACTCCTCCCAAGTCAAGGCCTGGGCCACCCTGTGTGACAGCCGCCCTGCTCTCCATGCTACAAAGCCCCCCACTGCCCTAAATAATGCCTGGAAGCCCACCCTCCAGGTCTTCCAGGAAGGCAGCTCCCTGTCTTCTACGCCCATCACAGGCGCCACGAACCCCTCCAGCAATTTCTTCTAGAGGATTTAAGCTAAGGGCCGGAAAAGTGGGCTCCTGCTGAGGCTCCCTTCTCCAAAGGCTAAGACCCCAGGAAGGCTGCCTCTGGGCCCCGCCCATGCTGCCGGCTGGGCCAGGCACTGGCTGGGATGGGCAGGGCAGGGCAGGGCTGCCTTGTGGGTTGCAGAGGTTTTGCTTCTGAGAGGCTGTGGCAGCTGACAGTGCCTTTTCTCCCCGTCTCCTCGGACCCAGGACAGCCAGCTGGAGCCCTTCTGCTTGCAAGCGGGGAACGGTGCTGTGAACCCGCTGACACTAGGACTTTAACGAGCCAGGCTGCTGCCGAATGCAGCCTCCCCCCTGCTCTGTGCTGCTCTGATGCAGGGGTGCTGGGTGAGCGGCAGGAAGGGGGCTTGGGTCCTGCTGCCCACGTAGTCCTGGAGATGGAATTCAAGTTCCTTCAAACACCCAGCGGTCCTGAGGCCTCACAGACAGGTAGGAAAACAGAGCGGAAAGAGAGTGGCTGTGGCTGCCCAGGCTGAGGTGGGGAGGGCTCAGGGTAGACAAGGAGCGCCCTGGCGCTGTCACAGAAGGGATTCCCAGACCATGAGGGGCTCATGTCTACTGAGTCCACATGGGCCAGGTCCTGTGCTGAGCACTTGACTTTCTTGATCCTGGGAGAGGGGAGGTGCTGTGAATGTCACTGTTCCCTGTTCATGGATAAAGAAACTGAGGTGCAGAGAGGCTAGGTCACTATCGAGGCAAACCAGCCACTGGTTGGCAGAGCCAGGACTGGACTCCTGGACTGCCTGAGCCCAAAGCCCTTGCTCTTAGCTTCCTGGCCACACTCTGACCTACGAGAGACTATCATGGGAAAGGCACACCGTCCAAATCACACCATCATAAACCACTCAAAGCCAGGAGCACAATGCACGACCAACACCTAAGAGAAGGCCCTGCAGCAGTCCTGGGGGACGTCAGGCTGACATCCTTGGGGATGAACCCTCTCCCGGGTGGCGGCACCCAACGCAGTGGGTGAACCCGTGATGACAGGACCCGACGGCGCGTCACACCTTCTCTTTCAACAAGTCTCTGAGGCAGGTGTGTAAGTCATCAGCCTATTTCACGGGGCCAGCGAGGTTAAACGGCCCACCTGAGGTCCCTGGAGAGGAGGGGTCAGAGCCAGGATCCCAGCTCAGGCCCAGCAGCTGCCTGACCAGGGAGTCCATGCTCCCTCGGAGCACACAGACATCCTTCCCGGGTCTCTCCTGAGCCTGAGAGCACCCTGAGAACTCTGCATGCAGGTGGGGGGCAGCTATGCTTGCAAGCAGGGGGTTGCTCTCAGCCAGCCCCAAGGTCAGGACGCGGAGGGGACCTTGTCCTGTGGGTGCTCACAGCCGGGGGCACGGCTGTCTTGTCGGCAGGGCAGCTGGCAGCCGGGGCAGGGGCAGCGAGCCCACCTCCACAGGAGGGCTCGGCAGGAAGTGCTGAGCATGCGCCCCACATCCCACGCTGTGGGAATCAGGGTCACAGTTTCACTTAAAAAACAAGTAATTGGATCCACAGCTAAATGGGAGGATTTCTACTCCAGTGCCAAGAGTATTCACTTGACACCTGCAGGTTTTTTCTGGCAGAAGGGATTTTCGGATAATGTCAGCAAGGCGCAGGCGGGACCGGGGGAGCAGCCACTTACCCTAACAGAGCGGCGGAGGCGAGTGAGGGCGCCGGGAGGGCATGGGCGAGGGGGCCAAGCTGTCGCCGGGGTGGAACCGGGGACGACGGCACCCGAGACACCCCAGCGGGACTGCGGAAACCAGCAGTGGGGACGGCGCTTGTGGCTCTGCCCCGCCCTGTGCCCGGCTCTTGCATCATCAGTGCCCAAGTACACCCTGTCTCTGGGGCCAGCGTATCTCAGTGAGACCACAGAGTGGTTTACACAATCATAGTGGGACAGGAAGACATTCCTGACACACATGACAAATGGAACGTCACCAATATACAACGAATTTCTGTAAAGCAGTAAGAAAAATGGACAGAGGATCTGGGGGCTGACGAGGGAGCTACTTCAAAATACACACATCAACCCAGCACAAACTGACAACTCTGCCCAAGGACTTGTGGGAGAGGAGAACAAGGCCAGAGAGCCTTCTGCAGATGCCAACTAAACTCAAGCTCCCCACCCCCAGCTGGTTCTGAGCGCGCGGTGGGGCAGCCGGGGTAACAGCCGGGCATGGCAGTGGTGCAGCGGGGCAGCTATGGAGTCAAGCTGATGTGGCTCTGAGGGCGGGTCACCCTGTCCTGGTGTGTACAAGTGCCTTAGGCTCCAGAGGCCCCTGGGCCCGGAAACGCAAAATGGAAACAACAGCACTGCCAAGAGGACTCAACAGGTCCTGCCGCCACTGAGGCCCTCCCACGGTTCCCCGCTCAGCAGCAACTTTACACAGACAGACTCATGCGAGGGAATCTGTGCCTCGAGGGCCCTAGGTCTCTAAGACCCTTGGCGGGGAGTGCTGGGTTCAATTCCGCTAACCAAGGAGGAGGCGCCACAGGAAGCAGCCTCACCTGGGATGGACTGGCTGTGGCCCCAGGTCTTGTATGCCAGGGGAGTCCAACTTAAGACCACACCTGTGTCTGGAAACACCTGAGAAACCCAGCAGGGCACAGCTCTGTCCACAGCCCACAGTGCCTCGGAGCCCAGGAGCGGGAAGGAGCAGCTGACTGGCAGCCGAGAGAGCTACAGGAGCCAGAGGGAGGGGCCTTGTCCATCTGCAAAGCTTGCCCCATTTCACACTTTGCAGACACCCTCCCAAGGAAGCCCCATGAGCGGTCTTGGCCATGTTCATGGCTGTGCTCCCATTGCCAAGTGCACAGCCCATCCCCAGTGTTGCCAGACTGGGCAGGTGACGTTGCGGACAGTGATTCTGGTGAGGACCCAGATGCGGCAGAATCAGGACTTAGCAACGACTGGCACACTCCCCAAATCACTCCTCGTGAGGAAAGAGAGGAAGTCTCCACTCCTGTTACAGCCCCCCCTCCCCCAAGGTCCCCAAGAGCAGCTTCAGTTCTCCCCCAGCGGAGGCCCACAGACGTGCCCTAAAGCCCTGACAACATCTGGCACTTCCACAGCGGGACCCCAGCACAGCTGTGTAACTCACTGCATCTCCTCCGTGCCTGGAAGTGCGTACGCACACAAAGCCAGTGTCAGCCGCTGAGGCTGGACGCGATCAAACAGCTCAATTTCAAGGAATGAAAACTCAGCTGCTTCCAGTGAAGTCCTGGGGAGGGAGCCAATCAGCAGAGTTCTCTCCCTTTTTGTATTGAAATGAGGTCCTTGACGGTGCAGTGAGTCATCCCAGCTCGCAGGCAGAACTGGGCCACATCCACCTGGGCCTTGGCTGGGCAGGGGTTGGGGGAGGTGCAGGGAGAGAGGCGAGGCTGTGTGTGTACGCATGCGTGGTTGAGGGGACAACAGCACGCTCACAGACCATCTGTTTGGGATTTTTTTCTGGAAATACAGAGAACCTCAGAGCACCCAGAGGCAGATACCTGCCTGTCTGCTTCTCTCTTCAGCTTTGGCTCAGACAAGCAAACCTGGCTGCAGAACAGCTGAGGCCCCCACCATTCTTGAATCAGCCCTGGGAAAAGCAGGGGCCTCCCTCCACAGGGAGCAGTGAGCATCGTCCTCCCGTGCCCACCACCCCAGGCCTTCCTCACTTCCATGTTGCACAGGGATGTCAATTCAGAAATCCACTGATGCTTGCAGACACAGCTCTGTCCACGGCCCAGGAGAGGGAAGGAGCAGCTGACAGGCAGCCGAGAGCTGCAGGAGCCAGAGGGAGGGGCCTTGCCCTTCTGCAAAGCTTGCCCCTCGCCTGGGAGCGGGGCAGCGCTGGAGCACAACTCCCCTGCCCTGACTCCGGTACACAATGGAGCCCGAGCACTGTAGCCTGCAGGCCAGCTTCCGCACAGGCTCCCCTCGGGGTTACTCATGCTGCCTGGGACTGGGCTCGGCTTTCCCCTTTTTGCACCTCCAGACAGCTCCTGGTGACCCCACCAAAGAAAAGCTGAGGATACATTCTCAAACCAGAGGTCAAAACAGAATTGCAGCGGCAATGAGTGACACCCGTGGCTCCCTGAGTGTGCAGCGTGTGCCTGGTGGGGCTGTCAGCATTTTACTTGGTTCATCCTCACACCCCAGGAAGCACTGGGAGGGAGCTGAGAGGTGGCGACGCTGAGCCAGACCCCAAGGCCGTGCCCCTCCTCTGCCCTGTCCCTGTGTGCGCCAGGAGCGCTCTGAGACAGCCTCCCTTCCCACGCCAAGGGGCTCAGTTACAGCTTCACCTTTAGCACCTGCACAGGCACGAGAAACAGGGCAATTTCTGGGTGTTAATTTACAATAAAATAAGCACATCTGAGCTGTGAGACCCCAGGAGTCACTGCAGGGGACGCCGGGCAGTTGATGTCCTGTAATGAGAGGAGGCGTCGGGGACCTACCTCATCGGATTCATCTGACAACGTCTGCAGCAGGATGGGGAAGAGGCTGTCCGTGTGCCGGAACATCTGGGGAGCAGAGAAGCCAGGAGCCCCCGTGAGCTCTGCTCTCTCACTCCAGGTCCGGGTCTGGCACAGACGGTGCCGCACAGATCCCCTGTCCTCCCACCGAGGGCTCGTCCCAGCACCAGTCATGTCTCTGCTCACCAGGGGTTCTCCAAGACCCTTCCGGGCGTGGGCCAGGCCCTGGAAGTCCAAAGCAGAGCCAGAGGTGGCCCCTGGCACACAAGGGCTTTCAGGGGGACGGGCTCGGGACTCACCTTGCGGGGCGTTTTGATGTAGAGGTGGTACAGCCACTTCAGGACGGCAATCCTGGTCATCATCCCGATGGCCGTGTCACTGAGATGGCAGTTCAGCACCTGCACGATCCCGTCGAGGTCAAGGGTCACTGGGGCCCTGTCGGCACTGTGGACA
Source organism: Oryctolagus cuniculus (assembly GCF_051225735.1). Lineage (NCBI taxonomy): Eukaryota > Metazoa > Chordata > Mammalia > Lagomorpha > Leporidae > Oryctolagus > Oryctolagus cuniculus. The sequence continues at coordinate 66,520,297 of NC_142884.1, read as the reverse complement.
AGACCAGGAGGCAGAGCTGTGTGAAGGCCCCTGCTGCCCTCTCCCATCCAGCCGTGGTTCTATCCAAGCCCACGCGCTCAGATTCCTACTTCTCCCTGCTGCCCCAGGCCTGGTGCACACTCCATCTGGGGACGCGTCTTCTACCAGCCCAGGGACTCAAGGGAGGCCTTACTTCCTTCTCTCTGTTTCCTTCCTCCCCCTCCTGAGTTTGGAACCTACAGCATGGCTGGACCTGTGCTAGCCACATCAGCAGGGAGGGTCATCTGGGGGCTCTTCCTCATGTCCCCTTTTTTCCAGCCTGGCTTGACCAGAGGAGAAAAATCTTTTCCAGGTCACTGAGCTGCTCTGCACACCCACCCCAGGCCTCAGGGCCTTAGGTTCAGGCCCTTTGCTGATCAAACAAGACCACCACGTCCAGACAGCGCAGGGAAGGCCCCGGAAACACCCCTGACACCCAGCAGCCCCTTCCCTGAGCAATCGCAGAACATTCCTTGTGGCCTGCGCAGGCACTCGGCCCCACAGCTGGCCTTGTGGAGACGCCTGGGAACTGCCTCTGCCCAGGAGACACAAAGTCCATTCAGAAAGAGCTGCTGCCGCCGTCCAGCGCGGGGAATCCGCTGGCTCCCGTGCACTGACGCCGTGCTGGTCTCCAGCCGGGAGGACGTCGCAGCAAGTGGCCCGAGGAGCCTGGGTGCCGCTGGGAGGCTGAGTCACCCTGGTTACTCAGGGGCCTCAGGGGTCTGAGGCATCAGGGAGGCCCGGCTCCCCCCGCACTGCCCATCACACTGCACTTGCTGTACGGGACAGTGTGGGCCAGGGCTGCGTTTCCGGAGGGTGGGGCCAGGCGCTCAGCTGCCTGCCTCAATAAAGCGATCTTCCGTGGCCTTTGCAGGCTGCTCAATTATTCATCTGCATCAGGAACTCGACGGCTGTGGGTTCCTCATTCGCCTGCAGCCGCTCTCAAGTTCATTGATGTGAATCCCTACAGGGCATCGTTCTGAGTTCTGTAACGTGAAGTGGAATCGCTATTTAATGCAGTCTGAAGATGCCCCTGATGTCCACTTCCGGGGCAACACAGGCACGGCCATCCTCCGAGGGCCCTAAGATCTGGGGATGTGAGTGCACAGCCTCAGGGAGGGCACCAAGATTTCCCCAGGAGCCATGAGGCTGGAAGCGCCTGTTGTCTTCCGAGGGTACCCAAACATCTGCATTCCTCAGTAGCCTGGGACAGACGAGGAAGCTAACGCGCACGCAGACAGCCGGGGTGTACCCAGCACCCTCGAGTCTGCTGCCCAACAGAAACAACGTGAGCCACAGATGTGATTTTACTTCTTTCAGCTTTAAATTAAAAAAGGAAAAAGATACAGGTAAAATTAATTTTAATGACACTTTAATTAACACAATATATCTGAAGTGTTAGCATTTTGGCAACAGAGTCAACATAAAGGTCAACAGAGTCAACATAAAGGTTGCTAAGCCTCTGAAACCCCGTGCGCGTTTTCGAAACGCTGACGGCACAGCTGGGTGTTCAGACCAGCCGCGGCTCAGGTGCTCAGTGGCCGCGTGGCTGCCGCAGCCCCAGCACAGCGCCCATGCCAGGCCTCCTCAGCACTTTCCCATCGTCTGCGACGACCCCTCTGCCTGGGCTGCTGCCCAGCATGCGCTGCTCACTCAGGCCTGGCCGGCCTCCCGCAGAGCCCCTCCTGGGGCGGCCCGCGCAGCTCTTCTCCTTGCTCAGAGCCGCAGAATCCCGTGGCTGGAGCTCAGGCCTCGGAGGTGCCTTCCACCCTGGCCAGTTCTTTCCTAACCCTGAGACCCAGGGTCCATGGTGAGACCCCATCCAGCAGAGGCCGCAGGCATCTGGGTGCCACACGGGCCCAGGGTGTCTGGCGTGCCCAGCCCCATGGAGGGTGGGCTTGCATCTACTCCCCTGGGGGACTAAGGGCGACGCTGGCTGGGGGGAAGCCTCAGCTGACCCTCGCGGTGTGTGTGTGAGCAGGGGTGGTAAGGGCTGTGACAACACAGAGCTGCTGCCAGCAGACGCTGTGCCCTAACTGCCTCAGCACCCGGGTCACGGTCACGGCGCTTCCACCCCGGAGGGGATTGAAGCATGGGCATTAAGTGACCTGGCCCAAGTTCCAGAGCCAGGAAGTGGTGGAGCCAACGGCCTGAACCTGAGCCGGGGGACTCTGGGATGTCCTCCCTCCACGTGTCACTGATCCCTAACAGTGGAGGCCACGGGGGCATCGTCCCCATCGTGTCCTGGCAGGGACGGCGGCTCTCTGGCGCGCTCCGTGTGTTCTCTTGTTGGAAAGGCACACGCAGTCCCAGTGGGAGCAAGACGACTGCTGGGACGGTCTGGTGCTGACCTGAGCGGGGCGCGGCGCGGATCCCGACAGGCCCTGTGAGGTCAGGCCATGGACCCTGGGCAAACCAGGCTCCAACACACCGAAGGTCAGAGGCGCTGCTAGCCTGCCCGTAGTGGCACCTGCGTCAGGCGGCGTTGTGTCACGGCCTCAGAAGAGGTGGAGCCCTGTGTGCCTGGAAGCCCTGCCCCTTCTCCGCTTTCCCCACAGCGAATGCCGACTTCAGCAAGCTTCTCCGATGTGGGCAGCTGAGCCTGCTGGCGAGGCAGGTGCTGGCCTTACCCAGCCGAAGACTTCATAATGGAAAGGGACCTCCCAGTCCCCGGAACCCAACCCCAAAATGCACAGGTGTGCAAACTCAGGGCCAGAACCACAGTAAGGGACAGCCCAAGGCCGCCAGGCCACGTGTGGACAATCACTTCTGGGCTCGAGCTGCTCTCCCGTGCCTCTCTTCTGCCTGCTTCGAGAGGGAGACCATGGGAAGCAGGTGCGCCCCAGGGCACCGGAGAGGCTGGCCTCAGAGGTGGGGAGAGGACGCGCCCTGGCGCAGGCTCGGTGGGAGGCAGAGCCCTGGGCCCCTCCGCCCTGGCTTACCTCCCCCGGCAGGAGGCAGACAGGGCCATGCACAGTTGGGGATGCCTCTCTGCACCGGTTCCAGAAAGTCTAGACGATCACTCCCGGGGGCTGCCGAGCTATTTCAAGGCGTCTACAAAAGCCAGCGTTCCCGGAGTGTTCTCTCGGAGTGCGCCTCACGGTCAATGTCTTCCGCGTACCGCCACTGCGGTGTCCCAGTGCGTGGCGCTGCTGCAGCGTTCCAAAACAGATTCCGCGAACAATGCTCCCCACACAGCGGCTAAATAACCAGTGCAGCGGCTCTCCCCGGGCGCCGGCACTCCCCTTCTTACGGCACTCGGATTACACCTCTCATCAAATTAGCAGGCGATCCCATAAACAGGGCTGCTTCGGAATTCAAAGTTGCTTTTCTAAAAAACAGACGAGACGACCGCTCTAGGTGTTTCCAGTGAGCAGGTGCTAAAAGTTGGGGAGCACGGATGTCCTGACTGCTGTGCTTGCTCCTGTGGAGGGTGGCCCCCTACCAGGACTGTACTCAAAGTCACTTGCTTCGGCAAGGCGCTGGCACCCGTGTGAGAACCCCAATGTCCAATGAGGCCGGGAGCCCAACGCCAGGCAAACGCAGTGCGTTGTGGCCCGACCCTCCCCCAAACAGCCTCAACTGTTCCTGTGGAGGGGGCAGTGCCAAGAGGCGGGGCCTCCCAGAGGTGCCCAGGTCTCTTCCCGAAGGGCTGCAAGAGTGACCGGAAGCGGGCTTGCTCCATAGCGAGGAAGCACCGCCGAGTTTCTTTCGCTTGCCCTTCTGGTCTGCCCTGAGCTGAGGTAGCACCAGGCCCTTGTCGGCAGCACTGCCTGGGTCTTCCCAGAGCTTTCGTGCTAGCAACAGAAAATGGACGGAGACATCCGGGCCCTGGAGTCAGCTGGCTCTCTTCCCCGTGGTTGCCAGTTCGCAGCGTGACCTTGGGGAAGAAGCTACCCTCCCTGGGTCTGTTTCCTCCTCTGTGAGGTGGGAACAGTAGCAGTGTCCTAGTAGTAACGGCAGCTACCCCAGGGAAGGAGCCTTCTGTGCGCCAGCGCTGCTCTGTGCTCACCGCACACTTGCACTCGGTGAAACCCCAGCCGCCTCTGTGGGTGGTGACATCATGACACCCAGTTTGCAGATGAGGAAACCGAGGCAGGGAGGAGTTGAGCTACTGCCCCAGGCCACGAGCAGGCAGCTGGTCCACTGCTGGGAGCACTCCTGTGCGGTAAGGCCTGCACCTGGCGCCTGGCGCGAGCACATGGCACCAGCCCTGGCCCTGGCTTGGAGCCTGCTTCCTTCATCCTGGCTTCTCCTCTTTCCATCTTTCCCCAAGGAGTTCAGCTTCCAACTTCCCAAATTCCAACCAGGCGACCCCCCCTGCCCCATGATCTCCACCCACACATACAGAGACTTTGTCACCCTGTTTCTCCAGGGGGCTCTCCCTGGCAGCTAAGCCTGGAGCCACGCGGTGCTTTGCCAGCATCCCTGGGAGAGGAGGGCGGCAGCAAAGAGAGAAGAGGCAGACATTCAAGGGGTCAGGCAGTCCCTTTTCTCCTTGGCACAGGGGACCCAGGGGGGAATCTAGGGTGTAAAGTGCATGGATCGCCTTCAAGGAGGGCCCTGAGCGCTAGGGATCAATTCAGAATGCTGTGTGCACGGATGCTTGCAGGGAAGAGGCCCTCAGTGCTCACAGGTTCAAGGGTCAATGACTGCCAAGGCGCTCAGGACCAGCACCCATGGAGGCTATCAGGAGCCCCCACTCCGTCTGCTGCCCTTGGCTAGCTTGAATTTAATGCAAATGACCACACAGTACCGTGGGCTGGCAAAGCACCTGGAACATGGCAGGGCGAGCTCAGCTGCTCGGTGACCCTGGGTGACGTCATCTTGCCCAGGCTCAGCCTCCCACTGGCAGCACCGACCGCAGGAAGCAGGCGGTGGGGCGCGGGGCCCGGGGCCAGGGCTAAGGCTGAGGCACTCTGCTGGGCTTTCACAGTGCCCGAGGTTGCCCTCCTCTTAGTGAGGGGACTTCCATCTACTGGAACCAGAAAGCGCCAGATGATGTTTGTTTTTTATGTTGGAAATGGTAGGATTCCGCCTTGGCTCCTGAATGACAGGTCTAAAAAAAACCCCGTGGTTCCAGTGACGTGGTTCCTGGCCTTAGAGCAGGAACGGAGGCCTCTTGGAGGCCTGCCCTGGCCGGCGGCAGCACAGGCGCCCGAGGGAGGCAGCGGATCCATCAGTCCCTCCGTCACGCCCCACCTCAGCTCCCTCTCCCACCCTCCCCGCTTTCTATTGCCACCCCCTTGGCATGTGACAATCCCCGTGGCCCAGATGATAGTGACAAGTCCGCGAGAGGCTTTTCGGCTGCCAGAAGGAGCTCCCAACTCTCAGGTCTGATCCTCCCGTGCCCGCCGAAACGCCTGCGCCACAGCCTCTGGGCAGAATGCTTCCCCCACCTCCGGATTCCGGAGCCCACACCTGCCTCCCTCCCCTCCCAGGGGGCTCTCCGGGCTGCCTGGAGCACAGCCCCGCTCCCACCGGTGCCCCCTTCCAGCCCCAGCCTGGAAACAGACCGGGGCTTCCAGAGCTTGGCTCCAGCCACACTCCCAGAAGCCATTCGTTCCCTCCGCTCTCTCCTGTCAGTCAACCTCGAACCCGCTGGCTTCCTCCTCGTGAGACCGGCTTCCCGGCTGAGCCTTCTTTCATCCTTGTCTACGGGGTGGCGGGGCGGCCCACACACGCGCTACACGGCAGCAGCCCCGTTCTCTGTCCCTCCTCACCCTCACACGGACCCCAGGGCACAGAAACACAAGTGCCATCTGTGATGCGACGCCAGGGCTCTCGCAGGCCGGGATTCGCGGCACTCCCCCCAGCACTCTGCAGAGCGACCACCCTCCTTTCTGGTGACTTCAGCCTCACGGCCATCACCCCCTTCCTGCTAACTTCCTGGTTTCTTCTCAGCCCCCCGACTAGAGCAGCCTGGCGTCAGGGGTGCATTCTGGGCCTGCTCCAGAGATGTGGGACAAGGCGCTGCACACGGGCCTGACCAGCAGCCCCTGACCTGCTCACCAGAGGCGGCAGCGGTCTAGGGTGCGTGCTCACAGTCGGTACGTGCAGCTCTGGAAACATACCCAGGGGCTTCGGAGACAGGACTAAACTCAGAAAGGACACGAACGGAGGAGGGGGCCCAAGGGAAGAGCCTCTCCTCCAGATGGAAGGACCCCCCCACCCCAGAATCACCACCCACTCCAGCCCCACAGGCGTCAACATCCCCCCTCCCCCATAAAAATGTGACCCAGGGCAAGTCCAGGGGCCTCAGACGCGGGTGGAGCTGTGGCAGTTCCCTCCCCAGGAAACCCCATCACTCTGCAGGAAGGGAAGCAAGGCAGGGGATTTCTATGCTGCTTAGCCTGCACTGCCCCCTTGTGGAAGGCTGTGTCATTACAGCCAACCTGGAAATGACAGGCCCTGGCGACTGGAATTTCTGGACTCAGCTGGTCTGTGCAGCCTTCCCCTTATGCTCAGTCCTGAAAGCTCCATGTTATGTTGGACAAGCAAAAGCTGCTGAGTGCTGGCCTCTGTGGGTGTCCCACTGTTGCCGCTGGGTTGTCCATTTACAACTTGCACTTACTCATCTCTAGGACCTTCCACTCGCTCCCCAGGGCTCTCTGCTCACGGAACTGGGAGGGGCAGGCTTGCTCCGTCCTTCAGATTCCCTCCTAAAGCCCCTCAGGCCTGTAGAGGGCTGCCCAGAGTGGCCACGAGCATTTTGCCCTGGGTCTTCCCTGAAGTCTCCTAACCCCAGGCAAGATCTGCACCTGCTTTCCACAAACACACATGCTTAACAAACCACTTACCTAGCTGGAGTGAAGACGTTGATGGAGTCACAGGAGCCATCTGGACCTCCTGGAGAGGAAGAGGAAAGACTGCTGGAATCGTGGATAAGCAAGGACTTGGTTGCAACAACACACAAGATGCCCATCTTCAGTCCCTACAACTTGATCCACCTTGCAAAGAGCCCTGAGGCCCCGCTGCCTCTGCATTCCTCAGAACTTCTGGGCAAGTACACCGCTGGTGAGTCTGAAGGCACCAGGATCTCCAGGGAGGGACATCAGCACTGAACACATCTGGGGTTCTCAGAAGGGAATGTTGGCTCCAAGGCCAATGGATGCTAAAAAAGACCTTGCAGGGGTGGGCGTTCAGCCCAGTGGTTGATGGCAGCAGCCCGTATCAGAGTGCCTGGAGTGGCTTCCCAGCTCTGGCTCCCAATTCCAGACGGCTGCTGATGTGCACCCTGGAGACAGCAGTGAGGAGCCAAGTAGTTGGGTCCCCATCCTCCACATGGGAGCTCCTTCCCCAGCCTGGCCCATTTTCAACTGTTGTGGGCACCTGGGGGAGTGAACCAGTGGGTGGGAGCTCTTTCCTGCCTCTCTCTCTCTGTCTCTTAAGTAAATACATAAAAATTTAAAAAACACAAATATAAACTTTGGGGTCCTCAGCATAGTTAGCTAACAGAGGATGCATATCAAAGATATAAGGAGATACCATCCCACACCCACTAGGATTGGTTAAAATAAAAAAGCTAATAACAAGTGCTGGGGAGGATGTGGGTGAAGTGGCGCTTTTACACGACGTAAAATGGTGTGGTCACCAAAACAGTCTGGCAGCTTTCCCAAGGTTAAGTACAGCACTGCCACAGGACCCAGCAATTCTTCTTCCAGGTATGCAACTGAAAAAAGTGCTACTCAGCGTTCATAGCTGCATTATTTGCCATAGCCAAAATATCTAACAACCTGAATGTCTGTCATTTGATGAATGGAGACTTGGAAACGTGCCATAGCCATGCAAGGAACGCTACTGGGCAATAGAGAGAAACGCAGCACTGACACACGCTGCAGCACGAGCGAGCTCTGCTCTGAAATAACTCACACAGCTCTGTAACAGACAAATGTGCTCAACTGCACCCTTGAAGCTGGGTGAGTTATATCTCAATAAAGCATTCCTTAAAGATTAAAAAATACATTTACTTATTTGAAATGCAGAGAGAGAGAGAGAAGGAGCGAAGAGGTCTTGATTCACTGGTTCACTCCCCAAACTCCTCCAACAACTGGGGCTGTGCCAGACCAAAGCCAGGAATCTAGGCCTCCACCCAGGCCCCCCCTGTGGGAGGCAGGGGCCAAGCACTTGAGGCATCACCTGCTGCCTCCCAGAATGCATTAGCAGGAAGCTGGATGGCGGAGGGGCTGGGACTTGAACTGCTACTCTGATATGGTAGCAGGCACCCAAGTGGTGGCTTAACGTACTGCACTACCATGTGTCCCCCCCCCCCCACCCCCGCCATCTTCTGTTATCGCTGTAGTTGGAAAGTGATCTGGCTCTCTCTCAACCTCATACAGGACTTTAAATCCCAAAGAATTAGTTAATGGTACTAAGAGGGTGGAAATTGAACCCAGTTAAGGAAATGGACTTGTGGGAGGTGCTTAGGCTACTGGGGGTGTTTTCTTGGATGGTCGTTCTTGCCTGAGACTGGGCCCAGTCTCTGTGACCCTTCCTCTGCATGTACTCTGCCACCTTCATCAGGGACCAAGCCAATAAAGCCGCCAGACCGCAGACTTCAATCCCCCAAACTGAGCGATATAAACCTCTTCTCTATAAAGCGAGTTGCCTCAGGCCCTGCTTTCTATCCTGTAAACGTGAGTGGGGTCACGGTGTAGATTCTGCCCCTTGCCCTTTCCATTTGGTACACCTGCAAGCTGCCCCAGGCAAGGTGGGCCATGGACCCCCTTCCATCCCCAGAAGAGGGGGCCCTTATTTCCATCTTACACAGAGGAGCTGTCACTGTCGCCTCTCCCTCCAGGCTCAGAGGTGCAGAGGGGGCAGCAGCCTGGGTCTGTCAGGTGCTCCTCCCTCTAGCGCCATGTCCGGGCACCTGACGTGTGCCTGTTGGTCCAGAGTGCGGGGAAAGGCAAGCGCGCCAAGAACGCCGGGCAGGACAGACTGAAGCAGGTGCCAGTACCCCAGGCCCCAGAAACACACACAGAGAGATGAATGCTATGATGTCAGGAATGCGCCTCAAATGAATTTAGAACGTCGAACGTCTCCTGATTCCGCGTGCACACCTCTCCCATGCTTCCTTCTGCACGAGGCCCCCTGTGGCCAGGCTGCCCTTCAGGAAGGTTTTACCGATTCCCACGTGCTTCCCGCAACGAGGGGCAGTCACCTGCCCAGAGCATCACCCAGGGATGTATCGGGATCGTTCTGCTGGCCAGCGTGAGAGTAAACACAACACCCTGCCATCCCTGGCTCCCCAGCTGCGCTGAGCGGCTCTCGGTGCCGTCTGTACCACGTCCCTCTGGGACAGCTCATGAGCACGAGGCTGTTTGGCCTTGGCCAAGTCCCCTGACCCTGCCTCCCTCTCCTCTCCTGCACAGCAGAGGTAACGACAGACCTGCACCACACACTGGTTACGATAAGGAATGGGCTCACGTTTAGCTGCATGAATGCCTGGAAACTAGGGAGGCATCTGTCACCCAGGGGGCGCCTGGCTTCCTCACGGACTTCACATTCTTTTTCCACTGGGTTTCCCTCTCTTCGTGAGGGTCCCCCCCCGCCTTGTGTTGGATATTAACTTCTTCAATGGTGAAATATCTGTGTCTTGTAACTTTTAACCATTTTCTGGTTATACCAGTTCTCAGATTAAAAGTGTATGCTACAGTGTGGTTGTGGCTTGTCCTCCAAGGTTCATGTGCTGAAAACTTGGTCCCCCAGTATGGTGATGTGAGAGGTGGTGGGCCCTTTAAGAGGTGGGGCTTGGTGCAAGGTAATTAGGTCACTGGGGGTGCTGCTCTTGGAAGGGACTCCAGTTAGTTCCCTGGAGAGTGGGTTGTTATGAAACAACAAAACTGGATCTCTGCCTCTCTCTAGCTTCCGTCTCATCATGCGCTCTCCTGCACGCACACACCTGCCGTGACGCCATCCGCCACAATGAGCTGCAGCCAGGGGGTCCCTGGCTGAGCCAGCACCAGGCTCTCCGGGTTTTCAGCCTCCAGAACTGTGAGCTAAATAAACACCTTTTCTTTGTATATTTCTGGCTTTGCCATTTTGTCATAGCAAAGGTAAAGACAGGAATACATTGTATCTGTGTCTTTCCTCATAGTGTTTTGCTTGTGGATTTCATTTAAGCCATGAACTTGAGCGTGACTGAGGAGCCCTGACTACTAACCCAGAGAGAGCACAGCGGACAGATGACCACGGCAGACACCCCGGCACCACTACAGGACGAGTGACCCCTTTCTTAAACAGTGAACCACAAGGAAGGAGAAAAAAAGGCAACGTGGGAAACCGAGACGCATCAGCCGTGGCGCACGCCGTGGGGAAGAGTGGATCCTGAATGGATCCTGGTAGCTTCAGAGATCTCACTTTTCTTTCCTGAGGTACGATGGTGCTACTGTGACAATTTTTATAAAAGGATTTTCTTCCTTTTGGAAATACACTCGGTTACACATGAAATGGTATGGGGTCAGCAACTTGCTCCAAATAATCACGGTGGGGCGAGAGCATGGGGCTGGTCACGAGGACTGGTCTCGAGGGGATAAATGCCGCAGCCGGGTGAAGAGCCTGGGTGCCTTGTGCTAGTCTCACTGCCGTTACTTCTCGGTGTGGGGCCTCACCTTACACTCTTTATGAGCCTCTTTCATCTCTTAACGACTGTGGGCAACAGGGAGTACCACCACTCCCAAGTTACAGACGGGGACACTGAGGCACGGAGAGGTTACACAACCAGCTCAAGGCACACAGCGGTGCGTGGTGAGCCACAGGCAGCGGCCCCCAGCATCCACGCTCAAGCCACACAGTGCAGTCTCTGGCATTCAGGTTTTAATGACAATTTAGGATGCGGCTGTGCGCCAAGGAATGCGGGTGGGACAGAAGCTGATGGGACAAGGAGAGGGACCCTCTGGGATGCCCTGGCAGGAGCCAGCCCTGTGGTCATTTGTGACAGCAGTGATGGGAAATGAACACACCCAGTGGTTTCTCCCCTTAAGACAAAATGGGTCTCCCGACCTCCACTGCCCTGTCAGCCCCCACCCCCCCAGGTCAATCTTCCTAAGCATCTTGCTCTAGTTCTCACTCCCACTCTCTCAGGACCCTGCCCCCGTGAAGTCTTAACCCCACCACTCTGCTGAGGCTACCAGACCAATCACTAATGCGCTCCACGCTGTTAAGCCCCACACTGGCCTTGCTCGGGTTCCTTCTACTCCCGGGCCACCTCCCACCATCCTAAGTGTGCCGGGCCCTCATCTCCTCCCTCTGTTCCTGCCTCCTTTGGCATCTTCATTCAGTCCCAGGGCCACGGTTCCATATGCTGATGACTCTCAAATTCTCCTCCCCAGCCTGGAACGTGAACGCCTGCTCTCCGTGGGGCTGAGCAGGCGTCACACGCAGCACGCTCTGCACCCACCCGTCTCCCTCCTGTTCACACACACCCGTTCCTCGCTTCCCCTCCCCGTCTCAGTCAATGGCAACTCTCCCACTCATCTGACTCCTTTTTCTCTCACACCTCCCTCCGAAGGACCACAGTCCTGGCCTGCATCAGTGAGCCCGCAGCAGCCAGTGATTCTATTCTGTCGAACTACAGGTCCGACCATGACCTTCCGCTGCTCACACCCCTCCAGTGACTCCTTCCAGCACCCAGAATCAAAGCCGGTTCCTTCTCAGCGGCCTGCCCCAGGGAGCCCCTCTGTATTTACAGGCTATGAAGAGCTTCTACAGAGAAAACACTCATATCACCTGCACCCATAATTATTTCCTAAGGAGAAATCCAACATTTAGGGCTTTTGGGACAGGCTGCCAAATACGCCTGCCTGGCTGCCCTGTCTACCCTCTGCCTCCTCCTGCAGGAGGGCCAGCTCTGAGAGCAGGGAGGTCTGTCTGTCCTGCTGGTGTCCTGCCGCCCACGTTTCCAGCCCTGACTCCCCCTGATGCTTCCCTCTGGTGAGACCCCACATCCCAGCGCAGGACACTCCTCCACCTGGCCTCTCTTCCAGGGAACCACTGATCAGTCCTCGGAGGCAGCTTCAAGCTTGTGGACTGGAAATCAGGAAGAGCATGCTGGAAGGCCCTAGGCAGCATCTATCCAAAGCCTTAGAAGTTTAGGAATTTACCCTTAAAAAGTGATTATGGATGCATGTAGGATTTTTCTGTATGAAAGCTCTTTTTAGCAGATATGCTTTCTACATGACAGTTTATTTTAGTAGGGTTTGTAAGATTAAGATAAAATCAGAAGAAGCCAAATGATTTGCAAATAGGCAGTTGATTAAATAAATTGTGGCATATCTATCTAATGGAATGATATAACATAAGTGTGGTACAGGAATAGAATATAAACAAAAAAGAAAACCATAAAATGCATCCCAAAAGTAGATGTTTAGCCTCGCAGTTAAGACACTCACATCCCACACTGAAGTACTTGGGTTCGGTTCCTGGCTCCAGCTTCCTGCCAATGCAGATCCTGCGAGGCGGCAGTGATGGCTCAAATAATGAGGTTCCTGCCACCCCTGTGGGAGGACTGGACTGGGAGACTAGGAGTGTGATCCTGGCTGCTGGCTCTGCCCCCGGTCCAGTTCCATCCTCAACACAGCCCAGTCCCGGCAATTGTGGCATTTGGGGAGTGAGCTAATAGAAGGGAGCTCTGTCTGTGTTCTTTTGCCTCTCAAAAAGAGTAAACAGAAAAAAACAAATGCACCCTCAAGACAAAAGAAATATTTGAAGTGCCTGTTCCAGAGGCCAGGTTTATTAATATGGCCAAGTACACAGTGTTGGCTAAAAGGGAGGTACTTAACACATAATGGTTGTCATTTAAGAAAAAAATTGGTGGCGGCCAGTGCTGTGGCTCAACAGGCTAATTAATCCTCCGCCTGAGGTGCTGGCACACCAGGTTCTAGTCCCAGTCAGGGCGCCGGATTCTGTCCCGGTTGCTCCTCTTCCTGTCCAGCTCTCTGCTGTGGCCCAGGAGTGCAGTGGAGGATGGCCCAAGTGCTTGGGCCCTGCACCCGCATGGGAGACCAGGAGAGGCACCTGGCTCCTGGCTTTGGATCAACGTGGTGTGCCAGCCGCAGCGCGCCGCCCGCAGGAGCCTTTGGGGCGGGGGGTGAACCAGCGGCAAAGGAAGACCTTTCTCTCTGTCTCTCTCTCTCTCACTGTCCACTCTGCCTGTCCAAAAAAAAAAAAAAAAAAAAAAAAGGTGGCAATAACCCACAAGTGCACCAACTAATGAATGGATAAACAAAATGGAGTCTTTCCATTCAATGGCATAGTATTCAGCCACGGGTAGAAATGAAGTTCCGACACAACACAGATGAGCCTGGAAAACAACATACAATGTGGAGGAAGAAAATCCAAAAGGGTGCACAGTGCATGTCCCATTTCTGTGAAGTGTCTGGAACAGGCAGGCCCAGAGACAGAATGGAGATACAGGCTATCAGGGGCTGGAGGGGAGGGAAATTAAGAATGTCTGCTAATGGTATGGAACTGCCTGTTGGTAGGATGGAAAATGTTTTGGAATCCAATAGTGATGATGGTTGTACAACTTTTTTTTTTTTTTTTTAAGATTTATTTACTATTTATTTGAAAGTCAGAGTTACACAGAAGGAGAGAGAGAGAGACAGAGAGACAGAGAAAGAGAGGTCTTCCATCTGCTGGTTCACTCCCCAACTGGTTGCAACAGCCGGAGCTGCGCTGATCTGAAGCCAGGAGCCAGGAGCTTCCTCTGGGCCTCCCACATGAGTGCAGGGCCCAATGAGTTGGGCCATCTTCTACTGCTTTCCCAGGCCATAGCAAAGAGCAGGATCGGAAGTGGAGCAGCCGGGACTTGAACCAGCATCCATATGGGATGCCAGCACTGCAGGCGGTGGCTTTACCCACTATGCCACAGCGACAGCCCCATGGTTGCACAACTGTGAATTCACTGAAACCACCAAGCTGCACACTTAAAAAATCAGGTTATAAATCCATGTCCCATGATTCTCTTTTTTTTGGGCAGGACAATAAAACAGAAAGCCACCAATAGCAAGTACAGGTATTTTTAAAAAAAGATTGAAAGGGCTGGCATTGTGGTATAATGGGTTAAGCCACTGCAGTGCCAGTCATTCCTTATGGGTGCTGGTTCAAGTCCTGGCTGCTCCACTTCCAACTTAGCTCTCTGTTAACGCGCTTGGGAAAGCAGCAGAGGTCCCAGGGCCCTGCATCCACGTGGGAGATCTGGACGAAGCTCCTTCATCCTGGCTCTTGTCTTTGGCCTGGTCCAGCCCCAGCCTCAGTGGCCATTTGGGGAGTGAACCAGCAGATGCAACATCTTCCTCTCCCTCTCTCCTTTCTCTCTCTTTTTCAAATAAATAAAATCAATCTAAAAAACAAAAACAAGACTGAAAATATTCTCAGAAGTTGGCTGCGATTATTTCTGTGTGAGATTACGGCGAGAACTCTGTGCTCTTTCCAATCTCTCTACAAGGAATACACATTTCCTTTATATAAGAAGCAAAATATGGGGGTAGAGGAGAGTTGAAGCTAAGGGGCCAGAGAAGCAGTTGGAACACTCAATATGGATCGGGCCTGCTGCCTGCAGTAGAGCCCCTGGTCCTCGAGACTGTGCAGGTGTCACCACAGTCACTCATCTACTATCTCTGAGCTCCTTGCAAGCAGGTCTTGGGTGTGGTGACCTGCATCTGCAGTGACCACAGCAGGCGCTAACAGACCAGTCTGGTCACAGCTCTGCAGGTGCACTCACGAGGTCACAAGCCCTCCACTGGGAATCTTACTCTTAGCTTAGCTCCTCCTCTGCCACATGAACTTCCAACCCCTACCCTTTATGAGAGCTCACTTAGAGCCCACCTGGAGCCCACTACCACCTGGGTGATGCCGGTAGGAAACAAGGGAACAAAAGCCTTGCCTCTTACTGCTTGGCCAAGTCCACAGCTCTGGTACAACCATTTCCAGATGGTCCCCACCTTGGACGGCTCAACCTGTGACTTTTCACTTGCCCGTGGTGGGAGAGCACACCTACACCTTCATTCTGTGTCTCACTTGCAGAATAGTCTTCAGTAAATTATATGAGGACTGGCCGTTTGGTGCAGGAGTGAGGATGCTGCTTGCGACATCTATATCCCACACTGCAATGCCTGGGTTCAAGCCCCAGCTCCTCTGCTCCCAGCCCAGCTTCCTGCTAATGCTCCCTCTGGGAGGCAGCAGGTAATGGCTCAAGTAGTTGGGTCCCTGCCACCCAGGCAGGAGACCTGGATGGAGTTCTGGGCCCCAGGCTTTAGCTTGGCCCAGGCCTGGCAGTTGCAGGCATTTGGGGAGTGAACCAGTGGATGGAAGATATCTCTTCTTCTGCCTCTCTTTCAAATAAAGTAAAAATAAAGGATTAAAAAGGTTACAAGACACAATCAACACTTATAGAATAGGCTTTGTGTTAGATGACTTTGCCCAACTGTAGGCTAATGTAAGCATTCTGAGCATGCTAAGGTGTGCCAGGCTAAGCTATAGCCTGGCATTTTCCACCTACTGTGCTGTCAACAGATGACAAATGGAGCCCCACTGTAAGTCGAGCACAGCATGTGTATTAAAACAACTTAATACTACAGCACCCGCTGCTAGGTGTCTGCCACGTGCCACACACAAGCCAATCTTGTTTGACACAAGCACACTCCAGGTTAAGCATTATCACCATTACCTGACTAACAAACAAGGAATCGGAGCCTTAGACAGGCCGAGCAGTTGCTGTCCAGGGCGCCAGGTCTAAAGGCGGCCAAGCGGTGCTGAGAGACCACTGCAGGCAGGCTGTCTGGACTCCAGAACCTTTGCCGTGGTGCCTGAGACCATTAAGGAGCGCCATGGAGGGGAGCGGGCCTGACATGTTCAGGTGCTGTGAGAACTCAGAATCAGGGAAGGGACTCTGCTCTGCGGCTCCCTCCCACGTGGCACAGCCAAAGGGGAGCTGCAGCAAGTGCAGAGGGGCTGCCTGGCCTGGAGGCCCACGGTCAGAGGAGGTCTCACCCAGGACAAGGTGCTGGGGACGTGACACACACTAAGCCAGGGAGAGTGACACTGAGCGAGGAGGACCAGGCAGGAGGCCCCTGTCTTCAGCCAGGTGGTCCAGGGTTGGCGCAGAGTGAGCAGGGCTGGGATGAACCTGCTGGCTGACACACTCAATCACCTGTCTCTTGGCTTGCTGGGACCTTCTCCTGGGCCCCCTGCTCAGAGACTGGTGATTAGCTACAAGCTGAGCGGGGCTGAGAGTCGGTACCAAGGCCCCAAATTAGCAGTTGCCGTCTCTGGGAATGACAATCAAGTGAGATTTTCATCTGCTGAAATGCTGTTTACGAGGCAGTAAAACCCAGAGCCAAGCTGCCTGAATGGATCCTAATTTAGGATCATAATCTCCCAAGCTGGCAGCTGTTAGAAGAATGCTGAGGAAAACGACCTAAAAAGCTAAGTAGCAAGCTGCATTGGCCGGGAATCGAACCCGGGCCTCCCGCGTGGCAGGCGAGAATTCTACCACTGAACCACCAATGCTCTGGCTGCTGCTGCAATCTCAGAATGAGCAGTCTCTTCCCAGAGGGCCTGACGTGCTGCCACATCAGCAGAAAGGCGATGGGCAGGCACTGCGGCTCCACTGGGCTCGAAGAGGGGCTCGCTTTAAAACACCCGAGATGTAATTCACACTGATAGTATTTCACTCAACACACAATCCAGCATCTTCAAGTGTACAATCTGGGTGCTTTTTAGTACAGTCACAAGGTTGTGCAATCCTCACCACAATGGAACTCTCGAATATTTCCCGAAAGAAGCCACAATCTGTCAACAGCAGCTCCAGGACTGCTGTCCCCCGCCCAGGCAGCCTTTATGCTACTTTCTGACTCCACTGAGTGAGACGCACCAACTCTTATGCCAAGAAAAAGCAAAACAAGATAAAATAAAAGCCCATCAGCAAACAACAAAAAAGTCCAATATATAATTTATATCATATATACGTACATGTGTAAATGTTATTATATACATATATAAACTTAAAAATATGCCAGGAATTTGATACTGATTATCTATCTCTTGGCGGGGGATAGTCTTGCTGCTTTGTATTTTTCTCTACTTCCCAAATATGACAAGCAACAAACAAAAACAAAACAAAACACCCAACCTCATGAGTCAGTGAAGGCTCATAAAATAAGTCCAGACCTGAGATTCTGGTTTCTCCTAGTAAGAAAGTCACTGCCTTGGAAGGCTCATTCTTATTTCTTCCAAGTTTTCTTTTTCTTGGACCTGCCAAAAAGTTTCAAGCTGCTGCATTGGCCGGGAATCGAACCCGGGCCTCCCGCGTGGCAGGCGAGAATTCTACCACTGAACCACCAATGCTCCAGCTGTGCACGGCTGTGCCTCCAGCAGTTTTGCTGCTCTGGCATAGCTGTAACCTGACACCTGAGACCAGTCCAGCAAGGAGCAAGGAATATTGCTCAACTCTACCAGCCAAACCCATGGAGGAGGCCCTACAGCCACGCATACTTGACATTCTGCTCAGAAGAGCTTTAGTAACTCTTTCGCCTCCTGGGCAGGGACATGTTCCAGACCTTACTCTGTTATCCCGAAAGATCAAGTTAATTTCTGGCTAACTCTGCAAAGAGGGTCATCACTGCAAAGCTGATCAGTGCCACCCTGGTGAGGACAGACTGGGGCCCAGCAGACACAAAGTGTCAGAGCTCCCGGTAACATTTAGAGTCAATCTCCCGACCCCAATAAGCATACAAGGGCTTTTCTTCATGTTGCAGATAAATAAGAAAATAATGCTAAGAGCTTGAAAGGACAGCAGAATAGAATTCCCAACCACCAAGTGAGTTGCAGCGAGTTTTCTTAACTTTTTGTCCTGGAGGGGACCCATATGGTGGGAGGCAGGTACAAGGCTGAAGGTGCACAGCTCAGAACTGACGAACCAAGCAGTGGGCCTCCTGCCATGGTCTACACCCTCTAGCACCGAAAACCACCACTGCACCCAGAAAAAGACGAAGGCAGCATGTCATGGTATCCAAGGCAGTGAAAGTTCAGAGGCCGGTGCTGGATACAAAACACCTGGGTTTCAAACCCAAGCCACACTGACTAGCAGCCAGGCCCTGGTCATGCAGCTCGGCTTCCCGGTGTGCAGCCATGGAGTGTGGATGACAGGTCCTCTGTCAGTCGTGTGCAGGTATCCCTGGTCGGTTAAGAGAGGCCCTAGGCAAGTCCTGTGCTCTCTGGCTCCCAGGGACCATCCAAAGTGAGGGGTGGGGGCAGCCTACTCACCGCTGGCCGACCCCTCCGGCCTTGCCACGGAGCTGTCGGGGTTGGCTTCTGCCTGCCTCTGTACCACCGGCTTCGGCTCGTCCGGCTCATCGTCCTCGGGGGTCACCAGCTTCATTAGGCTCTGGTTGCACACATTGGCCACCTCCTTGATGCCTGAGCCCAGTGAGGTAAGGAGTAGCCCAGCAGGGGAGTCCTGCCTCATCCAAGTCCCCTGGCACGTGCTGCTTGGTCCTCCCAGAGGCTGTTAGTGGGCAGACAGGCAGCCTGACCCCTGTCCCCATCTCCCTGCCACATCGGTGCCCCTGGAGAGCTCCTCGTTCTTTTCCTAGGGTCCCTTCTCCTCGCTGTGGCCTTCTCACCAACAGGATTTTGCCTACCAAAGGGGTAGACGTATGAGCTCAAGAGGATGGCTCCAGATCTGTGAGCACCCAGGGGAGGCCAGGGACAGTCAGCTCCCAGGTCCTTGGATGTGAGGGCCTATGGAGTGTGAAGGATCCTAAAGAAACCCCCACTTCCACTTCAGGGCCCATCTCTTTGCAGCTGCCCTGGTTTCTCATTTCCCAGGGCAAAGGATACTTTTCTTGCGGTCATCGTAGGCCAGGCAGGGCAAGACAGCGGTCAGGATCCCCGAGGAGTAGGGCAGCATCACCCGGCCGGCGAGCTGGATGAACTCGCGCATCCAGCACATGGCGGTCAGCTGGATCAGATCATCTGGAAGGAGAGCCGGCAGGTGCAGGGGTCGGCCGAGTGGCTGAGCGCTCCCTCTGACCGACCACACAGGCGGGATGGGACTCGGGCCCAGCAGGAGCCTGGGACCTGACTGCTTCTAGCCTCACCAACACTCTTGCTGTGCACTGCGCTACAGACACGGGCCGGAACAGAGTGACATCCTAGGCCAGACCGGGACAGGAGCCTTGACTCACTACCCCTCATCTCCACGACCTTTAACCAAGAAGTAAAGCTGATTTCCTCAATTGCATCTGAACTGGCCTTGCGACCTTGGCTAACAGCACGTGGTAGAAGTGGCGGTACGCTTGGCTTAAGCCCAGGCCTCGGGAGACCTTGCTCACTTCCAACCTCTCTCCTGGAACCCTGCTGATGCCACAGGACTGTGCTTGGGCCAGCCTGCTGGATGATGTGACACATGAACCAGGTGCCCCTGTTGCTCCAGCTGGCAACTGGCAGACATGAGCGAGGCCATCCCAGACCAGCCAGCTCCGGCCAGCATGTCAACTGACTGTATGTGTACGATCAAGCCCAGCCCAGCCCACCAGAGGACCCCTGGACTCACGACTCATCAGTGACTGCTGTTTTAAGCAATTATGCTTTGTGAGGGCATGGTACCCAGCACAAGCTAACAGAAAGTGCCAACCTTCAAGCACATCGACTCTCAGTGCTAAGGCCAAGGTTGCCAGCAAGGTCTCAAGATCTTACCCACTTCCGGTCAGACCTAATGAAAGCGTCTCCATGTGGACAGAAAGCCTGTATCTCTCTTTCACAAAGACCCAACTGTGCTGCTCCCATGGTCTAGTGCTGCACCGACTAACACCCGCTTGGGCTCCTCCTGCCCCTCATGGACACTGAGACAGGGAGAGATGGGGGCTTCTGTGGGGGCACCCAGGGCTGGCACACACACCTGTGGTCTGGCAGTGGATCACCAGGATGTTGGCCATCTCAGCAAACTTGAC
This sequence comes from Oryctolagus cuniculus, assembly GCF_051225735.1. NCBI lineage: Eukaryota > Metazoa > Chordata > Mammalia > Lagomorpha > Leporidae > Oryctolagus > Oryctolagus cuniculus. The sequence goes on along the minus strand of NC_142884.1, from coordinate 66,500,324 downwards.
ACTGGAGGGGTTCTTTTTGATTTCTTTCAAGAATTCCCCGAGGACCACCTCACACCTAAAATGGAAACAGGACATCAGCGTGGAGAGTGGGGGCTCAGCCAGTGCCCATGTCTACTGGCGGTTAGCCACTCGGAGGGCAAACACCGTGGGCCTTGCCAGGCGGGAGGGTTCAGAGGCTGGGGATGGAAGCACACGGGCCAGGAGGAAGAGTCAAGCTTGCGCCTTCCTGCCATGGGCGCGGCCAGTGGGGCTGCAGGCACCCTGAGGGTCCCGGAGGCAGCACCACCGCCCTGTCCACTCACATTTTCCGAATCTCCTTGCCATTGTCCCCCAGGATCTGGAAGAGTCCGTCCAGGATTTCCGGTAGGTAGTCCAGCAGGTTAATGTCGGGCACAGACTCCAGAACCAAGATCTGCAGGACGCAAAGCAGCCGGGGGCAGAGTCACAGCAGCCCAGGACCCCCTCCTCCTCAGCATCCCACAGCAGAGGGGAATGGTGACATTCAGAGGCCCCGGGAGAAGTGACGATGGGAAGGACAGGGTGTGGCTACTGCAAACGGCAGTGTTGGCTTTCAAGGGTACAGAGGACGGGCTTTGCGGGGCAGAGCTGGAAAAATGTCTCTGGATTATCAGGTGTCCACTGCCCCGGAGGGTAACAAGGTGGCTTCCCCGCAGCCGTCGCTGCCAGGGTGTGCCAGGGAGCAGACGTGACCCCAGCAGGGCTCCTGCTGGCCACAGACAGCACTGGGCCCAAGCTTACCCAGGAGATGATGAACTGCCGCGCGTACTGGTTGTTGGAGTAAATCCGCTCCCGCAGCAAGGGGATGAAGCCCACCAGGTCGAACTTGTTGCTCTCGGTCACAATGTCCTGTGGATCAAAGGCAAGTGAGCTACTGAACGCCAGAGACAGGGCCGCCTGAGCTGACTGACGCCCGCAGCTGGCTCCACAGGCCAGGCAGCTGTGCAGGGAAACAGCAGAGCCCACGCCAGGCATGACAGGTCCCTGGAAGCTCCATCTTTTCCCAGGCCAAAGGACAAGCAAAACAGGTGGACCGAACACAGGACTCAAAGTCAAGGCAACCAAAGGAATGGCAAAACCCCACTCTGTGTAGCCGGAACACACACTCAGCTGTGCCGCCGGGGAAGGGCGGTGTGGCAGGTGACAGGCACACTTCTTCCCTCTGCGTGGGGTGTTAAACAAGGGCCACGGCACAGCCCTGCATGCTGGCTGTGGTGGTGACACAGCTCTACCCTCTTGCCATAGAACTGTACACCAAAGAAGAAACCTTGCTGAGTGTACATTTAAAAACAATGAGGAAAAGTCCAACGACAGAAAATCTACGCTGCAGAGACAGACAGAAGCCATCGATTCTATAAATGAAAGTGAGGACAGAGAGAACAAATACCTTTAAGAGGCGGTCTAGGAGCTCGGATCCGCTTTTCACATTGGGGTCTGGGTCAGCAGCCAACTAGGAGGCACAGAAATAGAGAACACGGAGGCCACGGTCACGGTCAAAGGTAAGACAAGGAATCCACTGCAAACCTATGGCCAAGGCCCCGGTGCAGCCTGGAACTTTTTCTTTTTTAAATAAAGGTTTATTTATATGAAAGTCAGAGTTCTAGAGAGGGAGAGGCAGAGAGAGAGAGAGAAAGGTTTTCCATCTGCTGGTTCACTCCCCAAATAGCTGCAATGGCCAGGACAGGGCTAGGCCAAAGCCAGGAGCCAAGAGTTTCTTCCTGCTCTCCCACAAGGATGCAGGGGTCCAAGTACTTGGGCCATCTTCTGCTGCCTTCCCACACACATTAGCAACGAGCTTGATCAGAAGTGGAGCAGCTGGGTCTTGAACCGGCGCCCATATCGGGAGTCGGCACTGCAGGTGGTGGCTTAACCTGCTACACCACAGGGCTAGCCTCAGGCCTGGAACATCTAAGGGCACCTCTTTCTGTGGCCAAATGTGAGACAGGCCTGGGAAGGGCCAGAGGGCAAAATGGACTGTGGCCAAGGAAGCAGGTGGCCCAGTGTGCCCAGGGCCTGCCTTGCCCTGCTGTACCTGGGTCAGGTGGTTGTAGACACCTCGGGGTCTCTGATCGTAAGACCCTGGGTCCCCGCTCCATTCGCAGAGGACGGGACAGGGCAGCAGTGAGGCTGACACTCTACCTCTGGGCTGCAGGGCTGTGCTGCGCTGGGGAGGGGACGCCTCCCCCCAGAGCTGGGAGAGGCGCAGAGGAGCATCGGGAACCTCAAAGCTCCTTCCCCAGCAGAGCTTGTGCTGGAGCACTGTGAGGCAGAGAAGCCACTGCCCTCCTCAGGGGGAACCTGGGACCCCCACCGCCATGCCTGCCACGGAGGGCAGTGCTGTGCAAACCACCCCTTCCCGTGCCTCGCCTGGGTGGCAGACTGACGCTTTCACAAGATGCAACATGTATGAATTAAACACAAACACATGCTCACTTAAAAAATTAGACTCAACAGACAATGTGGGTCTGCTCTGTTGCAAGTGGGAAGAGAGACCCAATCACACACAGTTCCAGAGGTCCCGCTGGGTGGTGGCCCGAGCTTGGCGCAGCCAAAGAGCTTCCAGCTTACCTTGCTGAGCCCGTCAAAGAGGACGTTGAAGTGGGGCAGCACGGCGCCTCGGGCCACCTTGACGATGTTGTAGAGGGCCTCGCAGGCGTAGTAGCGCAGCCTGCTGTCTGCGTCGTTGAAGCAGGTCAGCACCGGCTCGATCAGCTCCTTCAGGTACAGCCCTGAGTCCTGCGACGGGGTGGGGCACAGGCAGCTCAGAGTGGGTCAGACCCCAGGGCAGCAGCCTGCCAGCCTGCTGACCCCGGGGCCCTTGGCGATGCTCAGGCCTCTGAGGGCTGGCGTGGTCAGAAGCTGGGCTCCCACAGGTGCATCTGTCCCTCAGGGAAAAGGCCCACCTTGCCCAGAGCGATGGAGCAGGCGGCCAGGCCGATGAGGCCCCCTTTCCGGCTGTGGGGGTGCTGGGACAGGGCGAACTCTTGGGACAGGGTCTGGATCACGTGTTTGATCTGCACGGCATTGTTCTGGGCCACGGACTCCCGCACCAGCCTGCAGAGAGAGGAGAGGGGCTGTGGGTCGGGCAGCACCAGGCTGTCCCTGCTGTGGGCTCCACGGGAAGGCGACGACCTACACGGAAAGGAGAAATGGCAGGCAAGTCTTCCCACTCTGCAGGAGGCACTGGGTGTGTGGGGGTTATTTCCCTACTCTGGGTATCAGTTTCTCTTTGTGTGCAATGGAATGAGGAAGTACGGCGCCATCTCACCTCTGGGAATCCAAGAGAACACAAATGTCTCATTGTGGACCAAAAACCACAGAGCATCAGCTCATCGACCGCCTTTAATCCACACTTTCCCAGCTTTCCATTCATGCGTCCACTGTTTCTTTGCATCTGTGCCATTATTTCCAGCGACACAGCTAGGGACACACAGCTCCACCAGGCCCAGTCTAACAGGCAGGATCCACATACCAGCAAGTAATTGCAGCAAAGGGGCACAGGTGATATCAGACAAGAACATACAAGGGGAGCAGGCATTTAGCCTGGTGCTGAAGATGCCCGCGTCCCATTTCAGAGTGCGTGAGTTCAATTCCTGGCTTTGGTTTCCGACCACTGCACATCCTGGAAGGCGGTGGTGACAGCTCAAGTAGTTAGGTCCCTGCCACTCCTTGGGGAGCCCCAGGCAGAGCAGCCAGCTTTTGGTTCTGACCCTGGCCCTGCCCTGGCCATTGCGCACATTTAGGAAGTGAACCAGCAGATAAGCAAAGTCCATCTGCCTCTCAAATTGACAAGCAAAAGGACAAAGGCCATCCAATGGGCTAACTCTCCGTGGGCCTCCAGCAGGGCTGCCAGAAAGGTGCCACTGGAGTCAGATGGCAAGAGCGTTACTGGGCGGCTCCCAGGTACAGAAAGGAGAGTAGGCCATCCTGGACGCAGGACGAGGCTAGCACGGCACATTCAGGGAAATAGGTGTGGGAGGAGTGCCTGGCGAGAGTTAGGGAAAAGGTGACCCAGTGACAGTTTCCCAGCAATGGGGCAACACGTCCACACCTCTGCTGTCCCCAGACTCCTCTGGCGGTACCGTGGAGGAGCCGGACTGGGCGCCGGTTTCACAGGAGACTGAGGCCAGGAAGCAGAGCTCTCAGGCGCACTGCGGCTGCCAGGGAAGCAGGACCTGAAACACGGAGGCGGCAGCGGGAGCGGGCAGGGAGGGCTGTTTCTGGAGCCCAACAGAAAAACAGGAGTAGCCCGCGCAGTACGGGAAGGAAGAGCAGCTGGTGCATCCAAGGGGTTGACTTGGGCACTGCATGCCAGGCAGGAGAAGCCAGCACTTCCCAACAAGCTTTGCGGGAGGAAGCATTCGCCTGGGGGAGAGCAGCAGAGGCAGGTCTGGTTCCCTAACAGGCCAGTGTCAGCTTCCAGAGCCCCGTGGACGTGAAGGCCATGCGCTGCCCTTTGCAAACTCACAGCATCTCAGTGGCTGGGTGTCAGGGGAGGCTTCCTCCAAGTGGGATTTGAGCTGGATCCCAAAGGCAGGGGAGAAGGAAGATGGTCCCAGCAGAAGGTGCTGTGGGGGCAAAGCAAGAGGCAATGAGCCCACTTCCTGTGGGGCCCCAGAGGGCAGACAGCATGGAGGTAAGCCAGGACAGGTGGGTGGCGGGGGTGTGTGTGAGACAGAGAGGAATTCCTGTCGTGGTAACAGGAAAGCTTCGGGCTTTGGAAGAGCACTTGCAAGAGTCCTAAGAGGCCTGGAGATGCCTGGGCGGGGGTGGGGGGGTGGGGGAGGCTCCAAGGAGGCACCAGGAGGGCCCGTGGAGGCACGCAGGTGCCTGGAGGTCACAGGCTTATTAAGGCAACTGCCTGGACTTGCCCCTTCACTGCTTGCCAGCCACTCGTGGCAGGCGCACAGCCCACCTGATGCAGATATGGGCTCTCAAGTGGGCTTCAGGGATTCTAAGGACAATCACGCCCAGAAGCTCTTATATGGATCCTCCCAGCAGTCAGAGCTGTTTCAAAACCAAACGCACAGACCTTTGAGACAGAGACCCCACCCAGTGTTCAGAAGATCTGAACAACAGTTTTAAGATTGAAGACAGGAGGCCGGCACTGTGGCATAGTGGGTAAAGCTGCCTCCTGCAGTGCTAGCACGCTATGTGGGAGCTGGTTTGACTCCCAGCTGTTCCGCTTCTGATCCAACACTCTGCTATGGCCTGGGAAAGCAGTAGAAGATGGCCTAGGGCTTGGGCCCCAGCACCCACATGCGAGACCTGAACGAAACTCCAGGCTCCTGGCTCCAGATCAGCAGAGTTCCAGCCACTGGGGACATTTGGGGAGTGAACCACCGGATGGAAGACCCCTCTCTCTCTCTCTGTATCTCTGCCTTTCATATAAATAAACCTTAAAAAAAATTTAAGACAGTAAGCTGCACAGGGGCCTGGCTCCCCAGCTGGTGGGTGCAGGAGCAGAATGGCTGTTTAAGGAAGGGGTGGCACGCACAACCTGGGAGGCACCTCCTCTCTCTTTATGGGGCTGAGAGCTATGGATGGATCAAGGGCCTCTAGGACGAAGTTGAAACCAGTGCATAGGCCTCAACTTGCACAGTGGCGTAACAGGTGGGGCAGGGATGGTTCTCCCTAAGCCTGTCTGGTCTGCTGAAAGGGACACACCAGCGGGGTAGGGCCCGAGGATCTGCCAGAGCAGCTGTCTGCGTGGTGACAGAGACAGCCCCTGGAGGAAAGCCACGCAGACACTCCTGAGAACAGCTGGAGCATTGGTGGTTCAGTGGTAGAATTCTCGCCTGCCACGCGGGAGGCCCGGGTTCGATTCCCGGCCAATGCAATGATGGGCTGCTATTTTACCTTTTCCTGAACAGTTTCTTCCCATATAGATCTTTCTTGAGGAGCTGTTTCCCCAACCACAAAGGGTCTGCAGCAGCCAAGGACCCCATGAATCCCGGCCCATGCTGCCAAGAGCAGCTGGGTTCTCCTGAGAAGCACGGCTGGGCCAGGGATGCCTGGCCCTCCAGCCTCCACCTGGAGGGCACGCCCTCGGCGCTGGCTGCGCTCAGCCCTGGCCAGGCTCCAGCGGGAAGCTGGTGAGAAACCTGAGAACAGGACAACAGATCCACGTGGAAGGGGATCCGAGGACCCAAGGTGTCAGATGTGCTTTTGCTACCGAGAAGGGAGGAGTTGAGCTTGTTTCTGGCCCGAGGTCTGAAGGCACATGAACTGCATGCATGCACACACACACACGCACACGCACACATGCACACACTCACCCTCTGCTTCCTGCCTTCTCTCGCTCTGGAGCCTGAGCTTTCCGTGTGTGCAGCTGTGATGTGGCAGCATCTGAGACTGTCTGATCTTTTATGAATCAGCACACAGGCAGGGGGCCCAGCGTGGGGTTAAAGGGAGGTGCCTGCACAGCTGTTGGCAGCTGGAGCATTGGTGGTTCAGTGGTAGAATTCTCGCCTGCCACGCGGGAGGCCCGGGTTCGATTCCCGGCCAATGCAGCAGCTAACAGATCTTTTTTTCATCCTGAGACTGAATTTGACTTTCACAACACCAAAAGAATTCACGAAATACAGGCTGAGAACTGCCAACGACTTGTTTCTAGCTTGAACTGTAAATACCTTCAAGAAAAATACTCCAAATTCAACAAGGACTCAAAGCCTGTGGCTCCCTATTCTTGAAGAGTCCAGAATAAGGGGATAGAGCGAAGCCACTGAGAGCAGCTGCACCCCCCACCCCCCAACTCTCCTGCGCAGCTGCCTGGCAGCCAGGACCTGCTTCCGCAGGAGCAATCGGAGCAGGGACGGCTTCGGGCAGCAGAGGGGGCCCAGGAGACCCAGCCCTGGCTGCAGCACAGGCTCCCCACAACCACAGCCTCACCCCAAGCAACCAGGTAGGTCACCCCTCCCAGGCAGGCCCTTGGGTGGCTCTCTGTCAGGGTGGGGTGGGGGAGAGGAAACAAGAGACTATTTAAGGGTCACGATGCAAAACTGAGCAAAAAAATCGTAGACAACTGCAAGATGAGGAGGGGCTGGCAAGAAGGAGAACGGCCAGTGTGTGGCTCGCGAGGGCTCTGAGCACGAGCAGGTGTTCGTCCTGGATGACACCACACAAAGGCTCAGAGGCAAGGAAGAGTGAGCGCTTGGTTTGGCGGGAGCAGAGGTCACAGGTGACAGGTTTAGTAACACAGCTCCTCCTGGCCTCACCTGCAGGTTAGTAACAAGTGTCATGTGTGGCTCCCAACCTGCCGCCTCACAATCCCACTTGGCAGGGGCAAAGGCACCTTTCCTGGGAAGCCAAAATGCACATGGAGAGGGCATGGGTTACCAGGACTGTGGCTGGAGGCTGGGGGAAGATGCCCACACGACGGGACGCGACCTGAAGTGCACCTGGCTAGGTGCGCCAAAACCAGCCCCTCCAGCCAGGTGGGCTTGTCTCTACTTCACAGGGAAAGTGCAGCGAGTAAAAGGCCACCACAGGGGAAGCACAGCTAAGTGAAGTTGAAAACCAGGTACCCCGGTCTCAGGTGCAGCCTCTCTTCAAAGGACTACACACAGTCTCCCCTTTCATCCAGGCTGCAGCCGGCACTGAGGGTCTGAGGCTGAGCTCATTCTGAAGTTACTATTTGGCCCGGAAACGCCTGTGATCACAAATCCCTGGGGACCTTCACTGGCACAGGGTCACAAGCATTACTGTTCCATACATACGAAAAGAGAGAATCCATTTCTGCCTGGTTTCCTCCAAAAAGTGCGGAAGAACTGTGGCTGGTGAGGCACCCAGCAGGTGGCTCAGAGCCTTCACACCCGACACGAGGGCAGAGCCACAGTGTGGCAGAAACACCTGCTCCCCAGAGGACACAGGCCCTACCACGGGCCATGCCACACCTGCACCACCACCTGCAGTATCACCAAGCTGCCCCACTGGCTTCCCCCTCCCTGCTGGAGAAGGAGCCACAGAGAGCGGAGGATACACGTGGACCAGTGTCAGCCAAGGACAACCTGGGGACAACCTGAGACCACAGCCGTGGCCTGCACTGGACCCTTGGCGTCTATGCAGCACAGTGACAGTCACAGGCCACGTGTGGACTGGCACGCAGATCACATCCTAAGCACTCTCTACAATACTCAAGGGTCAGTTGTTGTTAGGACAATCTCTTCCCACAGCTATCATCATCCCAGCTTCCAGATTTGAACCAGCTTCAGAGAGAGTAAGTCCCTTTTGAAGGATTCCAGAGGGTCTGACCCTTGACATCTACACAGTCCACATCCCTTCAGCTGCGGATGGAACACAACCAACCACTGACAGCAATGCCGCTATGCACAACAGAGGCGCCCCAGGAAACGCTGCTTTCTCCAAACTCTTTGCCAGGCTGCACAGCACTGAGATGTCTCTGCATGGTTCCTCCACACACAGGGAGGGCAGAGGAGCTGTGTATTTGGGACGTCTTTGAAACAAAGCCCCAGAGCTGGTCTTCTACTATGAAAGCAGAAACTAGGCAACCACTGGCTGAACGCTGACTGGACACTTTGCATGCAGCATCTAATTTAAACTTTAAAAGAAACCACAAAGTTAGGGACTATTATACCGATTTTACAGCTGGGAGACACCAAGGCACAGAAAAGTTAAGAGACATACAGAAGGCCACACAATGTGTAGACACCGGGCCTAAAAACCAAATTTAGGTTTTTCTGGCCCTGAGCTCTGAAATCTTTCCCGCTATGTTATACCAACCCCCTCGCCAAGTATCAGAGCTCCCACTGGCTGGATGCCCACCGAGCGCCAGGCACTCTGATCCCATTTCATTTGGGTACGCCCAGATGTCACCACTGCTGTCTTAGGTGGCAGAAGCTTTGCCCACTGCACTGAGAATCCTGCTCCCCACCCCCACCCTCCACCCCTGCAACAGTGGTATTAGCAATGACTAGGACTTTGCAAAGTTTTCAGAGACAGATAGCAGATCATGCACACCACACGCTCAGCACTGCGCGTGCTCAAGTGACGGCAGCAGCGCGCAGCGAGAATCTGGGAAACAGGGTGATCTTAGACACCACCTAGGGCTGTGCTCGCACACTTGATTCTGGCAGGCACCTGCTCCAAGGAGGGGGCAAAGATTAACCCAGAGTCGGTGCTTATTCCTGTACTGTCAAGCACACAGCATGGACTTGGGACTGCCAATCCATCGAGCCAACCCAGACCCCTACATGCCACTCCGTGACACCTGTGTTCAGACGGCACATCCTAGGTAAATGCCTCAGCCATGTGCTTGCCGCATGCTGTGGCATCCCTGGGTCTCGCTTGTGCATCATCCCCACTCATCGACTGGGGAAAATGGCAATGAAGACCTTCTGAACAGGCTACGTCTGGATTCAGTGGCAAGACAGACCCTGAACCTTCCTTCACTGGACAGAGCCAGTGGAGAAACAAGAGGCGGAGATGGAGCAGAAAGCCTGTTCTGAGCTCAGGTGACAATTACTGCGATCCCATAACAAGTGTTCCCCACTCACGCTGCAACTAAGCACCACTGACACTCACACCTTAAAAACAGATACGGGGCCGGCGCTGTGGCACAGTACGTTAATCCTCTGCCTATGGTGCTGGAATCCTAAGTGGGCACCAGTTCTAGTACCAGCTGTTCCTCTTCCAATATAGCTCTCTGCTATGGCCTGGGAATGCAGTGGAAGGTGGCCCAAGTGCCTGGGCCTCTGAACTTGCATGGGAGACCTGGAAGAAGCTCCTGGCACTTGGCTTCAGATTGGCTCAGCTCTGGCCATTTGGGGAGTGAACCAGCATATGGAAGACCTTTCTCTCTGTCTCTCTTTCTCACTGTCTGTAACTCGACCTCTCAAATAAAAATAAATAAAATCTTAAAAAAAAAAAAACCCCAACAACCTGAGATATGACTCACGAGCCATGAAGTCACTCTTGCAAGGAATACAGGTACATTCACCCAACTGCGACCATCACTACCACTGATTTTTGGATACCTCTGCCACTCTCCAAAGAAACCCTCTACCCATCAGCTGTCACCCCACGCTCCTTACCTCTCGCCCTCATCCCTGGCAAGCACCCCACCGACCCCAGTCTACAGCTCTGCCTGTTGCGGGCGCTCACAGCTGCACCACGGCGCGTACAGGCTGCACGGGTGTCAGCGCCTGGCGTCCTCCACTCAGCGTGAGGCTCTCCAGCTGCAACTCTCTTCAAGATGAGGACACTGAGGCACAGAGCGGTTAGCCCAGAGGAGACGAAGGCAAGTGCTCACAGGGGCCAGGCAGGAGACACACGAGGAGGCTAAGGGGGGAGCGGGCTCTGGGAACCTTTCCAACGCGCACGCTGGGTGGGAACGTGGACCCCACAGACCCCACCTCCCCTCGCCTTAAGTGAAACCAAGAAGCTGAACTCTGTAGTACTTCTCACTGCGGAACACGCTGTGAGCCAGGCCAAACCCCATGGGCTTGACAGACTCCTGCGCTGAGCAGTCTGCTGGTCAGCAGTGGCCCTGGAGGAAGGTCTGACCTGAACTCCGGAACTGCCTCAAGCCACCCAGTAATGCATGGTGCCTCCCTGTAGAGGGGGTGGGCTCCACAGAGCCAGGGCAAACTGGACGGTTCCACCTGATCTGATCACAGCTCAAGGGCCCCTTGCCCCAGCCCCAGGAGGCAGTGGACATAATTCAGGCCTGCAGACCCCACGGGCTTCCTGGGGATGTGACCTGAGCCTTCTCCCAGGCACCTTCATCTGCTGACTTCTGGAACTCAGAAGTTCAAGTGAGATCAGGCACAGGGGTATGGCAGATGGGACGCTGGACCCTCGACCGAGAAGGGCTCCGCTCAGATTCAAGCATCCCTGTGTTTGCACTGCCAGTGTCCAAGATCCCAGCATCAGGAGAAGCACCCTCTTACTGTCACTTTTAGGTACTCACGGGGACACCACCGGCAGTGCTGGCTCTGTCACCTGGGGAGACGGGCTGCCCAATGGCAAATTACTTTCTTTTAAAATTTTATTTGAAAGGCTGTGTTTTTATTTTAGAGGAAGAGGGAAGAGGGGAGAGGAGAATGAGGAGAGGGAGCAATGACTAGAGTTGGGCCAGGCCAAAGCCAGGAGCCAGGAGCTTTTCCAGGTCTCCCATGTGGGTGCAGGGGCCCAAGGAGCTGGGCCATCTTTTGGTGCTTTCCAGGCCATAGCAGAGAGTTGGATCTCTGTAAAGTAAAGCAGCCCAGGCTCAAACTGGTGCCCATATGGGATGCCAGTGCTGCGGACAGCAACTTCACTTGCTACGTCACAACAGCGTCCTGGGAAACTATGTACATTCCCCTCTGGTACGAGAAACCACTGCCGCGGCAGGGAGGCCTCTGAACTCAGGCTCTCTCGCCGGGGTCTGGCGGTCGAGCTGGGGGAAGATGATTTCACCCGCAGGAGCCTCTGCTTCCTCATCTGTGAGATGACTAAACAGCCCCGAGCTCACAGGGCAGCCATGCAAAATAAACGGAGAGAGAGCGGTGTACGAGAGCGGTGTACAACGGCCCTACCAGGGGAAGCGCCTCCATCCCCGCCCGCAGCCCAGATGGGGCAGACAGCGCTTCCCACACGCACGCCATTAGGGGCTGAGCTGTCCCCACCTGCAAGTGCAGGTTGAAGCAGCATCCCAGCACGTGACTGTGAGAGAGGGCCTGTAAAGAACTAAAGTTAAAGGAAGTCAGAAAGGCAGGGCATTGCTACAGGAAGACTGGAGCCCCCTCCCCCCAAGAACAGGTGCCAGGAGCACACGTGGGTGGGCAATGGCAGCTGCCTACAAGCCAAGAGCTGAGGCCTCTGAACGGCATCTTGGGTTTCCCAGCCTCTAGACCAGTGAGACGCACACTCTGCTACGGGGGCCGCCGGCCTGTGCAGCCCGACACGATCACATCATGCAGGGCCAGCCGGGCTTTCTGAGCAGTGCAGGCGCACTTGCCACACCCAGCAGCAGTCACCAGCGTCCTTCCCTTCCACTCCTCTGACGCGCAGCACTCGAGCTAGAGCACTGACTGCACCGCGCAGGCTGAGACCATCGCCTCCTTGAACACCACAAACCAACCTCCATCTCTGGCTCTGGGATATGCAGAGCCCAGATCAAACCTGGCCGACTGCTGAGCTCAGGCTGACAAAGCAGCTGGGGCCTGCTCTTTGCTATGGGAGAGCCAGGGACAAGCCCCTGCCCAGTGCTGGCAAGCACTGAGCAGACAAGGACAGGAAGGCTGGCCTGGCCCCCATCATCTAGGAGGGGCGGCAGATTTAGGAACAGCAATGGTCGAGTGCAGACTTAGCAACAGTAACAACGGGGTCAGACCAGTTTTCTATTTGCTGCTCTAATAAATTACACAAACTTTGTGGCTCACTTTCTTGCCAGCTTCTAGAGGCTGCTGGCAGTCCTGGGCTGGAGACTCCCAATGTCTTTAAAGTGAGTGACACTGTAGTGTCTTAGTTTGTACAAATATACTCTCTGATGCTCCCGAGAGGACTAACTCGCCTAAGTGACACCACCGTGTTATGTAAGAATTACAATGGGCCCAGGGGCTGCACTAACTACTCTGCAACATTATCTCAAGAATCAAACAGGGACTGGCGCTGTGGCATAGCAGGCAAAGCTCCCACCTGCGATGCCGGCCTCCCATATAGGTGTGGGTTCGAGTCCCAGCTGCTCCACTTCTGATCCACTCCCTGCTAACGGCCTAGGGAAACAGTGGAAGATGGCCCGAGTGTTTGGACTCCTGCTATCCATGTGAGAGACCTGGAAGAAGCCCTTGGCTCTTCTGAAGCCAGGCTTCAGCCTGGCCCAGCCCTGGCTGTTGTGGCCATCTGGGGAGTGAACCACTGGATGGAAAATCTCTGTTTCTCCCTTTCTCTGTAACTCTTCAAAATAAATAAAAATAAATCATAGAAAAAAATCAAACGACCACTGTATGAGTTCTGCTGCTATTCCCATGTTACAGATGCAGAAATGGGAGCACACAGGCTAATGACCTGGCCCAGGGTCCCCCAGCTGGCTGTAAATGAGAGCCTGAAGCGCATGGGTTGTTCCCTAAGTAGCTCCACCGCCTGCTTTGAACCATTACGCCACCTAGCCTCTCAACAAACCCGGCGTCTCGGCAGAGCGACTTTCCTAAGAACAGCACTAGCACGTCACTTCCAGAGCGCGCGGGCTGACTCCCTTTCACCACCCAGCCGGTTGCCAAGGTTCCAACTCTTCCTTGATGGGGTGTCTACAGCCTATAGGAAACAATAATCAACAGTCTGTGTCTGGCTGTCACTCTGACCAGGCCAAATGAAGACGCTCTTCGAGTAATCCACACATATGTGACATACAGGAAGCACTCAGGCACGCGCAACCCTGGCGCCGCTCAGATAAGTGAATCGGAGCTGGCCCAGAGCTGTTCTGAAACTTCCGTTCTGAGGAAGTACCGATCTGGGCACTCCTCACCCCCGAGCTGACTACGCCTCGCCGGTGGTCTTTGAGGCCAGTGCTTTTCAAATGTTAAGGTACACACAAGTCACCCCAAATTGCTAAGGTGCAGATTCTGATTCCCAGGCTCTGGGGTGGAGCTGGAGAGCCTCTCTGCAACAAACTCGCAGGCCATCCCCAGGCCACACTGGTCCCCAGACTGCAATGCGCTTCCCTACTGAAAACCTATGGTGCTCATTCAGGTGGATACCAGCTGTCGGAGGTCACCAGCACTGTGCTAAGTGCCGAGCACAAATAAGACAAGGTCCTTGCCCCTGGGCTTTTCTCTGAATCCCACAAATCAAGGGCAATGTCCAATGAAGTGAACCCCCACCCCGGAAGACAAGACCCTGGCAGAAGTATCTGCAGAGCAGAGCCTGTGCACAGCGTGCGGGAGGGGCACGGATGCTGCGGTGCAGACTCTCATTTAAGGACTCGGCGGTGACTCCAGCCTTGCTCAAGCAGATGTTCCTGAGACGCAGAGCACGTGATGCACGAAGCCAGGCATCCCCGCGGCTCCAATGGCAGCAAAACCCGTGCACAGGGAACCACGTTCACACGCCATCTCTGGTCACCTGTTCATTCCCATTAAGACCGGCCAGCGTTAGAGAGTCAGGGTGCAAACAAAACACTCTATAAAAAGAGAGGTCAGCACAGTGGTACCCAGGGTAGGAGCTTGGTGCCAATGGCTGAGATGCTGCGTGGGTGCCCGCATCTCCTATCGGAGTGCTGGGGTGTGAGCCCTGGCTCTGCTCTCAACTCCAACTTCCTATCAGTGCACACGCTGGGAGGCAGCAGGTGCTGGCTCAGGGTCCTGCATCCCTGTCACCCACATGGTAGACCCAGAGGGGATCCCCAGCTCCTTGGTTTGTCCTGGCCTAGCCCAGGCTCTTGTGGGAATGATAAGAAAATGAGAGATCTCTCTCTCTCTCTCTGCCTTTCAAATAATTAAAAATAAATAAAAAAAATTTTTTGAAGTGGTTCCTGATGAGAGAAGCAGCTTGATGGTCGTGGACATACTAAATATTAGAGCTGAATGGAGAGTTTTATCAACAACCAAACCCCTTAGTTTAGAAGGAAACTAAAATCCAAAGCAGTTAAGGCAGTGGCTCACAAGTGGGGCAATTTTCTACCTTCAGGGAGATCTGACAATGTCTGGAGACATCTCCAGTTGTTACAACTGATGGTGTGCGACTGGCATCTAGTGGGTAGATGTCAGAGATGCTGCTAAAAACCCTATGAGGCACACTGCAGTCAAGAATTATTTGTCCCAAAATTTCAATAGTCCTGAGGCTGAGGCTGGTGCTGTGGCGCAGTAGTTAAGCCACCACCTACAATGCCCATATCCTATATGAGTGCTGGTTCAAGTCCCAGCTGCTCCGTTTCTGATCCAGCTCCCTGATAATGTACCTGGGAAAGCAGTGGAAGATGCCTGGGCCCCTGCCACCCTGTAGGACACCCCATGGAGTTCCTGGTTCCTTGCTCAGGCCTGGCCCAGGGCCAGCCCCAGCCCTTGTGGCTCTGTGTGTGTGTGGGGGGGGGGGCGTAAATCAGCAGATAGAAGACCGCTGTCTCTTCCTCTTTCCCTGTCGCTCTGCCTTTCAAAGAAATAAAATCAGTCTTAAAAAAAAAGTGGTGCTGTGGCTAAGAAAGCTTGAGTTAAGGAATCTTTTGGAGGCCCGAAGGTGAGCATCACAACCTGGCACAGAGTACAGCACGCTGGGGCGATGGAGCTGTCACACAGGTGCAGGCCCCACAAGGCAGCCGACAGTGACCAGTGGCTGCTACAGAAAGTGATACTGACGAACTACATTTTAAACCCTATTTGTCTTTAAGCATCTAAACGACATCCGCAGTCACTGGCTGCCCCACTGGACAGGGCAGACTTCTGCTGCCAGTCTCCTAACTCCCAGTCCGGCTTCGTCCAGTTTCACTGCCTGCTTCTTCTTGCTCTTCTGAAGTCACAGCCCCACTTGCCTTTGTAACTAAGACTTGGCTGGGGAAATAGACAAAGGTCAAATACCAGCTACAAACACCTCAATAAAACATACCCAGTTAAACATCCCCTTTTGTACACTGGGGAATACGACAAAGGTATCAGATCCTGGTTACACACACGCACAGTAAGGCTTCGGATTACTCTAGCCCCACTTGCTGGGAAGGGTCGTTTGACAGACATAATACAATCGCGAGGCTTCCGATCTGATTCTCCTCTTGGTCACTTCACAGTCCCTCTCACTTCTCAGAGGCTGGCTAAGCAAGCAGGCGGGGCTACATCACTAGCAAAAATCTCCCGCTGCTGACATCTGTGCCTTCGCCGGCCACTCTCTGATCTGCTGGGACCACACGAGCGAGGCATTGGGCTAAGCGCTACACATACACGGTGTCATTTCATTCTCACTGCAGCCCTTTGGGGCTGAAGAACTTGGCTCACATCACACAACAGGTCGGGGACAAAGCCGGGACTCCCCGATAGGACTCCATACCGCCTGCTCTTAAGCACTGCGCTAAGGGCCTGCACCCTGGGGAAGCAACACCGCCCAGGAAGGCTCGAGGGCTCCCAGCAGGGAAGAGGGCGGGCGGGGGATGCACGGCCAGGGCGGGGTCCCAGCAGTTCTTACTTCTCGATCTCCAGCGCTGCCACTTTCCGCTTTTCGTACAGCTTGTCATTGAGGGCCCGCACGATGTTGGGCGTCAGCGGCGCGAAATCCTTCTCCGGGTTCATGCTGGCAGCTCCGAGGGAGTCCTGCAGCCTCCGACTCTTCAGCCCGCGGCGGCCGGGACAGCGCCGGGGCCACGGGAGTCTGCGGCTCCAAGCTGCCGCCGGCGCCGGCTCATGTACCACGCCGCCCCGGGCCGTCTGTCTCGCTCCGCCTTCGCGCGCCGCCTCGGAACCCCGGCCCAGGTCCCGCTCCCTCACGCCTTACCCTTGCCGCCTAAAAGGCTCGCGCAACTCAATCCCGCCCGGCTCAGGCGGCTCTCACGGGGTAGCGGCCATGTTGCTCGAGTCACATGACTCCGTCCCAGCTTCCGCCTTCCGCCGCGAGGACCCTCCCCTAGCCGGCCACGCCCCCGCACGCCGGCCGCAGGTGGATTTGCCACGCCCCCGGAGTCCCCGCCCCTCGGTTTAGGGTCCAGCTCTGAGCGCCCCGCCGCCGCCTAAGTGTGTGGTTTGCGACGTCCCCCGCGGGTTGGGTCCCGCCCATTCAGCTGCCGGCTTGGCACGTGGTGTAGACGTTCTCGGGAACGCGGGGCTTCTAGGAGCCTGATTCATAATTGGCATAATTTATTCCAAACTTAGCGAATTCAAAAGTTCAGTCCTTTGCCGCTTACCAGTTAATTTCACATTAGCCACCCGTAATACTCTTTATCTGATATTTTCCTTTAATCAACTCACTTAAAAAAATCTAAATTTCTTTCCTTAGGCTTGCTTATACCGTGAAATTATGGGTTTAACTGGATGGCTATATATATATATATATATTTTTTTTTTTTCCTGACTCTTTAAAATAAACTCAATTAAGGCCGGTGTTACTTGTCTACTACCATTTCAGGGACCAGTAGCAGCCGGTGGCAACAGGCTCTGATCCTGAAGAGACGCCGGGCCCCGGAGGGCAGAAGCCCCAGATGCGGATGGAGCTGCTGGAAGCAGCCCCTTCAGGTGCTTTGAAAGTTAACTGAAAGGTGGGACAGAAATGGCTGCCAGGTGGTGAAACTTTAAATACCAGTCTGTGGCTGGGTTGCAGTTAAAGTGCAGCACCAGGGAGCTGTGAGTCATAGGCGCCCCCAAAGGCGCTGTGTGTGTTGGGGGGGAGGCCCAGAGGATGGATGGCATCGCAGGAGAGGGTTAGCTGCTGTCACAGGGGGTGTGTTAGGAAAGGAGTCAGCCCCTCCTTGCCTTCTGCCTTCCACCATGGGATGGTCTGGTACCCGGGTCCTTGCTAGATGCTGACGCCAGGCCCCTGGAACTTCTCGGCCTCCGGAATCATGAGCCAAATAAGCCTCTGTTCCTTCCAACATACCCCGTCAGTGGTATTAAGTTATAGCAGCAGGGATCAGGCTAAGACACTGGGAGATGCACAGTTCCTCCCTTATGCTTCCAGCGTGGACGGGGACTTAGGATAAAGGCTAGACCAGTAAATCTTAAATAGGAGCAGTTTGAGAGTACACGAGAGGAGCTTTTCTCTAATGAGTGAAAAGCACATACCTAAAGCTTATAACGCTCTTGAAAATCAAATATTATTCTCACAACAAAGATCAGAAACACAATAAATGACAGTATACACACACACACACACACACACACATATATATAGTTAGTGAGTAGTCATATTATATGGTAGGCAGAATTCTAGAATAGCTCCCAGGGTTCTCCCCTTTGGCTACATGCCGTGTACAGTCCTCTCGAGTGTGAACAAGACTTGCAAACATCATAGGCTATCACTCACATGATTCCACTACATTATATGGCAGAAGAGAGTCTGCAGATGTAGTTAAGGTCCCTAATCGGTTGACCCTGAGTTAATAAAAGGGGGAGACTATCTTGGGTGGGCCTGATCTAATCAGGCAAGTCCTTACAATGGTTAGAAGAGATCTGAAATGGGGGAAGGAAGCTCCTGCTGGCCTTGAGGAGTGAACCATCATGTCATCACTGCTCGTGGTCAGCCGCATGGTAAGGACCCGACCTCAGAGGGATCTCCAGTGGCTGAGAGCAGTTCGCTGACATCAGGTCCTAAGAAAATGGAGATGTCAGTCATGTGGATGCAAGGGTGAATTTCCCCAACACCGCGTGGGGGCAGGGAGACAGATCTTTGCCAGCTTGAGCCTCATGATGAGGACACAGCTGGCTGGCACCTTGAAGTCACCCTTGTGGGACTCTGAGCTAAGAACCCTAGACAGTCCATTCCTCCCATGAAAACTGTGAGATGATAAATCGTGTTGTTTTACGAAGCTAGGGTTGCGGTAATTTATGTTGCCACAGGAAACAAATACAGGGGCTAATCCAAAGCCCAGAAAGTCCTGGAGAAACCATGCTTGGACAAACCTATGAAAAGCAGCCTTTTCCATACCGGTGGAGTTTCAGTTGTTAAAATCTTTCCAGCACAATCTGATGAATGAAGTTAGGTGAGCCAACAATGTGAAAGCTTCCAAAAATACAGACTCAGCTGCAGGATGTACTACAGAATGGTTTCCTCCTCTCTCTTCTGTATAAAGTGTTGCTACCAAAAGCCTTTTCCGAATGTTTGGCAAAGTTTGTGCTGTTAGGATTTTGATGATGGCTTATGCAAAATAATGAAAAGTTAAATTCATGGGAGTGATTTGGGTCTATTTCCTCAATGTGTATTCGTTTCCACTACTATCTAATGTAATTGTTCATCTGTTTCTTTGGTTTTTGGTTTGAATTTTTCTTAAAGGTGAACTGAATTCCCCAGTGGGTTCTAGCGTGTTATGGTTTTTAATAACTGAAACAAGGAGGAAATTTAAAAATTTTTTTACCACAAGGAACTCTCTCTTCCTGAAATTACATTTTGGATCAGGGTGCTGGGAAATCAGTTTCTTATTCAAGGCCCAAACCAATCCCTTATCCTAGTTTTAGATTAGAAGCTCCCACAAAGAAGTGATGTTTCCGGAAATGCCAACTGGGGCTGGCGCTGCGGTACAGCGGGTTAAAGCCCCAGCCTGCAGCAACGGCATCCCATGGGGTGCTGGTTCGAGTCCTGGCTGCTCCTCTTCTGATCCAGCTCTCTGCTATGGCCTGGGAAAGCAGTAGAAGATGGCCTGGCCCCTACACCTACATGGGAGACCCTGCCTTCTGGCTTCAGATCAGCTCAGCTCTGGCCGTTGTGGTCATTTGGGGAGTGAACCAGCGGAATGGAAGACCTTTACCTTTCTCTGTAACTCTTTCAAATAAATAAAATAATTATTTAAAAAAATGCCAACTAGCTGAGGTTATGTGTGCACGATTAGGCGGGCAGGGGTGCTGCAGAGGAAGCCAACCGGCCCCTCTACACTGGCCAGCCCCACCTCACTCCGGTTCTTCGGGCGCAGCGGGTAACCGATGAGGCTGCCGGCCCACTGGCCATCATCTCCCAGTGCTTATCCACCTGAGCATCTGTGTGGTGTCGGCTTGTTGGGACAGAACTGGGAATAGTTCTGGGACAAACCTTAGTAGCAGCTAAGAGGACGCTGGTGATGACATAAAACATTGTCCCAGATCTCGAATTGGGAGAAACAGATTCTCCAGCAGCAAAGGGGTTTCAGGCAAGGTGGCTGCAGGCTTCAGAGGTCAGGGAGGCCTGCAATTGGGGCGCCGTGAGACCGGGCGGCCTTCGCTGACCTCGTCATATTGTCACCTCTGACTTGATGGGTGTCTCCCTGCAGGAATGGTTGGACTCAGTGTGCCACGCCCAGCGGGGGCCACAGCTCTTTCTCTTCACACCTACTAATGCCATCTTCTGTGGTCACAAACGCGACTTACTAGGTAAGTACAGGTCTGAGTTTACAAATATTTTTGAAAAAGCTTAATTTAGTAGTGGATCTGTATGGACATGTGCTAGGCTAAAGGTCGTGGGGAGGCACCAGAGAAGCAGAAGGGGCCCGATCCGTCACGAAACACCTCTGGCAGGCGCAGCCCTGTCGCTTCTCCCTCGGTAGGCCTGTGGTGCGCACTGAGAGTCGGAATGTTCAAGAAATCCCCAGGTGCTGCTGCTGGCCCAGGGACCGTTTTGGAGCCCCTCTTCCTTACTGCATGCATTCCCGAGTGGCCGTCTTCTTCCATGCCTCCTCCCTCTCTTGTAGGTGGAAAGAGAGGCAGGGAGGGAGGAGCTGCAGGCAGGGGGTCCTCTGGCACAGGCCTGTCTGCAGAAGCAAGTCCACTGGGGCGGGTCCTTGACCCCCTTTGTCTCAGCAGGTGTCACCAACAGGTGACTGACCCTACTAACACACACTGCAAGGCCTGGGGGAGGGGCGGCTGGGGAGCCAAGGCTCTGGGCTGGGGCTGTGCTTCCTTGCTCCTTGGAGGCGTGGCTTCCAGAGTGGTGCTTGAGGAAGGCCAGGAATTAATTGTCACTCTTTATGTGCACACAAAATAGCTGTAGTTCCATTGTGTCCAACTGGGATGTGGACCTTCCCTGGGAGGGATTCCCGACTCGAGTGGCAGAGTGAGGGTTTGAACTGTGCGTGGTACTGGTTCTCAGTGCTGTGGTACTATAAACACACACACACACACACACACAACACACACAGGATGGCCATGCCCTTCCCCACATCAATCATATCGGAACCTGGGAAGGGGTGGGTTCTGCATGAGAATTAGGCGATTTCCATATGCAGATGGGGGACGTGGACTACTGTGCCCAGGGCTTCGGGAGGACAGAAGGAGCCAGGGTCCCCCTGGGCCTTTCTTTAGGACCTGACCCTCAGTGAGAACTTTCTTTGGGATACAGGTACAGAATTTGGAGACTGATGGGATACAAGCCAAGAGAAAAAGTGAATGTTGGCACCCCAGGTTCTAGTCCCGGTCGGGGTGCCGGATTCTGTCCCGGTTGCTCCTCTTCCAGTCCAGCTCTCTGCTGTGGCTGGGAAGGCAGTGGAGGATGGCCCAAGTCCTTGGGCCCTGCACCCACATTGGAGACCAGGAGGAAGCACCTGGCTCCTGGCTTCGGATCAGTGCAGCACGTTGGCCATAGCAGCCATTTGGGGGTGAACTAATGGAAAAAAGGAAGACCTTTCTCTTGTCTCTCGTCTCTCTCTAACTCTCCCTGTTCAAAAAAAAAAAAAAAAAAAAAAAAGGGAGCATCCCAGGTTGTCCTGCCATATGTGTTCATTGCTTTGAAAATAATGACTTCCTTGACTTTTATGAGAAAGCACAACCAAATATCACATCAAGACAGAGACATGACTAAGGGCTCTTTACGCCAGTATGGACTTCATAAAGAAAACTGTGAGGGGGACCTGGTGCTGTGGCGTGGAAGGTTAAGCCTCTGCCTGCAGTGTCAGCATTCCATATAGGTGCTGGCTTGAGTCCTGGCTGCTCCACTTCCAATCCAGCTCTCTGCTGTGGCCTGGGAAAGCAGTAGAGGATGGCCCAAACGCTTGGGCCCCTGCACTCACGAGGGAGACCTGGAAGAAGCTCCTGGCTTCAGTCTGGCCCAGCTCCAGCCGCTGCAGCCATTTGGGGGTGAACCAGTAGACAGAAGCTCTCTCTCTCTTTCTCTCCCTCTCTCTATGTATCTCTGCCTTTCAAATAAATATATTTTTTTAAAGAAACTGCGAAGTGCTGTGTGCTAGACAGCTGGGAGCGTGACACCTGTGTTTTCTTAATAAAAAGGAGGCCTGCTGCAGAACACTTGAGCTTTGCGGCTGTGTGTCAAGAAATAAAATTCGGGGACTCATAAGGACTCGGTTATCTAAAATGTCATCTATTGTGTGTAGCTCTAGTGACTGACAGGGAATATGCACTTCACACTGCATTTGGAAAACATCCAGCGTGGAAACAACCGGCCCTGAGAGTGAGCAAGGAGAGGCGGCCCCTTTAGAATCTCATCCCCCTCCCCAGCGTCTGGATGATTCCGGCCGCTATGGGGTGATCCCCTTCAGGTAATAGACCCACTTAATGCCAGTTTCGCTGCCTTCACCCGGAGGGCAGGAGACGATCAGCTTGGAGGTGATGGGCGTTTTGCTGCCCGACGGGTTTCCTTCAAAGTAGACGGTGATGTTGTTGATCTTCTTGGGCCGCGTGGAGTCGGTGGCGCGGACGGTGAAGGCGGGGTTCTCCACCAGGAAGGAGAAGTTCACGGTGTGGTAGAAGACGTTCTTGAAGGGGATGACGATGTTGTAGCCGGCTCGGATCAGGAAGGGCCCCTGGGGCTTGGGGGGCAGCGCCATCCCGAAGAGGGGGATGACGTATTCCCCGCCCATGAGCGACGACAGAATCAGGACGCCCTTGGTCTCCCCGAGGCGGCTGGGCTCGAAGCACACCTCCACGCTGACCTCCGTGCCGCCCTGGGCTCCGGCCGCCGCGCTGATGACGCGCTCCGTGTGGAAGTCCGGGCAGTCTGTCTGGGTTGGGGGGAACAAACAGGATCCTGAAGAATGTGCCAGAAGCTCTGGCGCTGCTGGACATGCAGAAACCTAACGTGTGAGCCTGGGCCGATTATAAAGCTGTGTGCTACCAACTCGCCTACAGGGGGCGCGTTACTCATTCTCTTCCCGCTTCAAGACCAAGAGGTTAACAACGTGCCCAAAGACAGGTGCCCAGGGTCTGTGGGCAGGGCAGTCGCCCGGGCTTCTCCCCAAGATCCACCCCTCCTTTCCAGCCACGCACGTGGACGATGGAACACTCTGGCTCCTTGTGAACGTGTCGGCTAGTTCTGGACGAGCGGTTGTGAGCAGAAGTGAAAGGTGTCACTTCCATGCTAGAGCATTAATTGCCAGTCAGTCCCACGGGGTTCCCCCCCCCCCCACCGATGATGGGAAACACGAAGTGGGCGTTGCTCGCTGGCTGAGTCCCCTGTGGATCCTTACTGGGTACACAGCAGCCAGCCACTGGGGTCATTACGGCGGCACGACCTAAGTGACCCAGAACCTTGGCCTCTTGGCTGTCGCTGTTGCAGGGGGCCCTTTGACCTTGTATTATTGACCTTGGATTATTCAGCCTCCAGAACCAGGAGCTGAACAAAGTTTTATTCTTTATAAATCACGCAGTCTGCGGTATTTAGGTACAGCCACAGAAAATAGACCAAGGCAGAGGAATTACCCCACTTCTAGATCAGTTTGGAGAACTTAAGTAAGTTATTCAAACAAAGAGTAAGTGGTGAGACCAGAATGCCAATTCATATCTGATTACACAGCCCATACTCACGGCCACTAAGCTCTACCGGCTCCCTTTATTGATGCCTGAGTATGCTGTGGGAAGTAAGATTCTCCACCCCTGACCCTGGCTGGCTAAAACAGAAACCTAGATGGGAAGACCCCGGGCCTGGGTGCTGTTGGTTCCCAGCTGGGAGTCTCCAGGCAGGATCCAGGGCCCCCAGGAGGCTGTCACTAGGGCGTGAGGCAGCTGGCTCTCCGGCGTGGTATCTTCACATGCCC
This sequence comes from Oryctolagus cuniculus, assembly GCF_051225735.1. Taxonomy (NCBI): domain Eukaryota; kingdom Metazoa; phylum Chordata; class Mammalia; order Lagomorpha; family Leporidae; genus Oryctolagus; species Oryctolagus cuniculus. Next base: position 66,476,728 of record NC_142884.1, on the reverse strand, counting down.
GGTTTGGGCTCAGACTCCTGGGGAGGGCAGGCAGGGAGCGGGGCAGGGGCTGCTCACCTTGCAGTAGTACTCTGTCTTCTGCCGTGTGTAATTGATGAACTTGACGAAGATGCTCTGGCTGCTGCCGAGCACGGTCTGGAAGTGCACGGGCTTTTCAGGGGGCGCCGGCACGGCCTTCAGGTTGAGCTCGTACTGGTAGTAGCCCAGGTCGCTGTTGTGCAGGGTTAGTCTCCCCGTGGTCTCCCCAGCTTTCAGGGGCTGGAACTCAAACGAGAAGGTGCCCTGAAAGAGAGGATGGAGGCGACTGTCGTGTGGGGCGTGTGAGCCAGGCTCCGCCACTCACAGCCTAATGAGACCCCACTGGGGGTGGGTGGCAGCAATGGGGCTTCCCGAGCAGCTCCTCACACCGGTCTCGAGCAGGGGCCCCTCTGCCCCAGCAGCCCACTCTCCCTCCCTGCATGCCTGCTAGCCTTCCTCCTCTAGCTATTTCTAGACTCTGAATCTAGAAGCGGCTACCGGGTCCCCTGCTGAGATGCACCCATATGGACTGGGTGCAGGAGGGCTGACGCCACACAGCTCCTTCTTAGCTCACAGTCTCAGAACAGCTTCCTGGGTTCTGTCATCAGTTTGGGGAGGTGTCTCCTGTTATTGGCCATGGCAGAATCAAACCAGGACCAAAGACCAGTTCTAGTGATAGCAAAACAAGTGAAATAATTCAAATGCATTAAGGATAGGAGATTAAGTAAAGAAATCATTATTTTGGCACGTCAGTGGAATAGTATATAGCCATCAAAAAGACTTCAGCTTTAAGCACCAAAAATGAGAGGTGTGGATAATATTCTTAAATGGAAGAAAAGTGACTGTAGAAATACATATCCAGTGTAAGCTTATGTTTATCTACATTTGTATAGAAAAGAGAATGTAAGGATATATGAGGATACTTAAAAAAGTGTAGAAAAATAGAATTAAAAGACAATTTTTTTGGTGTAATAATTTTGAAACCCCTGCATATGAAAAGTCTTCAAGAATTTCATGGAGGGGCTGGCTCTGTGGCACAGGAGGCTGAACGTCCGCCTGCAGCACTGGCATCCTATATGGGCACAGGTTCTAGTCCCAGCTGCTCACTTCTGATCCAGCTCTCTGCTATGGCCTGGGAAAGCAGTAGAAGATGGCCCAAGTCCTTGGGCCCCTGCACCCACGTGGGAGACCCAGAAGAAGCTCCTGGCTCCTGGCTTCGGATTGCCGCAGCTCTGGCCATTGCGGCCATCTGGGGAGTGAACCAGCAGATGGAAGACCTCTTTTTTTCTCTCTCTGCCTCTCCTTCTCTATGTAACTCTGACTTTCAAGTACATAAATAAATCTTTAAAAAAATGAATCAGATGAAATGGACAAAGGTATAAACAAATATGAGAAGATATAAAGAACCTATATAGTCTATAACACTCACAGAAATTTAATTGATAATCAAAAAAAATCTCACCTTAAAGAAATTTTGGGATCATAAAGTTGTACTTGTAAGTTATACCAACCAATCAAGGATAAAAGAATTATCATATTCTACAAACACTAGTGTATCAAAACCCAACAATAGGAAAAAGAAAAAAACTGAGTGCCAATGTCCCTCCTGAACAAGAGTTACAAAAATATCAATAAAAATATTATCTGCTTTAATCTAACAATATAATAAAGAGAATACCGGGCCAGTGCCGTGGCTCAATAGGCTAATCCTCTGCCTTGCGGTGCCAGCACACCAGGTTCTAGTCCCGGTCGGGCACCGGATTCTGTCCCGGTTGCCCCTCTTCCAGGCCAGCTCTCTGCTGTGGCCAGGGAGTGCAGTGGAGGATGGCCCAAGTGCTTGGGCCCTGCACCCGCATGGGAGACCAGGAGAAGCACCTGGCTCCTGCCATTGGATCAGCGCGGTGCGCCGGCTGCGGCGGCCATTGGAGGGTGAACCAACGGCAAAAAGGAAGACCTTTCTCTCTGTCTCTCTCTCTCACTGTCCACTCAGCCTGTCGAAAAAAAAAAAAAAAAAAGAATACCACAGGACTATGTCGGGTTTATTCCATGAATACAGAGTTGGCTTAACTTTAGAAAAACCAAGCAGTCACCACCTTGACAGATTAAGAAAACAATCAAATCACATTTCTATAGATGCAGGAAAACTATTTCATAAAACTCAACAACCATTCCTGGCCTTTTTACAAAAGTTCTTAGCAAACTAGGAATAGAATAGAAACCTACACCAAATGGCGTAATGAATGAGCCTTTGAATGTTTTCTGTTCAAGATCAGGAGCAAGAGAAAGATACTCCCGATTGCTATTCTGTCATTGTTCTGGAGGTTCTAGAGAGGACGACAAGGCTTAAGGGGAAATGTTCTCAAAGGATAAAACGCAGTTGTAATTATTTCAGGGTGTATAACTGTACATATAGAAAATTCAAGAATCTATAAAGTTATTAAGTGAATTTTATAAGATGGTTAGGTACAAAGTCAATATATAAAAACCAATTCCATTTCTCTAAGTCTGTGACTAACAGAAAATGAAAATTTATAAGAATGCCATATATAGTAGCATGAAAATATATAAACTTAAGAATAAACCTAACAAGCCAAGTCTCTAGGTGAAAAAAAAAAAAGTAAAGAAGATTTAAATAAGTGGATTTGATTATGGACTGGAAATCTTGATATCCTAAAGGTCTAAATTCTCCCTAGGAGATTACTGATGCCATAAACAGGAGTGTCAATTTGTAAAGTCAACAACAGGAGTCACTGTGCACTTACTCCTCATGTAGGATCTCTGTCCTTAATGTGCTGTACATTGAGATTTAATGCTATAACGAGTACTCAAACAGTATATTTCACTTTGTGTTTCTATGTGGGTGCAAACTGTTGAAATCTTTACTTAATGTATACTAAACTGATCTCCTGTATATATAGAAAATTGAAAATGAATCTTGATATGAATGGAAGGGGAGAGAGAGCGGGAAAGGGGAGGGTTGCGGGTGGGAGGGAAGTCATCGGGGGGGACGGGGATGCCAATGTAGTCCATAAGCTGTACTTTGGAAATCTATATTCATTAAATTAAAGTTAAAAAAAAAAGACAATTAGGAAGAAAGTCTTACAGTCAAGCTGGAAAAGAAAGCAAATATTTTTTGTGTCTGTTACTCAATGTTTTGTTCTTATGGGACTAACTGAATAAAAATTTCAAGGTCATGTAAAAAAAAAATTCTCCCTAGGACAGGTGGGCTCAAGACGGACACCAGTCACCCCACCTCCTCCTGTGGTCCTTCCCCACACTGTGCCAGGGCTGGTCTGTGTGAGCACTGACACACACGGAGGAGGTGGCATGTCCCTCTGGAGGGCAGACGGCTTCAGACTTACTTATGCATTCTTTTCTCCCTGGTGGTCTCTCTCTCTCTCAGGTCTCCTCCACGAGGGGGAGGGCGCTCTGGGGAGAGCGCTAGGAACTGAAGCCTGAAGCCAGGGGCCAGCAGGGAGCTGAGGCCTCCTGAGTAATCCCATGGGTGAGTCAGGACCCAGATCATCCACCCCAGTTCACTGAGTAAAACAGTCTGAGATGATTTCTGTTGACTTGGGAAAACAATGGAAAGTGACTTCTACTTACTTCATACATAAAAACCAGTCCTGGGTTTTGAACAAGTAGCAGCAGCCTGGTTTAGAATCTCCCCAAATTTCCCCCACAAAACACACAGATCAACTAGGTTAACAATAATACAAACCCATGGCCAACACCTAGAACAAACTAAATATCACAAGTACTTCCATGTATACTTCCTAAAAATGAAGTCATCTACTTATAAAATCACAGCGCAATTAAAAAAAAAAAAAAAAGAGAGAGGCCGGCGCTGCGGCTCACTAGGCTAATCCTCCGCCTTGCAGTGTCGGCACACCAGGTTCTAGTCCCGGTCGGGGCGCCGGATTCTGTCCCGGTTGCCCCTCTTCCAGGCCAGCTCTCTGCTGTGGCCAGGGAGTGCAGTGGAGGATGGCCCAAGTGCTTGGGCCCTGCACCCCATGGGAGACCAGGAGAAGCACCTGGCTCCTGCCATTGGATCAGCGTGCTGCGCCGGCTGCAGCACGCCGGCCACAGTGGCCATTGGAGGGTGAACCAACGGCAAAGGAAGACCTTTCTCTGTCTCTTTCTCTCACTGTCCACTCTGCCTGTCAAAAAAAAAAAAAAATAACCTCTTGGACCCCTAATGAGTGGGTAAGGCCAAACCACTAAGAGTCATGAGGATGATGCAGTATCAGCTCCTGTGCAGCAGGAAGTGAAAGGAAGGCAAAGCAGCATCGGCCCTGGCGGCCAGAGGAACCCCAGAGAAGCCAAAAGTTGCCCCTGGACGGAAGCGTTCCACTCGCCCTGGGAAACCGGACTGGACAATCCGACAGTGGCAGCCTAACTGCACGGGAGACTTCTGCCTCCAGCTGTCAGCTGAAAATGCCACACAGAGCTTAGACGGTGTGGGGCAGCAGAGGCCAAGGGACTGAAGCTCCACTCTGAGACAGAACCCTGCACGAAGAGCAGTTTCTGAAAGCAGAATCTATCTGACCACAACAGACACACTAATAGGAAAGCAAAGACAAAATTCAGATACAGATGGGTGGCAAAGCAGAGAAAACAAATTGTAAAAGTTCAAGATTTTTTTTTAATCTTTACAGTAACAAAGGAAGAGGCAGATCTCGTCGCATGGGCAACCTCATCCTCCTGTGATCAGTGAAAAAGCTAACATGAACTACAGAAAGGCGTATGGTAGGACTACATCAAAGCTATTCTTTTAAAAACGCGAGTGATGAACAGCATGGCACAGTTGCAAACAATGAAGATGTACCAGGAAGTGATAGTTACAAGGCAAAAGAGAAACAGAAAACAGAACAACCCACATCGATCAAGAGCATTTTGCAGCATACAGCCTAAATAGGTCAGTATTTACATTAAATATAAATGATCTAAGTGATCCAGTGAAAAGCAAGAAAGTGAGTAAGAACTCCGGCGTCACAATGTTTACGGAAGAGATGAAAATCTGTGTCACCTATATACTGTTTGTAAGAAATACATGTATGGGCCAGTGCTGTGCTGTAGTGATTGTAAAGCCGCCACCTGTAGTGCCAGCATCCCATATGGGCACTGGTTTGAGTCTCAGCTGCTCCGTTCCTGATCCAGCTCTCTGCTATGGCCTGGGAAAGCAGCAGAAGGTGGCCCAAGTCCATAGACCCCAGCACCCGCATGGAAGACCCAGAAGAACCTCCTGGCTCCTGGCTTTGGATCTGTGCAGCTTTCACCTTTGTGGCCAATTGGGGAGTGAACCAGCAGGTGGAAGACCTCTCTCTCTCCCCCTCTCCCTCTCCCTCTCTCTCTGCCTCTCTTTCTCTCTCAGTGTAACTCTGACTTTCAAATAAATAAATTAAAAAGAAAAAGAAAAAGAAAGCCAGGTACGTAAGTGTGCCGCACACACAAAAGCCTTCGTATATATGCTTATTTATACATACTCTGCTTCAGAAAGGATCCACAAGAAACCTTTGACTGTAGTTGGAATGAACTAGGGTCACTCCATGGCCAGAAATCATGAACCAGCATCCGGCACTGCCGCACAGCCCGAGGGTGGATGTATCCTTTCGTCGTTTGTGTCCCCGTGCCTCTTTCGCGTCTGCTCTTGCGCTTCGGGGCCGTTATTAAACTAAATAAGAGCCAGGTGGACACAAGCACAGTGATACCTCGACAGTGGATGTGATGGCTAAGAAGGCCACTGAGTGACTTATGGGAGGGCAGCATATACAGCGTGGGTACGCTGGACACAGGGGTGAGCTGGGTCAGGTCAGTGCAAGATTTCACCATGCTGCTCAGAATGCTGCACACTAACACTTATGAGTCGGTGCTTTCCGAACATTTTCACTGGATATTTTCTAAACCGTGGCTAGCCACAAGTAACTGAAACCAGGAAAGGCCAAACCACAGATAAAGAGAGACCACTATGCCACTATGATTATGAATCTGTTTCTCCTGCATTTTGTCCCATTTTGCTTCATATGCTTTGAAGCTGCTTTTAGTTAAATCAGAACTACAGCATTCTTCTGGTGACTTGAAGCTCTTGTACGAAGTGACCTTCTTCGTCTGAAATAGTGTTATTGCCTGAAAGTCCATTTCATCTAACGTTAGCACAGCTGCCTTCTGGTTAGTCTGCAGATATTTTTTTAAGCCTCATATTTTCTACTTCTTTGTATCCTCATAATTTAAATGTATCTCTCTTTAAAAAAATGTGCTGCATATTCCCAGGCAAAGCACCACAGGCAGCGGCTTTACCTGCTACGCCACAACGCTGGCCCCCATCACACACATGCTACTATTATAAACTAGCAATCTGCTCCCCCACCCCCCAAAACAACGAATAGAAAAAATCGTTGGCTGAACAAGGCAAACAGATACTAGAGACAAGCTTCATAACCAAGAAGCCCACTTCAGCCAAATGAAAGCTACGCGCTCCTGGCTCACGCGAGGACTTGGGCACTAGGGGAGTCCCCTGCCTTTCCCAGCGTGGCCAGCCTTGGCCCACTCTTAGCAGGTGCAGAACGAGGCTCCAGGGCCCCGTGGGCTGCAGCCTGTCCCCCAGCTCTCAGGGGAGTCCTGGCAGCCAGGCTCATACCTCCGAGTTGGCAGGCACGGAGAACTGCGAGGGCAGGCTGATGTCGGGCACGCGGCATTCCGTGGCGAAGGTCACCGAGTAGGGCAGAGGGTTTTCCACCCTGATGGAGGTTGATGCGCTCTGTCGCACGGGGCTTGTCATCTCGAGGGTTCTGATGATGCCGGATGGCGTGACCCTGAAACTCACCACGTAGTACAAGAACTCGTTGGTCACCTCGTTTCGGAAGATCACCTGGGTACACAGGGAGAGGGAGAGCAGGGTAGGATTGGCCAGGGGGCTTCTGCACATTTCCAGAAGCCCCTTCTCTCTGTTAGCCATGCCTGGGACATGGAGCATGAGAACCAGGCTGACGCAGCCCTCCCAGCCCATTTGGATCCCTGCCCGGTAGCCTTTCTTGTAGGCATTCTGCTCTGGCTTTTCCCAGTGGGAGATGATTAAAAGCCTGGGTTTGCCCAAGAAGATGCTAGAATAGCAGTGTCTGGTGCCAGCACTCCCTCCTGTGGAGACAGCTGCCAGGCCCGGGAGATAAGCAAGACCTCGATAAGCTCAGGTAGTAATGGGCTTTATTCCTTCAATTCCTGTTGCTGTTGAAATAGCTCACAACCACCGCCACTGCAACACTGACGATGACACCATCTAATACGTAATGAAGGGCTACTACGTACCAGCCACTAGAAGCACTTATTTATTTAATCCACACAATTTGTAGGCATTGCTATTATTCCCCCTCATTTTTTTTTAAGATGAGGAAACTGAAGGTCAGCCATGTTAAGTGTCTTGTCCAAGGTTGTAGGCTGAGAAGTATCAGAACCGGATTTGGACCCAGGTTAGACCGACTCGAGAGCTCACATGTATACCTACACTCAGTTGTGCCCTTACCCTACAATGGACTCACTGATACTCTGTTCACCTCATAAAGTTCTTCCTCTGGTGCCGGATGATGTCCAGTATATTTTCATGTACTAACCAGTCATTCACACGTGAAGTAGAGTCCGCTCCAGTGTTTTGCCCTTTTTAACAAATTGGGTTGTTCATCTCCTTCTTATCAGGTGGTAATAGTTCCTTACATGGTCTGGCCTTTTACTTTCAGCTTCTGCCTGTTTTTTAAACTTCAAGTGCTTCTGAAAGTCCCTGTCTTTTAATTAGAGTGCTTAGCTTTTTACATTTAAAGTAACTGCTCACCAGTTTGGGTTGAAGTCTGACTTTCTTGCTAGTTATTTTCCATCTGCTTCTGCCTTTATTTTTTCCGTTGCTACTTTCCTGCCTTCTTTTGGATGAATAGGTGATCTTTTGGAATATACTTCATTTCCTTTACTGGGTTCCTAGTTGTATTTCCAAAAAGAAATTTCTAATGGCTGCTCTACAGATAACAACATGAATGTTTAACGTATCAACACTTATCGAGTCCTTTATCACTTCCAGTTAACAGTGGGCCCTCCGTGCTTCCTACTTCACACTTCTCACCTCACAAATGTAAAAGTAACCTTGCTAAAATATAATTTCACTTCCTCATCCACCCCATATTTTGTGCTTTTATTGACATAATATTTTTTAAGACTTATTTTATTTATTTGAATGACAGTTACATAGAGATAGAGACACAGAGAGAGAAAGGTCTTCCATTCATTGGTTCACTCCCCAAATGGCAGCAATGGCTGGAGCTGAGCCGATCTGAAGCCAGGAACAAGGAGCTTCTTCCAGGTTTCCCATGTGGGTGTAGAGGCTCAAGAACTTGGGCCATCCTCTGCTACTTTATCAGGCACATTAGCAGGGAATGGGACTGGAAGTGGAGCAGCCAGGACTTGAACTGGCACCCATGTGGGATGCCAGTGTTGCAGGTTGGGGATTTAACCTGCTGCGCCACAGTGCTGGCCTCTATTGTAGTAACTTTTACTTCTATATACATAACACCCATCTTACAGCATCATAAATACTTGTATTTGTCTTTTAAGAAAATCCCAGGAGGAAAAACCATGTTTTGAAAATATTTACCTACTTATTTACCACTTCTAGTGTTCTTCCTTCCTTCCCAAAGACCCGAGTTTGCTCCTGGCCTCGTCTCCCTGCAGACTGAAGGATGTGTAGTGACGCGGAGTGCAGTAACACAGGTCGGTGGCAGTGAATTCTCACGCTCTTCCATCTGAAAAGGCTGAGCTCAGCCTCAGCTTGCAGGGCTGAGTGGATAGAGGGTTCCAGGACGCTGATGGTTTCCTTTCTCTCCCAGCACTTACCGACGGCTTCCGTTATTCCTAAGAGAAGGCAGCGGTCACTGCCACGGTTGTCACCTGTGTGCAATACGACTTTTCTCCCCTCTGGCTGCTCTATGGCTTTCTCTTTCTCTTTTGTTCTTTATTCAGCAGTTTGAAAATGATACTGTGATGTGCACAGGCATGGTTTTCTTTGAGTCCCTCCTGCTTAAAGTTTGCCAAGTTCCTTGGATTTGTAAAAAATTTTTTTTTAAACTTAAATCAGGAAAATTTCAAGAATTATTTTCTCGGATAATTTTCTGCCTCACCCTCACTCCATTCTCTTCTGGGACTCTTTTATACATGTATTCGATCATTGTATATTTTCTCACAGGTTCTCAGGCTCCATTCATTCCTCTTCAATCTTTTTTTCTATTTTGCAAATTAGAAACTTTTTACCAAAGCGGCTTCAAGTTCATTGACTCTTCTGGCATCTCCAGCCTGCACATAAATACATACAATAATTTTCATTTCTGCTTATTGTGTTTTTAATTTTAGAATTTCCTTTTTTTATAGTTTCCATTTGTCTGCTGAGATTCCTTATCCACTGATTAAGACAACATTTTCTTTGTTTGAGATATTTCCCGTCCACTTCTTTGAACATGTTCTGCAGCTGCTTTGAAGTCTTTTCCTGCTGAATCCAACGTCTAACTCATCTTGGAGCCGGGTTCCGGCGACTGCTTTTTTTCTTTACTATAGGCCACATCTTCCTGCTTCTTCCTGTCTATTAAGTTTCCTTTCTGTAGTAGACAATGCTGGTGATCACTGCAGAGATTCTAGATTCTGCTATCGTCCCTTTTATGAGTATCAATTTTCTTCTAGGGGACAGTTCAAGTGATGACATATCCCTTTACATTTGTGTAGGTCTGGTTTTGTGCTTTGTTGGAATACATCTGTGGAAATCTCAAGGTGTTTCTCCAGACCTCTCAACTTGATGAGATTCTCAAATTCTGTCCTCCTTGAAGACAAGCGGGGGCCTTGTGTCATGAGTTTTTCTCCCCTCTGGTGCTGTGCAGTGGTGCCCTGCCTGGCATCCAATGCCTGAGAAGGGCTGCCTCAGACATCTTGTAGTGCTATGGCTGCTGGAGGTGGGAGAAGTAGTTACTCCATTTAAACCAGAAATGGAAGTGCTTCTGATTCTTTTTTTTAAACTTATTTTTTGTTTTTTAATATTTTGATTTTTATATTTATCTTTTTATTTATATAAGGTGAACGAATTTCACATTTGATATATAAGATTTAGTAACACGGTGGTATTTTCTACCCTCCCTACTGTCCATGCTCCCACCCTCCCCCTTCCTTTTTCTTTCTTTTAATTTTTACAATAACCAACTTTGTTTATTTTATAATCAAAAGATTGACCCTCCAGTAAGTAAACAGTTCAACAAATAGTAAAAAGAAGAAGAAAAAAAACACTGTTCCTCAACAATAGAGAAAAGGGCTCTGAACAGTAATCAGTTCTCAAAATGTCAGTTTCGCTCATACACATTACCTTTTTTGGTACTCTATTAGTTTCCACAGATCAGGGAAAATATATGGTATTTGTTTTTTGGGATTGGCTTATTTCAGTAAATACAATCATTTGTTTAAAACTTGATTGTTATTGGTAATTTCAACTTGTATCACTATCAGGTTCTCTGTCATTTTTACTCAAAGTCTTTATTTTACATTTTAATCCATATCTTTGCTTATATTTTTCTGTTCACGTGTTCCATTGATGAATATCTCTTATCTCCCCATTCACTTCCTCCTAATGAGGAAATATTTCTTACTGCCTTATTCTGTTCATCTTCTTGCTATTTCCTATGCTGGGGTCACATGAAAGATTCATTGCAGATAATTTTTCAATAATGATTTTAAATTACCTATCAACTTGATTTTTATTCATTGTATTCTTGTACTTTCCTCCTGGATTCATTTTTCTTTATTTAATGAGCATAAATTTCCAAAGTACAGCTTATGGATTACAATAACTTCCTCCCCCCATAACTTCCCTCCCACCCACAACGCTCCCCTCTCCCACTCCCTCTCCTCTTCTCTTCACATCAAGATTAATTTTCAATTATCTTTATATACAGAAGATCAATTTAGCGTATATTAAGTAAAGATTTCCACATTTTGCTCCCACACAGAAACACAAAGTGTAAAATACTATTTGAGTACTAGTTATAGCATTAATTAAACACCTAAGAGTAATTGTGTATTAATTACAGAGTTCGACCAATAGTTTTAAGTAGAATATAAAATGCAACTTTTGCATTGTTGTGGCTTCCCCCCACAACCTCCCTCCCTCCCGTGGCCCTCCCCTCTCCCACTCCCTCTCCCATCCCGCCCTTCATCACGTTTCATTTTCAATTACCTTCATATACTGAAGATCAACTTAGTATATACTAAGCAGGGATTTCAAGGGCTGCACTCACACAACTGAACCAGGTATAGGGTATTGTTTGACTAGTAGTGTTGTTTTTAAGTTTCATATTAAAACACATTAAGGACAGAGATCCTACATGGGGAGCCTGTACCCAGTGACTCCCGTTGTTGATTTAACAATTGGCACTCTTATTTATGATGCCAGCAATCACCCAAGACTCTTGCTATGAGCTGTCTAGGCTATGGAAGCCCCTTGAGTTCACCAACTCTGAATTTGTTTAGTCAAGGCAGTATCACAGTGGAGGTTCCTTCCTCCCTTCAGAGAAAGGCGCCTCCCTCCTTGATGGCCTGTTCCTTTCGCTGGGGTCTTGTTCACCAGGATCTTTCATTTAGATAGTTTTTTGCCACCATGTCATGGCTTTCCATGCCTGTGAGACTCTCATGGACCTTTTAGTCAGATCCGAATCTCCCAAGGGCTGATTCTGAGGCAGGAGTGCTGTTTTGGGCGTTTGCCATTCTATGAGTCTGCTGTGTGTCCTGCTTCCCCTGCAGGATCATTCTCTCCCTTTTGATTCTATCCTTCATTATGTGCTTACACTGGTCTTATTTGTGTAATCTCTTTGACACTTACCCTATCTTATTTATTGGTTGTGTATTTATACTTATCACTTTACCAAGTGTGCTGGCTTTGGTACCTGCCTCCTTGGTAAGGTTGAGTTGAAATCCCCTGGCACATTTCTACTTCCACCATTGGAGGTAGGTCTGAGCGAGTATGTGCCATCCTATATATCTCCTCCCTCTCTTATTCCCACTCCTATGTTCTGGATTCATTTTTAGTTTTAAAATTTGTAAAAGGCCTCTCTCTCTGTCTCTACTTCTCTCCGTAACTCTGCCTTTCAAATATATAAAAATAAATCTTTAAAAATAAATTTGTGAACTTTGGGGCTGGCGCTGTAGTATAGTGAGTAAAGCTACCACCTGCAGTGCTGGCATCCCATATGGGTACCAGTTTGAGTTCCGGCTGCCCCACTTCTGATCCAGCTCTTTGCTATGCCCTGAGAAAGCAGTAGAAGACGGCCTAGGTGCTTAGTTCCCCGCACCCACGTGGGAGACCCAGAGGAAGTTCCTGGCTCCTGGCTTTGGATGGGCCCAGCTCCGTCCACTGTGGCCATCTGGGGAGTGAACCAGTGGATGGAAGATTTTCTCTCTCTGTGCTTCTGCCTCTCTGTAACTCTGCCTTTCAAATAAATAAATCTACAAAAAAATTTGTGAGGGGCTGGCACTGTGGCTCAGAGGGTTAATGCCCCTGCCTGAAGCACTGGCATCCCATATGGGCACCGGTTCGAGACCTGGCTGCTCCACTTCTGATCCAGCTCTCTGCTATGGCCTGGGAAAGCAGAAGAAGATGGCCCAAGTCCTTGGGCCCCTGCACCTGCGTGGGAGACCCGGAAGAAGCTCCTGGCTCCTGGCTCCTGGCTTTGGATCGGTGCAGTTCTGGCCGTTGTGACCAATTGGGGAGTGAACCATCGGATGGAAGACCTCTCTCTCTCTCTGATTCTCCTCTCTCTGTGTAACTTTGACTTTCAAATAAATAAATACATCTTTTAATAAAAAAGAAAACAGAAGGGATAAGAAGTTAAAGGAATTTCATTTAAAAAAGTTTGTGAATTTAAAAGAGTTTAAAATTAAAAAAATTAATTTATTGAAGAAGGAGTGGGGGGAGAGAGGACATTCCCATCTGCTGATTTAATCTCCAAGGGCTCACAATGGCCTGGGACAGAGCCAGGGCGAGGGAGCTCAGCCCAGGCCTTCCACCTGGGTGTCAGGGACCCAAGTACTTAACGATCACCTGCTTCCTCCCAGGATCTGGAAATGGGAGCCAGAGCCTGGTGTGCGGGACACCGGCATCTTGACCAGCTTGTCAGCTGTGCAGTCAAATGTCTGTGCCACAACTTTTAATGTTGTAGTTTTAATTTTGTAGAATACAAGTTCCAAAAATCTTCTATTTGCGTTAATAATTCTTTGCATTAATAATTCTTTTCTATTAGGGGTTCTTGTTTGTAGAGCTGTTATTTCCATTTTATGGTTTTTGCTTTTTTCCCTTCAGATGTTTCATGACTCCTTGGTTTCAAGATTTTCTTAAAAATTTTGTCTGTGAATGCTGACTTTTTTCTTATTTATTTATTTATTTGGAAGGCAGGGTTATAGAGAGTGAGAGGAGGAGAGACAGAGATCTTCCATCTGCTGGTTCACTCCCCAAATGGCTGCAACAGCCGGAGCTGGGCCAGGGCAAAGCCAGGGCCCAGGAGTGTCTTCAATGTGGCTGCAGGGGCCCAAGCACTTGGGCCATCCTCTGCTGATTTCCCAGGCACATGAGCAGGGAGCTGGCTAGAAAGTGGAGCAGCCAGGACTTGCACTGGTGCCCATAAGGGATGCTGGCCCTGCAGACAGAGGCTCACCCAACTATGCCACAGTGCCGGCCCTCTGAGTGCTGATTTGATGAGTTGTGATGGAGCTCACATGTCTCTGGGTCTCTTCTGTGTGTTCATGTATGTGTGTGTGTTCCTTGATACTCTTTTCTTTAAGATCTTCCCGGTGTCAATTCATGCTAAACTATAGCTTCAAATACTACCTGTAAGTGTCTTATTGTCTCCAGCCCTGACCTCCTCTGGGAGCTGATTCCTACATTCTCCCATCCTTTAATGCAAGTATCTCATTAGGTAATTTTATACACATACTGCAGTTATTTGAGTAATGTCCATCTCCTCCACTAGACTGTGTGTTCCATGAGAAAAGAGACTGTGTATTTCTGGCTAAGGCTGTGCTACCAGCACTTAGTATAAAGCACAGGGCTGATATGTCCAATAGATACCTCTTGAACAAAGAATGACGTAGGTGAAACAGTTCATGTGTGAAGTGTGGGGAGCAGCTCGGACTAGACTGTTACTGGAATTAAGACTTATTCTATGCATCTGCTCTCCCACAATATGGCGCTGGGAGAGAAGTAAACAGCTTCCGCACAGCTGCCTCCAGTTCAACCAATTAACTGTAGGACTTGCTCCTGATTGGAGGAGAGCAGCGTACTCGGCGTGTGGGCAGCCGAGTTGGGATTGGCGGAGGAGGACTATAAAGGAGGAGAGAGACGGCATGCACCAGGAACATCTATGGGGAACATCTAGCTGAAGGAACACCCGTGCAGCCCCCGAGAGACCCGGCCGGCGGTGTGCCGCTCCCCTGCGGAAGTGGGGAATGCGGCCAGGGGGAACTGCCCTTCCACGGAGGTGGAAGGGATAGTAGCCAACCCGGGAAGAACCAGCAGCAAACCCGGGGAGGGCCGAGCAGACAGAAAGAACAGCGCAGGGTCCTGTGTCGTTCCTCCACGAAGAGGGGGAGCGACATGAAGGACTCTGTTGTGCCCAGGAGCGAGACTGTCGGGGGCCACCTGTTATTCCCTGGCACCAGGCTCATGGTCCAGGGTTGTGTCTTGGACATGTAGATACCTTTGCACTGTACAGTCCCTCCTTGTGAGAAAAGAAGTTCAGCTTGTAGTCTTTCTTGGAGCCAGACAGGACGTCAATGTAATCGAGGCCCTTCATGGTGACGCTGAGGTCTGGCTTCTCTGGTTTTAGCATTTCCACGATGACCCGGAATCTGGGGGCATGGGACAAGAGGGGAGAGAAGATTAGGCTGTTTGCCCACAGGAGAGGAGGGAAGGTTCCATGTGCACCCTTGCGTTAGTGGGAAGTGCGTGGGACCAGGGCTGCGGGCTGCACTCTGTCGCTCACAATAAGAGTAATGCTATCTACTGGCCACCTGCTCCGTGCTGGTACTGGGGGAGTGCTCTACATGGGTCACAGGCATGTCCTCCTTGTAGCATCCATCACTATCACCTCTATTTTACTAACCAGGTACCAGAGGCCAGGGGAGAGAGGACAAGATGTGTAGCTCATAGGACTGACTGGCAGGACGGGGGTTCAGCCTTAGATGGGGGCCTTTCTCCTCCAGGCTAAGCAGTGGCTGTCAGTAGGTTACTCCTCCTCTGCTGGTCCTCGGCTCTGTCCATGGGAAAGAAAGGGCCTGGGCTGCTTGGCCTCGGGCTCCTCTGGTCCTTGCATTCCACTCTCCTTCTAAGGTCAAGATCCAAGGGATTTCCTTCTCTGGCTAGTGGCTTAGGTGATAAGACAGAGCACTCAATAACAACAGTGATGGCTGTCATCATGATGACAACAAGAGCTAACACTTACTGGGCACTAATTGTTCTAAGAGACTAACGACAAGAGAGCACTGTACAGGAAAATCGATCCAGGGGCTCGGGCTCAGGACATGCTGCCCTCCTCAGGGAGCTTTGTCTCTGTCCATGGGCCCACGGCACCCTGTGGAGGCCTGGGCAGCGAAAGGACCAGATGGACCGTGGAAGCCCTCATCTCCCAGCCGTGACCCCTTTCTCCAGTTCCTCACCTCTGGGGCTTGTTCAGCCAGTTGGTGATGGGCAGGAGCTCAGTGTAGGGTGTCTTACATGGCACTTCACGGAAGATATTGGCCATGGCTTTGGGGAGCTCAGCAGTCCCGTGCAGAGCATACAGCCAGCCAGTCCCATCCGGGAGGGGGAAGAAAAGGGTGCCCTGAGGAGAAGGAGAAACGTGATCAGAACAACGCAGGTGGTCCTTCATGAGCTGTCTGTGGTGGGGACAAAGGCTTAGCCACAGCTCTGCAAAAATGCATGATGCTTTTGGAACTCGTTTGGTAATAATGTTGCAAGGGTCATGAAAGTGTTCATGTTCATTTGGACCAGGAGTCCCACCCTGGGAACTTGCTGAAGAAAAATCCCTCCCTAGGAAGAAACTACATAAAATATATATGAGATATATGTATAATTATATATGTATGTGTATATATATGTATATGTGTGTATATATATGTATGCATCTCTCTCTCTATATATATAATTATATATAGACACATATATATCCCTCACAATATTGAAAAAAATTGGAGGGGCTGGTGCTGTGGCGCAGCGGGTTAACGCCCTGGCCTGAAGTGTCGGCATCCCATATGGGTGCCAGTTCTAGTCCTGGCTGCTCCTCTTCCAATCCAGCTCTCTGCCATGGCCTGGGAAAGCAGTAGAAGATGGCCCAAGTCCTTGGGCCCCTGCACCCATGTGGGAGACCCGGAAGAACCTCCTGGCTTCTGGCTTTGGATCAGCACAGCTCTGGCCGTTGTGGCCATCTGGGGAGTGAACCGAGTGGAAAATCTCTCTGCCTCTACCTTTCTCTGTAACTCTGTCTTTCAAATAAATAAAATCAATCTTTTTTGAAAAAAAGAAAAAAAATTGGGCCAGCGCCGTGGCTAATCCTCCACATGCAGCACCGGCACACTGGGTTCTAGTCCCAGTTAGGGCGCTGGATTCTGTCCCGGTTGCCCCTCTTCCAGGCCAGCTCTCTGCTGTGGCCCGGGAGTGCAGTGGAGGATGGCCCAGGTGCTTGTACCCTGCACCCGCATGGGAGACCAGGAGAAGCACCTGGCTCCTGGCTTTGGAACAGCGCGGTGCGCCGGCCGCAGCGGCCACTGGGGGGTGAACCAACGGAAAAGGAAGACCTTTCTCTCTCTCTCTCTCACTGTCCGCTCTGCCTGTCAAAAAAAAAAAAAAAAAAAAAAAAAAAAATTGGAGCGGAACATCCAACAACAGGCAAATGTTAAATAAGTCATGGATTTCTGGTTCACCCAGATCTTAGGCAGTCATTAAAAATGGTCATCACAGAGAGTACACAGTTCAGTAGAAGAATGCTAATGACATAGTACAAAGTGAAGGCAAACAGAATAGACAGGATCTGAATAAGGGTTCGTAACGAAGACAGAAGAAGACGCTCCTGTATTTACAGGGTGGAAGATGGTGGCCACTGCCTTTTTTTTTTTTTTTTATAGTCACCTTGCTGCTGCTTATCAGTTAAGCTTGCTGCTTGGTTTTGGGCTCCATTTCAGGACAGAGCCCTCTGCTCTGAGAAGAGAATCAGGAAATGTATGCACAAGAGGAGGCAAAGCTGCATAATCTACAGGATTCCCCATTATTCCAACATAATCTGGGTGCTTCTAACAGTCTCTGAGTTCTTTTTAAAAAAATTTTAAAAATTTATTGGAAAAAAGAGTTACACAGAATGAGGGAAGGAGGGAGGGAGGGAGGGAGAGAGAGAAGGCAATCTTCCATCTGCTGGTTCACTCCCCAAATGGCCACAACAGCCAGGGCTGGGCTAGGCTGAAGCCAGAAGCCAGGAGCTTCATCCAGGTCTCCCATGTGGGTGCAGGAGCCCAAGCTCTTGGGCCATCTTCTGCTGCTTTCCCAGGCCACCAGGAGGGAGCTGGATCAGAAGTGGAGCAGCCAGGCCTTGAACTGGCGCCCATGTGGGATCCAGCACTGCAGGTGGTGGTGCAACCCACTGAGCTCCTCTCTGAGCTCTGAACCCTAAAACTCCTCCAACCCCTCCCACACTGCCTTCCTCCAGCTGTGCCAGAAAGCTGGTGGGCAGGTCTCAGCCTACCTGGTGCTTGCGGTTTTCCAGGTTCATGTTTCGGGGCCGGTAGGTGATCTCGTAGGGCTTGTTCTGCTGATGGGCCTCCAGCGTGATGAATTCAGGCCCTTCCCAGTGCTCACCCTCAAAGATGGGGTGCAGATTCCAAGTCTGGTTGGTGCGGTTTGAGAGCAGGATGGTCTGCGTGTGCTTGGAGCGCACCTGGCAGGTGAAATTCACCACCTGGAAGGGAACAGGCACTCAGCTTCCATGGCCCTTTTCCCAGGTCTGATTTCAGGGCCAGAAGACCAGCGCTTCCGTCATGAGTTTCAACTGAGAATTTTCTTTTCCTTTCACCTATTCAACACACATTTATTGGGTTTCTTCTATGTGCCAGGCACTGTTCTTTGCCTCAAAGAAATTAGATTCCAGTAGGGCAAGACAGACAATAAATAAACAAACGAGTCTGTAGGGTAGGGATAAGGGCTACAGAGCAAGCTGAAGCAGGGTAGAGGGAATGCCAGATGTGTCGCGGGCTCAAAATGGTAAACAGTGTGATACCGGAAGGCCTCGCTGAGAAAATGCATTCAATTGAAGACCAAGAAGGCTGAGGTCAGGGGAGACCTGGGTGGAAAGGGTCCTCAGCAGAGGGAGTGGCACTGCAAAGGCCCTGAATTTTCACAAATGACAGGGAGGCCAGTGTGGCAAACGCGGAGTGGGCCGGAGGGAATGCAGTAACAGGAAACAAGAGCACACGGGGATCCGGGAGTCACAGCAGAGACCCTGCTCTCCGCTGAAAGAGGAGGCTATAGGAAACCTTTGAGTAGAGAAGAGACCAGGCTGGATTCAGGATCGCTCTGGATGCTTGCAGGTGTACAAGAAGTTAGAGATCAGTTAGAAGACAGCACTTACGATGCTCCAGGTGGGGCACGCTGGTGACTTGGACAGCACCAGCAGCACCAGGGACAGTGGGAAGTGGTTATATTCCAGTTGTACTGTGAACAGCCAATAGGATTTTCTGATGCAGGGAGTGGTAGGTGCAAGTAGAACAAGGTGCAAGAATGACCCCCAGACTCTTAGCCAGAGCAATTAGAAAGACGGAGATGCCGTTGACTGACTGCGGAAGAAGCAGGCTTGGGGAAGAGATCAGGAGCGATGCCTATTAGTCAAGCAGGAAGTGGGGTTTACAAACTTGGAGTTCAGGGGAAAAGCCCAGGCTTGGAGTTGGCAGCACCACCATGTCCTGTTAAGGCCAAGAAACTAGGTGTGATCAGCAAGAAGTAAGTGTATTTAGGAGGAGGAAATCTAAGGACCTGACGGGCACATTCCGATGTGAAGAAGAAGCGGAAGAGAGGGTGAGAAGGAGCAGGCGGCGAGGCAGGCGGAACCAGGGGACTGTGGTGTCCTGCACCCCGGTGAAACAAGCGTTTGAGGGAGGAGGTTCAAGGTGTCGAATGTTAGCTACAGGCCAAGGACAGGGAAAGGTGGGAACAGCTGTTGGAGTACGCACCACGGGCAGTGCGGCGTTTGTGTGAAGATAGTCGGATAGAACACCAGACAAGTGCAGTAGGCCTGCACATATATGAGCGATTGAATTTTGACAAAAGCACAAAGGCAATTCCGTGGATAAAGGTTGCCCTTTTAACATATGGTTCTGGAACAACTGGATAACCATATATAAAAAAGTGGATTTTGATCCGCGTCGTGCACTACATACAAAAATGAACTTCAGACAGATTCCTGTAGACCTAGATGTAAAACTTGTGCCCAGAATATACAACGTGATCTAAAAACCTTTTTAATAAGAGAACAAAGAACCAAATCAAAAATAGAATCTTTATTACAAAGAAGACGTACAGATGGCAAATAAGTACCTGAAAGGTGCTCAACATCATCAGTCCTTAGGGAAACTGAAATTTAAAACTCCAGTGAGATACCACCTCAGGCTTACTAGAACGGCTAAAATTTAAGAACTGACCATATTAAGTGTTGACAAGGATGTGGAGCAAGTGGGAATGTCAGACAATGCCATGAGAATGTAAAAGGACTCAGGCACTTTGGAAAACAGCTTGACTGTTTCTTGAAAAGGTAAGCACACACCTGTCATGGGACCCAGTCATTCCACGACTGGGCAGAATGCTTCCCCAAGAGAACAGAAAGCATACGTGTTCAAAGCACCTGAATGACTCCATTCATATAACATTCTTGAACTATAATCGTAGGGACCAGCTGTCGTTTTTATCATAAGCAGTGTTGCCAGGGAACACAGTTGGCAGTACGGTTAGGTTTCCAGCAACAGGGCTAGCAGAGGGTTAACCCAAAGCCACTGATGTTTTTTTTTTTTAACCCTAAAGAAGAAGGGTGTTAACCTTTTACTTCACAAATCTTGGCAACAGAATTTGACCTAGAAGGGTCATCAATGCAGGCTTCCTTGAGAATGTAATGCTTGCGTTGAGAGCTGCATAACGAACAGGGATGAACTGGACAGACAGAGGAGACACATACTGCAGCCGTGGGAATGGCTTGTTCCAGGTCCCTGGTGGGTGGGAGCAGGTCTGAATGCTGGATGCCTTCACCCAGGCTGGGTGTTCCTTGCTGGGCTCCCTCCTGCCCCTGGCCCATCCCTGGGGACACCTGCTCACCTCTTTGACTGCAGGAGGTCCCACACAGAGTCCTGATAGGGTCAGGCTCAGAGGGCTGCCTCCCTGGATGAAGCAAGGCACGTTTTTGTAGAGGCTCTCCTTCCCCACCTCGGTGGGGTGGTAGGTCACTTCGAAAGACACCTCCGAGCCTGCAGTGATGTAGCCTTCTTCGGGGCTGATGGAGAAGTGAGGCTCAAAGTTTTTGACATCCCATTTAAACCTTTTCCAAGACAAAAGAAGACAAGGAAGGCAGCTCACTAACACTGTGAGTGTGTCCTCAATGCTTACTGAGACTAAGACTGTGGCTGGACTTTTAGCATCAAGGTTTCCTGCCCTTGCCTGCTCCCTGGGACCGAGGAGGAGGTGGTCAGAGAGCGGGGGCAGGTGGGAGAACATGAGCCAAAGTCACTCACTGGGTAAGGTGCCTCCAATCCCTCCCACAGTTGAGTCGGGGTGGCAAGTGCACCTGACCTTGCTACCCACCAGTGGCCCATCAGGGAGCACACACGCGAATGTGCACAGAGGTACTCCCAAGGTGGCACAGGGAGCAAGCTGGCTGGGCTGGAACTAGAAGCCTCCCAGTTCCAGTCCAGGGGGTGGTGACAACCTCTTCATGAGAGAGTAGTGTCTATTGTTGGTGGCATCAGGATCCGATGACCCGGTGTGGTCATTTCTTGTGGTTGGGCACTCGATCTAGTTAGGAGGCTGAGGATAGCAACTGCAGGCCAGTGCCTCTAGTACCAGGGCTGCCATATTGCAGTCCTTGGGGTGAAGGGTGCCCCTGGAGCGTGGCGTGCACAGCCTGCACAGTTATGTCCGCGTGACTGAGCAGCCAGGAGGAAGAGCTGGGAAAGAAGAGCTGTCCTGGACACCTGGGTTCTAACCCCACCTTCTTCACTTCAGGCTGTGTGCTCTTGGTTAAGTAACCTAACCTCTCTGGGCCTCAACTTCAACTGTGAAACGGGATGATAGTTGCCTCGTTTAGTTAGTGACAACTAAACGGGCTGCTATACGTAAGACTGCTCCACAGTGCACCTGCACACAGTAAGTCCTTGCTACGTGCACGGTTTTTGGAAAAGTGACTTAATATCTGTACCTCAGTTCCCTCATCTGTCCAATGGATCTGTGGAAGTGCTGGTGTGATAGTGTTGCTGCTGGGATTCACTGAAATGAACCACGTAAAGGGCACAACAGGCACTGGGCAAGTGCTTGCAGTCTTATTATTTTTTTTTTTGACAGGCAGAGTTAGACAGTGAGAGAGAGACACACAGAGAAAGGTCTTCCTTCTATTGGTTTACCCCCCCAACTGGCCATTACGGCCGGTGCGCTGCGCCGATCCGAAACCAGGAGCCAGGTGCTTCCTCCTGGTCTCCCATGTGGGTGCAGGGCCCAAGGACTTGGGCCATCCTCCACTGCCTTCCCGGGCCACAGCAGAGAGCTGGAGTGGAAAAGGGGCAACCGGGACAGAATCTGGTGCCCCAACCGGGACTAGAACCCGGAATGCCGGCGCCGCAGGTGGAGGATTAGCCTAGTGAGCTGTGGCACTGGCCGCAATCTTATCAATATTAGCAGTGATTGGAGGTACCTTTCTCTGAAGGGAGGAGAGAACTTCCACTTTTGACTACGACCTTGTCTAAATATGATCAGAGTCAGTGAACTCAAAAGGCTTTCATAGCCTTGGCAACTCATGACAAGAGCCTAGGGTGATTACTGATGCCATAAACAAGAGTGTCAATTTGTTAAGTCAACAATAGGAGTCACTGTGCACTTACTCCTCATGTAGGATCTCTGTCCTTAATGTGCTGTACATTGTGATTTAATGCTATAACTAGTACTCAAACAGTATTTTTCACTTTGTGTTTCTATGTGGGTACAAACTGTTGAAACCTTTACTTAATATATGCTAAACTGATCTTCTGTATATAAAGAGAATTGAAAATGAATCTTGATGTGAATGGAAGGGGAGAGGGAGCAGGAAAGGGGAGGGTTGCGGGTGGGAGGGAAGTTATGGGGGGAAACCATTGTAATCCATAAGCTGTACTTTGGAAATTTATATTCATTAAGTAAAAGTTAAAAAAAAATATTAGTAGTGATCATCCTGGTGAGACATTGCTGGATGTAGAAGGGACAGTAGAGGAGTAGCTTGGGGTAGGCACTGTGGCATAGCTGGTAAAGCCATCACCCGTGACACCAGCATCCCATATGGATGCCAGTTCAGGTTCCAGCTGCTCAACTTCCAACCCAGCTCCCTGCTAATGCGCCTGAGAAAAGCAGTAGAAGATGGTCCAAGTGCTTGGGCCCTGCATCCATGTGGGAGACCCAGATGATGCTCCTGGTTCCTAGATTCACTCTGGCCCAGCCCTAGCCATTGTGGACATTTAGGGAGTGACCCAGTGGGTGGGAGAGCTCTCTCTCTGTGTCTCTCTGTGACTCTGCCTTTCAAATAAATAAAATAAAGAAATGTTTTAAAAGAAGAAGCGGCTGCATTTGCCAAATGAGCACACGGACCGGGGCACATCCAAGGAATGAGACCCTCGCTGCAGCCTTGGGCTGGAAGGCGCTCCCCTACCTTGCACCCACGTCGCCAGTGTTCAACATGAGGATGCGTCGGGTGGCCTGCGTCTGGTACACGACCGGTCCGAAGGGAAGGTGCTCCTGGTCCAGGGAGATCTCTAGGGCCTGGCAGCAGCCGCTGAGCAGGAAGAGGGGGCGCAGGAGCCCCACGCACTCCATGAACACCTCCTCGGAGAACGGGGGGACTCGCTTCTTCGGGGCAAAGGTGACTTCGAGCTTGCAGACCTCCTTGGGCTTCAGGGTGATGTTCTGGAAGGGCACCAAGGTGATGACCTGGACAAAACAACAGGGCTGAGCGCGGAGGCAGGGAGGCTCCTGGCGCCTTGACTTCCCGAGGCTGCAGTGGGAGCTGCGCCCGCCCAGGGCTCGGATCTCGCCCTGGATCTCGCCCCTGCTCTCCCAGCAGCTCAGGGACTTTCAGCGACTGCTCTGCCGTGAAGATTAAGGTCAGCTGACACAACGTGTGCTGCCTGGCCAGGCCTCTGATGGGCGCTGATTCCCTGCCTTGCTCTTTCGCTAACTCACTGTGGGTCTTTCATTCTTCCTTCCTCCCCGCAGGTAGCAGGAGAGAGCAAACACCCAGAATTCCCGTGTTCGTCCCCGCGGTGGCCTGTCAGATTTCTCCGGTGGCCTGTCAGATTTCTCCGTGTAATTGTTAAGACAACAGCTTCCTGTCTCTGGCCCAGGCCCCTGAAGGAGCCCCGGCTCCGCGGGAGAACTCTGACCCTGTAGTTTCAGGAGCACCCCAGGGGACACCTGCATCTTAAAGTTCCAGAACCGACGGGACAGATTCGGCTGGCTTTCTCCTTCCTCCTAGTCCTGCTAAAACCCAGATCCAAGTCGGCTGTAAGGAAGCCAACCCCTCCCCCTCCCTGTCCTCCAGCTCCCCCTGGAGCCAGGCTCCGGCAGTCACCCACAGGTGGGCTGCGGGACTGAGGAGTGGCGGCAGGGAGGGAAGCGAGCTCCTTGACCTCAGGAGCTGGTTTCAGGCACGCAGCTGGTGCGGCCGAGCTGCCAAGGAACCCGGCCCATGGACACCCAGGAGTTAAGTCTGGATTAATGAGGAAAGGGAAGCAACTCGCCTTCTCCTTCCAGGATGGGGAGGTGAGCGGCATGGGCTCTGGGGTGAGGTGCTGCGGGGTCTCCTGCTCTGGCTGGCCCCTCTCAGCCAATTTTCCTGCATCCTGCAACCCCTAGATGACCTTCCTCATGGAATCCCCTCGACCATTCCAAAAGCACTGACCCTAGCGTTTGGGCCTGTGCCCACTGAGAATGTCCCTTTCCAGTCTGTGGGCCTGGGAGACCCCGCGTGGTCCTGTGAAATGCAGTATGGGCCTCTCTTCCACAGCCCGCTCCTCACTCACCTCCCGCCTCTGTAGTTCCTATGCTGTCCTGGGAATGCTAATGTGTCTGTGACAATGAAAGACCGTGAACTCCACCAGACCAAGCTCTGTGTCACATTCACCTGTATACTTCCAGCACTTCGCATGTGTTTACTGAGGAAGCGGAAGGAAGGAAGGAAGGGATGTAGCCCGCCCTTGGGTCCATTTTCACAGGGCACCGAGTACTGAGGACTGCATGACGGGCAGCCAGGACAGGCAGCTCCTCCACGCAGAGACCTTGAGGACATGGATTTAGCTATGCAGGTGCTTTCTCCCACTGCTGATGGGAGTGCGAAGTGGACTAGCTTTTCAGGGGACAGAATGACAATGTGTATTGAAACACACGTTCCCTTTTGACCAGACAAGCTGGCTTCTAGGGATTTGTCTCAAGTAGTCATGGATGGGTACAAAGGTCAAGTTACACGAATGTTACAAAGTTGTTTATAATATCGCCCTGAAAGAGCAGACACAGAGAGTTCTTCTCTACAGTGGAGGTGTAGACGGACAAATGACACTGAGTGACATGGAAAGTGAAAAGGTAGAATAATTAAAGAGAATAAAAGTACTGGCCCCTCACTGTTTTCAGGAAAATGACAGGAAGCTCTCAGAACATTCTGACACATTCTAGATGCACAAGAAACGTGAGCTGTTAGTATTGCTAACATGGTCGTCCTTATCATCAAGAAGCATGAAAGAGCTGCTGGGACCCCCACCGTCACCCTCACCCCCACCCCAATCACCAACCTTGGGCTCTTGGAGCTCTGGAATCGAGAACAGGACCGACTGGCTAAATGTGACCTGGGTGAGGCTGTTGTTCATGATGGAAACTGTTTTCTTCACAACCTGTCCCGGCAGGACAGCCCCCAGCTTCACAATCCTATTGGCTGGATCTAGGACTGAAATCTGTGGGACAAGAAAGAGAGCAGGAAGAGGGGTTCATTAGTTAATAAGAAAAAGAAACATTATGATATGTTCCCCAATGGTTAGGCAAGGGTGGTTCTCTCTTTTCCAGTAACATAACTTCTTCATATTAGATAAGCTTTCATTCACAATGTACATGAAATGCCTGTGAAACCACTAATAATTAATCCTAGGTTGAGGGAGAAGGCATTTGGTCCAGCAGTTAACGTGCCCACATCCCACTCTGGAGTGCCTGGGCTCCTGACTCCCACTTCCTGCCCACGTATACTCTGGGTGGTGGCTGTGATGGCTCCATTAACCGGGCTCTGGCCACTCACATGGGAGACCTGGGTTGGGTTTCCAGTTCCTGGCTTTGGCATGGGCCAGGCCCAGTTGTTGTGAGCTTTTGGGGAAAGAACCAGCAGATGAAAATTCTGTTCCTCCCCCACCCTTTTAAATATTTATTTATTTACTTGAAAGTCAGAGTTACACAGAGAGGGAGGAGAGGCAGAGAGATAAAGAGGTCTTCCATCCGCTGGTTCACTCCCCAGTTGGCTGCAATGGCCAGAGCTGTGCCAATCCGAAGCCAGGAGCTTCTTCCGGGTCTCCCATGCAGGTGCAGGGGTCCAAGGACTTGGGCCACCTTCTACTGCTTTCCCAGGTCATAGCAGAGAGCTAGATCAGAAGTGGAGCAGCCAGGTCTCGAACCGGTGTACATATGGGATGTGGGCACTGCAGGCAGTGGCTTTACCCACCACACCACAGTGCCGGCCCCTCTGTCTGCTTCTCAACTTAAAAACAAAATCCCCACATCAATCAATTAATTAAACAAATAAAAGAACAAAAGTTAATTAATTAAAAAAATAAAAGGACAAAAATTATTTAATTAAAAATAAATAGAAGGACAGAAAAATAACCCCAAATGGCGCTGAGTGTTATGAAGGTAAGACTTAGGGTATCTTGATAGCACCTTGCAGGGGGTTGAAGCTAGACGAGGGGCTCAGGGAGGCCTTCTTCCTGAAGATGGCATGTTCTCACGGGGGCGCGAAACAAAAGTGGGGCCTTGCCAGTTTGAGTCAAGGTGGGTGTGGATTGGGGAGCACCCCAAGGCAAGGTGTCAACCTGTGGAAAGGCCCTGAGTGGCTGAGCCCAGACCTGTGGAGAGCCAGTAGCTGAGCGGGTGACTGTAGAGAGGTAGTCAGGTCTTGCAAGGCTGCGCAGGCCATTGGTGGGGGCAAGAAAGGAGAGGCTGGGCTTTGTTCGGGAAGAAATGGGAAATCAGAGAAGCGTGGAGTGACCCAGTCCAGTGTCGTCTGTGCAAGTGCTCTGGCTTGCTCCTCTGCGGAGGATGGGTTGGAAGAGGGCACGAGGGGAAGTGTGAGGAGTTGAGAGCGGGGAGGTAGAGATGGAGATAGTGGCGGTAGAGATGGAGAGACAGAGATGCACTTCCAAGTCCTCCCCAAGGCACTGATGGGAACACTGGCCTGGATTGGGCCAAGGTCACGCTGAGCCTTACCCTTCAGGCTGGCACTGAGCTACACTGTGCAGAACCTACTGGTCACTGTCATTCAATCAGCCACTAAGCCATATCCTCCCTCAGTGGTATTTATTTTATTTCATTTAAAGTTTTGATTTATTTGAAGAGAGGGAGGGAGGGAGGTAGAGGGAAGGAGATGGAGAAGGAGACAGAGATTCCATCTGCTGGTTTACTCCCCAAATGCCCACCACGGCTATGGTTATCTTAGGTTGAGCCAGGACTAGGGAACTCAATCCAGGTCTCCCTTGTGGATGGTAGGGACTAACGCATTCAGCCATTACCTGCTCCCTCCCAGGGTGTACAATATCCAGAAGCAGGATTTAGAAACATAGCCAGGACTTGAACCCAGGCACTCCAATATGGGATGCAGGCATCTTATAAGTGACTTACAAGTGATTGTAACTAGTATGAGCCCCCCGCATTGTCTTGAAATCCCGTCCACATGTTTCTATTTTGTCTGCAAAGGCAAGAAAGTCCCCCAGCAACCAGCAAGCTCCTGGACTGAGTGATCTGGATCTACTGAAAGGACTCTGCACACACGGAGTGCTGAATAAACAAATGGAATGGCAAGCAAATGACTCAATGGCACCAGAGGATACCTTGTCGCTGGCTTGGCCCAAGACACACCAGGCGGCAATGTCTCATAGCCTCCGTGGCTTGGATGGGAAGGCTGCCAGGAATACACCCTCCCTTTTCCCCTTGGTTGCTGAAACAGCCATGCATCGAGAATCTTGGAAGGGTTTCAGTCTTCCCAAACCTGCTACTACAACACAAACACTCCCACCAGATAAACACCTTAAACGTTTGAGGACCCTGTGAACAAAGAGGTGGACAGTTGGATATAACTATTCCTTTTCCATTTGGGTGGAAGGGATGCCCTTGGTCAAGTATAACTCTGGGATTTGCGATTGGCTTGAGACTGTTAATCAATAAAAGTGTTAAGGAAAGACATCCCATAATTGAAACTTATGTCTGTGTACCTCGCTTAACAAAATGTCTCCTATTAAACCTAAAGCCAAATGTGGCCCAGTGGGATAGGAAGAGGATGGACTTGGAGAGCTGCACCTGGTCACCTGGAACTCTCCCACGAAGAACGCTTCCCCAGCACCTGTCGTCATGTGTGTCCTTTGTCACAGTGAGGTTTGGGATTGGATAGGATCTGTGTCCCACCTGAGTCTGATCTGACAATTCGCCTGTTTGTATGGCTGGGGACATCGTCCTAGTGGGGCTGACTGACTCACATCCCGTAGCCTGGGGGACAGAGACCTGGGGACAGGGGAGTGATCTGTGGGCTGCGGTTGGCAAATGCACCTTCCTGGAAAGGCAGGAAGGAGGGTGCCGACCCCAAGGGCCTCCCTACCTGCTTCTTACCTTCAACTCAGTGCCTTTCCCCTTGATTTCCACCGTTTGTTGTGAGAGTCCGTTAATTTCAAAAGGGATGAGTTCTCGGTAGCTGACACTTTCCCGGGGATAAAAGACGATTGGAACCTCCAGTGCCTTTCCTGGCTTCAGCACGTCCACATGGAAGTTCACCTCAAGGTGGCTGGTGTTGGTGTACAAGCAATCTATGCTGGAGGAAACCAAGAGGAAGGTGTGTCAGCTTGAAGAAGACTGGCCCAGAGGGGCGGGTTCTGTCCCCTGTGTCTATGGGCTGGGTACTTGCTGCACTTCGTGCCCGCTGTCCTAGAGCCATGGCAGTCACCAAGACGTGGAGTGGCCTCAGCAAAGACCCAGTCCGTGCCCTCCTAGGCCCAGTCACGCTGCTCCCCCAGATCACGTCCTGGGACCTGGGCAGAACTGAGTCCCAAGACTCAAAGGCTCACACCCCTCTGCTCGCTGTTATTTCCACTGTACTGATGCTCTGTTTCTTTTTTTTTTTTCTTTTTCTTTTTTATTTGACAGGTAGAGTTATAGACAGTGAGCAAGAGAGAGAGAGAAAGGTCTTCCTTCCGGGTTCACTCCCCAAATGGCCGCCACAGCCGGCGCTGTGCTGATCCGAAGCCAGGAGCCAGGTGCTTCCTCCTGGTCTCCCATGCGGGTGCTGGGCCCAAGCACTTGGGCCATCCTCCACTGCACTCCCGGGCCACAGCAGAGAGCTGGACTGGAAGAGGAGCAACCAGGACTTGAATCGGCGCCCGCATAGGATGCTGGCGCCGCAGGCGGAGGATTAACCAAATGAGCCCCGGCGCCAGCCCCTGATGCTCTGTTTCCTAGTGTGTCACATGGTTTTGTGCCCCTGCATATGAAGGGGGGCAACGAGGAGGAGGATGTGTTCTACAGTCAGACAGACAGGAGAGTGAGCCAGGCTCCATCACTACCTTGCCACATGGCTTTGGAAGCTACCCAGTCCACTCAGTCTCTCTTTCCTTATATGTAGAATGGGGGTAGTGATAGCTAGTTCTTAAGAGTTGTTGGGGGGCTGGCACTGTGGTGTAGTGAGTAAAGCCGCCGCTGCCTGTAGTGCCGGCATCCCATAGGGGCACTGGTTAGAGTCCCAGCAGCTCCACTTCCGATCCACCCCTCTGCTGTGGCCTGGGAAAGCAGTGGAAGATGGCCCAAGTCCTTGGGCCCGAGAAGAAGCTCCTGGCTCCTGGCTTTGGATTGGCGCAGCTCCGGCTGTTGCAGCCATTTGGGGAGTGAACCCGTGGATGGAAGACCTCTCTCTCTCTCTTTGCCTCTCCTTCTTACTTTGTGTAACTCTGACTTTCAAAGCAAATAAATAAATCTTTAAATAAAAAGAGTTGTTGGGAGGATTAAATGAGATAAAATGATTAAAGCAAGGAGTGCCACCGTGGCATAGTAGGCTAAGTCTCCGCCTACATCTGCTATGGGCATCAGTTTGAGTCTTGGATGCTCCACTCCAATCCGGCTCTCTGATAATGTGCCTGGGAAAGCAGCAGAACAAGGTCCATGTGCTAAGTGCTTGGACCCCTGAACCCATGTGGGAGACCCAGATGAAGGTCCTGGCTCCTGGCCCTGGATCAGCCCAGTTCCAGCTGTTGTAGCCATTTGGTGAGTGAACCAGTGGATGGAAGACCTCCCTCTCTGTTTCTCCCTCTCTCTGTTTGTAACTCTGCCTCTCAAATAAATATATAAATAAATCTTCAAAAATGATAAAAGTGATTAAAGCAGCCACTAAACACGTCACAGAGGACATATTCTGTAAAGGTGAGTTACTACTACTTTACTTGCTTGACTAGATGGGATCCTGAAAGATCAAGTTTACCTCACTCCTCAGCCAGGTGGTAAGACACCTAGACCTCCCCATAGCACCCTCCTCATCTCATCTCCTTTACAGGTATTTAGGGAAGGAGTCTGGCTAGGCAATGGACAGAAGTCAATGCTTTAAAGTACAACTGAGATTACATCAAATTATGCAAGCAAGAGCATAGGTAGATAGGATTTTTAAAGTTTTCTTTTGTATTTATTTGAGATAGAGATTTTCTCTCTCTCGCTCATATAGCTCACGGCTACCCAGCTGTAGCATCAGTGATTAGAATAGGGGCCCAGCATTTATGGCCACGGTGTCTCACCTTTTTTGTCTTGGGAGGACTTCACCTGTGTGGGCTCCGTAGGACCCACAGGGAGCTACAGAGCCATCTGCACGCTCTGGGCAGCCTGCTTACCTCATGGACGTTTCTTCTTTGTTGGTGATGACCAGGGTTTGTTTGTAGGGAGGCATCCCAGCTTGGTAGATGAAGCAGGTCCCGAAGTTGTAGCTGGTGAAGGAGAAATGGACAGCCGGGCTCACAGCACAGCCTGCAAGGCTGCACAGAAAGGTTGGGCCGTGGCTGATCTGCAGGGGAGGAAAGGACGGTGGGAACGTGATGAGCAGGGGAAAGAGAGGGCACTGAAGCCCACAGGTGAAGGAGGAAAGGATTTGGGGCTTTAAAAATACAGGTCCCGGGGCCCCCTCTCCAGATTCCGATTCAGTTAGCTAGAGGTTTGTCTATTTAAGAAAAGCTGCTCTTGCAATGAGACCCGACGTTGGCTCTTCTCTCTGCTTTTGCAGCAATGGTTCAGCTTGAAGGCTGGGTGTCACGGTGGATGTGGCTGATTTTAACCCAATACCCGCTCCCCACGGCTTCCTTACCAGCCAGACTCTGACTGCTTGCCAATCTAACTGGTTAAAAAACAACCCTAGATTTCCTGTCTTCCCTTGCATCTCAGGGAGGGGCCCCTGGACAGAGTTCTGGTCATCAGGTTGTACACAGAAGAGGGCAGTGTCTGGTCTTAAATTGAGAGGCCAAGTCTTGTGGGGAAGAGCTCTTTGCCTTTGTATTCACTCTGGAATGAAGACAGAGGCTGCAGGTAGATGGTCACCTGGTGTTCAGGGGATGACAAGAATGAGGGCAGAGATGCCAATGATACCAAGGATGAGAGTGGAAACCTACAGAGAGCACGTTTTGCCGTCTACTCTCCCAGGAACACGAACCACTGGCACATGACCTTGATTTGCTCTTCACAAACTCTTCATAATATAAACTTTCATAAATCAATAATTGATTTAAGGAATCAATGTTCATTTTAAGCATCATTTAATCTAAACATCATTAGAATAAATAACAAGTCACTGGCACAAATTTTCATAAACTGCTTGATAAACTTAAAAACATTTTCTTATTCAAGGTTTTTAATGTCTTTATGTTTTATGGCTGACTCCCTAAAACGGATTGAAAGATAACACCTTCAGCTCTTCTGCCAATTAGAGCAGAAAGATCTTACGGGCATCTGATTTTTTTTTTTTTTTTATAAAAAATTAAAGTTCTGGAAGACCTCTCAACAAGGCTATTTCATCACATGACTCAGAATGGTGTGCAATTTAAAATGTGTGGGTTACTTTTACCATGTTTGGATCACAGTTCCCCATAGGTAACTATCATCTCCTTCTCTAGTTTTTCCTTTTAAAAGTTTTTTGTGTCAGCTTCTTGTTGGCTCGAGGGTCATTTCCACCTCAGGCAGCTGCAGTGTTAAACAATGGCCACTGGCTGTTTTTGACAAATGCCCCATGAGAAAAGGAAGCTGTGAGTCAGGTCAAATCAAAGCAAGCCCTTTCTGTGGGGGTTTCCAGGGAACGTCCAGACAGGACACACAGTGATAACTGTTTTAGAGCTGGGCTTTTGGGGGAGGCCCAGGCCTGCTCTGTCTCGTTCTACTTTGGCTGCATTGCTTTTCAAGATTACTGCAGAACTGGGAGAAGACAGTGGGAATTGGGCAAGTTAAAATACCACAAAGCTGCTATTATGGCTATTCAGCCGTTTTTCTTGAACCAATGCTCTTAAGATTGTTGGAAGCCTGTGGTCAATATCCAGAATTCTGAAAAAGTTGATTTTGACTTTTGTTGGTGCTTTCATTTCTACAGGAGGTAACTGTTTTAGATAAATTTATCTGCTACTCCTGCTGATGTCACAATTCCTTTTTGATTCAATAATTTATCCTGGAAAATGTGCATACTGTCCCTTGTCCCATCTGTTTCTCTTATTTCTTTTGAGTGCTGATCGGTATTCCAGTGCATGGATGGTCAACCACCTTTTAGTCACCACTTACTCACCAGGCACCTCAACCACAAAGGCCTTTGCTCTGACATTGGGGCTGTTTCTAATATAACCACCTCCGGGAGCTTCTGGACAGGCGAAAAAGACCAAGGCTGTGTAGGAGAATCAGCCCGTCAAGGCAGTAGGCCGAGTGTGGTCAGCGTCTGACCGTTAAATGGTCTCACCTTGATTCTGAGTTCGAGGCCCTTCAAGACACAGTTCTTAAATGGTTGGAAAGACAGGGTGGCGTGGACTGTCTGTGCCACATCCACAGTGCCATCGATGGGTGAAAATTCCAAGTACTGCAGCAGCGCTTTGGAGCCAGAGAGCTCCGCCTGGAAGCTGAAGTTGAACTTCCCAGTGTTGATAAAGCTGAACTCACACTGGACACATTCATTTAACTCCACCTGTGAGACAGAGAACAGGGTAGTGAAGGCAGACTAGCATTCCCTTCCCTGAGGAAGACAGCGCGGTGGATAATGTTGGGGCGCTAAGGGTCACCAACTTGATGTAGCCAGGTTCCGTATTCCCGCAGGAGCTACGGGTGTGGGCACGGGGTCTCCTCACACCTCCAGAGTAAGATGGCAGCTTAATTCTCAGACCTCCCTCGGCAGTCAAACATCCTTCCTGTATGTTTTACACTCATACAAACATTCTTACCTCTCTTCATTGCCTCCCCAGTCCCCCAAACTTCTAGTAAGAAAAACCTTCGCATCACAGCGACATGAGCCACTTCTGGCATGCTTCTGCTCTGCTGGTCTCCTTCGCACTTGAAACACAGAGATTCAGCTGAAAGTCACTTGTACCACCTTCCCCAGTCAGTGCGGAAAGAGAGAGAGAGAGAGAGCGAGCGAGCGAGAGCGAGCTGGGAGTGGAGGGGCTCTTACACCTCTACCTCATAGAAGTTGACGACGTTGGTCTGGTTAGGAGTCAAGAGCGTGGTGGTGCCAGCCCTGTCCTTGCACTTGACCTCTGCACTCATGGTGTAGCCCTCGGCCTTGACGTTCAGCGTCAGAGGGTGGACTTTCTTTTTCACGTTGCAGATCAAATTGAAGTTCACATCTCCTTCCAGCTTTGGCGTGAAGAAGATATCAATTGGGAACCTGGTTGGGAAACAAGATGGCAGACTAGCTGGTTAGATTAACCCGTTAAAACCTGATAAACAAAAATGTGCCTGCCAGAGGAGCGGACATGTGATGAGAAAAGGTGCCCAAAGGCACTGCAAATTATGATGAACTTGTAAGATGTGCCAGGCCAGGCATCACTCCGGGGATGCAAGCAAACACCAGAGAGCAAGACAAAGAACACAAACACCAGAGCAAACACTAGGGACAAGGACTTCAGATTCTCCACTCACAAGACCCTGCTGTCTAGAGTTGGAAGACAGGTTACGAGGAGTGCACTCTAAAGGGGTCCCCTGGCTGGAGGGCCTCTCTCCCTTCCTCCTGGGAGGGTGCATCCTGAGGTCTTTGCTTTCCTTTACCTGGACAGTGGCGGGATCCAGCCTTCCATAGGACAAACCACCAGGCAGCTGCTGAAAGCTTCAGAGTAGCGAGAGTCATCCTGGATGGCAAAGCTGAAGCCCTGTTCCTCCTTGTTGATGATCTGCACAGTCTCCCTGGCTTCTCGGCCTGGGGAGGAAACATGTGGCCTCAGAGGGGCCTCCTGAGGGACCCCAGATGTCCCATAGGCAGGGGATGCCTACTTCCTTTTTATTTTTTATTTTTTTTGACAGGTAGAGTTAAACAATGAGAGAGAGAGACAGAGAGAAAGGTCTTCCTTTTTTCTGTTGGTTCACCCCAAAATGGCTGCTAAGGCCAGTGCTGTGCCGATCCGGAGCCAGGAGCCAGGTGTTTCATCTTGGTCTCCCATGCAGGTGCAGGGCCCAAGCACTTGGGCCATCCTCTACTGCCCTCCCGGGCCACAGTAGAGAGCTGGACTGGAAGAGGAGCAGCCGGGACTAGAACCCGGAGCCCATATGGGATGCCGGCGCTGCAGGTGGAGGATTAACCAAATGAGCCACGGCACCGGCTCCATCCTTTTTATTTTTTAAATAACTATTTATGGGGCCGGCACTTTAGTGGGTAAAGCCATCTCCTGCAGTGTCAGCATCCCATATGGGTACCAGTTCAAGTCCTAACTGCTCCACTTCTGATCCAGCTCCCTGCTAATGCACCTGGGAAAAGCAGCAGAGGATGGCCTAACTCCTTGGGTCCCTGCACTCATGTGGGAGATCTGGAAGAAGCTCCTGGTTCCTGGCTTCCAGTTGTTGTGGCTATCTGAGGAATGAACCAATGGATGGACTGACTCACTCTCTCTCTCTCTCTCTCTCTCTCTCTCTCTTGCTCACGCTCACGCTCATGCTCTCTGCTATTGCCTCTCTAGAACTCTTTCAAATATTTTGAAAGTCAGAGTTACAGAGAGATTTCTTTCCTTTCCCCTTCCAAATTTCTCAGGCTTTGATACCTTTCTGCCTTCTGTTTGATCTGCACGTGACCTTTCTCCCACGGGGAGATTTCAGGTCTTCTGTCTAGAACTTGACTTCATCAGTTGCCTGCTCTGCATGCCCGTCCTGCCCTGGTCATAGGTCTGGGCTTCCAGTGATGCTGTTTTCTTCCCGTGCTCTTTCAGACTCAGGAATTGTAACATATTCCTGAATTCCTTGATGGGGCTTCACCCTCCTTGGTTCAACCCTTTAATTGCTTACCTCTCTGTAAATAATCCTTGCAGTGAATTCTTTTGAATTTGACCTTGGGTATGCAACGAGTTTCCTGTGCAGAGCCCTAATACATTTACTCTTACTATTTTGTTTTTCCTTTGGCTATTGAAGAACATCTACTTTCCCACCTAAACTCAATCCTTTTGGGATAAAGGTTGCTGGATTAAGTAAAAAAATTTTTAGCATATACAGAGATGTCCCAAATATTGCATGGACCATAATTACACTGAAAATGATTCAGTTTTACCTAAATTAAAAACTGTTCATCCTGTATTTTATTTGGCAACCTTAGCTAGGATTCTAATTGGAACGTGATGAAATTTGCACCTAATATTGGGAGAACTGACAAGTGTTCAGCTCTTGTTTGGGAGCATTTTAATAATACTGTACTTTTCTTTTAAAAAAGCATATTTATTTTCACTTATTTGAAAGGCAAAGTGAAAGAGAGATCTTTCAACCACAGTTCACTCCCCAAATGCCTGCAACAGTCAGGGCTGGGCCAGGCAGAAGCCAGGTACTAGAAACTCGATCCGTGTCTCCCATGAGGGTAGCAAGAACCCAAGTACTTGGGCCATCGTCTGCTGCCTCTCTGTGTGTAAATTAGCAGGAGGCTGGACTGGAAGTGGGGGTGGGTGGGACTTCATCTCCGGCACTCGGATATAGGATGCTGGTGCTCCAAGTGCTGGGTTAAACCACTGCACCATAATGCCTGCCCCAAGGTCCTGTGTTTTCTTGCTACATTTATTAGAGATTGTAGGTTTTGCCAATATTAAATGGATTTGTTTCTGTTTCTAGATGCTTCTTGCTAAAATATGAAAAACTATTGATTTGTGCATATTTGTTTTACATCCAACTGCCTTGTCAAATTATCTTGTTGATTCTAGTAATGTGTTATTTTTCTCTAGAATTCTTTAAGTTTTATGTGTATAAAGTCATTAGTAACAGCAAAATAAGATCATTTTTTCTCGTTTCCCCCAACGTTTATGCCAATTATTCCATTTTGTTGTTTTATCACATTTGCTAAACTCTCAAAATGCTCAATAAGTATTCTTGCCTAATGCCTCATTTTTAAAAAGATTAATTTTATTTGAAAGACAGAGCTACAGAGAGAGGTAGAGGCAGAGAGCAAGGTCTTCTATCCTCTGGTTCACTCCCCAGATGGCTGCAACGGCCAGAGCTGCACCGATCTGAAGCCAGTAGCCAGGAGCCTCCCCTGGGTCTCTCACGCGGGTGCAGGGGCCCAAGGACTTGGGCCATCCTCCATTGCCCTCCCATGCCATAGCAGAGAGCTGGATCGGAAGAGGAACAGCTGGGACTAGAACTGGCGCCCATATGGGATGCCGGCGCTTCAGGACAGGGCTTTAACCTGCTACACCACAGCGCTGGCCACCTAATGCCTCATTTTAATTGAAGTAGTCCTAATGGCTTATTTTTTAAAGATTTTAAAAATTTGAGAGGGCCAGCACCGCGGCTCACTAGGCTAATCCTCCACCTTGCGGCGCCGGTACACCGGGTTCTAGTCCCGGTCGGGGTGCCAGATTCTGTCCCGGTTGCCCCTCTTCCAGGCCAGCTCTCTGCTGTGGCCAGGGAGTACAGTGGAGGATGGCCCAAGTGCTTGGGCCCTGCACACCATGGGAGACCAGGATAAGTACCTGGCTCCTGCCATCGGATCAGCGTGGTGCGCCGGCCGCAGCGGCCATTGGAGGGTGAACCAATGGCAAAGGAAGACCTTTCTCTCTGTCTCTCTCTCTCACTGTCCACTCTGCCTGTCAAAAAAAATAAAAAAAAAATTTTATTTGAGAGGCAGATTTACATACACACACACATACACACACACACACACACAGAGAGAGAGAGAGAGAGAGAATGAATATCTTTCATTTGCTGGTTTACTTTCTCACTCCTCAAATGGCTATAACAGCCAGGGCTGGGCCAGGCAGAAAGCAGGAATCTGTAACTCCAGGCAGGTCTCCCATGTGGGCAGCAGGGAGTACTTGGGCCATCATCTGCTGCTTAACGTGCATAAGGTCTCATGCACATTGGCAGGGAGCTGGGGGACTTGAACTGACGCCCATATGAGATGCCAGCTTTACAGGCAGTGGCTCAACCTGCTGCACTACAACGTTGGTTCCTCTACTGGCTTATACTATACTAACATTTGCCTCTTGATTTTGGTTGCTATTTAACTTTTTCTTTCAATCCCTATTGTGCTGTTAGAGTATTGTTATGAATGTCTGCTAAGTTTTGGCAGTTTGCCCTTTCAGAACATATTAATATGATCACAGGGTTGTTCTTTTTTAGTCTATTGAGGTAATGATTATATCAAAACACACATGTTTGCATTCCTGGATTAAACTGTTTTTGCTATTACTCTTACGTTATATCGCTTATCAGTTCAAACTTTAGTAAATGTCATAATTCCTCCATCCCCATATGTATCAATATGAGAAATATGAAAGGGATGTACATCCAACTGCTAACATTGATTTCCTTTGATGGAGAGGGAAGGATGAGACAGATGGGGAGATTTTAAACTATTTTTTTCATGCAACACCATACAAATTGACTTACTATAAATTGTTTATAAATAAAAGAGCATACCATTCTTTAATAAATAAAAAAGCAAAGGAATGATCTCAGAATTATCTGGTTTTAGTTATATTCTACCCCCACCCCCACTGTGAGGATGATGCAGAGGGCTACCGGGGAGCTGACCATCACCTCCTTTATACCCTTGGGTCCCTATTCAAGTGTCACCTCCCCAGTGTCCACTGCATGCCTTATCCCTCCCACCCTGCTGTATTCTCCTCCAGAGTGCTTGTCCCTATCTGACACACTATGTAGTGTATGTATTTTTTGGTGGTCTACCTCCTGTTACTAGAACGCAAACAGCACGAGTGTAGGAACTTGGTGCTTTATCCCAGTGCATTTCCAACCCAGAGAAAAGTGCCTGTGCCGTGCTGTGGCTCAATGATGTTTGTTGAATTCAATAATATCAATAACTCTGACCATGGTGGATCAAGAAGCATACGACACGCTCATAATGCGGGGGCACAGGCAGAAAGGACAGGGCTGACGCAGGACTTGAAATAAACGGTCTGTCCGGGACCTGAAGGAACCTGCCAAGTAGGCTCTTTACCCAGGCTCTGGTATTTCCTTAGGTTATTAGTGTGTGAGTTTAAAAGACGTTTGATTGAAATTAGACTCAAAGTAAGTATTTTACGGTTTTCTAGAAAGTGGTAGGCTGACATATTTCTGATGTGCTTGTGGAAGGCACCAGGAAAAGCTCCCCACCCAAGTCTGCTGCTGGAGCTCAGGTCACAACGCCTCCTAACAGAAACTGACAGGGCAGCCTACTGCTATGGTTTGGAGAGAAGTTGGGATGCTGAGAGTCCCCCGAAGGCCCATATGTCAAAGGCTTGGTCCCTAGGGTGGCTCTGTTAAGAGGTGGTAGATACTTTAGGAAGTGGAGCCTAATAGGAAGCCCTGAAGGTCACTGGGGGCGTGGCCTCGGGTGGTAGGTCTCCGGTCATCTCGTAAGTTCTCACAAGAAGGTTGTTAGAAAAGACTGCGCTTGTACTCATGTACCCTCTGCTTCTGGCTGATGCTTCCCCTGCATGCACTCTGCCACGGCCAGCCTCTGCCCTCCTTAGAGGCCAAACCAATGGTGCCACCCAATCTTGGACCTGGATTTCCAAAACTATGAGCTAAATAAATATTTTTCTATTTACTTTTTTTTTGACAGGCAGAGTTAGAGAGAGACTGAGAGAAAGGTCTTCCTTTTCCATTGGTTCACCCCCCAAATGGCTGCTGTGGCCAGCGCTGCGCCGTCCGAAGCCAGGAGCCAGGTGCTTCTCCTGGTCTCCCATGCGGGTGCAGGGCTCAAGCACTTGGACCATCCTCCACTGCCTTCCCGGCCACAGCAGAGAGCTGGACTGGAAGAGGAGCAACCGGGACAGAATCCGGCGCCCCGACCGGGACTAGAACCTGGGGTGCAGGCGCCACAGGCAGAGGATTAGCCTAGTGAGCCATGGCGCTGGCCCATTTTTCTACTTACAAAGTTAGTTCCCTGAAATATTTTGCTGCAGTTAGGAAGATGTAATATACTTACCGATGAGGAGAGCACTGAAGTTGAGGTGTGACTTGTCAAGAGAGATGAGCGGGTCAGTGGTTTTGCCTACCAGCAGGAAGGGGACTGAGATATTGTGTTCAGGGATTAAGAAAGTCCATAATGCCTCTGTGATGTCCAGATGGAGAGGTATGAACTGGAACACAATCTAAGAAGACAATTTGGAAGAGAGCCGTGAGAGGCACTTCAATTTCCAGGCTCCCTGTGCTCGGGGAGACTTGCCAGCCCGAGGGCCATGGTGGCTGACAACACCAGGTAAGTGTTATCTTTCTGCAGTCTCAGTAAGGGCATAAATGCATGGCTGTGCTGGCAAATCAACATGTTTGTCCTGCCCACATGCCCTTCGAAGGGAGTCTGCCCCACTGCAGCCTCTGCTGGCTGTCGTATTTTGTGCCATGTCTCTGGATAGAATGGTGGTACTGCAGTAGAAAGGAAACTGAAGAGTTGGCACTATCCCAAAGACAGACAATCCATGTGTTTGTTAAAAGCTTCACACGTAGCCCGACACAAGATGATGAGCAGGGCCAAAGAGATTTTTCTTCTCACAGATTTGGAATCAGAAATAAAATGGCTAGGCCAGTTGGCAGTGGAGCTGGCGGGCAGGGATATCATGGAGTTGAGCTGGAGCCTGGCAAGCCAATATCCATTTGCTAAGTGAGGTTATAGGGCAAATGAAAAATAAGCGAATAAATGAGTGAGAACTGGTCAGTAAAAATGGAATGGAGTAGATGGGTAGAGAGAAGCAGAGAGATCTAGAATCAAAGTTCAATCTTAAAATGCTGCCGCCCCCCCCCCCCTTGAGGTTGCTAGAATGAGTTTCTTTGTGATTGATCCATCAGGACTTAATGGAAGAACAATCATATTTGGCCAGGAAGGAACTAGATGGGTTTAACATGCAGGTTGCAGGCCATGCCACGATGATGCAGGGGCAGAATTCTGGAGATGTGTAACATTCAATGACACCACTGTCCCCCAAAGACCAGCAAAAGATCATGGTCTCTGCAACTTGTTCTCTAGGAATTGGGCAGCATCTTTGATACAATTCTGGGGCCCACTTCCAAATAGGATCCTCTTTGTGTTGGACCCATTTCCTAGATTCTGTCATGCTGAACCAGATGGCCTGCATACTGACAACATGCAGAGGTCAAACTCAAGTAGAGAGTCTACAAAC
Source organism: Oryctolagus cuniculus (assembly GCF_051225735.1). Lineage (NCBI taxonomy): Eukaryota > Metazoa > Chordata > Mammalia > Lagomorpha > Leporidae > Oryctolagus > Oryctolagus cuniculus. The sequence continues at coordinate 66,436,366 of NC_142884.1, read as the reverse complement.
ATTTATTGTTCAGTTTGGGAAGTGCTGAACAATTTTTAACTAGCTACCAACGTGAAGACAGGGTGATTGATGTAAAAATTTGGAACTTTTGCTTCTCAAGAAAAGTTTGGGAGAGTTGGTCACCCTGGGCCCACTTGTCTGGGTGATGATCACCTGCCAAACAGGTGTGGTACCCAGGGTTCCCTGTCATTGTCCCCTTGGTCTACTTTATTCTTGTGTAACCTTTCTGAAGGCATCTGAATTCAGACCTTTTGTTTGATAGATTTATTTCTACTTCCAAGAGTCTCTGCAGAATTGACTTCACGTGGAACCCACTGATCCTTCTGGCCAGCAAAATCATATTTCTATAGGTTTTACCCCACCCCTTTAAATTACTATGTAAACATTTCAGACTAAGCCAAGGGACATGACTCCATTACCCTATCTTGCCCTTTGGCCTAAGTAAAAATAAACCCTTATCTTTTCACAGTTGTCTTTACTTCAGGCTACTGCATGGGTCCCAGAGTCCCCAGGCACTGATGTCTGATTACACCTTGCTGCTGGAATATTCTCCAGTTTTAAAAACTGCAAATCCTAGAGCTCTCTCTTCCGTGGCCAGCCAAGAGCGCTTAGGTTATCTTGTTCATCAGGGTTGCCAAATGCATATGGTGGACACCGGCAAATACTTGCTGAGTGATGAGCGCTTCGTTGGGGCTCTCTGACTTCACCTGCTGTCTATGACACACTTGCTGTGCAGAGACAGCCAGGATGATCTCAGCCCTGGGTTGAGGGCTCATTGGCACACACCTCAGCCTTCTTCTCGGGGTGGATGAAGCCCTTCTCCGTGAGGCACGTGAAGGCCGGAGGGTTCTGCAGACTCTCCTGCTCCTCAGAGATCCAGAAGAAGGAGTAGGTGCTATTGGTCAGGTTCAGGATTGTGAAAGTCCTGGCCAAGGGAAGATGAAGGACAGCAGAGAGTGAGAGAGGGGATTAAGGATTAAGAGAATTTGCATGAAACCTGGCCCCAGTACAGTGCCCAATCCGAGAATGAGAACTGCTCTGAGTATTTTGTCACTATAGAAATGAAAAGTCCACCCCATCTGGGGATCCAAAGGAGGGCTAGGGTTCTCTGGACTTGGGGGAACAATTCTGCCAAAGGCCTGCTTGCCCTGGTTTCCCACTGTGGTCCAGGGTTATAGCTTTCTCTCTTCCCTCATCTCGCCAATGTCACAACTGAGAACACAGAATAACCTGAATGTTCTCAAAATTCAGCCTTCTAAGTAGGGTATCAAGCCTAGCTTGTTTCTCCGAGTTCTTCCTCTGAGTTTGTCAGAAACAGTGACTGCTACGAATTTAGCTGATGCACATCAAAGCAACTCACCGGAGATTCTTGCCTCCTATGCCCACACTAGTGAACTCAATCACCCGGGTGTTTGGATCCAGAGGGGCAGCCCCAGATCCTCGGAGCTCTGGGTTGCGCCGATGACCACTGATGTAGTCGGAGTCCTTCAGGTCGAAATGACAGACAGGCAAGAAGCTCCGCCCTTTTACTACTAGGACTGGACCTTGCATTCCAGGGGGCAGATTGGGAATCCTGAGGAGACATGGTTATTTTTATTTCTGCTTTGTTTTGTAAACAGTTATTATTTTCTTTTTAAAAACTAATCAATCAATTAATTAATTAGAGAGGCAGATAGACAGAGAGACACAGAGAGCTCCTTTCTGCTGGTTCTCTTCCCAAACACCTGCTTCTAGTTGCTGAAACTGGGATCCAGAAACTCTATCCAGGCATCTCATGTGAGTGGCAGGGACCCAATTACTTGAGCCATCAGTGCTGCCACCCAGGGTCTGCATTAGCAGGGAGCTGGAGTCAGGAATGGAGATGGGACTCAGACTCAGCACTCTGTTATGGAGTGTGGGTGTCTCTAACTGCTAGGACAAACATCTGCTCCAATTGCTGCTTTTTTAGTTAGCTGGAGATGAGTGTTATAACCACCAGAATGTGAGGAGAGGCTGGGTCTGTCTTGGTCAACAACATCACCTCAACACCTTGATCAGTACATGATAGATAGTGGGCATTTGTGAATTGCTGAATGGGTGTATGCATGAATAGGCTACACATGAGGGGTTTGAATTTGGGTTCCTTCTATGGACCTAAGCACGAATGCAAGTTGATTCCTCCATCAGTGGTGAGAAAAATCTCTGCTGTAAAATGAGGGACACTCTGGGCCCTCTCACAGGCGTTCAGTGGGATTTAAAAGTAACCTGGAAATCCTTAGAAAAGCATCCTGAGCTCCTTGGAGAAGGCAGCCTGGGTATGAGCAGACTCCTAGGACCAAGGTGAGCTGGCCCAGGTATGGAGGGGTCTCTGGGGTGTGACTGTAGGGGCCTCAGGAGGCTCTGACAGCTCTTGTAGGCTCTGCTACCCTGCGGAATTCCTCTGCAAGGTATCAGTTCCCCCAGAGCAGTTCTGGGAGAGGACACCACATGAGGGACTTTCACTGTCAGACGTCATGAGACAAGATCTTCTCTCTCTGGGCCTGGGCAGCATGGATTCCTCACTTACCATATACCAGGCCCAGAGCCAGTCCCCTCCTCCACATACTCAATGTTTGCAGAGCTCATTCTATGCCAGGCACTGTTCTGAGTTCTCTGTTTGAATGAACACATTTAATCTTCCCAACAATTCCACAAGAGGGGTGCTGCTATTTGCATATTATAGATAAGGAAATCAAGCCTCAGGAACGTCAACTTGGGCAACTGCCCAAGTTCATGCTTCCCCAGGGCTTAGAACCCATTGAGCTGTCAACTGCTTTCTGTTGCTTGGTGGACTCCCACACGTGGCTGGGAGAGGGGAAGTAATGCAGATGCAGGGGGAGCCTCTGATGAGTAAAAGATCACACTCTCCTTGTTCCCCAAAGCTGGCCAAGTCTAATCTCTCCAAACAGAAAAGTGACCATCAGGGGCTCTGGTGGGGTCTAGGGTTGGAAAGAATGGTGGCCAGGGATGGGACAGAAGAGGGGTAAGGGCTGTAGAGTCCCACCCCCAGATTTCCTTACTGGCAGTAAAGGGTGCTCTCGAAATCGCCAGTGTCCAGGGGGGAGAATTTCACTTTGAGCTTCTGAGTCTTCCCCACAGGCACGACGCCTGCAGAGGGCTCCACGGAGAAGGGCGAAGGAGAGCCTTCTGTCCAGTGGTCCACGCTGCTGTCCAGAGTGCTGCTCGAGCGTGGCGTGATTTGACTAAGCTGATCTTTCTGAACAGAACCTGGAGGCAGACGGCAGGTGGGGCACAATCTGCACTTGCAGTGAGGGGGCAGGTGGTAGGGAGGCAGCCCATTCACAAGTCCTTAGGGACCCTCGGTGTGGTCTGCAGGCTAACCCTTCCAGCAGGTGTATTCAACCTTGGGCACTGGGTGGGAGGAGGCCTTGGCTCATATATCTCATGGGACACTCAGGAAAAAGATTTTTACTAACTCCATAAAGTCCCCAGATTGGTTTCATTTAGGTTAAGAGGATGGGTAAGGAAGGCGCCCTAGCAGGATGGGCTGTGAACACACTTTTTGGGGCTCATTATTCTAAGGAGGGGTTTAAAATCTGGGGGCCTACAGACAAGACCCTTCTACTGATGGTGATTCAGGTCAGGCCCTGGGTTTTACCTGCTGTTGCATTTACCTTGGTTTCCTGGCATTGCAAAGCTGACTGCCTTTGCAGCATCTTCAGAGACCCAGCTGAATTCTAGCTGCACACGTCCTGAGTTAGCCAGGTCAAGCCTGCAAACCAACCAGGGAATAGAACTGAGGAAGGCAGGCAGGTGATTTCTGTCCTGTCTGGGTATCACCTGTCCTGTTACTTTGTTTTTTGAAGGCAAGTCACTTTGTTTCTTAAATCTTTTTTTTAAAAGGCAATTTTTAAGCAACTGTATCTGAAACCATGCATTTGGTATACTAGCTATATTTCCTTTTAAGATGACACCTAAAAGATATATGTTGCTACAAAAATTCCATATTAAAAGTAAAAATATGGAAATGTTTAGCACTTAAATCACTTTGTACGTGGCCAACATCCTATGCAGTGAGTTCTGCATTGGCATCAAGGCAAGCTGAAAAGTTTCCATAAGACAAACAGAATCTCTGACAGTTTCTCTCTCTGGTACAAATCACTTGAGCCCTCCCTTCCTGAACCATCTCCCATCCGGAACAGCGTCTCTGTGGTCAGAAGTCATCTGACCCCTGCCTGTGACACTGTCGCTGACTGAGACACACATTTGGGTTTTAGTTGCTTCTAACTCGAATTCTGAATCAGCAGAGGCTTTTCTTGCCTCAAATTTCCCTGCGTTAAGACAAGAGTGTGGAGATGGAAGCCTTTTCACTGTTAAATGTGATCGCAGTCATAGCAAGAAGATGAGGCCTTCATACAGGAAAATGACGGTGTTAGGGAAAAACTTCCTGGCTTTTGGAGAGTGGTGAGAGCTGGGATGTTTGGGTGGTGGGTAGATGCAGGCTGGAGATGCAGAGGTTAGACGTCTATTATCCAATCCATGCAGGGATACCTGAAATCAAGGGGGCTGACCATGTGGGCTTGTGTTTATTGTGTGACTCTTTTATACTAAAGATAATTTTAAAAAGTGGATAAATCTCAGTGGCACAGAGTACTTTCCTTTTTTCTTTTTTCCCCTTAATTTACTGATGGAGAAAGGGAGGGAGGAAGGAAGGGAAGAAGGGAGGAAGGAAGAGATAGAGGGAGAGAAGGAGAGAAGGAGAGAGTCTCTCCCATGCATTCCAGAGTACTTTTCATAAGACTTCTTGGTTTAGGGAAGTGGCTGGAAAACAATTTTATACAGAGCTAGATAATAAGGTTTTTTTTGGCTTTGTGTGCCATTAGGCTTCTGTAGCAATGACTCAATGCTGCTTTTGTGGAAGCATGGGCATGGTTGTTTGCCAAGAAAACTCAATTTTTTTTTTAAAGGCCATAGCTTGGTGACCCCTGCTTTGGGGGAAACGACCATCAGGAGAAGATCCCACTCCATGCCTCTATCTTATGGTTCTGTAATAACTTAAGAGGACACTTAAATGCAAACCGTGAACTGGCCGTGGTTTCCATTTCTGCCTTTGTGATGCTGCCCTCCCCGCCCCGCAGACCCTTCCTTCTCGTATCTCCAGCGGGCTTCCTCCTATCTGTCCTCCAAAACTCAGCTGGGCACCACCCTGGCCGGGAAGCTTCCCTGACCCTCTCTCTCCAGATCTTGGTCTGCATTAGGTCCTCTTTCCCTGCATGCACATGGCGTCATGCTGCAATCGACAATTCACAGAAGACAAACGGGACTCTGAACCGACTTTCTAGCTCTGTTCCCCTGGGAACTTGAGAAAGGAGAAAAGCCAGTTTTATTGTCAGGAAACGCTATTGTAAAAATCACCTCTATTGGTCAATCACATGTGGACTGGAAGAGCTGGGATTATCTGGAGGGAAGCCATACTTTGGGGTTCTCTGAGTATGGTGACTGCTGTATTTGGACTCACTCTCTGCAAGGACCATGGAGAGGATTTCTTGGAGTGGCTATGAAAAATGTTGGCTTCTTTAGGGAGCTTCTAAATGGATCTCAATGTTTCGCTGGACTAACACGACACTGGCACACGCTACACAGATGAGATGCCTGCAAGGTGCCGTCAGAGACATTGAATATTTGATGACAAGTGGATGAAGGATGGAACGGAAGGGCTTCTCTGACTAGTGCTGTGAGGATTTTGGTGACGTACTCAAATACTCGGGTCTGGTAAACCAGCGTCTCCTTAAAGCACACGTCATCCGTTTGGCACTGGTATGAGGCGAAATCCACGTTGGCGCTGATCTGGAGCTGCAGGTCTCGGTAGTTTTCCTCCAGAACGGAATGGGCAGGTTCAGGATCCGTCTCTATCACCTGCAACAGAGGCAGCCGGATGCTGAGTCGCGTAGAGACACTGCCTCACGGCAGTGATGGGGAGCGTGGCACTGCTACCCACGCGAATTCACACCACCCTACAAACTCCAGCTCCAGAATAAGGGATTCAGGCCAACACGCAGTGACTCACAGGGTGGGGAAGGAAGAATCCGAGTAGCAAAGAACGCTGAGAGCACCATGTCTGCAGGCACTGGGTTTTGGGACCAGATGGACTCCAGAAAAGATAGAAGAAAGAAAACCACCACATTAGGACTGATACTGATGAGACAGAAAACAAACCTAAAACAGAGAGGACCAGCACAATTAGTTATGTGGAAAGATTTAAAAAAATCTGTTGTGAGACTGGTCAAGAAAGAGAAAATGCAAATAACTAATATTAGAAATAAAAGGGGGGGCTGGCACTGCGGTGTAGCAGGAAAAGCTCTGCCTGCAGGCTTGGATGTTCACTGCTGACCGGCTCTCTGCTGTGGCCTGGGAAAGCAGAAGATGGCCAAAGTGCGTGGGCCCCTGTACCTGCGTGGGAGACCTGGAGGAAGCTCCTGGCTCCTGGCTCCATATTGCCTCAGCTCCAGCCATTGGGGCCATTTAGGGAGTGAACTAGCAGATGGAAGACCTCTCTCTCTGTCTCTGTCTTTATAATCCGCCTTTAAAATAAATAAATACATCTTAAAAATAAAAAGGGGGCATTGCCACCACTCCTACAGATTTAAACAGATAACAATAAAATGGTATAACTAATCTTATAAAACATACATGAAAACTTAGTTGAAGGGTAAATTCCCAAGGAAATAATTTAATCAAATTGATAAAAGAGCAAATGAGAAACCCTGAAAAGTCTTATTATGATAAAAATGTAAAGAAAACCATAAAGAGCCCTCTTGCCATCAAAGAAAATAAATAGTAGTAAAAATACATTAAAGAAAATCCAAATCCAAATAAGTAGATAAACCTTGCAAATGGAAAGGACAAATTAATATTATAAAATCATTAATTCTCCCTAAACTGACCTATAGAAGCAACCAAATTTCAATTAAGTTTCCAGGAGGGGTCTTCACAGTACGTAATGATGAGTTCTAAAATTACATAAGAAAATAAAGGGCCAAGAATAACTGAGACGTTTTAGAACACCCTAGGTAGGAAGGACATCCCCTCTAAATACCAAAGCTGACTATGACGCTGTAGAAGAAACGACGCAGAGTAAAACTGGCACAAGTGTAGACAAACTGACAAGGAAACAGAGCAGAGAGAGCAAGAACATTCTAGGGCCATGTAAGATGTCATGATGCACTGGAGTCCTGGCAGACGAGTAACACAGGGGCTAAGAAACAGGACAGGGTGGGCACTGCAGTACAGTGCAAGCTGTTGATTGGGACATCTGCATCCCATGTACGAGTGCCTAGTTCGAGTTCTGGTTACTCTGTGCTTAAGAGCCAGCTTCCTGCTAATGCACCACAGAGGCAGGGGATGATGGTCCAACTGCTTGGGTTCCTGCCAACCACATGGGGCACCTAGACGGAGTTCCTGGCTCCTGGTTTTCGCCTGGTCAAACCCCTGGCTGTTGTGCTATTTGGGGAATGAACTTGCAGATAGAAGATCTCTCTCTCTCTCTCTGTCTCTCTCTGTCTCTCTCTGTCTCTCTCTCCATGTGTCTCCCTTTCTATCACTCTGCCTTTCAAATAAGTAAAATCTTAAAAACAAAAACAAAAACAGGGGGCAGACGCTGTGACGCAGCAGGTTAAAGCCCTGGCCTGAAGTGCCGGCATCCCATATAGATGCCGGTTCTAGTCCTGGCTACTCCTCTTCTGATCCAGCTCTCTGCTATGGCCTGGGAAGGCAGTGGAAGATGGCCCCTGCAGCCATGTGGGAGACTCGGAGGAAGCTCCTAGCTCCTGGCTTTGGATCGGCACAGCTCCGGCCATCACAGCCATCTGGGGAGTGAACCAGCGGATGGAAGACCTCTCTCTCTGACTCTACCTCTCTCTCTAACTCTGTCTTTCAAATAAATAAAATAATCTTTAACAAACAAACAAACAAAAACAGGGGCCAGTGCTGTGGCACAATGGGTAAAGCCGCCGCCTGCAGTGTGGGCATCCCATCCCATATGGGCGCCAGTTCGAGTCCTGGCTTCTCCACTTCTGATCCAGCTCTCTGCTATGGCCTGGGAAAGCAGTGGAAGATGGCCCAAGTCTTTGGGTCTCTGCATCTGCATGAGAGACCCAGAAGAAGCTCCTGGTTCCTGGCTTCAGATTGGTGCAGCTCCGGCTGTTGCGGCCAATTGAGGAGTGCACCAGTGGATGGAAGACCTCTCTCTCTCTGCCTCTCCTTCTCTCTCTGTGTAACTCTGCCTTTCAAATAAATAAATACATCTTCAAAAACAAACAAACAAACAAACAAAATCTGGGCTGGCGCAGTGGCGCAGCAGGTTAAAACCCCAGCCGGCAGTGCCAGCATCCCCTGGCAGTGCTGGCTGCTTCACTTCTAATCCAGCTCTCTGCTGATGCACCTGGGAAAACAGCAGCAGATGGCCCAAATCCTTGGGGCCCTGCACCCATGAGGGAGACCTGGAAGAAGCTCCTGGCTTTAGATCAGCTTAGCTCCAGCTGTTGCGGCCATCTGGGGAGTGGTCCAGTGGATGGAAGACCTAGCACCCCTGCCTCCCCTGTCTCTACCTCTATCCATAACTGTCTTTCAAATATGAGTAAATAAATAAATAAATACCCCAGACACCTACCCCCAGATTTGGCAAGATTAGTTATATAGACGAAAAATATGCAATGCAACTATATCCTTGCCTCATATCATATATAAAATCCTGGTGGGCCACGGGATTAAATATCCAAAGCAAAGCTCTTACAGTTTAGGCACGTAACTTTCTGTGAAGGAAAGGGTTCAAAAATAACACACAAAAGGTAATAATTATAAAAGGAGAATAAATTAGACTATGCTAAAATTAAAAACATTTCTGTTCATCAAGCGATACATTAAAGAAAGTGGAAAGGTAAGCTATTAAGTTGGTGAGGGTATCTGTAGACAAATGCTGCCAACAGAAGAGTATATCAAAAAGAAAACAACTCATACAAAGGACAAGCATCGTCATCAAAAGGTGGACGCATGCATGAAAAGGTGTTCATGTAAGACATACACGGCACAGCCAGCAGTCATGTGAAGAAATACTCACCCTCATTAGTGATCAGGGGAATGCAAACTAGATCATAGTGAGGCTCTTTCCCACTCACTCGAATGCTAAGGAAGTCTGACAAGGACAAGCGTCGGAGTGGGTGTGGCTCCATGAGGTCTCTGACTGCAGGAATACACGGTGGTATGGCCACTTTGGAAAAAGCGTGGCATTCATTATCTTGGAAACTGAACATCCACATCTCCTCTGACTCTGCAGCTCCACTTCCAGGACTAGAAACTCTTGCAAACGACCACCATATCATGTGAACAATGCACACAGAAACACTGCCCACAGAATAATCTTCCAAAGAGAAAGGATAAATAGTGGAATTTTATATGGCAGTGAAGTGGATACTCTACAGGCACATGCAGCGATAGGGGCAATCACATGCAATAACCTCCGTACAACGTACAACGAAAGCTAAAAACTACAATTAGGGAAAAATAGAAGCGAAAGGCAAAACCAAAGGGAACGAACAAGACAAGATCACTTCCAGGAGGGAGGGAGAGGGATGGATGGGCTCAGAACCGCACAGGCAGTCAGCGCCTTACTTCCCATGTTGGATGGGGTTTGTTCTCTGTTTATTGTATCATTAAAAAGAAACTAACCATGGCATAAAGAAAAGGGGGACGTGCATTCACCAAAGATGAGATCTTGTGACGAACCTAAGACTGTGACTTATCTCATTCTGGACCAGTGAGAGAACAAAGAACCACTAACGAGAGGAGCCAGGACGCTTCTGGAGGGAAAGGCAGAAAGACTCACTCAGCCAGCTGCAAGGCGTAGAGGCTGCAGCTCTCCCAGGGAGGGCGGCCGCCACAGGTGGGACCCGCAGGGGTGTGGAAGTGCAGCTTGTTGCTTTTGAAACTGAGGTCAAGTAGGACGAGGGCATTCTTTTTTTTCCATTACAGAGGGAAATGATGACAAACTGGACTTGTGAGCCAAGGCACCTGGGCACAGGAGGTCTGCTCAGATTTGGGGCTGCTGTGTGCACTCACTTTTCGCTTCGCAGTGAAAGTCCCGGGTGTGTTTTTGGGCACATCCACCCACTTGACGGTGCGCATGCGGTCATCCCAGTCAGGGATCTGGTCAGACGGCAGCTGAAACACGATCCTGGAGAGCTTGCACTTGATCCCCATCTTCCTCAGGTTGATGGGCACGTCTGACTTCATGGTCACTGCTATGTCCTTGGCACATCCAGGGTGCAGGTGGCCCATCTGAGGAGGAGCCTGGCATTAGCATTTCTAGGAATTCAATCTTGAGGACTTATGGTACCTGATTATGACCCTCTAGAGAAGGGGTGCAGCCAGAAGTCTTACACACACACACACACACACATTGCCTCAGTCTGTATGTGCAGGTTGACTTAAATATGAATAATCAATGTGACTCCTGCACAAGTGAGTGTAGGGAACTAGCAGTTCTCAGAATGTGGTCCTGATGGCCCTTGGGGTTCCCAAGACCTCTTCAGGGAGTCTATAAGTCAAAACTATTTCATCAAAAATGAAAGGTATTATCGGGGCCAGCGCTATGGTGTAGTGGGCAAAGCTGCCACCTGCAGCACTGGCATCCCATATGGGTACTTCTTTGAGACCCAGCTGCTCCACTTCTGATCCAGCTCCTGGATTATGTGCCTGGGAAGGCAACTGAGGATGGCTCATATATTTGAGCCCCTGCACCCATGTGGGAGACTGAAATGACGTTTCAGGCTCCTGGCTTCGGTTTGGCCCATCCCTGGGAGTTGAAGCCATTTAGGGAGTGAACCAGTGGGTGGAAGATTCTCTCTCTCTCTGCCTCTGCCTCTGCCTCTCCCTCTCTGTAACTCTGCCTTTCAAATAAATAAATCAATATTTTTGAAAAAGAAAAATATTTGACTTTTTCACTCTTTCCTCGTGGGCATACACTGGGGTTTTCTAGAGGTTATATATGATATCTCATCAAAATGAATGCAAAAGCAGAGATAAGAATCCGATTATCTTCTATTAAGTCAGATATTAAGGAGAGATTTATAAAAATGTAAAATAATGCCACTCTTATCACCCAGTATTTTTGAAATTATAGTCGTATGTTCAGTTATATAACTTCATTCCAGTTAGAGTAACTATTATCAAACAGACAAAATAACAAATGCTGGTGAGGATGCATGAAAGGCAAACTTTTATACACTGTTGGTGGGAATGTAGATTAGCACAGCCACTTTGGGAAACAGTATGGAAATTCCTTAAAAATCTAGAAACAGAACTGCCATAAAGTCCAGCAATTCCACTAGTGGGTATGTATCCAAAAGACATGAAATCATAGCATTGATGAGACACCCAGACCCCCGTGTTTACCGAAGCACCAATCACAACAACCAAGATAAAGCCAAGGTAGCCATGAGCAGATGAATGGATAAAGAAAATATGGCATATTTTTATAATGAAATGTTATTTGGCCATAAACAAAAATAAGTTTCCTGCCATTTGCAGCAAAATGGATGGAACTAGAGGTCATTATGTTAAGTGAAATAAGCCAGGCAGAGAAAAGTAAATAGTATGGGGCTGGCGTTGTGGCACAGTGGTGCAGTGACGCAGTGGGCTAAACTTCTGCCTGTGGTACAGGTACCCCAAATGAGTGCTGGTTTGAGTCTTGGCTGCTCCACTTCCAATCCAGCTCTCTGCTAATGTGCCTGGGAAAGCAGTGGAGGATGGCCCAAGCCCTTGGGCCCCTGTACCCAAGATCCTGGCTCCTGGCTCCTGGCTTTGGATCAGCTCAGCTCTAGCTGCTGTGGCCTTTTGGGGAGTGAACCAGTGCATGGAAGACCTCTTTCTATGTTAACTCTGTCTTTCAAATAAATAAAATAAATCTTTTTTTTTTTTTTGATGGGCAGAGTTAGACAGTGAGGGAGAGAGAGACAGAGAGAAAGGTCTTCCTTCTGTTGGTTCACCCCCCAAGTGGCCACTATGGCTGGCGCGCTGTGCTGATCCGAAGCCAGGAGCCAGGTGCTTCTCCTGGTCTCCCATGCGGGTGCAGGGACCAAAGCACTTGGGCCATCCTCCACTGCCTTCCTGGGCCACGGCAGAGAGCTAGACTGGAAGAGGAGCAACTGGGACAGAATCCGGCACACCGACTGGGACTAGAACCCGAGGTGCTGGCACCACAGGCAGAGGACTAGCCCAGTGAGCAGCAGTGCTGGCCAATAAAATAAATCTTTTTAAAAAAAGAAATGTACTGTGCTTCATCACTATGTATAATTACTGCTATCAATTTTTTGTTTTAAAAAGTAAACAAAAAGCCATTTTTATAAAAAAGACCATTTATATTAACATGTAATGGTTTCTTATTGTATTTCAAAATGAATAAATGTTTTAAAATGTTCTTACTTTTTTAAAAAAAGATTATTTATTTGAGAGGTAGAGTTATAGACAGTGAAAGGGAGAGACAGAGAGAAAGGTCTTCCGTCCGTTGGTTCACTCCCCAGATGGCCACAATGGCTGGAGCTGCGTTGATCTGAAGCCAGGAGCCAAGTGCTTCTTTCTGGTCTCCCACATGGGTGCAGGGGCCCAAGCATTTGGGCCATCTTATACTGCTTTCCCAGGCCATAGCAGAGAGCTGGATCGGAAGAGGAGCAGCTGGTACTAGAATTGGCGCCCATATGGGATGCCGGCACCGCAGGTGGAGAATTAACCTACTGTGCCATGGTGCCGGCCCCATGTTCTTACTTTTCATTTTAAATATGGTAAATATTGGTAAGCATAACCCACATAAAGGAAAGTTCTCTGAAGTCTCTCAGAAGTAAGAGTATAAAGGATGGGCTGGCACAGAGGATAAAGCTGCCTCCTGCAGTGCCAGCATCCCATATGAGCACCCAGGTTTGAGTCCTGACTGCTCCACTTCTGATCCAGCTCTCTACTATGGCTTGGGAAAGCAGTAGAAGATGGCCTAAGTCCTTGGGCCCCTGCACCCACGTGGGAGACCTAGAAGAAGCTCCTGGATCCTGGCTTTGGATCAGCGCAGCTCCAACCGTTGCAGCCATTTGGGGAGTGAACCAGCAGATGGAAGACCTCTCTCTCTCTCTCTCTCTCTCTCTCTCTCTGCTTCTATCCCTATCTCTCTGTGACTCTGCCTTTCAAATAAAAAAATAAATCTTCAAAAAAAAAAAAAAAAGAATATAAAGGAGTCCTAAGACCAAAGAGTTTGAGAATTGAAGTTACTACAGATTTGGGAAATGCTACTTGGTCTGTAGACTGAAATCAATTATGATTTAGCACACGTAAACACTACATAGACATACCCATGTATATGGTTTAGCATGCATAAACATCACACACACACACACACACATATATATATATATACACACACACTGTATATATAACAGTTCTACTATGTCTTTGACATAAAAACATTCTCTCTCTTCTGGAAAGTAAGGGGAAAAGAAAGCTCAGTACTTCACAATGAACACATGCATGTCTGTGTGTATATGTAAATAAATGGATAACAAAAATTTCTGTCTTCCTTGACTAACGCAGATCATGTTCAAAAGTAATTTCCCCTAGTAGTTTACATGGTCTGTTTCCTCATGGGTAAAATGCAGGGAGCAGTAGTATTTACCTCATAGGGTTGTGTCAATCAATGACTTAGTCAAGTTCATGGGAACCCTGCCTGGCATGCAGTAGGCACCCGGCTTACACTAGCTATGACTCAGGACCATGTTGGGGCTGGAATATGTCAAGGGGTTAAAATGAGCTGCCTGTCTGCAGGAAACAAGATTCATTCCTGATAGCATGCAAATCTTTAAGGGTGACGAAGGGGACAACCATGCTTGCTACATCCCCTAAAGTTCCATGAACAGACTTGGTGGCAGTGTACAGAGCAGGGAGCAGTGAATTTATCTGGCTTTGGTCAGTAATTCATAAAATGTGTTTTCGGAGATGCGAAAAGAAGGGTTAGAAAATTTCAGGTGGAACGAATTTAACGAGGAATTAGTGGGCTAAAGGACACTGTGGATCTTGAAGAGAAAGATGGGACATTTTCAAAATCTCAGGTGTCCACCAGACCCACCACCCCCATTTCAGTGTTTGGTGAAGAACACACAGCTATGTGGACACAGAGCCACACTCCAGGGTCAGAAGACTGGGACCTGGACTTCCCCAACCTCTGCCTAACAAGTCTCAGCACAGGTCATTCTCGGCTCTTCTTCTTTTGGGCTAGGGGGCACACAGCGTCCTCCAGTGCCAGGTCTGAGTGAGGGATCCTTCACGGGCTGACTCCCAGGTCAACATGCACCCACCCCACTCCATGCATTCACAGGACCAGGCTCATATCAGATGGGAGTTGGGAATACAAGCAAGGCTTTGACTTACTTGTGGGGAGAAAGACACTGTTGCTAAAAGAGGCCATTCAAACCGTATCACGTTCACTTGGCTGTGATTGGTAATTGTGAAGCTCACATTATAGCTGTTTCCAATGTGGCAGTCTCCAAACTGGATGTGGTCCACTAGGGCAGCTAGGGGTTAGAATCAGAGGGTGGTGAGTCTTCCCTGGCCTCTCTGAAGGCCTGCTTCCCCCAAAGAGGCCATTCCCGATTGATACTGTGCCTCCCTCTCACACAAATCTTCTCTCCAGGGATGGCTGTGGAAAATCTGGAGCCCTTGGAATGCTGAGTAGTTAAGATTTTCTCTCTAAAGGAATCTATCCATCCATCCACACACCCATCCACCCTCTACCTTAGCCCTCACTTCCATTTGTACAAGAGAATTGGTAGGCCCTCAACCTCACTTATTAATTGCTAATTAATAAAAATAATTTATTATCTATTAGTGAGACAATACTTCTAAGTGTTAGGGTGGCCAGGTAAAATACAGGAGGCTTGGTTAAGTCTGAATTACAATGAGTTAGGATAAGCCTGCCCCATGGAATGCTTTTGCATGTATCTATACTAGAAATTATTGATTTTTTATCTGAAATTCAAATTTATTGGGGACTATTGTATATTGACTTGCTAACTCTGGCAACCCTATTATAGCTATGAAATCTGATTTCCACACGAGTTTGCGACTGGCTTCTGCTTGAATGGTGACAAGAGAGCTGGTGGCAGGACTAGAACCTCAAACAGGGTGAAACACCAGATGCGTGGGAAGTGCTGACTTCAGTCTGCGTTGTAGAGAGGCCCATGGTACATTCTGGAAGAGTAAGTAAGCCTCCAGAAAACTGCTAGAGTGTGTTTGTGACTCCCTTCGCAATGACCCGTGACACAGTTAGGGTGTGTAACAAGTGCCTTTTGATAATCACAGTGAAGTAAGTGTTTTCCTACTTCAAGAATATGTCAAGTAAATGAAGAGCTGCACATCTTAAGCTTTGCCCCAGCACAAATCGCCCAGGGTTCTCGTTCAAATGCAGATTAAGATTCTGTAGGTCAGGGTGGGTCAGAAGCTCCCCTTCCTTGCAGACTCCCCGGTGAGGCCATGTCGGGTGTCGGAAGTCCCGGGGTTCCCAGACTGCTTGCTCACTGAGTATTGGGGCTGCAGGGAAAAGCTCTCCAAAGCTTCAACGAACCTTGATCCTGTCTAACTACACAAGACCAGTGTTTCTCTTAGGATGTCTAGGATTCATGTTTCTGATGAAACAGACAACGCCAACATAAGCCAGTTACAAGACAGAGACAAAGGAAACTCCAAGGAAGCCTTTCGTCACGGAGATGGAATTCCTGGGTATAAACTACAGGAGCTCCATAAGAACAGACTTTCTTGTTAATCTCTGTAACTCCAGGGCTCAGTGGGGCGAACACACGAATCAGCGGAGGGGGGGATGCAGTGGCTGAGGCAGGCCTGTGGGCGCATCCCTGGATTCTCAGGAAGCTAGCCAGCCTGATGGTAAATTTCATTTGCATTTAAAGTGAGACCCAAGAGTCAATAGTTGGTGCTGCCTCACTGCTGTTTCTCTCACCTGCCACCAAGTCATCCGTGGTGTTTTCCTCAGAGAACTCTATGACCTCAGCGACGTCTGAGGGGTCCTGGCTGCCGGCAGCCACCAGCCCATGAATGTTGTCCAAAGTGACGTCGTCCTCGTAGCCCTCTCCCACCACGTGGACGATGGTCTCCTCGTACTGGTTGTTGACCACAGACAGGTGGATGGTGCCTGCCATCCTGCCAGCTTTGTGCGAGTGGAAAAAGACATCAAACTCAGCCGTATCTCCAGGAGAAACCACCAGTGAGGCCGTGTGAGCCTTCTTTGCTGCACAGAAAAGAGGGAAGAGGCCATTTAGAACGAGCCTTGGCTACAGGCAGCTGGTAACGAGACAGGGCATGCATCCTACTCTGGCTGGGTCCTGGAAGATCACTAACAAACCAGCTACTGAGACCCACTGCCTTGTGCAAGCACCCACCCCACGCTTACCTTTCTCATTTGGTTTGTTTTCTTCTATGATGTAGATGTAGGAGGTCGTAGGCCTGCCCTTGAGGGAGAAGACTCCTAGTTGGTCCTGCAGGTCAACATGCAGCTGGCAGAAGGAAAGCAGGACTGAGTGTTAGCACTGGCATCCCATATGGGCGCCGGTTCTAATCCCGGCTGCTCCTCTTCCCATCCAGCTCTCTGCTATGTTCTAGGAAAGGAGTAGATGATGGCCCAAGTCCTTGGGTCCCTGCACCCATGTGTGAGACATGGAAGAAGCTCCTGGCTCCTGGCTTCGGATTGGCATAGCTCCTGCCATTGTGGCCAGTGGGAGAGTAAACCAGTAGATGGAAGACCTCTCTCTCTGTCTCTACCTCTCTCTGTAACTCTTTCAAAATAAATAAAATAAATCTTAAAAAAAAAGAACAAGGTTTATAAGACTTCTGCTTGGGACAGAGGCAGTGTCGAATATTTATGAGAATAATGCAATGGAAAGGAATACTGACAGTTCCACGAGGGATTGCACAAATGGGAATTCCTCAAAGCCAGTGTCTCCCAGGTACTTTGCATTTGTTATCTGATAGTATCACGTTGATCATCCTACCAAGAGGAGCAGAAAAACAAGGCAGGCATCTGTCCCAGTTGGAGAACAGGGATGGTTTCCAGCCCATCGGAAGGAAAATAAGACTAGAGCTACATAACTGATTTTAGGTACGAAAGAGCAGTAGATATTTTTAGAAGGTGGTAATATTTTAGAAGGTAGCTGGTGTTAACATGAACAAAACTGCATAATGTAAAAAAAAAAAAAAAGAACCAAGGGGTGAGCCTCTGGCATTGTGGGTAAGATGCTGCTTGGGATGTCTGCATACCATGTCTGTGTGCCTGGGTTCAAGTCCCTGCTCCATTTCTGATTCCAGCTTCCTGCTAGTGCACCTGGTAGGCAGCAGGTGACAGCTCAAGTACTTGGGTCTGGGTCATCCAGGTGGGAGACCTGGATTGAGTCCCCAACTCCTGGCTTCAGCCTGGCCCAGCACTGGCTGTTGTGGGCATTTGGGGAGAGAAGCAGCAGATGGAAGATCTCTGTGTGTCTATCTCTCTCTCTGCCTCTATGCCTTTCAAATAAACAATACATAAATACATTTTTCAAATGAGGCATGAAGAAGAAATAGTGATACCACACAGAAGTTTCTGAGATAAAAATTATATATTTAGAAATAACTTTAAATAAGAAACTAGACAGAAGAATTATATATAAGAATATTTACATAAAAGATCCAAATAAATGGGTGGTACTCCTAAATGCTGTTCCTGATGGAGAGGCCAGAGACCCTAAAGTAGAAATTCTCCCCAAATTATTCATAGGCTACCTAATGGGTTTTTTGAGGAACATTATATAAAATGATTCTCAAGTTCATCTGGGGAACCAGTACACAAACAATGTTAAGGGAAATCACAAAAATAGGGAGTGGACAGGAATTCACTGAACTAGATGTTAAAACATGTTGTAAAGTCACAATACTGGGACAATGCAGGGTAATGGCCAACTAGACAAACTGAACTCAACAACAACAACAAAATACCAGACCAAATACATAAAGAAATTAAAAGCACCAAAGAGCTAAAAAGATAAGCGGGAGTTAAGAGATCAGTTCTCTGAACGCACGGAAGTCCACAAGGGTCAGCTAAGCTTCCTGGGCTGTTCCCTTGCTGGGGCATTTGTCCATCTGGCAGAGGCGGAGGCTTCTGTGCCTTTGGGGGTCTCTGGATGCTAAGGGGGCAGAGCCCAGGGCCTGTCAAGGATGGGGGTGCTGTCTTACCTCTGGGCTGGGACCCAAAGGCCTGCACCGTAAGATGAGAGGTGAGCTGGATATTTCTAAATCTATTTGTCATTTACTTCTGAACATCTTTCCAAGTATAATACCCAATACGTGATCAAAAGGTAACCAGGCACGTGAAGAGACAGCACAGTGTGGACAAGAATGAGAATCAGCGGATATGAGAAGCAGATCCGCAGAAGCTTTCGATTTTGGCTGGGTATGGACTGCAAAACGGCTATGATCACCATGTGCCAGAAATGAAAGCCAAGTCTGACCATTCCAGCATGAAACTGGATAGAAACCACAAAAACTGATTATACAGACTTGAAAAACCACCTTGTGGAAATTCTAGAACTGAAAAAAAATATAGTACCTTGAGAGCTTAATGGAAAGGTTTTTTTTTTTTTTTTTGTAAACATTGTGTTCTTTTGGGTACTTTATTTTTAAAAAAGATTTATTTATTTATTTGAAAAGCAGAAATCCAGAGAGAGAAGAGAGAGAGAAAGAGAATGAGAGAGAGATATCTTCCATTCGCTGGTTCACTTCCCAAATGGCTGCAATGGCTGGGGCTGGGCCAGGCAAAAGCCAGGAGCCAGGAGCTTCATTCAGGTCTCCTGTGCGGGTGCAGGGGCCAAAGGACTTGGGTCATCTTCCTCTGCTTTCTTTCTTAGGCACATTAGCAGCAAGCTGGATCAGAAGTGGAGCAGCCAGAACTTGAACTGGTGCCCACATGAGATTCTGGCACCGCAGGCAGAGGCTTAACCTATGTCACAGTGCCAGCCCCAGTAGAAAGGCTTAACAGCAGATTTGGAACAACTAAAAGGAAAGCTAACGAACTGATCAGAGATAGCTCAAGAGAAAGTGTGCAGAACGAATCCTAGAAAAAAATTTGTGAGAAATACAATGAATTTGTGAAACAGAGGGGACATTTTTTTTTCTTTTCTTTTTCTTTCTTTTTTTTTTTTTTTTTTTTTTGACAGGCAGAGTGGACAGTGAGAGAGAGAGACAGAGAGAAAGGTCTTCCTTTTGCCGTTGGTTCACCCTCCAATGGCCGCTGCGGCCAGCGCACCGCGCTGATCCAAAGGCAGGAGCCAGGGGCTTCTCCTGGTCTCCCATGGGGTGCAGGGCCCAAGCACTTGGGCCATCCTCCACTGCACTCCTGGGCTACAGCAAAGAGCTGGACTGGAAGAGGAGCAATCAGAACAGAATCTGGCACTCCTACTGGGACTAGAACCCGGTGTGCTGGCGCCACAGGCGGAGGATTAGCCTAGTGAGCTGTGGCGCTGGCCAGAGGGGACATTTTTTGAGATGGTCTTCTGTCAGCACAGAAGGAAAGATGAGATGAAGGGCCGAGGTGCAATATTTGAAAGCATATCTAGAACTTTACCAAAATTGATTTGACATTAATTCTGGTGAATTCCAAGATTTTAGGCCTCTTGTTTCTTTCCTATTACAAATGTTCAATACAAACAAAGAAGAAGATGCAGAAACAAATAAAGAAGGTGCACAGAACACAATAATCTTAGCTCTTCAACTTGGTATATGGCTTTGCATACTTACTAGTGTCCAGTCTTGCCTGGTTTATCAGTGTCTGTGTCACCTGTCTTGCCAGTGTCCGGTGTCACCTGGTTCACAAGTGTGCTGTCTTATCTGGTTTATCAGTGTTGTGTGTCACCTGGCTTATCAGTGTCTGTGTCACTTGGCTTATCAGAGTCCTGTGTTACCTGGTTTCTCAGTGTCTTGTATCACCTTGTTTATGAATATCCCGTGTCACCCGATTGATCAGTGTCCTGTGTCACCTGGTTTACCATCATCTCGTATCATCTTGTCTATCAGTATTCTGTCTAATATGGTTTATCAGTGTCCCATGTCACCTGGTTTACCAGCGTCCTGTCTTAGACGGTTGATCAGCGACCTGTGTAGCCTGGTTCCCTACGTTCCTGGAGGGAACATGCAGGATTCCCCTGTGGATGCCTCGTGTCTCACACACAGGTTACTGGCTGAGGGCCACCACAGCAGCCCTCACACACCCAGGATGGCAGAGACCCCGGTGTCGGAAGTTTAGTTTCTAAACGCGCTGTTTCCCCTTCCACCCGGCGCCTCTCCTGCAGGTGTTACCTGGGCAGGGATGGTGCCATTGTTCTTGAGGATGAGAGGCAGTTTCTCAGAATGGCCAAGCAGAAGCCTCTTAAAGAGGAGCATGGGGTTTCCATACTGGTTATGGAGAATTGGCCGCAGGACCGTCACCCGAGGGAGGTTCCCCTCACCGACGATATCGAACACAAGGCCTCGGTTCCTGGCCAGGTTGCTGCAGGGAACAGGAAGATGGAGATCTGTCAGCTTGGCATGGCGGCAATGACATCCCATAGAGTGTGGCCCGCAGCCCTGCCACGGGGGAGCCAGCAGGGAGCGGTACCTGGGCAAGCCGTCCAAGGTGGCCTCGAAGATGCACTGGTAGGTCTGCATGGTCTGTGGGGTGAAGGACACGGTGGCGAAGGCGTGCGAGCGACTGCCCACGCACATTTTACTGGGTTCCACGTCAAAGATGTCAACGATGCGGGCAATGGCCTGGTGAGGCAGAGCAGAGACAAGGGTGTGTTAGCTACTTGGCGTTCACACTGGCTGTGACCTCGCTCTCCTGCAGGCCCTTTGGTTGACATGCTGCACTGCCTGCCGAGTCCTGGGCCCTGGAAGGAATGGCTTCCACACTGTGGGACCCGTCCATAGGCAACACCTGCTGGGGTTGGCCAGACCATGATACTAGACTCAAAGTGATAAATCATGTCAGTCGGCTAAGATTCTCTCTCTGCCACCTGCCCCATCCCCTGTCGACCCAGAAGCCCAAGACTGATTCTGGTTGCTAATGCGCAGCTGAGCTGGGAGCTTGGTGAACCCCAGGCACGACGAGGAAGCCGGGTTAGGGAATGTAGCAGTGGAAATACCCCAAGGAAGAGACACGTGGCTCCTGAGAGAGGGCAGAGCAGCAGCTGGGCTTCTAAAAGCTGGACCTCAGGTGTCAGTTCTGTCCCGAAGAGCTCTGGCCTGCGCACTGGGCCGTAAATTGCTCGCCGCAAACCTTGCTGTGTTTGGGCTGACTTGAGTGGGTTTCTGCTCCCTGCGACCCCCAGAGCCTGGGTGGGAACAAACTCCCAATGCACCTTCTCTGATCCAGCCCGCGGCAGGGATCTGGGGCTGCAGGAACCCTGGCGGGGCCAAGACAGGACGTTTTACTCTCAGGGGACACAGGTGGGAGTCACAACCAACATTCCCTCTTGCTCGTCAGCTGAGGGCGGGAAGGTGTCCTGGCCTTTCTCAGGGGGCAGCCAGGGGAGGAGGACGTGTGCTGGTGATGAACGGCCTGCTGCGAAGGCTCTCCTCAGAGATCTGGCTTGTTCACTGTTTATCTTTTCAGTACAGGAAGCTGCTCCTAAGTGTCCCAGATAGGACACGGAATGGTGGGTGATGTCACCAGGGACAGAGGGAGGTCACACTGGGGATTAGACAGCCCCCCCACGTCTCCCGCTGTGTGTGCACAGGCCTTGGGGACTTTCCCACTGCCATTAAGTGTTGGTCACATGGACCACGGTGCCCACACTTCACCTCTAGGCAGAGGATGGAGTGGTTGAGATAAGGCTGCAGTATTTACTGAGCATTTGGTTGGAAACGTTCGTTCCTTTGAGAGCAGAAAGGATTTCAGCTGACCAGATTCAGAGAGGAGGCAGTTTTGAGTCTGGCAGATTGAGATGGACACTTGTATTTTTTTTTATTTACCTTAAAGTGGATAAAGTTTGGCTTTAACCAAGCCCGAATTTACCAGGCTCTGGAGATGGATTTAGCTTTTCTGAACCTCGGTTTCTCTAACTGTAAGTGGGCATGATGACTCAAGGTCTGAAAGAGCTGTTATGAGGGTAGAACGGGGCAGTCCATGTACATCACGCAGCACGGTGCCCGCTACGCAGGCTCAGTAGCTGTCCGTCGTGTCTCCTTACCCTTGCAGCCTGATGTCTCCCAAATCTCGCTGCCCAGATGGACGCGGGACTTGAGGCAGGCCCGCCTGAGGCTGCTGCCTGTCTGCAAGGGGATTCCAGACACTTGGTGGAAAAGTGAAGTTAAAAGACAAGCAGGGCCAGGTGTCTGGCTTAGTGGTGAAGACGCCCAGGGCCCACCTGGAGTGCCTAGATTGCATTCTGGGCTCTGGCTCCTGACTCCAGCTTCCCGCTCATTCAGACCTGGGAGGCAGCGGTGACGGCTCGTGTGATCAGATTCCTGTACCCGTTTGGGAGACGAGGGTTGGGTTCCTGGCTCCTGCCTTCCAGCCCAGCTGGTGGCTGTTGCAGGCATGTGGGGACTAAAGCAGTGGATGGGAGCTAGTGTGCGCACTCTCTGCCTCTCAGGAAATAACTAGCTAGATTTGAAAAAGATAAGTCTATTTTGGTACAACAAGTTTTTGAAATCCATGCAGAGCTTTTTCACAATATGCGTTTTCCAGGAGCTTTTGGGAACCCTTTTATGCTTCAGGCATGCAGTGAGTATTTAATGGGTGGATGAGTTGCTCATTCATGTGCACCACTGTATCACAGAGGTGCGCAGGGGAGACACACACTGCAACAAACATATGAGGTCCCTGGCCTAGGGGATGTGCACAGTTACCTCAAATAACTTTGTGAAAGGCCCGAGGGCCAGGCTAACTCCTGCTCAGGTACGAGGCTCCAGAGCAGGACTCCTGCAGCTCTCTGCCTGGCTATCTGCCCATCGCATTGGCCCCGGGCCTCTTGGGAACTTCCTACCTTATTGGAGATGGGCTTCACCACAATGTTGACGTCACAGGCGATCTTTCCCATGTTGCTGATCTTGAACCGTGCCTTGGCCTGGTGGCCCACCAGGACGTTGCAGAAGATGAACTTGTTCTCGTCCTCCACGAACAGCCCCCCACTCTCTATGGTCTGCAGGATGTGGTACAGGTTGGGGCTGGTGCAGATCTGGTGCTCCTCAAAGATGGAGGCATTGTTGTCGGTCACAAAGGCTGGGGGAGTGGAGGGAAGACCATGAGGCAGGCCTGCGCCCTGCAGGCCTGGAGCTCTGCAACCCCTAATGTGGGTGTGTGGATGCTGACAAAGGAGCGTCTCAGCGGAAGGGGGAACTCACACAGGGGCGTGAGCGATGGGACGGGGTAAGGAAGGGTAAGACCCAAGATGCGGGGTGGGCATAGGAGGCATTTGGCCCACTTTGGTTCAGGGGACCTGGAGCCGAAGCACGAGTTCTCCCTGTACTTCAGTTGCCCTCTGGAGGGTTAACACTCTCGTGTGCACAGGCTGCCCACAGGAGTGGCCTGACCATGAGTGTGATTCAGTGTTCCTGTGTCTGAGCCACTCCCCACGTCAGCATGGTTCTCAGACAGCTCCGTTCATCTGAGAACCCAGGGCCAGAGTCAGGAAGAGTCCTCTCCTAGGTGTGAACTCTTTTTGTTAAGTCTCTAAGGAAACAAGGGGCTGCAGACATCAGAGGGAGACCTACGTTCCCAAAGGAGGCAGCGCAGCCATGTCTGCCGGACATCTGCAGAGGAATGAGTGTCAAGTGGGGAGAGGGGGTCACAGACAAAGGCTTTTTGCTGGGTGCTGCCCAGTACGCATGGCAAGTACCTGGTAGACAGGCTTCGGCCAGCAGCGTGTAAGTAATGCCGCCAGGCTGGTCCGTGGGGTCTCGGTCGGTGATATCGATGACGATGAACTCCTCACATCTCCCCACGGGGTCTGCCACACAGTCCACGGTGATCACCTGCTGCCCTCCGGAAGGGATGGAGCCAAAGCCGGGGTACACGGTGAACATCCCATGGGAGAAGCGGGCCTGCGGGACAATGGGGAGGGACAGCAGCAGAGTGGGTGCCGGAGCCTGAGACCTCCCACCTGAGCTGTGAGCTGGTGCGGACAGGGACAGGGAGGGAAGACCATGAGGCGGCACCTGCGCCCTGCAGGCCTGGAGCTCTGCAACCCCTAATCTGGGTGTGCGGATGCTGACAAAGGAGTGTCTCAGCGGAAGGGGGAGCTCACACAGGGGCGTGAGTGATGGGATGGGGTGAGGAAGGGTAAGACCCGAGATCCGGGGTGGGCTTGAGACAGAAGCAGGCATTTGCCCACTTTGGTCCCAGAACGTGCATCTACAGGAGGCTGGACTCAGGAGTGGAACCCAGACTCTAACCCAGGCATTCTGACACAGGACATAGGCACCCCAACCACAGTGCCTAATGCCCACCCCTGGGCATATTCTGTAGTCACACTGTCTTCTGACAACGCCCAGACACCGGTTCTGGACTCTGCAGTTTGTCAGGAACTTCCCTAAACTCTTAGCATGGCTGTTCTGGGTAGCCAGGCAGGTGGGCACGCTGCATGCCGTTACAGGACACCCTTCACACGGGCGTCTGTGTGGATGGAGCGCCTGGTGTCGTGAAATGTGACCGCACAGCCACACCTGCAGGCTGCCCTGCTGTGGCTCTAGCTCAGGCAGTGTTTACTGAGCATCTCCTGTGTGCCAGGAAGTGTCCCGGGCACTGCTGATCTCTGGATCAGCCAACCGGGCAGAAAGGCTTCTTTCTGGACTTTGGTTTCTTGGAGACATACGTACAAGATTACCATATGTACAAGAGGCTGAGACAAAGTCCAGCTAATGAGGGACCCGGTGAAGGTTTTAGAGTAAGAGAAAGTGTCCAAATCAAAGCTCATAACCTCCTGGCTTAATTAACACGAAACTGAGACTTCAGCCTAAGCGTTAATAACCCCGCCCCAGTAGGGTCAAATCCTGTTACCCTGGGGAGGCCCTGGATGGCCAGGGCCAGCTGGAAGGCAGCCTCGCCGGGCTTCTGTGAGCAAGGAAAGGGCGCCCACCTGGTTGGTGATGTTGACTTCTTTCTGAATTGAGTCGGAGAACTTGGCTGCTTTGGTGCCGGTCTTGTAGAAGCTCTCACTTTCCCGGGTCCTCGCGTGTCTTATGTGAGTGGCTCTGATGGAAGAAGCAGGAAAACACTGTCAGGGCGGGGTGGTGGCACTGCACGTGCCGTGCCCTGCCCGCCTGCCTGCAGGGCCCCTTCTCCCAGCAATGGGGAGTGGGGACCTCCTTTGCCCAAGAGGGCAATAAAGTGGCACAGTCAGCTTGTTCATCCCTGACCAAGCCCATTTCACGAACGCAAGGACAGCATGCGGTGACGATGATTGTTAAATATGACTCACAACTGCAGGGAAGGAATACTTTTTAAGAGCTTATCTGAGCTCGCTGAAAAGCAATGTGTGGAAAATTAGCTGTTGACATCAAATCTTTTATCTGCTCTCATTTAAAACAGTGAAGTGGCAAATAAATTAAATTCCGTCCCTTTTCTTCACATTTGTAGTCATGATGTCTTTAAGGCTTTGTATAGGCTGTTGTTCAAATACAGGTTTCGGGACTTGTTCACTTCACTTGAAGCTATTTATCCAATAATTAATTTGCCTAGAGACTACTTTTCCTAAAACATTCAAATAGATATGAGGTGTATCTGGAACTTCTGAGAATTTTATATATTTAGTATTCACTTGCTTAATGACAAGAGAGAATGATGTTTATCCTTTTTTTGTGTAGGCTAAAATGAAAAATAAATTTAAATAATTTAGTAAAACAGAATTAAATTTTAATTATTATAAATATTACAAATTATAAATTACAAAAAATTACATTAAAACTAAATTTGGAAGAGACACACTTTAGCCAGTTTCATCCCAAAATCTTTTTTTTAAGATTTATTTTATTTATTTGAAGGGCAGAGTTAGAGAGAGAGAGAGAGAGAGAGAGAAAGAGAAAGAGAAAGAGAAAGAGAAAGAGAAACAGAGAGATCTTCCATCTGCTAGTTCACTCCCCAAATGGCCACAAAAGCCAAGGCTGGACCAGGCTGGAGCCACAGCCAGAAGCTTCATCCAGGTCTCCCATGTGGGAGTAGGGGTCCAAGACTTGGGTCATCTTCTACTGCTTTCCCAGGCCATAGCAGTGAGCTGGATTGGAAGTGGAGCAGCTGGGACTCAAACAGGTGCCCTTATGGAATGCTGGCATTGTAGGAGGCATCTTACTCCTCCATGCCACAATATTGGCACCCCAGATTCTTTATTTTTTAAATATTTATTTGTTTATTTGAAAGGCGGAGTTACAGGGAGGGAGGAAGGGAGGGAGGAAGGGAAGGAGGGAGAGGGAGAGGGAAAATCTTCCATCTGCTGGTTCATTCCTCAGATGGCAGCAACGGCAGGAGCTGTGCTGCTCTGAAGCCAGGAGCTTCTTCCAAGTCTCCCATGCAGGTGCAGGGGCCCAAGGACTTGGGCCATCTTCTACTGCTTTCCCAGACCATAGCAGTGAGCTGGATTGGAAGTGGAGTAGTTGAGACTTGAACCAGCGCCCATATGGGATGCCTACACTGCAGGTGGCAGCTTTACCCACTCCACCACAGCTCTGGACCCCCCAAATTCTTTTTATTTTTTTTTATTTTACTTTTTATTTAGTAAATATAAATTTCCAAAGTACAGTTTATGGATTACAATGGCTTCCCCCCCCCCCATAACTTCCCTCCCACCCGCACCCCTCCCATCTCCCGCTCCCTCTCCCATTCCATTCACATCAAGATTCATTTTTCAATTATCTTTATATACATAAGATCGATTTAGTATATATTAAGTTAAGATTTCATCAGTTTGCACCCACACAGAAACACAAAGTGTAAAATACTGTTTCAGTACTAGTTATAGCATTACTTCACATTGGACAACACATTAAGGACAGATCCCACATGAGAAGTAAGTACACAGTGACTCCTGTTGTTGACTTAACAATTTGACACTCTTGTTTATGGCATCAGTAATCTACCTAGGCTCTAGTCATGAATTGCCAAGGCTATGGAAGCCTTTTGAGTTCTCTGACTTTGATTTTACTCCGACAGGGTCATAGTCAAAGTGGAAGTTCTCTCCTCCCTTCAGAGAAAGGTACCTCCTTCTTTGATGGCCCCGTTTTTTCCACTGGGATCTCATTCACAGAGATCTTTCATTTAGGTCTTTTTTTTTTTTCCAGAGTGTCTTGGCTTTCCATGCCTAAAATACTCTTATGGGCTCTTCAGCCATATCCGAATGCCTTAAGGGCTGATTCTGAGGCCAGAGTGCTATTCAGGAAATCTGCCATTCTATGAGTCTGCTGTGTATCCCGCTTCCCATAATGGATCGTTCTCTCCCTTTTTGATTCTATCAGTTAGTATTAGCAGACACTAGTCTTGTTTGTGTGATCCCTTTGACTCTTAGACCTATCAGTGTGATCAATTGTGAACTGAAATTGATCACTTGGACTAGTGAGATGGCATTGGTACATGCCACCTTGATGGGATTGTATTGGAATCCCCCGGCATTTTTCTAACTCCACCATTTGGGGCAAGTCCGATTGAGCATGTCCCAGATTGTACATCTCCTCCCTCTCTTATTCCCACTCTTATATTTAACAGGGATCACTTTTCAGTTAAAATTTAAACACCTAAGAATAATTGTGTGTTAATTACAGAGTTCAACCAATAGTACTAGAACAAAACAAAACAAAACTAAAATTGATAAAGTATTACATTGTACATCAACAGTCAGGACAAGAGCTGATCAAGTCACTGTTTCTCATAGTGTCCATTTCACTTCAATAGGTTTCCCCTTTGTTGCTCAGTTAGTTGCCGCTGATCAGGGAGAACATATGATATTTGTCCCTTTGGGACTGGCTTAATTCACTCAGCATAATGTTTTCCAGATTCCTCCATCTTGTTGCAAATGACCGGATTTCATTGTTTTTGACTGCTGTATAGTATTCTATAGAGTACATGTCCCATAATTTCTTTATCCAGTCTACTGTTGATTGGCATTTGGGTTGTTCCAGGTCTTAGCTATTGTGAATTGAGCTGCAATAAACATTAAGGTGCAGACAGCTTTTTTGTTTGCCAATTTAATTTCCTTTGGGTAAATTCCAAGGAGTGGGATGGCTGGGTTGTATGGTAGGGTTATATTCAGGTTTCTGAGGAATCTCCAGACTGACTTCCATAGTGGCTTGACCAGTCTGCATTCCCACCAACAGTGGGTTAGTGTCCCTTTTTCCCCACATCCTCGTCAGCATCTATTGTTGGTAGATTTATGAATGTGAGCCATTCTAACGGGGGTGAGGTGAAACCTCATTGTGGTTTTGATTTGCATTTCCCTGATGGCTAGTGATCTTGAACATTTTTTCATGTGTCTTGTTGCCCATTTGGATTTCCTCTTTTGAAAAATGTCTACTGAGATCCTTGGACCCTCTTAAGTGGGTTGTTTGTTTTGATATTATGGAGTTTCTTGATTTCTTTGTAGATTCTGGTTATCAACCCTTTATCTGTTGCGTAGTTTGCAAATATTTTTTCCCATTCAGTCGGTTGCCTCTTCACTCTCCTGTTTCTTTTGCAGAACAGAAACTTCTCAATTTGATACAATCCCAATAGTTAATTTTGGCTTTGACTGCTTGCGCCTCCAGGGTCTTTTCTAGGAAGTCTTTGCTGGTACCTATATCTTGCAGGGTTTATCCAATGCTCTCTAATAATTTGATGGTGTCAGGTAGTAGATTTAAGTCTTCAATCCATGTTGAGTGAATTTTTGTGTAAGGTGAAAGGTAGGGGTCTTGCTTCATGATTCTGCACGTGGAAATCCAGTTTTCCCAGCACCATTTATTGAATAGACTGTCCTTACTCCAGGAATTGGTTTTAGATCCTTGATCAAATATAAGTTGGCTGTAGATGTTTGGATTGATTTCTGGTGTTTCTATTCTGTTCCATTGGTCTATCCATCTGTTTCTGTACCAGTACCATGCTGTTTTGATAATAACTGCTCTGTAGTATGTCCTCAAATCTGGTATTGTGATGCCTCCAGCTTTGTTTTTGTTGTACAAGATTGCTTTAGCTATTCGAGGTCTCCTGTGTCTCCATATGAATTTCAGCATCATTTTTTCCAGATATGATAAGAATGTCTTCGGTATTTTGATTAGTATTGCATTGAATCTGTAAATTGCTTTTGGGAGAATGGACATTTTGATTATATTGATTCTTCCAATCCATGAGCATGGAAGATTTTTCCATTTTTTGGTATCCTCTTCTATTTCTTTCTTTAAGGTTTTGTAATTTTCATCATAGAGATCTTTAACATCCTTGGTTAAGTTTATTCCAAAGTATTTGATTGTTTTTGTAGCTATTGTGAATGGGATTGATCTTAGAAGTTCTTCCTCAGCCATGGCATTGCCTGTGTATACAAAGGCTGTTGATTTTTGTGCAATGATTTTATACCCTGCTACTTTGCCAAACTCTTCTATGAGTTCCAATAGTCTCTTAGTGGAGTTCTTTGGATTCCCTAAATAAAGAATCATATCATCTGCAAAGAGGGATAGTTTGAGTTCTGCCTTCCCAATTTGTATCCCTTTAATTTCTTTTTCTTGCCTAATAGCTCTGGCTAAAACTTCCAGAACTATATTGAATAGCAGTGGTGAGAGTGGACATCCCTGTCTGGTACCAGATCTCAGTGTTAATGCTTCCAACTTTTCCCCATTCAATAGGATGTTGGCTGTGAGTTTTTCATAAATTGCTTTGATTGTGTTGAGGAATGTTCCTTCCATACCCAGTTTTCTTAGAGTTTTCATCATGAAAGGGTGTTGTATTTTATCAAATGCTTTCTCTGTGTCTATTGAGATAATCATATGGCTTTTCTTCTGCAGTCTGTTAATGTGGTGTATCACATTGATTGTTTTTTGCACATTGAACCATCTCTGCATACCAGGGATAAATCCCACTTGGTCTGGGTGGATGATCTTTCTGATGTGTTGTTGCTTTCTATTGGCCAGATTTTTTTTTTGAGGATTTTTGCATCTATGTTCATCAGGGATATTGGTCTGTAATTCTCTTTCAATGCTGCATCTTTTCCTGGCTTAGGAATTAAGGTGATGCTGGCTTCATAGAAAGAATTTGGGAGGATTCCTTCTTTTTCGATTGTTCTGAATAGTTTGAGAAGAATTGGAGTTAGTTCTTCTTTAAATGTCTGGTAGAATTCAGCAGTGAATCCATCTGATTCTGGGCTTTTCTTTGTTGGGAGGGCCTTTATTACTGTTTCAATTTCTGTCTCAGTTATGGGTCTGTTTAGGTTTTCTATGTCTTCCTGATTCAATTTAGGTAGGTTGCATGTGTCCAGGAATCTATCCATTTCTGATAGATTTCCCTGTTTGCTGGCATACAAGTCCTTGTAGTAATTTCTGATGATTCTTTTTATTTCTGTAGTGTCTGTTGTTACGTTTCCTTTTTCATCTCTAATTTTATTGATTTGGGTCTTTTCTTTTTTTGGTTAGTTGGACCAACATTGTGTCAATTTTGTTTATTTTTTCAAAAAATCAGCTCCTCGTTTGGCTGATTTTTTTGTAATTTTTTTTGGATTCAATCCTGTTGATTTCTTCTCTGATTTTAAGTATTTCTCTTCTCCTACTAGATTTGGGTCTAGTTTGCTGCAGATTTTCTAGATCCTTGAGATGAATTGAAAGCTCATCTATTTGGTGCCATTCCAATTTCTTGATGTAGGCACCTATTGATATAAACCTTCCTCTTGACACTGCTTTTGCTGCATCCCATAAGTTTTGGTATGTTGTGCTGTTATCCTCATTTACTTCCAAAAAATTATGATTTCTCTTTTAATTTCTTCTATGACCCATTGTTCATTCAGGAGCATATTGTTCAATCTCCATGTGTTTGCGTATGCTCTAGGGATTCCTGAGTTGCTAATTTCCAACTTCATTCCTTTATGGTCTGAGATGCTGCATTGTATGATTCTAATTCTTTTGAATTTGCTGAGACTTGCTTTATGGCCTAGTATGTGGTCAATCCTAGAGAAGGTTCCATGTACTGCTGAGAAGAATGTAAATACTTTATGTGTAGGATGAAAAGTTCTGTAGATATCTGTTAGATCCATT
The DNA here is from genome assembly GCF_051225735.1 of Oryctolagus cuniculus. Taxonomy (NCBI): domain Eukaryota; kingdom Metazoa; phylum Chordata; class Mammalia; order Lagomorpha; family Leporidae; genus Oryctolagus; species Oryctolagus cuniculus. The sequence goes on along the minus strand of NC_142884.1, from coordinate 66,405,091 downwards.
TGGGCTACAGCGTCGTTTAAATCTACTGTCTCCTTGTTGATCTTCTGTCCTGTTGATCTGTCTATTTCTGAGAGTGGAGTATTGAAGTCCCCCAGTACTATTGTATTGGGGTCTAAGTCTCCCTTTAATTCCCTTAACAAATCTTTTAAATAAACCAGTGCCCTGTAGTTAGGTGCATATACATTGATAATCATTATATCTTCCTGTTGAATTGATCCCTTAATCATTATATAGTGCCCTTCTTTGTCTCTCTTAACAGTTTTTGTGTTAAAGTTTATGTTGTCCGATATTAAGATGGCTACGCCTGCTCTTTTTTCATTTCTGTTGGCATGGTATATCTTTTTCCAGCCTTTCACTTTCAGTCTGTATGCATCTTTGTTGGAAAGATGTGTTTCTTGTAAGCAGCAAATAGATGGGTTTTGTTCCTTAAGCCAATCAGCCAATTGGTGTCTTTTAACTGGACAGCTCAGGCCATTAACGTTCTTTGTGACTATTGATAAGTGGTAACTTTGCCCTGCCATTTGCCTAAGATATTTTCTAATATATGCTTTGAATTCCCTGTTATCTTTTGCTGTGAGGTTTCCTTCCTTTACCTTCTTTCATATTGATGACCATGTTTCTGTGTTTCTGTGTGTAACACATCTTTAAGCATCTTTTGCAGGACTGGATGAGTGGCGACAAATTCTTTCAATTTCTGTTTGCTATGAAAGGTCCTTACTTCACTTTCATTCACAAATGAGAGCTTTGCAGGATATAATATTCTGGGCTGGCAGTTTTTCTCTCTTAGTACCTGGGCTATGTCTCGCCATTCCCTTCTAGCTTGTAGGGTTTCCGATGAGAAGTTTGCTGTGAGTCTAATTGGAGATCCTCTGAGAGTAATCTGACGTTTCTCTCTTGCACATTTTACGATCTTTTCTTTATGTTTCACTGTGGTGAAACATAACGTGTCGTGGTGAGGATTTCTTTTGGTCCTGTTTACTAGGGGTTCTATGAGCTTCCTGTACTAGGATGTCTCTGTCCTTCTCCAAACCCAGGAAGTTCTCGGCAAGTATCTCACTAAAAAGGCCTTCTAATCCTTTCTCTCTGTCCATGCCTTCAGGAACTCCTAGAACCCGAATGTTGGGTTTTTTAATAGTATCCTGTAGATTCCCAACAATATTTTTTAGATTTCTAATTTCCTCTTCTTTTCTTTGGTTTGACTGTATACTTTCCTGTGCTCTGTCTTCTAAGTCCAATATGCTCTCTTCTGTTTCACTGACTCTGTTTTTAAGGCTCTCTAATGTGTTTGTCATTTGATCTATTGAGTTCTTCATTTCATTTTGATTTATCTTCACTATCACACTTTCCTGTTCTACTAGTTTATGCGTTTCATTTTGATTCCTCCTTAAGATTTCATTTTCTGGAAGGAGATTTTCTATCCTGTCCAGTAAGGAATTCCGTACCCCAAGCATTTGTTTTTGAAAACTTCTAATTGTTATTATCATAAATTTTTTGAAATCCATATCTCGCATTTCTTCCATCTCATCAATTTCATAATCTTGACTTGGGGTGTCTTGTTCATTTGGGGGTGTCATAATGTCTTCCTTGTTCTTGTTTCCTCGGTTTTTGCATTTGTTGCTTGGCATTGTGGAGATATCTTTGGATTCTTCTTCCCTAACTGTGGTGTTTTTTCTTGTTATACTATGACTGTATTAAGTGGACTGTCTGCTTTTGATGGACCCTTAGAGGCTTGAGATGGGTGTGGCCTGAGAGCTCTGTTTGGTTTCTCAGGGTTAAGGGTGTGCCAAAGGTGACACTCCCAGGTTAGGCATGGTACATCTCTCTCTCTCTTTTTTTTTTGATTCAAAAAGGGAAGTAATACTGCACAGCTGAGCGGAATTGGAGGTAGTTAGCAGGTGAATGATATACCCACAGGAGCCAGAGATCAGAAGCTCTTTCCCAAGGACCACACAGGGAATCTGTTCTGCCCTCAGTGTGGGCTCAAATTCTCCTGCAGTCTTCCACTGGGTTGCCAAGGTTACCGAATTGTAGCATCTCTGGAGAGTACTCACGTGAATTCTGTGAGTTCTCTCCCCCAGCATCTCTGTTTTCACAGTCTCAGTTCATTAGCACCACACATTCACTAGGTCCTAATCTCCTGTTATTTCACCCCCGCCAGAGTCAGGTTTTTCCGCTAGGCTGAGGGCCGGTGCAGACCTGAGGTCGCCCTGCTTATGACGTATGTCCAAGATGGCACCTGCTCTTTGTCTTGCTTGCCTTTGAGAGGTGAGCAGAGAGAGAGAAACTCTTGTCCCTATCGGTCACTTTTTTTTTTTCCCTCTCTCCTCTAGTTAGCCTAGTGAACTTTTCCCCACAGGGTTTCAAGCCTCATTCCCTCTAGTCTCCTCTTTCCGCTTGCCCACCGGTGTCTCAGGCTATTGAGGTTCGGCTCACCTCGCGTTCCAGTGCTGGTGTGTTGATTCTGCTGCTGGTGTCCCGAACTGTGGGCTCCCATGCTCTCCACGCAGGTCCACTGTGAATCACTAGTTCCGGAAGAGTTTCCTCTGCTGTTTCTTCCCTACTCTTCCTTGAACCTGCAGTATCTCCACTTTTATTAAACTGTCTCTTCCCAGACTATCAGTGTGCTCCCTTCCTATTCTGCCATCTTGCTGCTCTCCCCAAATTCTTAATAGGTTCAAAATATCCCCAAATAGAAAATGATAACCAAAAAAAAAATAAAAACAATTATGAGCACTGTAAAAATGCACATCCGATTTAAACAATTCATTGGAAAGTCAAAAATACTTCAGGAATTTGTAAAACCAGCCCTGATTTGCCTAAAAGTAATCTGACAATCCAATGGAAATCCAAAGCACTGAAAAAGTAAATTATTTTTGATGGACTGACTGACAGCCACCTTTTGAAGAACACAGAGTTTTGATGTTAGAACGACAATTTGTAGAAAAATAGAATTAAAAGATAAGTTTATTTTGGATATCAAAAAATGAAATCTGGGGCTGGCACTGTGGCATAGTGGGTAAAGCTGCCACCTTCAGTGCTGGCATCCCATATGGGCACAATTCGAGTCCCGGCTGCTCCACTTCCAAGCCAGCTCTCTGCTATGGCCTGGGAAATCAGTAGAAGATGGCCCATGTCCTTGGGCCCCTGTACCTGCGTGAGAGACCTGGAAGAAGTTCCTGGCTCCTGGCTTCAGATTGGCACAGCTTCAGCTGTTGCAGCCAACTGAGGAGTGAACCAGTGGATGGAAGACCTCTCTCTCTCTTTTCTCTGCCTCTCCTTCTCTCTCTGTGTAACTCTTTCAAATAAATAAATCTTAAAAAAATGAAATCCATCCATGTTTTTTCAGGATATGCATTTCCATAAAAATTTTAAAAATTAAATAAGAATTCATTTATTTTTATATGTTATGAAGCAGAGAAACAGAGAGAGAGAGAGAGAGAGAGAGAGAGAGAGAGAGATCTCCCCTCCGCTGGTTCATTCTGCAAATGCCTGCAATAGTCTGGGCTGGGCCAAGCTGAATCCAGGATCCAGGAACTCAATCTAGGTCTCCCACAGTGGAGGCAGGGACCCACGTACTTGAGCCATCACCTGCTGCCTCCCAGGAGGCTGGATGCTGGAGCATGGCCCTGTAACCCACACACCCTGATAGGGGGTGTGATGTATAAAATGATGTCTTATTAATTACTAGGCCAAATGCCCACCTCTGAGTGAGCCATTTCTAAACCCTAGTTTAAGGTGGGGCATTGTGGCACAGCACAGTTGAGGTGCTGCCTGGGATACCCACATTCCATGTCTGAGTGCCTGAGATTGAGTCCTGCCTCTGCTTCCAATCCAGCTTCCTGCTAATGGACACCTTGGGAGGCAGCAAGGATGGCTCAAGTGCTTTGGTCCCTGCAACTCATGTGGGAGATCCAGATGGGGTTTCCAGCTTCTGGCTTCAGTTTGTACCAGCCCCAGCTGTTGCAGGCATTTGGGGCGAGAAAAATGGATGCATGACTTCTCTCTTACCCTCTGTGTTGCTCTGCCTTTAAAGTCAATAAAAAAACTTAAAAAAAAAAAACTCTTAGTTTTATCCTCACAAAAGAGAATCCAGTGAACTTAGATAAAAGTATGAAAGCTCTAAGTAAAATATAAAGCACTGATTCACCAGGGAGTGGCATGAGTTAAGTAAATCTTTGCCTTACGCTTTCTTCTGATGAGTGGGGTTCTCCCCTGTCAGCCTGTACAGGGCGTACTTGAAGTCAATGATGCCTTGGTTTTCTATGGTGAACGTGGTGCTTTTACGTGTGCCACAGATCAAGGCCCCAAAGTTGATGATGGACGAGGGGCTGATGTTGTACTTGGAGTACACTGCATTCACGGAAAACTTAATTGGGATGTTGGCGATGATCTCACCTCCATCTGCAATATTGGGCTCCACAATCTAGGAGAAGAAGGTTGGGAAGTTGTCAGCTACCGGAAGGGCCATGAAATTCCCATGATTGTCCATTTCGTGCCCCATTCCCATCCTCGAGAGGCAGCCAGGTTCTTGGTTCTACTCTCTTCATACTGGTGCGCCCACAGCAGTATCAGCAAACGCCAACACAGAGCACACTGTGCGTTAGCCAAGGGTCAACACGGCCAGCTTTGCCTCCTGTTTTCAATTCCCCGACAGCTCTTGCACGTGATGACAGAATTCAGTTCCTGGTCTCTGATGCTCCCTCAAGACCTGGGGGCATATTTTCTCTCCTGCTCTATTTCTGAGGTCACGGAACACCGGCACCTGACCCATCCACCTGCACCTGCTGGTTGGGACCAAACCCTGGAGTACCCTGTCTGCCTCACTCTGCCCCCTGCAGCATGGACTAGACCATGTCCCTTCTTCTCTCCAGGAAGCCCCTGTCCTGCCTGAGGTAGCTCCTCCCAGAGGCCTCTCACCTGACAGCGCAGAACAGGCTGGTGCTCGATCTTTACTTCCTTTTTCGCACAAAAGAACACCTGCACATTTGTGGGCTTTTCTGTTATGGTCAGCGAGCCCTTTTTGGGTTGGACAGAGATCATGGAATTTAAGTTGGTCACTGAAATCCCCGAGGAGTCCACGGAAAAGCTGAAAGGCAACAACAAACGCCTGAATTCCCTGTCCAGGGAGCCCAGGATGCTAGTGGGGAGACTACATTGGATGCCTGCCACGTCTCCCGCCCTGGTCAACTGATGTGCTCAGCGGCGTCCACCGCATTTGTGTGCTGTGACTTTCCCTCCTTAGCCAGGATCTGCCCACCGATGCTCAAAGCAAAGATGGCCGCCCTTGATCCCACAGTAAGGAGGTGCCCTTGCCGAAAAGCTCTCTCCAACAGGGACACGTGATACTGGGCAGCACCAACTAACTTCTCCCTCCCTTCCATCTCGCCATCCCCCCACCCCCACCGTCTCTCTCTTCCTCTCTCTCTGACTGAAGGCAGCACACGCAGGGAACAGCGGCAGGGAAGCCAGGGGGTCTAAGGAGAGACAGTGGGTGGGCGGCAGAAGACAAATGACCAAGGCAAAGGACGGTCTAGGGCTTTCTGGGGGTGAGGTGGGACCCTCAGCGTGAAGCTAACTCATGGGAATGGCAGGAGGACTGGGCCAGATGCAAGGAAATCCTGCACCCCTGGAGTCAGGAGGGCAAATGTCGCCCCCGTGTCTGCCGGCTGGGCTCAAGCTCTGCTCCAGTGCCTCCCTTTTCCCTGGAGCATGGACTACACCATGTTCCTTTTTTCCAACAAGAAGGAGAGAGAGAGAGTTTGACTGCTGCATGTGGGGTGCCTGTGCTCCCTCACTTCCCTGAACATTCTTTCAACTACCACCCACCCCCATCAGCTTCTCCAACCCCAGGGTGACCCCGCCCCAGGCAACCAAAAAGAGCAGGGCTAAAGCCCTTGTCATAAACTAAACCCAGATTCCCAAGTGTGGAAGACGGCATTTAGCATTAATTCCCAAAGGGACACTGGATTTTCCCGGGGTATATTTGCCTGTCACTTGCATTCATTATTTCAATTTACAGTTTCGTCACTTCTAACCAATGGGAGTGCTGAACCTGACCTCACTTAGCTGTAATTTCTTCCAGCTAAAATGAAAGTGTCATGAAGTCTCTGAATTTCTTTCCAGTCTGAAAGGGGGAAGTCCCTTTTTGTGCACCGCAATTCTCCTAGGAGACGGACGTCCTTTCACAGAAATCAGCTGGCTGAGTGCTGGCACTGTCAGGAGGGCTGTGTGACATTGCCTGAGCAACAGCTCCCCCGCCCCCACCACTCTGCACTACACTCTCCTTTCAGAGGGAGCTCCCTTATTTAGCTTAGTTTCATTTATGTTTATATTTACTTGTTTGAGAGGCAGAGAGAGTGAGAGTGCTGCCATCCAGTGGTTCACTTCCCGAATGCCTTCAATGGCTAGGGCTGGGCTAGGGCAAGAGGGAACCCTAACACTTGAGCCAGTGCCACAGCTGCCCAGGGTCATTAGCAGGAAGCTGGAGTCAGGAGCCAGATCCAGGCACTTCAATGGTGCAGATGGACATCCTAACTGTTAGGCTACACGCATGCTCCCCTGGTTTTTCATTTTTAATTCCAAGGGATGAACACAAGGTGGAACTATATGTAATCTACAAAACTGATATTTGGAATCTACACTACTGTGGTTCTTAAAATTATAAACAAACAAATAAATATAAATAAATTTTTTTTTAAAAATCAGAGAACCCTTTTTCCCATGAAATCTTAGGTAGAAAGGCAACTTGTAGAACAGAGATGCCAGGCCCCTCACCTCCAGTCTCCCTCTACCCCTGTAGGGTGCCCTCCCAGCTTCTTCCCTCCAGTCTCTCCCTCTACTCCTGTAGGTCCCCTCCCAGCCTCTTCCCTCCAGTCTCCCTCCACCCTTGTAGAGTCTCCTCCCAGCCTCTTCCCTTCAGTCTCCCCCTCTACCCCTGTAGGGTGCCCTCCCAGCTTCTTCCCTCCAGTCTCCCCCTCCACTCCTGTAGATCCCCTTCCAGCCTCTTCCCTCCAGTCTCTCCCTCCACTCCTGTAGGGTCCCCTTCCATCCTCTTCTCTCCAGTCTCCCCCTCCACTCCTGTAGATCCCCTTCCAGCCTCTTCCCTCCAGTCTCTCCCTCCACTCCTGTAGGGTCCCCTTCCATCCTCTTCTCTCCAGTCTCCCCCTCCACTCCTGTAGATCCCCTTCCAGCCTCTTCCCTCCAGTCTCTCCCTCCACTCCTGTAGGTCCCCTCCCAGCCTCTTCCCTCCAGTCTCCCCCTCCACTCCTGTAGGTCCCCTCCCAGCCTCTTCCCTCCAGTCTCCCCCTCCACTCCTGTAGATCCCCTCCCAGCCTCTTCCCTGCAGTCTCTCCCTCCACTCCTGTAGGTCCCCTCCCAGCCTCTTCCCTCCAGTCTCCCCCACTATCCCTGTAGGGTCCCCTTCCATCCTCTTCCCTACAGTCTCTCCCTCCACTCCTGTAGGTCCCTTCCCAGCCTCTTCCCTCCAGTCTTCCCCTCCATCCCCAGACCTCAAAGGTCGCTGACAGGCTGTGGGTGTTGAGAGCAGGGTGATAATCTCTACTCTCTGAGCACGTGGGGTTTCATTCCTTTGAAACTAAAGGAGGCAAAAAAAAAAAAAAAAAAAAAAAGCAAGCAGGGATGGTTCTGATTGACTTCCCTGATCGATTTAAACAAATTCCCAGTCAAGACCCTTCTCACGTGAGTGGCTGCGGATGGCCACGTGCACAATGGCGGGATTTGCATTACCTGAACATGATCTCGTATTTCCCACGGTTCTTCAGTTGTAGAGGCTGCTTCACCTCCTCCATGACCTTGACTATGCCAAAGTCCAGTCCTCCTTCAGCTCCTGCAGAGGCCAGAGCCAGGATGAGGTGGGGTGAGCGGGGACAGGAATGAGCAGCAGGGGAGTGTTCCGCTGAGGTTCACATGGAAAACCCATGGTGACTCTTCAAGAGAATTTATTTTGGGAAGTACTGTGGCTAGAAAAGCCTCTTGCAATTGGGTCTTGACAATCAATAGACGCTGCTTTTGTACCCAGCTCAGCTGGGGGCTGTGCAGCCTCACTCTGGATCCCATCCTAGGATTATCATCCTTTCATGTCGACTGCCAGCTAAAACTTTCAAGGTTTTATATTATTTATTTCTCTGACAGGGAGAGATGGAGAGGGAGAGGGAGAGGAGGAGAGGGGGAGATGGGGAGAGGGGGAGAGAGGGATAGGGAGAGGGGGAGGAGGAAGGGAAGGTGGAAGGGAGAGGGGGAGGAGGAAGGGAGGGGGGAGGAGGAAGGGAAGGGGGAAGGGAAGGGGAAGGGAAGGGGGAAGGGAGGGAGAGGGAGGGGGAGGAGGAGAGGGAGAAGGAGAGGGAGAGACTCTCCCACTGGCTGGTTGGCTCCACAAAATAGCCAGGGCTGGGCCACGCTCAGTCCAGCGGACAGGGACTCAGTCTAGGTCTTTCAGGTAGGCGGCATGGACCCAGTCACTCAGGCATCACCACTGCCTCTCAGGGTCTGCACTAGCAGGAGGCTGGAGCCAGGAGCCAGTGCTGGGGAATGAACACATGGGCGTCTTAACCGCTAGAGCAAATGCACACCCCAAAACTTCCAGTATTTTAAAAAATATTGTATAAAGTGTGCAATTTACAGAATTGAGATATTACTCCCCAAGTAATTAAAAACTCCTTATAATTGTGATCTTAGGGACTGTATAATAGTCCTTGATATGGCTATTCCATAACTGACAACAATCCACAGTAATATAATTCCATTCTGCGGAGACATTTAGGTTACCTCCAGCATCTCATTCTTAACAAATAATTATGTGATGAAGATCTATGCACATCAGACAAATGACATTTAAGCTAGTACATAGCTCTAACATTTTGTGAATCGTGTTGAGAAGGAAACCAATCAGGCAGAGGAGGGATAACGGAAAACAGAGTACTCAAGGGAGACGTGTAACCCAGGTACCAGGGTAAGTGCAGACAGACAACCCACCCCCAGCCAGACAGCCAGACCAAGCCCTGGAACGTGTGAGTGAACCACCTTACAAGGCAAGGACAATTAGGGTAGCAGATGGAATTAAGGTTGCTACTCAACTGTGCTTAAAACAGAGAGAACAACTCAGGCCATCCAGGTGTGCCTGACATAATTACTGCAAGGAGCCTCGGAAGCAGAAGAGGAGGCAGAAGTGGGTGACCCAGAGAGATGGCAGTGTAAGAAGGATGTGGCCTCACATTGCTGACTCTGAAGGTGGATGAAGCAAAGCAGTGTGGGAGGCCATGAGGAGCTGGGAAGGGAAAGCAGTGGGGTCTCCCCTCAGTTTCCAGAGAGGCACACAGTCCTGCTGCTGCTGTGATGTCAGCCTAGCAAGACCCATTTTAGACTTGTGATCTGCAGAACTACCTGACCGTAAGTGTGCTGTTGTAAGGCAGAGAGCTCCTAGCAATCTGTTAAGGGCAGTGGTAGGAAACTGGTCGGGGCAGGAGGCGAGCTGCTTACTCCCAAGGGACTTCTCGGGGAAGGGCTCTGCAAGCTGCATGTTGATGCCCACCCTCTTGCTGTCTCCAGCTGGAGAAATTACAACCTGCGGTAATGCTGGCTGAGCCCAACGTGGGGCTTGCCTTGCTATTGATCGCAACTGTCCTCATCCCCACCAGCCCCTCTCCAGTGCTAACAGCCCACCAGAAGTCAAGTGCACAAAACGAGACAACTTCTCATTCCCCCTTCTTCCAAGGGCTCGACCAACCTCGGGGGAAGGTGATGTCCAAGGCGATGTCATAGGATTCGGCGAAGATCAGGATGTTTTCAATCTGAACGACACCAACAAGGTTTTCTGCGTCTAGAACCTGGAAGGGTGAGACAGCTCCTCAGCCAGGGAGAGACCCGTGAGGCCTGACCCACGGAACATGTGTGGGAGTCACAGGGGGACCCGGTAGGGAGTGTTTTAGCAGCGTGGTCCACCACAGGTTGTTTACTTTCAGTGAGCACTGGTAGAATGATCGCCCCCCCATAACTCCCTCTGGGGAATGCTGGTGCAGACAAAGTTGGATTGGGGACAACAGCAGCAGCCCTGCTTTGTCCTTTTCTCTGGGTTTCAATTATTTCCATGATTGTCACTATATTCTTTTAAAAATGAACCTTTTAATTACATTTTTCCATTAACCTTTTTTAAAAAAAATTTATTTATTTACTTGAGAGACAGAGTAACAGATAGAGAGAGGGAGAGACAGAGGGAAAGGTCTTTGATCTGCTGGTTCCCTCCCCAAATGGCTAACAGCCTAGGCTGCATTGATCTAAAGCCAGGAGCCAGGAGCTTCTTCTGAGTCTCCCACATGGGTGCAGGGGCCCAAGGACTTGGGCCATCTTCTACTGCTTTCCCAGGCCATAGCAGAGAGCTGGATTGAAGTAGAGCAGCTGGATGCTGGCAGTGCAGGTGGCAGCTTTAACCACTATGCCACAGCACCAGCCCTATGGGGTCTTTTCTTAAAATCAGAATTAATTGGGGGCTGGCATTGTGGTATAGCAGGTTAAGCCTTTGCCTGTGACGCTGGCATCCCATATGGGTGCTGGTTTGAGACCTGCCTGCTCCACTTCTATCCAGCTCCCTGCTATTGCATTTGGGAAAGCAGGGGAAGATGGCCTGGGCGAAGCTCCTGGCTGAGGCAGGCAGGACTGGAGGCCAGGGAGGACCCTGTGCTTGATTCTGACTGTGGTGGGCATCCAGCAAAGTGCATCAGACGAGGGTAACCAGACCTCGCTGGTGTGGCAAAGATTACCAGGGACTCTTGAGGAGAGTAGGAAGAGGGGTGGCAGCTGGGAAGCCTCTGCAGAAGTCCAGCTGAGAGCTGCCACAGGCTGCCTGACCAGGGTGGTGGTGGCAGTGTAGAAGGTGCAGTCGATGGGAAGGAGGCACACTGGGACCTAGAACCAGTAAAGCTTGGAGGGGTGGCTGTCGGGGAAAAGCAACTCCAAAGTGTCTACTGCGAGCAGTGGGGTTGGAGGGAGGGTGACATTTACTAAGATGGGAGTCTTACAGGTGACTGTTCAGGGTGTGAAATCAGGAGTCAATGCTTACCTAGGTTTAGGCACATCATTCATTCATTCCACACTGAGTGCTGTCCTTGACACTGGGATGTGGCTGATGGATTTCAAACAGGGATCAAACGGGAGCACATAACAAGCAGACCTGGCTGTGTGTGTGTGTGTGTGTGTGCATGCGCGCACGGGAGCCCAGTGTGCACACATGCATGTGACGGAGCGTGTGGCTGTGTGAAGCCTCACCTCCAGCCGGATGGCCTTCTTGATGTTGACAGGCTTGGAGGGCTGGAAGTACACGTGCAGGCCGTACTCCGCCCTGGGCGGGATGATGCCCTGCGTCATGGACACGGTGAAGTCCTCGCCCAGGTGCTCCAGGCTGGTGATCCGCCAGGCCACAGGCAGGGGCATGGTGTTGCGGAGAAGCACCACCTTGGACTCTTTTCTGCACAGACCAAAAGAAACGGTCAGTTTTAGAATCACAGTTCCTCTTTCACGTGTGGGTGTTCACAAACTTATTAACCCTTCTTTTCTGTTTTCTTTAGATCTCTTAGTTTAAGGGGGCTGGACTAATTTTTATGAATCTTATTTTTTTCACATATAATTTAGCCTAAATTATCCCAAAGTGAACAATGCAACATAAAAACTTAGAGCAAAGCTGTAAGAACTCTATTTTTTTTAAGAAAACTTTTATTTAATAAATATAAATTTCGAAAGTACAACTTTTGGATTATAGTGGTTTTTTTCCCCCCATAACCACCTGTTTGAATACTAGTTTTACTGTTAATTCACATAGTACAACACATTAAGGACAGAAATCCTAGATGGGGAATAAGTGCACAGTGACTCCCGTTGTTGATTTAACAATTGACATTCTTACTTATGACGTCAGTAATCACCTGAGGCTCTTGTCATGAGCTGCCAAGGCTATGGAAGCCTCTTGAAGAACCCTATTCTTTATCCAGATTTGCCAGTGCTTATGTTTGCCTGCTTTGCTTTGTACATTCCCTTCCCCCATCCACAGCACCCCCCCCCCACCCCCCAACCTGAAGAGGCCAAGGCATCTTTGGCTGTCTGACAAGGTCACAGAAGGTCTGTCTCTGCAGGGCGTGAGAAGGACAAGCTGCAGTGGTTTTAGATTTACTGATACTGATGCAAAAACCCGGAGTTTCCTGGGGATCTCACTGATGATCACTATATTCTTGGAAATCTGTGAGAGACAACCTCTGCTCAAAACGACCACTGACAGTTGAGCTGCTTGATGGACTAGATCCTCCTAGAGTAATCCAACCCCTTTTGATGCTTCAGTTATCTGCAGTAAAAGCCTAGAGGGAACTCCAAACTGTAGGGCATATGGTATGTAGTTAGACCTGATTCAGGGTAAGGGGGACCTTGGGGAAGGTCTTCAGTCTCCTGCTTTAATCCACTTGAGAGTACGTCTTATCATAGACTGATGACTTGTAAATGAGAATTAGCAATTTAAGTCGCTGGGAGAAATACAAACAGTGGTAAATACCTTAGTTTGTGTGGCCTGGTGGAAAGAACATAAAGTAATTATCAAAATTAAGGAGCGTCTTAAATGAGTTACTAAAATTAAACAGTTGTGAAGGGTTATGGAAAGGACATGCATAATGAATGGGTTTGTTTGAGCAGGGTGTTAATGGTTACTAGCAGAGTTAAACTAAAAGGTAGATGTTCCAATCTTTGTAATCAATTGTTGTAAGTAGATGTTCTGATTCTTTGCAAAATAACCACTATGTTTTTTGTAATCGATTATTATATAATTTAGCATCACTTTGAGTCTCTGTTCTATTGTATCTCAAATATTAAGTAAACCTTTAAAATCAAAGAAATTGTTACATGGCCATGGAAATCAGGATTAGGGAGGGGTTACATGTAATACAAGGTCAATGGTTTAAAGCGGATGGGAAACAGACTTTGTTATCATAAGGAAAAATCATTACCTCTGTAAGGATCACTAATGAGTGGACATTTGCAGAATTTATGAGAACAGCAAAGAATGCATAAAATGAACAGCGGATGTAACTTAGGGTATAAAAATAAAGTCTGGTACTCTCTCATCGGAGCCATGCTCAGCCTTGCTGTGAGTGTTTCTCATTCCTCCCTATGCCGACAACTCTTACACTTTCAGGAACCCCTGGACCTGCTGGAGCTGGACTCTGGCTCAACCTTTTGAAATTCAATTGGAGATATTTTGCTTCCGTACCTTTAAAAATGTCAGTGCATATTTCCTAAGGAAAAGAGTGCTTATTAAATGTAGGGAAGGCCGGCGCCGCGGCTCACTAGGCTAATCCTCTGCCTAGCGGCGCTGGCACACCGGGTTCTAGTCCCGGTCGGGGCGCCGGATTCTGTCCCGGTTGCCCCTCTTCCAGGCCAGCTCTCTGCTGTGGCCAGGGAGTGCAGTGGAGGATGGCTCAGGTGCTTGGGCCCTGCACCCCATGGGAGACCAGGAAAAGCACCTGGCTCCTGGCTCCTGCCATCGGATCAGCGCGGTGCGCCGGCCGCAGCACGCCGGCCGCGGCGGCCATTGGAGGGTGAACCAACGGCAAAGGAAGACCTTTCTCTCTGTCTCTCTCTCTCACTGTCCACTCTGCCTGTCAAAAATAAAAATTAAAAAAAAAATAAATGTAGGGAATTTTTTTTTTGACAGGCAGAGTTAGTGAGAGAGAGAAAGACAGAGAAAGGTCTTCCTTTTCCATTGGTTCACCCCCTAAATGGTCGCTATGGCCGACGCGCTGCACCAATCCAAAGCCAGGGGCCAGGTGCTTCCTCCTGGTCTCCCATGCGGGTGCAAGGCCCAAGCACTTGGGCCATCCTCCACTGCCATCCTGGGCCACAGCAGAGAGCTGGACTGGAAGAGGAGCAACTGGGACAGAATCTGGCACCCCAACCGGGACTAGAATCTGGGGTGCTGGCGCCGCAGGCGGAAGATTAGCCAAGTGAGCTGTGGCGCCGGCCAAATGCAGGGAATTTAACTCTGATATGATACTATTATCTAATCCATATTCACATTTCAACATTGTTCCAACCTTTTTTTTTTTTTTTCAAGATTTATTTGAAAGGCAGAAATACAGAGAGAAAGCAAGAGTGAGCGAGCGAGCGAGCTATCTTCCATCTGCTGGTTCACTCCCCAGAGGGCTGAAACTACCAGGGCTGAGCTAGGAACCAGGAGCTTCATCTGGGTTTCCCATGTGGGTGCAGTGGCCCAAGCACTTGGACCATTTTCTATTGCTTTCCCAGGCAAATTATCAGGGAGCTGGATTGGAAGTGCAACAGCTGGGACTTGAACCAGCACCCATGTGGGTTGCTGGCATTGCAGGCATAGGCTTTACCCTCTATGCCACAATGCCAGCTCTCCAAATAGTTTTTTTCCCAGTCAAGGATTCAACCCAGGCTCATGCATTTTGTTCAATTGTCGTGTCTCTTTAGTCTCCTTTAATCTGAAAACTTTCTTCTGCTGTTCTCTGTGCTTTCTCAGCCTTGGCATTTTGAAGATTACATGGCAGCCAGTTTTCAGGAGGCTTCTTCAGCTGGGTCTGTCTGCTGTTCCTCTGTGTCTAGATCTGGGATCTACACTTCTGGCAGGAGTACTGGGGAGTTGCTGTTGTATCCTTTTCAGTGCACTGTATCAGGAGTTCCACGATATCTGCTTGCCCCAATATTAGTGATGTCGGCTTGATGACTTGCTTAATGTGCTTCTTAACAGATTTCTCCACGTGGATTTAGTGTCTTTTCTGTTATAATTAGTAACTAACTTGGGGGAGGAATTTTGGGACTATCTAAATACTTTATTCCTGGTTAAAGGTCTGCATACTAGTTTTACCACCTGTTGATCATAATCTAACTCCATCAACCCTTCTGTATTTGTTACTTTGTATTCCACTGGCCAGAAGAGCATTCCATTCTCCTTCATGCACTCATTTATTAATTTACTTTTTTATATCAGTATAATTCACCAGTGGTGTCTTATTTAATGGGTTACAATCCATTTATTATCACAGTCATCATTTATTTTGACAGTCATTTGAGCCAGCGGGGAGGCCCTTCAGGTTGGCACCTGTGTCCTTGCACTAGGTCTCTGTGACTCTGTAAGTACTTCTTTACTTTCTGGCTAAACCAAAAGTGTCCAGCTCATCTGGAGCTTCTTGTATTTTTCTTGTCCCAGCTTTGGAAAGAGTCGATCATGTGGTGCTTTGTTTATTTTACGTGGAGAATGATGTTTCGAAGTCAAGATATGAATGTTGGTGTGCTTACTGTTCCTGGTGTTTCACTGTCTTCAAGTCCTCTCAGCTTACAGAGCTGGAAATCTGTGTTTATCCTATATCTGTCCATTAATTAAAAATGGCTGAATATTAAAAATAATGACTTCATATTGATACCTCCAGCTCCAACTCAATGTTATATGCTACACTCTAGTCTCTCTTCATATTTGAATTTTCCTTCTCTGAAATTGAGAAGCCTGGCTATAATTCAATAATTTTATAATTTGCATTATAGCCAGAAAATATAATTTGTATAATTTTAATTACGTAACATTTAAAAATTTATGTATTTATTGCCGGCGCCGCGGCTCACTAGGCTAATCCTCCGCCTAGCGGCGCCGGCACACCGGGTTCTAGTCCCGGTTGCCCCTCTTCCAGGCCAGCTCTCTGCTGTGGCCAGGGAGTGCAGTGGAGGATGGCCCAGGTGCTTGGGCCCTGCACCCCATGGGAGACCAGGAAAAGCACCTGGCTCCTGGCTCCTGCCATCGGATCAGCGCGGTGCGCCGGCCGCAGTGCACCGGCCGCGGCGGCCATTGGAGGGTGAAGCAACGGCAAAGGAAGACCTTTCTCTCTGTCTCTCTCTCTCACTGTCCACTCTGCCTGTCAAAAAAAAAAATTATGTATTTATTTATTTGAGAGGGAGAGACAGAGTGTGTTCCCATCTACTGGATTAGCACCCAAAAGGCTGGGAGCTGGAACTCAATCCAGGTTTCCCATGTGGCTGTCAGGAATCCAATTAACTGGAACATATCTGTTGCCTCCCAGGGCAACAGAGCTTCCTGAATCAGCAGGAAGTTGGAGTCAGGAGCTGGAGCCAGGACCTGAACTCAGGTACTCTGATGTAGTATGCGGGCTCCTTAAGAACCAGGCTAAACACCTACCCTAAGCAGGTAAAGTGTAATGAGACGTGCTTTATGATGCTCAGCACTCCACAGTGAATGCTCCACGTACACCTGAAACAAGCATGATTCTACAGTTGCTTAGTGTGCTCGCCACTTTCATTAGGTCAAGGCAGTTGACAGTTGCTCGGATCCTTTTATCACTACTTTGTTTTTTTGATTAGTAGTCCTCTTAAGCATTCAGAAATGAATATTAATATTTCCAACCATGATTACAAATTTATCTAGTTGTCTCTTTAGTTTTACTGGTATTTGCCTTATGTATTTTTGAGCTCTGTTATGGGGATATATATATATATATATATTTTTTTTTTGACAGGCAGAGTGGACAGTGAGAGAGACAGAGAGAAAGGTCTTCCTTTCTCTGTTGGCTCACCCTCCAATGGCCACTACGGCTGGCGCTCATCTGAAGCCAGGAGCCAGGTGCTTCTCCTGGTCTCCCATGGGGTGCAGGACCGAAGCACTTGGGCCATCCTCCACTGCACTCCCTGGCCATAGCAGAGAGCTAGACAGGAAGAGGAGCGACCAGGACAGAATCTGGCGCTCCGACCGGAACTAGAACCTGGTGTGCCAGAGCCTCAGGTGGAGGATTAGCATATTGAGCTGCAGTGCCGGCGGGATATATATATTTTTGATAATTATGTCTTCTTGGGGCCGGTGCTGTGGCACAGTGGGTTAAAGCCCTGGCCTGAAGCGCCAGGATCACATATGGGTGCTAGTTCTAGTCCTGGCTTCTCCTCTTCCCATCCAGCTCTCTGCTATGGCCTGGGAAAGCAGCAGAAGATAGCCCAAGTCCTTGGATCCCTGCACCCACGTGGGAGACCCGGAAGGAGCTCCTGGCTCCTGGCTTTGGATCAGCACAGCTCCGGCTGTTGCGGCCATCTGGAGACTGAATCAGCAGATAGAAGACCGACTCACTCACTCACTCACTCACTCACTCTCTCTCTCTCTCCCTCTCTCTCTTTCCCCCTCTCTCCATAACTCTTTCAAATAAATAAAATATTTAAAAAAATAATTATGTCTTCCTTACGATTTGACCCTTATACTATTATGAAATACATTCTTTTTAATCTTTGGTAATATTTTTTGTCTTAAAAATCTGTTCTAGGGGCCAGCGCTGTGGTGTAGTATTAAAGCCGCCACTTGCAGTGCAGGTATCCCATATGGGCGCTGGTCAGAGTCTCGGCTGCTCCACTTCTGATACAATCTCTGCCATGGCCTGGGAAAGCAGTAGAAGATGGCCAAAGTCCTTGGGTCCCTGCACCTATGTGGGAGACCCAGAAGAAGCTCCTGGCTCCTGACTTCAGCTTGGCACAGCTCTGGCTGTTGTGGCCATCTGGGGAGTGAACCAGCAGATGGAAGACCTCTCTCTCTCTCTGCCTCTTTTTCTCTCTCTGTAACTCTGCCTTTCAAATAAATCAATAAATCTTTAAAAAACCCTCTTCTGTCTGGAATTTTTTGGTCCTATCTTTTTTCATGTCTTTCTTCTTCCCTGCCTTTCTTTAGTTTAATCAAATATCCTTAAATATTGTTTTAATTCCTTTATTGGCTTTTCTTTTTTTTGCTATGTTTCTGGGGTGGATGAGTTTTTACATCTGGTTTATAATCCATTCCTTTCCTGATTCTGGGGAGATGCTCCCAGAAAAAGAAGGCAGGAACCCTGGTCTAACCTCCTTGTAAACATGCTAACTGGATCTGATAGTAAACAGACTAACGGTATTTCCTAAGAGACAAATCATCGCTTGGAAGGATGTTAACCGGATGTTCCTGATTCAGGATTTCTTATGTAAATAAACTTGTATGGAATCTGGGTTTCTGGGACTGGGTTTATGGATCCCAGGTGATGCCCTGTATATAAAATCTTACAGCTGCAGGCACGTGCCACAGTGACTGAGACACTGCTGGGGATGTCTGCATCACACACAGAAATGCCGGGGTCTCAGTCCTCGCCCTGTTCTCACTTCCAGCTTCCTGCTAATGCACGCCCTGGGAAGGAAGCAGCAGGCGATGGCTCACGGAGACCACGTGGGAGACAGAGGGTTGAGTTCCTGGCTCCCAGCTTTGGCCTGGCCCACGCCCAGATTTTTGAGGTGACAATCCAGCGGACGAGAGAGCTCTGTCGCCCTCTATGTCTATCTCTCTTGCCTTATAAATAAATAAACAAAATGTAATACAATCTAAATATGTTTCATAACCAATTCTCCCTGTTGAGTGAAGTCACACACAAACCTCACTTAGAGGCCAAGCTATTTATCTGGGCCTGATATGGAGAGAAAGAATCTGCATAATCCTAAAGGATGTTCCAGGTGCCTTCTCCTTCATCTCTACCTTACGATTTTTTATATCCTTGAAATTGCTAGCAAAGCTCGATACTAGGAAACACCTTGTTTCTGTGGGTCTGGTTTAGGAATACATTCCTTTGTGCTAGCTCAATGGCATGGCACTATTTTTATTTTAGTAGTTGCTCTATGGATTGCAATATGCATCCATAACCTATCAGGGGCTACTTTAGAATTGATATTCTAGGGGCTGGCGCTGTGGCTCAGCGGGTTAACGTCCTGGCCTGAGCACCGGCATCCCATCTGGGTGCTGGCTCTAGTCCCGGCTGCTCCTCTTCTGATCCAGCTCTCTGCTATGGCCTGGGAAAGCAGTAGAAGATGGCCCAAGTCCTTGAGTCCCTGCACCTGTGTGGGAGACCCGGAAGCAGCTCCTGGCTCCTGGCTTCGGATTGGTGTAGCTCTGGCCGTTGCGGCCATCTGGGGAGTGAACCAGTGGATGGAAGACCTCTCTCTCTGTTTCTACCTCTCTCTGTAACTCTTTCAAATAAAATAAATCTTTAAAAAAAAAAGAATTGATATTCTATCATTTCATATAAGATGTAAGATTCTTGTTTTTGTAGTAATTCCTTTTATACTCTACCACTCATTGTATGAGGCACTGTTGATATATATCATAAGTACACACATAGATTGATCTACATAACATAAATTCTACAACACAATATTAATATCTTTAGTTAATCACCTTTGAACGTAAATCAAGAAAGGCAAAGTGAAATATTTTATATTAAGTCACATATTTAACATTTTCAATACCCTTCATTAAATCCTATATCTCTGAATTTAGGATTTCTGATGTTACTTCCTTTAGTTTGAAGACCTTCCTTTAGAATATTTTGTGGGGCCAGTGCTGTGGCATAGCGGGTTAAGCTGGCTCACACATGGGCGCAGGTTTGAGGCCCAGCTGCTCCACTTCCAATCCACCTCTCTGCTGTGTCCTGGGAAAGCATTGGAGGATGGCACAAGTCCTTGGGCCCCTGCACCCGTGTGGGAAACCCAGAAGAAGCACCTGGCTCCTGGCTTCGGATTGGCGTAGCTCAGGCTATTGCGGTTATCTGGGGAGTGAACCAGTGGATGGAAGACCTCGCTCGCTCTCTCTCTGCCTCTCCTTCTCTCTCTGTGTAACTCTTTCAAATAAATAAATAAATCTTACAAAAGAATATTTTGTAATGCATGTATGCTGGTAATAAATTATCTTAGTTTTGTTTACCTGGAAAGGTATTTTACCTTCATTTCTAAAAGATATTTTTGATACAGAATTTTGGGTTGATAACACTTTTTCCCAGTACATCGACAATGTCATTCCCTTGTCTTCTGGCTTCCATTACTGATGTTAAGTCAGACATAGCTCATATTCCTCTAGTTGCTTTCAAGATTTCTCTTTATTTCTCTTACTATACATTGCCCTTGCATGGCTTTGTTATTTGGTTATTAACCTAACATGTAAAATAGATGGAGTTTATATTATTAATCTGAGATATCCTATAAAGAAAATGAATTTTAAGGGAGGTTAAGTGATGGCCCCAAAGTTACAAGACTTTGGCAAGACTTTGGACTACACCTGCTTGACATCTATAGTTGTGTCTAATTTGGATCTCACCACAGAGACCAGAAAAAGCACTTCTGGTTACTTCAATTATTACACCTTCCACTAATCAATATTTATTAGGGAAGAGGCCTCATTGATACGTATCCTAATGATAGTCTCTCTCAGAAGCTCAGAAATGTATGCAAAATAATGTAATTCCTATGTAAAATATGTATAATATATGTAAATAATGATTCTATAATTCCAGTGAATGGATATGTAAGTTGTAGTTTTGTATGCTAATTTCTAGAGCACAAATTGTGATCTTTTCAGGTAATGGCTACTTTGAGAATCAGAAGGAAGCTAGTTCTTCTGAGAAAAATGCCAAGATGCACACACTTGGGCAGCTGATCTTGGAGGGGTCCAGTTCATTTTAAGTCCATCAACTGAACCCAAGTTAGCAACCTGTGAACTAAATGGGATGACTAACATCCTGGTCTTCCCAGGGACAAGGAGTTTCCCAGGATGTGACTCTCAGTCAAAAGCCAGTAAAACCCAGAGTAAACCAGAATGAGTTGGTCACCATGGGACTAAATGTTCCTTAAATTACGTAGTAATCCTGGAGTCTAGAATTCTCACCTGTGCAGCAAGAGCCGGTCAAAATGTAACTGCCTGGGTTCCAGTTCTAGTTCTGGGCGGATTCCCTGGCAGCTTAGTTTGAAGATGGCGGGCTCGGGGTTCTCCTTGATGCAGCAGACAATGCTGTCTTCAAAGGTACCCACTGCAGTAGGGTAGGCCCACACGTTTAGGGTCTAATGGAAGAGTGGAAACAAAGTACATTTATGGCGAGGATGCCACGGCCTCGGGCGCCCTGAGAAAGCCCTGCCTGGGGCACCTGCTTACCTGCTTCTCGCTGGGTTTCAGAATCATGTTGATGGGCTCCAGGAAGTAGGTGCTCGCTCTGACGTCGTTCTGAAAACAGAAGAATGCCTCCACCACCATGGGGGAATTGTTGAGGATCGTCAGTGTCTCCACATTGTCTGGGAACAAGGAAGACTTGTACCTGGAAGGGAACAAAAACGGGGATGTGTTGTTTTTTTTTTTTTGACAGGCAGAGTGGGCAGTGAGAGAGAGAGAGGAGAGAGACAGAGAGAAAGGTCTTCCTTTGCCGTTGGTTCACCCCCCAATGGCTGCTGCAGCCGGTGCACTGCGCTGATCTGAAGCCAGAAGCCAGGTGCTTCTCCTGGTCTCCCATGCAGGTGCAGGGCCCAAGCACTCGGGCCATCCTCCACTGCACTCCTGGGCCACAGCATACAGCTGGCCTGGAAGAGGGGCAACTGGGATAGAATCTGGTGCCCCGACTGGGACTAGAACCTGGTGTGCCGGCACCACAGGCAGAGGATTAGCCTATTGAGCTGCAGTGCAGGCCTGGGATGTGGTTTTGACAACTGAATAATTCCAGGAGGGAGAGCAGACTGTGAGCTCCAAGGCAAGGCAATTTAAAAGGGCCGTTTACGCTCAGGCAGCGGCAAGGCAGCCATGGACACGAGACCTGTAGCTCTGCAGACTCGGCTCTGAGAATACTGCCACCTGACCAGCCCCAGCTGTGGCCTCTGCATCTCTAACACCGGTTGATAATATCTCTTGAGACTGCTGAGCATTAAGCGAGACTGTGTGCCTGAAGCTCTTAGAACGGCTGCAGATATCAAATGCCCACTGAACGCTAGTTGCTATTATTGTTAACTGGGAAGGATGCAGACGTATCCTCCTATGTGTTTACGTCCCCAGGAGAGACGACCGTTTGCTTAGCTTGTTATTGCACCTCCACCTGACAGACGTCCCAGTGCACCCCTTCCTCCCACATCTGCACAGCACACTGCTGTTCTGACATGGACTCCTTCGGTTTTGCTCACTATTACGAGGCTGTTTCCATTCCTCGTCCCTTAGGGAGAGATCCACAGAGTCCAGAACTGTGGGTATTGGCAATGGCAACTGAACAGAAAAGGAAGCAGAGGGGAAGGCACCAGGTGTGAAGGTGCCCATCATCGGAGATTATGGCAAAGGCTGGGAAGTCAGAAACAGTCCGCACAACCCTAGGGATGGACTATAACAGAGGACAGAAGGAGAGGGAATGACAGACCATGCTGGAGTCAGAGAGGTGCACTCTGTGTGTGAGGGACTGCCAAAGGGTGGGGGCCCTCCTGTCTGACTCATCAGCACCACCACGCAGCGCGGCACTCGTGGTTTCAGGTGTGTCACCCTGCTCCGTGGACGCACGTCTACAGATTGTCTACACGGCAGTGCTGGTGTCTTTCCACTTTGCAGATGAGGGCACTGAGCCTCAGCAGGGTTGAAAGGAATAAATGGGCAATACTCCGTTGTACTGGACCCTGTTTTAGTCCACCATAATCACCTTTCTCCTAGATGAAGCCTCACATCCCAGTTAATAACAGTGCTGTCCCAAACACACATCTCTCTATACACCTGCCATTTCCCCGACTCCCCGCCCCAGCCAGGACTGCAGTCTGTACAAGTCCATCAACCTGATCCCACTCCTTCTCCCTCCCAAGCCTTTCTACTGGGCCTTGAAGATCCTCTCCATCATCGCCAGCAAAGCTTCTTCACCTTCGCCCTCGCTTCGTAGACCAGCACCTCAGGAAATAAACTGGGGGGTCACAAGGGAGTGAAGGACAAAGACGGGCCACTAAGGCCACCGAGGAAGCACAGAAACAAACCTTCTCTATGTAGCACAGCGAAGGCTGGATTAAATGAAGACAGGGTGGAGAGGTTGGTTCTCTGTCTCAACTCCCTGCCTGGCAGGGACCCAAGTTCGTGGGTCATGATCTGCTGCTTTCCTAGGAGCATTAGCAGGGAGCTGGATCTGAAGCAGAGCAGCCAGGAAGTGAACTGGCACTCTGACATGGGCCACCAGCAGCCCATGTAGTGGCTTAGCTCACTGCACTGCAACACCAGCCCCGGGAAGAGTCTTGCTAAGGTCCCAGTGGCCTCTACGTTGCTGAGTCCTGTGGACGTCAACACCTGCATCTTTCTGCAGCACCTGGCACAGGTAGGACCTCTTCTCCTGGCCCCAAGACACCGCCCTTTCCTGAGAAGCTCTCTTCACTGTCTCCTTTGCTAGCTCCTCCTCTCCGCCTGAGTGCACTGGAGTTTTTCTTTGGCTCCTTCCTGGGCCTTTCCCTTCTTACTGCAGGCCCTCCTCTGAGGTGGCCCCATCCACACCCACAACTTTTGTTGATTTGAAGACAGGTGTCTCCTGAGAAGCCACAGCATACAGCCCAGTTCCTGCTACATTTGGCTAGTAGCGGCATCTCCCAAGTACCTCAAACTTCACAGATCCCGAAGGGAACTCTTGATTCCACCCTCTGAAACCTGGTCCCCACCAAGGTGCACTATTCCTCTGGGTGCTTGGCAGAAACTTAGGACCCAAGAATCCGCTTGTCCTGGTCCATGGCTTGGAGAAGTGAGGCAGGGTTAGTAAAGGCTCCTGACCCAGGAGCATGGGATCTGCTCCCGGTACTTACTTATCTCTTGACTTTCCACAAAGCAGGGGCCCGAAGCAATACCTCTCCATGCTAACAATGTACTTCTTGAAGATGACCTCGTTTATCTTCATGTCTTTCTTACACTGAGGGAACACCAGCCTGAACACAGAGGAGAAAGAAGACAAGGGCAGGCTGCCTCAACGGAAGTTCAATGGTACCATGTGCTGTTTACGTGACCCCAACACATCTGCTCAGTGAAATGTGCAGGAGTCTGAAAACAGTGGTTCTTAGTTTGAAGACCTGGTTGAGATTTTTTGCCCCTATCCCCGACACCTCTAGAGGAGACAGTGAGAACAGAGCTGCTTGGAGGTTCTGTTCTGCTGTGACCGGCTGGGATCACTATGGAAAACTAGGGCAGTAGCAGTTAGCTTCTGAGTTGACGTCACCATAGAACCCTTATGGTGAGAACTGCTAAACGGTTCCTTTTGGTGGACACTTGGATTCAAGCTACAGGACAAAAAGTCCTATTGTAAATACGAAATTAGTTTAAATTTGCTTAATTATTAAACGAGCACACTAGCTTTATGCTTCTTGTCACCCTCTTACTTCCTGCGTATCTCAGTCTGGTAGTGCTCTGTGGAATCACGTCATCCGTGTGACACTGAAGCCCGATACAGCAACAGGGTCTGGGATGCTGTCCCAATTCCATGTCATTATTTCAGAGCCCTCTTGCCAAAGTACCGTGGCGCGGGTCGGGGGAGGTGGGGACGCTGAAACATCCCAGTCAACCTCTTCGAAATAAAGGACACTTACTTCGGGTCCTGGCAAATGTGCGGGTAGGTGCAGACGCCCTGACAGTACAGCTGGTACTGGCAGCGAGTTCCGAGGATCTCGAAGTTAAACATTTGGTCAAAGTTCCCGATGTCATTAGAATAGAAGTGCACTCGCAGTGTGACCTCGCCATTGGCCGGCACGATCCAGCGAAAGTGATTCAGCCTGCAAACGACCACACAGCTTTTAAAGCGAGAGCACTTCCTTCCAGCCGAGAGAAGACAGGAGAGCTGCTCAGGAGGAGTCCCGTCTGCTGGGGCTGGGCACGGCCGGCCATGGGGCCGCGTGGGCAGGACGGCGGCGTCCTCGTGCCCGCCCCCTGGGTGCAGCTCGCTCCAAGGCCCACCTGGTGAACTTCTCCTGGGAGTGCTGCTCACTGAAGCTGTTCTGCTCGATGTCTGACAGGGGGGCGACGGCTCCCGTGGCTCCCCCAGAAAGGCCTTTCCTATTGAAGGCCATGCGGCGCTTGTCCTTCTGAGGCTCGCGGTTCGGTTCTATTTTTTCTTTCAGCTTCTGTCTGCCCCCCTTGGATGAGGCGGTCTGCTCCTCTGTCACCTTGATTAAAAATGAGCATGAGATCTTAAAGACCTATCTTATGTATGCACGAACAAAGACAAAGATGCCTACAGCATGCTGGAGGCTGGGGTGACGGTGCTGCACGTGTCTGGAGTTGCATCCTCCCCTGTTAGTGACAAGGCCAGCGTTATCCTTAGTGCCCTAGTCCCTGAGAAGGGACCCAAATCCTAGAGCAAACTCAAAGCTGACAGGGAGCGTGCAGAACTAGAAACTTAACTCCTAGCAATATCCTACCCTGGTCAGCTAGGCTTCTGGCAGCTTTGGCGTTGCTAGGTCAGTTACTACGTCCACTTGCCTCCTTCCCAGCATTTTCTTGGGCTATCCCATTCAATACCATCTCCTCTCACTTTCTCCTTGCTCTTAGAACTGATACTTTGAAAAATAACCTCTCACTCTTGTGGGAAGAAGTAGAAGCAGTCAAACAAATCATCCATATTTAATACCAAGTTCCCATTTTTCTAGTGGCATCTTGATGTTCTTGAATTTCTCTCTTTTTTTTTGCTTTTTAGGTTTTTCTTGAAGATTTATTTATGTATTTGAAAGAGTCATAGAGAGAGAGGGATAGACACAGAGAAAGAAAGAGAGAGAGAGACAGATCTTCCATCTGCCGGTTCACTCCCCAAATGGCTGCAATGGCAGGAGCTGGGCCAATCCGAAGCCAGGAGCCAGGAGCTTCTTCTGGGTCTCTCATGTGGGAGCAGGGGGCCAAGTACTTGGGCCATTTTCCATTGCTTTCCTAGGCCATCAGCAGGGAGCTGGATTGGAAGTAGAGCAGCCGGGACTTGAACATATGGGACAAATGGGAGGCTGGCACTGCAGATAGCAGCTTAACCCACTATGCCACAGCGCTGGCCCTGCCTTTCAGTTTATCATTTCCACCTGTTCATTTTAGAACACTTGCAAGCTGAAGGCCTGTTACAGTAACAGCTCCAACAGCTGATACCAGTTCCCCGTTTGAAACTGAGTTGCAGATGGAGACTGCCTATAAAAGGCCTCATCTCTCCAGAGCAAGGCCATTGCCCTGCATTGCCACAATGTTATCATCACACCTAGGAAAGCTGCAGTAATCCCACAACATTATTCTAGCCCTCAGACCATATTAAACTTCTCCTATTTGTCTCAGACATGCCTTTTAATAACCATTCTTAAATAAGCATCTCATCAAGGGTCCTATGTTGTGTTTCACTGTTATGTTCCATTAGTGTCTTCTATTCTAGACCATCCTACCCTCTCCCAGTTACACTTGGAGAGGCTGCATCTGTGTTCTTACCAAATTATCCCACCGTCTACATTTTTCTGTCTATTCTTACATTGTTATTTAATTTATTTCTTTATTCCCTGTAAACTGAAAATGTGACTTAAAAGTGTGGTTAGATTCATAGGTGATGCCATGAACTCCACGCTCCCGCGCAACAGGGGACAAATACTGTCAGGCTGATCTAAGGTTACAGATGCCAGGCATGCCCCAGCGGCTTGGGTGGACCCACCGACTGCCTGCATGTGCACGTTCTGGCTGCTGTGGGGGTCTTGTTCCCCAGCGACCGCTCAACTTCTGCTTTTTTTTTTTTTGTACCCACTGATGATCCTTAATCAATTACGTTACTGGGAATAATAAAACCCTGATTTTCTGATTCTCTCACTTTTAACCCTGTAATTTTAAGCTTCCATTCTACTAGAAATTAATCAATTGGGGGAGAATAATTAGTGTTCCTCTGATAATGATAGGTTACATGTTGCTTAACTTCTCTTCCCATGGGCAGCTTTTCAGAGTAAGGGATTGGTATACTATCTGCTTCTGATGACGATGGCAGATTTTTATATTTTATTTTAGATTTCACCGTGAGCTCGCTTTCCCTGTGATGCCTCCTGATGCTGCCTGCCGACACTGACTGCTGCCTACTTGTAAACTATAGCCTAGAGAAGTCTACATCACCTCGTCATGCTGTGGGCAAAGCCTGCGGTTGGGTTTTACTTGGTTTTTGTTGATGTGTAAGTCTTTAGGAAGCAGTGTGGAGACATTAAATTTGGGGCCACCATTATTACCAGGAATAAAAAAAACTTTCTATAATTCGAATACACACAACTTCATTTTATTGGTCAAATTTATTTTCCTCTGTGACTCACTCTATTAATTGTATATTTTTCCATATTCCAAATGTATATATTTCTTCATATATTAAATAAAATGTATATTTTCTTCCATTTTTACATGATTTAATTTTGATTTATATTTTTATTCCAGCTGGAATTTATTTATTCTATTGTGAGGCAATAAAAAGTGACTTTATCCAATCTTCCATTCATAATTTTTCAAATAATATGTTCTTTCTCTAGTGGTGTGTGTTCCCTTAACTCGTGTCTGTTGATTCTTATAATCTAATGCACTGTGTGAATCACCTTAGCCTCAGGATACATTTTCCTATCTTTAAAAAAAGAGCTCGTAGGGCTGGCGCTATGGCGTAATGAGCAAAGCTGCCACCTGCAGTGCCAGTATCCTATATAGGTGCCAGTTTGAGTCCCAGCTGCTCCATACCCAATCCAGCTCTCTCCTGTGGCCTGGGAAAGCAGTAGAAGATGGCCCAAGTCCTCAGGCCCCTGCACCCACGTGGGAGACCTGGAAGAATCTCCTGGCTCCTGGCTTCGGATCAGCAAAGCTCTGGCTGTTGTGGCCAACTAGGGAGTGAACCAGTGGATGGAAAACCTCTCTCTCTCTCTGCCTCTCCTTCTCTCTGTGTAAATCTTTCAGATAAATAAATCTTTTTTTTTTTTTTTTTTTTTAAGAGCTCATCTTGCTTATTCTTTCTTGCTGGTGAGCTTCAGGGTCATGTGACAGCTTCCCTAAACCCTCCCTCCCAGTCTAGAAAGGCTGGAAGGGGAGAAGCCCTCACTTGCATTTCTCTCCTGGCAGGTGATGAACGAACCCAGAGAAAGTGCAGCGGGGGGAACTCCTGCAGGGTCCCCAGACTCAATCCGCTGGCCACGCGGAGGGGGAGCTTCTGCCCTGGCGTCTGCAGTCCGCCCGGGTGCTGGGTCTCACTGCTGGCCCCTTACCTTCAGGGTGATGGCGGCTGTTAAAAGCTCTGCTTCTGCCTCCGCTTCTTTTTTCTCGTCCAGCAGGGACAGATCATCAGAGGGTGGGGTCACAAACACGAAGTGCTTCATGATGTCCGTCGTGGCTGGCGACAGCCGCTTCATCGGGTAGGAGATCACTGAGAATAAGGTGGGGGGCGGGATGGGCGGCCCACAGGAGCCCAGGCCCAGGATCTCGAGGATCTGAGGGAGAGGCCTGTGGTCAGTTTCCCGTGCAGAGGGTGGGCGAAGGCCAGCTGCCTCCCCGAGGGAGCACAGGTGGCTCCCTCCCTCCCTGGCGCCTCTGTCCCCGCGTTCTTGGGCCAGGCCACTGCGATGGGCGTGTTTCGGGGAAGGGGCATGAGGGACGTGCGGATCTTTCCAGAGCAGCGCACTCTGGATCCAGGTGGGGGCTCTCGCTATGGGCTGTGTGCTCCGGCACTTATCTCGTCAAGGCCTTTCCCACAGTTTAATGTTGATTGCTTAACTGACCGTGCAATCGGGCAGTGAACTCCCCTCCGCGCCACTGCCAGCCGTGACGGGAGGATTTCTGTCTGAGGGAGGCTTGTGGAAGAAGACTTCGGAGTGTGTGGGTTTCTTGCTTCGCCCCTGAGCAAGCTGCCTTGCCATCTCTTAACGCCAGTGCTAAAAACCAATCGCACCAGCGGCTTTTTATGAGGTGAGATGGAATAATCGAGACTGGAGGCAGTTTCTATGGATTTTCTTTTGCCACACGGGAGAAGGGCCGTAAGCCACTAGGGGTGGGCGTAAGGGATGAGTGGAATTCAGGGGTCATGGATTTCTCAGTAGAAGGGCCGGCACCTGCTACCTGCCTTGTTCTTTCCCACCCCAGCCACGAGCCGCACCTGGTCGCCTTTGGGAAGCTTGTCACTCTCCAGGGCCTGCTTCCAGCTGGAGCCCTCCGCGTCCAGGACCTGGATGTGGATGAAGGGCACGCCCAGGTCCTTCTTGCCCTCGCGCTCTTCCTCCCCGTCTCCCTCGTCGTGGCTGCGGTCCTCCAGGGCCCGCAGCTTCTCCAGGCGCTCCCGCTCGGCCCGCTCCCGCTCCTGGCGCTCCTTCTCGGCTCGCTCCTTCTCCAGGCGCTCCCGCTCCCGCTCCTTGCGGCCCCGGCGCCCGCCCGAGGGCACCTGGCGCTGGTCGTCAGGCTCGTGGGGCGCCTCCTCCAGCCACGCGTGGTGCAGCGGGATGCCTTGCTTCCGGTCCCAGGACGCCAGGATGTTCTGAATGTCCTTCAGACTCAACTCGTAGGCCTTGAACTTCTGGGCCAGCTGCTTGTCGGTGTCCTTGGGGAAGTCCCCCTCGCTGTCCTCCTGCTCCTGGACGAGAGGAAACCCGAGCGTGTTGCCGTCCGCCGCCATTTTCTTCTTCTTGCTCGGCTCCTCCTTCTCGGCTGCCGCTTGCTCCCTAACAGACACTTTCCTTTCGAGGGAATCCATCTTGATATCTGCTTTGGTGGATGTGAGAAGCTGGAAGGTAAGACACACACAAGGCGCTTCAGGGAGAAGGAAGCTTAGAAGGAGACGTAGATTGCATACGGCCCGGCAAAGGGACGTGTGGTTTCAGGAGAAGGCCTCACAGCACTCAGGCCCTCTGTGCACACTCACGCTGTGCCTGAGAACCTCTCCGGGCACTTTTCATCCAGCATTGCCCTGTAGGTTCCTCCCTGTGGGGGATCTGCCTGGGGCCTGGTACCGGTTGAGAGCTGCTATTCTGAAGGATCGACAGGAGAAGGTCAGCAAACTCGAGGCTTCTGTACCTGCTGCCAGTATCTGGCCCTCAATAAAAAGAACTTGGCACCCAAAGAGACAAGACCACGTAAGCTTACATCAAGGGCAAAAGACTGACGGTTGGACAGACTGACAGGGACTCCATGTGTCAGTGCGATCGGACAAGGACTTTAAAGTAATGTGTTTAATGTTCTGGGGGAATTAAAAGCCAAGATTGAAGATTTGGAAGAGAACTAGAAACAGTAAGAAAATAATTTCCTTCCCTCTTTCCTTACCTGACTCCCTTCTTCCTCCCTCCCTCCTTCCTGTCTCCTTCCTTCTTTCCTTCCTTCCTTAAGATTTATTTATTTATTTGAAAATCAGAGTTATGGAGAGAGAGGGAGAAATAGAGAGAGAATCTTTCATCCAATGGTTCATTCTCCAGATGGCCTCAATGGCTGGGGCTGGACCAGGCCAAAGCCAGGAGCTTCTTCTGGGTCTCCCACGTGGGTGGCGGGGGCCCGAGGACTTGGACATCTTCTGCTGCTTTTCCCAGGCAGGTTAGCAGGGAGCTGGGTCGGAAGGGGAGTAGCCAGGACTTGAACTGGCACACACATGGGATACTGGTGTCACAGGCGGCAGCTTTACCCACTATGCCACAATGCCGGCCCCATGGCTTTCTAACACAAGAACATTAGGAGGGTTTAAGCAGCGATTAGTCCTCACAAAGAAATACAGCCAACTAGACGATATGCCAGAAGGAATATCCAGGGTGAAGCAGGGGGCGACAAAAGTATGCAGAGCCTAGGAGACAAATGAAATTGTGCTCGAGGGGCTGGCGCTGTAGCACAGCAGGTTAACGCCCTGGCCTGAAGCACCGGCATCCCATATGGGTCTTGGTTCAAGACCTGGCTGCTCCACTTCCGATCCAGCTCTCTGCTATGGCCTGGGGAAACAGCAGAAGATAGCCTAAGTCCTCGTGCCCCTGCCACATGGGAGACCCGGAGGAAACTCCTGGCTCCTGGCTTCAGATCGGCATAGCTCTGGCCAATGCAGCCATCTGGGGAGTGAACCAGTGGATGGAAGACCTCTCTCTCTGCCCCTCCTCTCTCTGTGTAACTCTTTCAAATAAAATAAATAAATCTTTAAAAAAAGAAGAAATTGTGCTTGAAAGTGTGCAGAAAGGCCTAGTGCGTGCGTGACCGGAAGCCCAGAGGGAGAGGAGTGAACGAGCGGAGAGGTAATGTTGAAGAGGTCCTGGCCAGTGGTTCCCCACCTCCAGACCTTGCCTCTCCTGTCGGCACTCTTTCGCTTCTGAGAATGTGTCAAGTCCCAGCAGCTTCTCTGGAGCTAGACTGCAGACCAGGCAACTGCATTCATCTAAGAAGAGTCTCCAGAAATTTCCCCAGGTAATATGATTCGTTGTTTTAAGCTAAGCTCAGATGACACACACTGGTCCCCAACCAGATGGCTGTGATATGGCCTGCCATCCTGCCCGAGCATGTGAAGGTACTTGCCCTGTATCTGAGCTGAGCTGAGAGCAAAATGGGGACATCTACATGTTCCCATGTGGTTCCAACAAATTCTACCTGGACACTGATGAAGGCAGTGCACACAATTTAAGGTTAACTGTGTAACAAGTAGCTTTTACTTTAATTATGGTGAAATGTTGTCATTTAAAAGCAAGTTTGGGGGTAGGCATTTGGAATGCCTGGTTTCAATTCCTGGCTCCAGCTCCTGGTTCCAGCTTCCTGTTAATGTGGGCCCTTGGAAGCAGTGGTGATGGCTCATGTCACTCTATTCCTGCCACCCAAATGGGAGACCTGGACTGTTCCTGGCTCCCAGTATTGGCATGGCCCAGCCCTGGCTGAGTGGAAGGCAGTTTTCTCTCTCTCTCTCTCTCAAAAATAAAAAAATAATAAATAAATAAAGGTTTAAAAGCAAGTTTGGAAGATAACTTCTTCAAAGAAGATTCTGCACTTGTTTTAAAGAAGAAATTGACCTTGTTAATTGCAAAAACAATGGCTGAAACATGCAGTTGCTCCAATTCTATCTCCTGGCTTCATTAACAAAATCACCTGGGAGAGGCAGGCACCAGGCCCTGGAACTCTGCCAGGTTCCTCCTTTTGTTCTCCACCTGAAAGCTCACAGGCTCCCTTTGGGAGAACGACTTCACACATCCCCAACCTGTGCCCAGCTCCATTAGCTCAGGACTCTCCCCAGTTGGAACCCCTTGCTACCTGTTCTTTTGCCCTTAAATCCACTCAGCCCTTGTCACTGTGTCTGTCACTCAGCTCTGTGGACCAACGTGTGCCACACCTGGGAGGCTGGCTTCAGCCCCCTCCTCAGAACAGCGCGGCAAGGGCTGCAGTCCACGCTGCCAGTCGCACCCCACGCCATGCCCACCAGCCTGGGGGCTGCTGCAGCCATGCTGCCTGTCCCATGTCGCAGTGGGCAGCGATGCGACTGCTGAGCAAGGACAAGCTCATGCCGGAGCATCTCCCTTGACTGCTGACAAGGCTGCAGTCTGAATGGGACTCGTGGGTTCCATGGTCTTCCTGACTTTCTGGAGGCAAACGTTAGCCTAGGTAGCACCACGCAGAAAGCAGTGCAAAGAGCAAAGGCTGTGGTCAGACATAACTGGGTGAAGGCACGGAACTGTGCCTTCGTCTCTCGGAACCTCATGGCGGAGCGGGATGCTGCCATGAGGTGGTCGTGTTCGGCACAGGCACGGCACTGCGGCTACTGCCAGCCAGTGATGGGCCCCTTCCTCCTGGTCTGTGCCCCGCTGCAAGAATCCAAACAGGATCAGGTGGATGTTCTGGAGGGCACGTGTGCTGGCTTGATGGCTGGTTGCGGTGGGGAGGGCAGGCGAGGGACGCTACCTGCTTGTTTGCAGCTTGGGGTTTCTTTGCGGTGGCCTCCTCCTTTACTGGCCCCTGCTTGGGTTTCTTGAACCTCCGTTTCAGCTCCTCTTCCTCCTTCTGGCGCTCGAGCTCCTGCTGGAGCTTCTTCCTGTGCATCTCCTTGGCCAGCCTCTCCAGCTCCCTTGGCCAAAGCAGGCAGAGAGGGCAGATGAGGGCCCCCCTGCCTGAGCCCCTGCCCCACTGGGGATTCCGGTGGTGGGGCACTGGACACAGCTTTCAGGGACAAAGAAAGAAACCGTGCTGGGTGAAGGGGGGGAGGGGAGGAGGAAGGAAGGAAGGCAGAGAAGAAAAGGAGAAAAAGAAAAGAAAGGCCCACAAAATTCTTGATCGATGAACTAAACGAGGAGGAATTTTCAATTAATCTGTATTTCTAGTCCAATCTTCTTTCAAGGGAAGGCTAATC
Source organism: Oryctolagus cuniculus (assembly GCF_051225735.1). Taxonomy (NCBI): domain Eukaryota; kingdom Metazoa; phylum Chordata; class Mammalia; order Lagomorpha; family Leporidae; genus Oryctolagus; species Oryctolagus cuniculus. The sequence goes on along the minus strand of NC_142884.1, from coordinate 66,371,975 downwards.
GAGTGCTGAAAATAAGCTTTGTGGTCACAACTTTAAAAAAGCAACTTACAGAGTTTAAGCCCAGCCTCCCCTGCTGTCACACGAACATTCAGACACGGGGTTGTTAACAGGAGTCCCTACCGTGACCAGCGTGGGGGCCTGGTGCTGGGGCTGAGGGCCACCTTCCACTCCGCTGACCTCCTCCCTCCCTGGGTGCTGTGCCTGCAGCTGGGCCTGTCCCTGCTACTAACAGCAGAGAGGCCCCCAAGGCCAGGCCCCGAGTACCAGCACGTAAGCAGACGGAACTTCTGAAAATACCTAAGCCGCCTCTTTCCATCTCCAGGAATCCCTAGTCATTCCCCGCTGCTGAGGCTCTCTGCCTATGGAAGCCAGTCACCACACTCTACGGTAGTGTGAGCGTATGTGTGTGTGTGATACAAAGAAGCCATCGCTGATCTTTTGCACATCACGTTTGCGTTTGGACATGCAGGCACAGAGACCTATAAGCCAGGGTACACTTCCCAGGGGAACCAGTGGGACCCTGGGACTGCACAGAAGCCCCTCTCCCAGCGCCAGCCCTGACAATGCCCTTCAGAGAGAATAGAGAGCAAAGGCTGAGCTCCCCAGGGTGGGCCTAGCGTGTCTTCCCGGTCTTCCCTCTCTCAGCAGGTCGTGTCCAGGGTTGCCAAGGGCTGCTGCTGCCTTCCAGGAAGACAGCCTGGGACTGAGGACGTACCACGCCCCATTGCCTCCCGAGCGAGCGAGCCGCTTCCACAGGGATGGCTTCCACCCTGACCCCCCTTGCCTCCCACCTCTTCTTCCTCTCCTGGAGCGCCCGCTGAACCTCTCGGTCGAACATGATTTTCTCCTCCTCCGTCAAGGCGTCATACTCCTCTTCATCCATGTTCTGGAGACGCTCCTTCTCTTTCTGAAGAGCTTCCCTACGTCTGTGCTCTGTGCGGGGAGAAGAGACGGGAAGGTGAGGCAGAGCCCCTGGGCAGCTTAGTGCTCCGTCAATGCAGGCCGAGGGACTGGGACAGGGAGCGACACCTGGGGAAGGAGCTGGCACTCCCAGTCCCCGGCGGGATTTCCTTCAATCATCACTGTTCGCAACGTGGGCTCCACTTGTGATCGACTGAACCATGGCCCCCAAAGACGCCCACGTCTTAAACCTTGGAACCCGCACGCTGTCACCTTCCGTGGCAGTGGTGATTAATTTAAGGGTCTTGTCTGAGAGGGTGATGTGACAGAAGCAGCAGGGGGACACGGGACAGTGGAAGCAGAAGTCAGAGGGCACAAGGAAGGAGCCATAAGCCAAAGAATATAGGTGGCCTCTGAAGCTAGAAAAGCCAAGGGCAAAGGCTCCCCTGGGCAGCCCCTCATCTCAGAGCAGGAATCTGAAGCCCGAGTCCCTGGGCCGGGAGCACGTGGCGAAGGCGCGAGTTTCACTTATTTCATCAGGGAAACCGCTGGACACGCCAGAGGCCCCGCTGAGAGGAGAGACCCGCTGGGGTTTGGGCAGGGCAGCGTGGCGAGGACTGGCCTTGCCTTCCTGTTCCTTCTTGGCCTTTTCCTGGGCCTTCATGGCCATGTAATCCTGGGCCATGTTGATGACGTAGATGTGCTCCCGGTTGCCAATGGCCTTGAGCAGGCAGAGGAGGGCGGCAGTCCCGTTCCGAGCAAAGAGGGTGTCCAGGCTGTCAAACACCAGCCCTCGGTAACAGTCGCTCATCTGGAAGCAGAGGGCAAGGGTGGTCAGCATGGCCACGCGATTATCCGTCTGCTGTGGAGGAAGCCGCTCACGCCTTCGTTGTAGACCGGCAGGCCCCACTGAAGACACCACTGAACTGCTCTTAAGTGGGGGGCACTCGGCTCAGTAGTTAAGACGCTGGCTGGAACAGCTGCATCCTGTTATCAGAGTGCCTGCGCTTGAGTCCCAGCCCTGCTCCTCATTCTAGCTTCCCACTAACGCACACCCTGCGGAGGCAACAGGTGATGGCTCAAGGTCTTGGCCATCCATGTGGGGGACCTGGATTACGTTCCCAGCTCCTAGAGGTCTGGAGAGTGAACCAGTGGGTGGCAGATCTCTCTGTCTCTGTGTCTTAATCTCTCTGCCTCTCAAATTAAAAAAAAAAATTAAAGATAAAAATACTCCATGTCTTTCTGCTTGGTAGATTCAAGTTTCTGTTATAAAAGACAAGAATAAAGGTATCTGATCAGCCATGAACATCTTTACTGTACTTATTTGTAGAATGAAGGATTTATTCTGTCTCTACAGATGTAAAGGAACAAACAAAAGGTCAAAGATCTGGAAAGGTTCACGAGGTACCAGAAAATAAGATGCAAAGGAAAGATGCCTGCAAACAGGGACCAACAGGCAGCGAGAGCGGCAGTGGTCGGCCATGGTGGCTGGGCCATTTGTATTGACCTTCACGGCCACACTACCTCAGGGCGCGATGCTGCTGGTAACATTAGCCACTGACGAGTAGCCTCCACTGAGCGCAGTGTTACTCGAAGTGTGGCCCATAAACTGGCCACTGCTGCCAGGAACTAACTGTTCACACGATCCAGGACCTGGCGAGCAATCTGGCTTTCTGCTTATAAACCATAAGTAATAGGCTTAACTGATACGCCCTCCCAAACTCTACGGAGTTTGTTATTTTTTTAGATTAAAGTTTTATTTATTGAACTTATTTGATAGAGAGACAGAGACAGAGAGCAAGTGAGTGCTCCTACCTGCTGGTTCATTTTCTATATGCTCACAACAGATGGGGCTGGGCCAGGCTAAAGCTGGGCACCAAGAATTCAATCCAGGTCTCCTAAGTGGGCAGCAGAGACTCAATGACTTAAGTCATCACCTGCTATCTTCCAGGGTGCACATTAGCAGGAAACTGGAATCAGTTTCAGTTGGAATACGGGCATCCCAAATGGCATTGTAACCACTAGACAAAATGCCCACCCCAACTGTTTTAACTACAGAATATTTATTTAAAACAATTTTTATCAATGGAAAGATGATGTTTTTCTACCTGTAAAATAATGTCATTGCAAAATAATTCAGAGATGTATGAGGAAGACTAGAAATCTGTCATCCTGCTACCCAAAAATAACCATCATTAACTTGCACTTAAGAGTTTTGACTATGTGTGTGACACACATTTACAAATATTTATATAGAAATGTAATTGTGATTTACATACTATTTTTTATTTTTATTTTTTATTTTTGACAGGCAGAGTGGACAGTGAGAGAGAGACAGAGAGAAAGGTCTTCCTTTGCCGTTGGTTCACCCTCCAATGGCCGCCGCGGCTGGCATGCTGTGGCCGGCGCACCGCGCTGATCCGAAGCCAGGAGCCAGGTGCTTCTCCTGGTCTCCTATGTGGGTGCAGGGCCCAAGCACTTGGGCCATCCTCCACTGCACTCCCTGGCCACAGCAGAGAGCTGGACTGGAAGTGGGGCAACTGGGACAGAATCTGGCGCCCCGACCGGGACTAGAACCTGGTGTGCCAGTGCCGCAGGGGGAGGATTAGCCTATTGAGCTTAGGTGCTCATGTATTATGAAATACATACTATTTCATAATCCGTTTTCAGTAAATAGTATCTTAAAACCATATTTTGATAGCAACTACCATAGCTCCAAATTGCAACTTTTAAGAGCTACACATTATAATTTAAAAAAAAAAAAAAACTACTTTTTTTTTTTTTTAAATGTGTAATCTGTTTGCCGAGTCTGTAAGAAGGTGATGGCTTCAGGCCACTACAGACTGGGCCAAGGTCAGGGATTGACTGGAGCTGTCAGGGGGGCAAAGAAACCCATTCATGTTTCTATTCAAGGCCCCAGGTTCTGAGCTGCTGAGGGAAGCTTGCAGCCCAGAATCTCAGCTCGCAGCCTGGGGACAGTGTATGCACGCCACGTGCCATAGCTCTGTGCAGTGGGTGTGCACGCACCTGTATCCGCTCGGCCAGGATCTGCACGAGAAGTTCCTCAGGCAGCACACAGCTCACCAGCCCTGTCTCACCTCCCACACTGGCGCTGACGCTGAGCCGGCGTGGGGTGGGCCCCATGAGGAGAGGGCTGCAGGAAATCTGCGGAGTGGGAGAAGAGTCGGGCGTGAGAACGCAGCTTTATGTCTCAACAACTCCTGCACCTGCAAGCCCCATAACCTAGAGAACATCATCTCTCTCCAGGCTTCATTCGCTCATCCGTACAATGGGGATTGCACTGTAGAAGAGGAGACTTCTCTCTGCTTGAAGAATTGCTGGAAGCTTCCAGGAGGAATATTGTGGAGGGTCCTTTGGGTGTGTGGTTAGCCACACACATTCATGCATTCACTCAGTAAATAGTTGCTGAGCAGCCAACATGCAGCAGGCACTTCCAGGTACTGGGAGCTGACAACAAACACAGCTTCTGGGGGTCCTTGTGTTCTCATGGGGGACAGTGTGGAGGAGCACTTGCATGCAAAATCAATGATATAATTTCAGATAGGGATGAGTTCTTGGGGGAGAGCAACCAGGCAAGGGCAAGAAGAACAATGAGGGGGCTGGAGAGTGGCTATGCACACAGCAGAGTGGGATGGGTCTTGGGGGAAGAGCCCTACTGAGAGAATGCCGACACAGGTGTGCTCAGGGAATGCGGGAAGCACGCAAGAGCCCAGTGTGGCTGGAGCCCAGCAAGCAATGAGGAAGACAGGAGTGGATGAAGGTGAGGAGGCTGCAGAGGTGAGTCGGGGTGGTGTGAGGACTTGGAGGCCATTCTTTGGAGGAACAGCAGGGAAGGGGAGCTGAGAGAGGCGGTGCTATGCTTTGAATGCATCTCCTTAAAAGTTCCTATTTGGAAACTTAACCCCTAAATTGACATTAATGGTAGTTTGAGGTGGGACGTTTGGGAGGTAATCAGAATGAGATGAGGTCAAGGGGGTAGGGTCCCCATGATGGCATTTGTGGCTTGAGAAGAAGAGAGACCTGAGCTGGCCCTGTTGCCCTTTCTCACCAGGGATGCCCTCCGCCATCTTACAATGCAGCCACAAGGCCCTCACCAGAAGCTGAGCGGACACCAGGCCCAGCCTTTTGGACTTCCCAGCACCCAGAACTGTGGGCCAGATAAACTTCTTTTCCTTGTAAATAACCCTGTCTTGGGTATTTTGCTATAGCAATGGAAAATAGACTAAGACACAAGGTGATAGCTGGAAGTGGACATGGAGAACTGAGTCTTTTCAGTGAAGGATGGGCAAGACGGCATGTTTAGATACTGACGGCAGGAAGGTGGGGGAGAGGGGACAGCTGCAGGGACTTAGCCCTCGGGTAAGAGAGAAGGGGGGTCCCGGTGCACACATGAGAGACCAGCTCTGGGAGAGGGGAGGGCAGCTTCTCAGCTGTGGGGAAGGCTGGGGTGCAGGCTGGCGGGCAGAGCTGCAGGTGGAGGGATGAGGTGGTTATCTTCTGGTCACTGCTGCTTGCCCCTTGACATCTGAAGAGAAATGGGTCTTGGCAATTCCAAGAGTGACGAGATCAACACAGTAGTCATCTTGAATAGATGGAGGCAAATTTACCAGGGCAGTACAGAGGGTCCACTTGAAACTTGAGGGCTTAAATTAAGTGACCACTGAGGAGACGTGAGTATTGTCTCTAGCTAACTGCATGGACTTGGTCAATCACGGGTTTCCAGATCTAAAGTCCTGCTTGGAGAGCACGATGAATGCCTTCCTGCTTCTTCCCTCTGCGTCCTTCTCTTAGAAAGTGTTCTACCTGGGGCCGGCGCCGCAGCTCAATAGGCTAATCCTCCGCCTGCGGTGCCGGCACACCAAGTTCTAGTCCCGGTCGGGGCACCGGATTCTGTCCCAGTTGCCCCTCTTCCAGGCCAGCTCTCTGCTGTGGCCAGGGAGTGCAGTGGAGGATGGCCCAAGTGCTTGGGCCCTGCACCCCATGGGAGACCAGGAGAAGTACCTGGCTCCTGGCTTCGGATCAGTGCAATGTGCTGGCTGCAGTGGCCATTGGAGGGTGAACAAACGGAAAAGGAAGACCTTTCTCTCTGTCTCTCTCTCACTGTCCACTCTGCCTGTCAAAAAAAAAAAAAAAAAAAAAAAGAAAGAAAGAAAAAAGAAAGTGCTCTACCTGCACTGTGGCATTACCAGCTCTCGTAACCCCCATCCCCAACACACCCGCTCCCTGGAAGGGATGCAGCTTTTCCACTTCTGGATGCGGGAGCCAAAGGCCCTTAAGGAAAAGCTCTCAACTGTGAAGTAAGGTCTCCGGTACTGCTTGGGCCGTTTCCAGTCTCAGCTGTTGTTTCTTTGCCCATCACCAGTTTCTGGTTCTGTTGGTCGCAGTGGAGATGTCAGGGCTTCTCCAGCGCCCTCCGGCATGCTCTGTACGCCCACCTCCTCCTTACTTCCTGCAGAAGACCCTGCCACCGGCACACATCACAGAGCCACAGAACAAGACCTCCTCAGTCCCCCTCCTCCATCCTGCTTCTCCCACCCTCGGCTGTGTCCGTAACTTTTCTGACCCCAGAGCAAGCTGCCTCCTCCCTCCTTTCACTGTGACCAGTCCTGCTCATCCTCCCTCCCCTGGGCACCTCCTTCCCTTTTGGTTGGCCGTCACCTTTTACCTCTCCAGAAGCTCTTTTCTTTAGAGACTTGCTCGTGCCCCTGTAAAACCACTCTGCCCTTTTGCCTTTCTTTTCAAATTGTCTTAAATCTTACTCACTTGACTCCACTTTCCCACCTCCAACTCATTACTCACCTGACCCACCTTCTCTGGCTGTAGCATCTCAGTCTGCAGGAACTACTCTAAGCCTTTACGTTGCCCAAACTGTGACTTCTGAAGACTCCCCTAAAGCCTCCTGCAACTTGTATTAATGGGTTCATACTTAGCACGCCTGCGGTATTAGGTTGGGTTATAGGAGACTGCTGTCATAGGCTCCCCCAAATGGTTGAATGCTGTCGGTTTGCTACAGCTCAGCTGAATCTCCTTCACAAACCTCTTTTGTCGCTGATCCTCATTTTACTGTAAACATCTGTGTGTGGCTCTCTGCTTCATCAGAGCCTTCTTCAGTGCCGCCTGGGTGCAGGGTTTTGCTTCGCCAGCACCCAGCCCAGCGCAGGGAAGATACAAGGTGCTTGCTGAGGACCCGCGGAGTGAGCGCTCCTTTTGGAAGGAGGGGTGCGGTGACAATGCTCAGGCTGGCCTGGCTGGCGAGGAGGCCAGCAGGAGCGAAGGGTGCTGACCCGGCCGCAGGAGACCGAAAGGAAGGAGGGAGGGTCCCGGCCCTCCTTCCCGAGAGCCCTGATTGTACCTGTGGCGTTTCGGACTGGTGTGGGTGATGCTGCTTCTGCGACCCAGAGCCATGGCTGTCCGCCTTGCCTTTGGAGAGCAACAGGCTCCCGCGCAAGCTCTTCCCAGTTTTCATTTCTGGGGTCAGCAACGTGATTTCTGAGGTTAGCTTGCCCAGGTTCTCGGAGCTCAGTCGTGCTTGTCCCAGGATGTTTTGGCCCAGAGCAGTTTCCTGGGCTGCAAGGAGACGGAGAATTTTTATTAGAAGTCACATTAGGGGCTGGCGCCATGGCACAGTAGGCTAATCCTCCACCTGCGGCGCCGGCACCCTGGGTTCTAGTCCTGGTTGGGGCACCAGTTCTGTCCCAGTTGCTCCTCTTCCAGGCCAGCTCTCTGCTGTGGCCCAGGAGGGCAGTGGAGGATGGCCTGGGTGCTTGGGCCCCTGCACCCGCAAGGGAGACTAGAGGAAGCACCCAGCTCCTGGCTTCAGATTGGCAGCCATTAGGGGAGTGAACCAATGGAAGGAAGACCTTTCTCTCTGTCTTTCTCTCACTGTCTATAACTCTCTCTCACTGTCTAACTCTGCCTGTCAGAAAAAAAAAAAAGTCATACTAGGCTAGTAAGGAAATGACGGTGACATTCTCTTAAGGGGCACACAGCCATCTCCTTTTGCAGCGGTCTGGGCTGGCTTGGGAGAAGAGGCTGCATCCACTGAGCTCTGGATAACGGGTCAGTGGGGAGCTCAGTGGTGGCGGGGGGAGGGAGCTCCCGGGGTCTTCACTGCTCATGTTGCCAGCAGGTTCCAGTCTCCCTGTGCCCACTGAATCCCCGCTCCAGCCCACAGGGTAATACTTCCTGAAGCTGCTGCACTGCAGCCCTGCTTTGGAAATCCAACTTCCGACCTTTCCTGGTGAGACGCTGTGCTGAGGCTAATGGGTAGGCTGGCCGGGCATTCTCTGCCCCTCAGCAGGGCAGAGGAACAAAGGAGTTAATTACTAACCACGTGTCTGCCCGCAAACACGGTTTCAAGACTGTTCCTCTTTCTGCCTCCAGCCCCTCTTCCAGTCAGATGGCCACCATTAAGAACGCCCCATCCACTGGGACACTGCTCAGAGTTTGCCGTGGTCATTGGAAAGCTGTTCAGATAAACCCTTGCTAGAAAGCCTTTGACCTCTGAGATAAATTCCTGACAGCACCCCCCCCTATCCCCCAGTAAGTCCTGTCTCATCATGGCTCCTGGGGCTCTGATAGGCCACTGTAGCCCCACGACAGAGCTACAGGGACAGATGCTGGGCACACTTCATTAAGACTCATTGCTCCAGGTTGACCATTTTGGCAAGGAAACCCCCCACAGTTCCTTCCAGAGTTGTCACTACAACTCACTCTGCTCTATCTTTTCATGCTGCTCCTCCCTAGTATAACCCAGAAGTGGATTATGGGAACAAGAGGTCCATCCAGCACGCAGCAGAGGCCTGCCGAGTCGAAAGCCGTCCGTGGAGTAACTGCACTGAAGTTCTCCAGCGACAGGACTGGCTGGTCCATGCTCACCCTGGCCCCATCTGCCCAAATCCCTCTTGGGGCTTGCCACATGATCCAGAAGCGTTTGCCACCAGTTCTCTTGCCTTGATAATGACTGCCCAGCCTCCCTGTCACTGGGCTGTGGCTCCTGCTCCTTCCTACCCATTCCCCTCCCCCACCCGCCAGCTGGGGAACCTCTTCAGTGGCTTTCACGTGCCTCTAACTTTTCCCTGTCCATAGCATCGTTCCTCCAAACTTAAAAAACAAAATGGTTCTTCTAGATTCAGTGCTAATTAATGCTTTCATTTAACCCTTTATTTCTTTCAAGATATCACCTGTTAGTAAAATGGCACAGTCTTATCTGTGGCGCCATCTTAGGCTCTGGCTCTGTTGCTATTTTGTACAATAAGCTTCATTCTAAGCCCAGCCAGGCTTACTAGAAGTCAGGTGACCAAATGGCCCAATCACAAGCGTCAGCTCCACCCCCACCCTAACGGGATCTGCTGCTCCCACTTCCTTACCTCTGCAAAGCCATATAAAAACCTGTTCATGGGGCCGGTGCCGTGGTGCAGCGGGTTAAAGCCCTGGCCTGAAGCGCCATATGGGCGCTGTTTGCAGTCCCGGCTGTTTCACTTCCAATCCAGCTCTCTGCTATGGCCTGGGAAAGCAGTAGAAGATGGGTTCCTGCACCTGTGTGTGAGACCTGGAAGAAGCTCCTGGCTCCTGGCTTCGGATCGGCGCCGCTCCGCTCCGGCCGTTGCAGCCAGTTGGGGAGTGAACCAGCGGATGGAAGACCTCTCTCTCTCTCTCTCTCTCTCTCTCTGCCTCTCCTCTCTGTGTACTTTCAAATAAATAAATAAATCTTTTCTTTTTTTTAAAGCCCTGTTCTTCCAGTCCAGGCTGCTGTACGCTCGTGCACGGGGAGGCGGCCTGTCAGGTCCCCCCCCCGACATAACCCTTTCCCGTGCTCTGGTGCTTGGTGTGTTTTGTTGTGGCCTGACCTCTCATCACCGTTCCATCTCTTCCTTTTCCTTCACTGCTCAGTTTCTCAAAACCATGGACTAGGTCAGTTCTGTTCAACATATTATGCCACCTATTAAGCCATATATTATGTAATTAGAAAACTTATTAATAGTCACATTAAAAAATTGCAATGAATTTTAATGATATATTTATCCCACTATATCCAAAAGGCTAAACCAAACTTGCTCTTGCATTGAGGCTGGTACTTTTATGGCAACATGACGTCCCTCTGCTTCACCCCCAGGTGTCAGCACACCAAGGGTGTGGGCTGCATCTCCTTCAGTGCCCAGAGTGCACCTGTGCTGGGAGGGCAGGAGACCCACTGTATTTGGCGAGCAGAGTTCTCAGGGCTACTAACAGGCAGCGCATTCAAGCCAGTCTTCAATCAGGCTGGGGAGGAAAGCTCAGTGGTGGCACAAGGAAGCCGGTCATGACCAGCGGGCATGCTGGCCCCTTGCCCACGAGAAGGCAGGGAGATGAGCGCTTACCAAACTCTTCTCCTTCCTTCATGGACTGCTCTATGGCAGCCTTGATGCAGAGCTCACGAGCCCGGATCCCTGGGATGTTACTGCTGTCAGACATGGCTTCCAGCACAACAGAGTCAATGTTCAAACACGCTGCGTTGTAGTACTTGGCCATGTTGATGGCACTGGCCGTCTTTCCTGCAAAAAAGGCCGGGAAGTTGAATTTCATGCTTCTCACTGGCTCAGTATCCTGGACAGAAGTCTCCCGAACAGAGGACCCTGTATAGTGATCTTTCTCAGTGTTCTGCCTCTAAGTACCTTGTGTGGCCAGAGGTGGCAGCAGCAAAGAGAAGGAAGACTCAGGCCAGGAGTCAGAGCTTTGGACATGTTCCTACTCCTACCTCTGAGGTGTGTGTGCTGTGGCTACCACCACCCTCACTGCGTTTTCCTCCAGTTTGAAAAACAGGTTCCATCACATGGCCTTTAAATACTGTTAAGCTCCTACTGCGTCTGAATCTAATGTGAAGACTTTTTTTGGGTCAAAGAATAACTTGTGTTAATTTCCCCCTTCATTTCACCATTCTTTTATTAAAAAGAAAGCAGAAAATTCAGAAATATCAGTCTAAAGAAAAAGACCCATAATCCACTCATCTGGAGATATTACGGTCAGTCTATGGTTGTTAAGTTTGCTTCTGTAAGCACGTCACTTGTGTTTTTGATAAAAAGAAATGGGTTGTGAGCTGGGCTGAATAATGGCCCCCAAACTTGCCCACATGCTCATCAATGGAACCTGCAAACAAATCGCCTTATACAGCCAGACTTTGCAGATGTGATGAATTTATGGATCTTGATGAGGGAGATCATCTTGGATTATGTGGGTGGGCACAATCTAATCACAGGGTCCTTAGAAGGGGAAAGCAGGGTCAGAGTCAGAGCAGGTGATTTGATGACAGAGCAAAAGTAGTCCTTTACTGCCATCAAAAATTACACATGCTGACGTCGTCATAATCCCCAAAGGGGCAAAATAACCTACTGTGAGTAGCCTTGGTTTTACATGAACTAATGTGCTCTGTTTGAAGATATTTTTGAAAACTGTGAAGCTCCACAGAAATGGAAAGGCTCTGCGGGCTGCAGCGCCACTCCTCTCTGTGATGCTGCCACCTGAAGTTGCAGACGCGATGGAACCTTCCTCTAGAGGGGGGCCTGTGGCTTGTTCTAGGTAGGAGCATGGTCAGGGTTCCCTCTCTGGCTACCTCGTGTTTCCTTCCCTCTTGTCCACTGACCATCTTTCTGACAGTGCTTTCAGTGCAACGTGAAAATGGCCTTCACAAGATTTGCAAGCACATTCTCTTTGTCAAAAATTACTAGCTTATTATTATTATTAGTTTTGAAATTTAATATTTTTTAAAAAAATCTTAGCATTAGCACTGTTGTTTTAACTTCTCATGACTACCCTATAAAATAGATACTTTTCATGCCATTTCACAGCCTAGAAAACTGAACACAGAGAACTTAAATAATTTTCCCAAAGCTGTTTGGCTCTGGGGTACTTGCTCGACATCACTCTGTTCCTCAAATGAAAACTCAAATGTCTGCCTTGACCACACAGCTGTGACGGAGGTGTGGCATCTCTGGTCTGAACCTCCTCCCGGAACTGGGGCATACCTGACAACGGGGTCCCGTGGATGATGATGGCAATGCCCTTGCGGTTCTTGGCCATGCGGCCCTCGGCAGAAATGTCGATGCCCAGGTGGCGCGCGATCGCCCTGCTCACTGGGTTGTTTTCCACCTCTCCGACTTCATCTGCGGAGTGGCTGTCAATGCTCTGAATCTTGTCGGCTGCAAATAAAATGCACGTGTGTCCATGCGTGCACATGTGTGTGCGTGAGCAAGTGTGCATGCCTGCATGTACACCCAGAATTTGTGTGGATGCTGATGTGAATGGGATGGATTTTTCTTTTTTAACACTGATGTTTTACACTGGTGAACTTCACACCTGTCACCACCTGTAGAATGCATGAGAGTACTCTTTCTGGATAATAATTTGCCCAGAGCCATTAAATACATTAAATACAGATATCTTTGATTTTAATTCAACTTTGGGGAAGTTTATCTGGCTGAAAAATACAAAGAGCATTTGTGAGAAAGGGGAATTTTTTTCTAGTGGCAAAACATTACACAGCTGAATTTGTAACATTAAAGGAAACGGCTACATAAAGACAAGTGATGGCATATTCATATTATAGAATCAACAAATAAGAATCATTAAAATTATGACTTAGATAGCAGAGGCTCATAAACTACAGCCCATAGGCCAAATGTGTCCTGCTGCCTGTTTTTGTAAATAAAGTTTTATTGGAATGCGGCCATACCTCTTAGATGACGTATTATCTTTGGCTGCTTCCAGTTGCACACAACCTTCTAAGCCCCAAATATCTACTGTCTTTCCTTTCACAAGAAAAATTTGCCAAACTCTGAGTTATATCAAAAGCATTGGTCTGGAGCAATATGTACAATAGAAATAAAAGCAAATTGCAGAATAATACTTAGAGGATGCCAAGCACTATGCAGCCAAATGCATACAGTCACCTCAAACACATTGCTTTCATTCACAAAATAGGATCATACTCTAAAGATTCTGTTGTGTAACTGGCTTTTTTACATGTTGTATCTGGGACATCTTTCCATTTACTTAAACAGAGATCTCATTCTTTCTGATTGGTTGTGGAATAAACCCCACGGTATGGATTTATCATTACTTTAACCAACCCCATTCTGATGGACATCTGGATGGTTTCCAGGTTTTCCCATCTTAAGCATCATGGTATGAAAGCCTCCTTCTTGGTAGGGTGTCTGGAATAGGCTCTGGGAGAGGCCAGGCATGGCAGGGGTGGGGTGAGGTGGGGGGGCAGAGCTAGGAGGCATAGCAGGGTGAAGAGCTGCCACAGAGACCAGGGGTCACTTGGGGGCAGGTCGTCAGAGCCAGGCTGGGTTAAATGTGAGGCATGGAGCCAGGAACTGCTGTCTTTAATCCCAGTTTTGCCATCACATTCTCCTGCCTTCCGCTACTCATCCCGTTGACCGAGACTAAAAGGGAGAAGTTCATAGAACTCTGGGGAATGTCAGCAGCACTGCCCATGATTCCTATCCCCTGAGCAGAGCCCATGACAAGGTGCCTTAGGCTCTGCCATGGTTCACAATGACTGGCAAACAAACTGTTTCCATAAGCCAGATGAGCTGGGTCTAATTTCTGAATGTGGTGTCAACATTCGTACACCTTGGGGAAAATAGATGCCAGAAAAAGGGCCTACAAAGCTGGGAGGCCAAGGGGGAGGGTCCAGTTGGAGGGAAACCAGGAAGAATGTCACCCCCTCTGCCCCACCACGTGACCCTACAACTTCCCCAAGTCTGCTGGAATTTTGGCATTAAAGAGTGAGGCCTTCAAGTTAAGCCTTAGTCTAGGTGAGATGCAAAGAACCATGGCGAGAAGACTATGCCGGACACTAAGCTCAGCTTCTGGGCTTGCATCCTAGGGGGACCACACAGATCAGAGCTGCTCCAAGGGCGAGTAGCGGCGGGCAGGGTGGGGCGGGGATGGGCTGGGAAACAGCATTAGGAGGTTCGGAGGAGGAATTTGATGGAGAAAGGTGACAAGGTACTGAATAGTCTTCCCACTTCTGCTCATAGAGAACTGGTCCCCAGACATTAAAATGCTCGGTTACTTTGAAATATGAGTTTTTCCAGGCTTTCCTCATCTTCGTCTTCATCTGGGTAGGTCCTGGAATCAGCCAAAGGGTGGCGCTCTCCCAGGTTGGATGTGAGAGAGATTCCTTGGCTGAGTGACGTCCTCTTCGTGCTGGGTGAGGTGCCCTGCTCTGATGAGAACAAATCTTCATCTTCTGCTGGGGTGCAGGGGATGCAAACACACAGGAGGGAGAGGCAGGAGGGAAGAGGAGACGGAGCAGGAACGGAACATTAGAGAAGACGGTCACTGTCTTGGCTACCATAGCCCAGGACTATCCAACCCAAACAAGTGAGAGTTTCCGCCAGTGGGAGTCTCGGGCATCTCTCCGCTCGAAGCGTTTCTACATTTCAACTTCACACCAAAATCATGCACTGGCTCAGAAAATGTGGAGGACCCAGGGATCGGGTGTTTAGCTCAGCAGTTAAAACGCTCACGTCCCATATCTGAGGGCAGTTATTCCACACACGACAGCTGCCACACAGAGAAGAGTGAGCAGAGCAGGTTGGGTGCCTTTCCAGGATGAGAGCACAGAGAAGCAGGGAGACACACATAACGTAATCGGCCACAGGCTCCTACCAGGAAATTAGCGAGGGGACTTGAATGTTCCAGCACACAAGAGCGCCCCCTGGGGCCAGCGTATGGCGCAGTGGGTTAGGCCGCCGCCTGCAGTGCTGGATCCACAGCAGAGCCCCAGTTCATGTCCCAGCTGCCCTGCTTCCCATCCAGCTCCCTGCTAATGTGTCTGGGAAAGCAGTGGCAAATGGATTAGGGACTTGTGTCCCTGCTACATGTGTGCATGACCCGAATGGAGCTCCGGATTCCTGGCTTTGACCTAACCCAGCCCTGACCATTGCAGTCATCTTGGGGATGAACCAGCGGTTGGAGGATCTCTTTCTGTCTTTGCCTGTCACTGTCACTCTCTGCCTTTCAAATTAAAAAAAAAAAAATCTTTTTTTAAAAAAGAAGAGAGCCCCGGGGAAAGATGATGGGGTGAGAGGACCAGGAATGGCAAGGTTAAGAGAGTGCACTCAGTTCTGTGATTGAGGTTTGGCCTTGAGGACCACAGCACAGCTCACCTCTTCCTCATGAACACCCACCCTCTGCCTCTTCTCTGCTACTGGTTTCTACCTCACATGGCGTGTTATTTTGCACCACTTAGGCACACCCGTAGGAGGGGCTGGAGAGAGTGCTTGTGGTCACGGACTCTGAAGTTGGATATACCTGGGCTGCAATCCTGACTCTGCCACTTAAAACTAAGGGCCTTGGGGCCAGCGCTGTGGCACAGTGGGTTGAGCATGGCCTGGAGTGCTGGCATCCCGTACAGGAGCCATTTCGAGTTCTGGCTGCTCCCCTTCTGATCAAGCCTCCTGCTAGTAGCCTGGGAAAGGCAGCAGAGGATGGCCCAAGTCCTTGGGCCTCGCACCTGCAAGGGAGATCTGGAAGAGGCTCCTGGTTCCTGGCTGTGGCCTGTCCTAACCACGGCCATTGTAGCCATTTGGGGCGTGAACCAGAAGGTAGAAATCTCTGTCTCTCCTCTCTCTGTGTAACTCTGACTTTCAAATAATAATAATAAAAAAACTTCAAAACAAACAAACAAACAAAAAAGAAACCCAAAAAGCAAAACAGTGTGGACCGAGTTTCCCTGTGCTACGCTCCTCACCTGCAGGAGCAGAGCCCTCAGCACAGCATCTGGCCAGTGTTCTTCTATCTATATTGGCTGTTTTTTACGTCGTTAATACCCCATGGGACTCTTGTGAGAGCAGAATGTGTTCCTGCCTCTGCATCCATAGAATGGGGTAGTAGGGCCCATTTCGTGAGGGTCAGAAATAAAACATGCCGGCACTTGGCACTTGCCTGGTACCAGGCACTAATTGGTCCGTCCCACGTAAGCAGTAATTCAAAGGGAGCAGGCGGTGGCTGGGGCCAGAGGCTCCCCGCTGAGTTCTCACCATTTTCCTGTGCCATACTGTCCAGGTATTTGGCCTTCATCTGCTCCTCTTTTGACCTCTTCATCTCCTTAAAGTACTCGTACACTTCCATGGGCAGCTTCTCCCCCGGGGCGCGGGGAGGCAGCAGCAAGGTGTTGTGGGAATCATAGCCCTTCAGCTTTCGCAAGATCTGCTCAAGGGGAGAACGGGAACTGCCATTGGCCTCCGGGGAAGCTTCCTCCCTGCAGATCCAGGCGAGGCTGCTCACTGAGCGTGTAAAACCCAAGCTCCTGCCCAAGGCTGAGGTTTGTAGAGACGTTTTCCACATTTCCAAGGGCAAGGCCCATTGGAAAAGTCTGAAAAGCAGGGCTGAGCTCTGAACCTGTGGGCATTCAGCATGTTTATTTTGCTGCACTTCAGCGTGGGCAGCTCATACATGCAAAATAATTTTCTTCTTGTTTTAAAAATAATGTATGCAGGTTTTCTTTCTCCCCAGTGGCAAAAAATACAGATTCCATTATGCATTTTGAGTGACAAGTTCTTTAAAAAATTATGGTTATATTTCATTAAGCAAGGCTGTTATCTCATAAAAAGATATAGGGAAAAGCAGGTAAAATGACATTAAGTACATGTATATGCATGTGCTTTAGGGATGTCAGATAAAATACAGGATATTCACAATTAAATTTGAATTTCAGATAAGCAATAATTTTTTATTGTTAATATGTCCCATGCACTATTGAGACATAAAAATGTACTTGTTGTTTATCTGAAATTCAAATTTAAGTAGGCAGCCTGTTTTTTTCTCTAAATATTGGTGATTCTAGGTTATACTATACTTATAAAACAGTGAAAGTTATCAAGTGTTTACTTCCTATACAGCTTGATTTATTGGTACAAAAATCTGTTTTTATGTGATTCTTATTTGGATCACTAGTTTCACTTGTTGGAAAAACAGTGATAATAAGCTCATTCTAAAGTTTACATGGAATAACAAATGGCCAAGAATATTTAAATATTAGTGAAAAATAATTAAGGGGAGAATTGCTCTACCAGGTACTAGGACTTTTTATGATGTAGCAACAGACACAGTGGTGCTGATGTCGGGGCAGACACACTGATCCATGAAATAGAAGAGAGATCAAAATAGACTCGTTCACATGTGGAACTTTGACACAGGACAGAGGCAGCATGGCACATCCGTCAGGAAAGGAAGGAATACGCCAAAGACTGGTTGATATTGGGGTCCCAAGGCATGGGCAACTTGCATCATATGGGACAACCCTGAAGGGGCCACAGGGCTCCAGAGCTCTTTGTAGGATCAGCTGAGATCAGCAACCTCATTACAATTCATCTTCTCTCTCTGCCCAGTCCTGCTTTACTATTCTTCCTAGGCATTGTTCCTGAGAGTGTTCCCAGTAAGCCTCCCACATGCAGATCTGAGTTCTAGACTATGCTTCTCCTGGAGACTGAGCCACAACAGAGGATACGGTGCCAACAGGAGCCACTGAGGACCCCCAAAGTCCCTACTGAAAAGACTCCTTTCCATAGAGGCAGATTCCCCATTCTGAGAAAAACTGGGAGAAGATTCCAAATAGGGTAGGGCTTAAACACTGGAAGTAAAGAAGACAGACAATTCAAAGGCTGAGTGTGGGCAGGTCCAAAGACAGCAGAACTACCTTAGCTAAGCCATCCCCAAATTTCTGACCCACAAGAACCAGGTATCTGTGAATATTGTTTTGAGTTTTGGGGTAATTTGTTATGCAGCAAAAGATAACTAATATACAATCAGACCTCATGAATATAACACCTTACAAGAGAACAATAGAACAACATATATAAGATACTCAAGCAAAGGAAATGTGAGTCTGGCAAATACTGTATCTTCAAAAGCCTTAGATAAGCACTTAGGAACATGTGAGTAGTCCAAGAGCATGGTGCCTGGGTCCCCTTCCAGAGGAATCCACAGAGAATGAACGTTAGACAACCCAGAGATGCCTGGAGAAGCTTCCTTGTAAGGATTGGTGTTGCACACTCAGTATGGTTAAGTGTAGAGCTAATACTCTGCAATGGAAACTAAGTTCTGACTTCTTAATGCTGTAAGTTCTGGCAATATAGACAGATACCAATGGCAAAGTATGGGGAACCGGATATGAGATGATCACTCAACAAGTATTAACTAGAAGTAAAATAACACCATTTTAAGTTAAAGGATGGGATGGGGGGAGAGGGAAAAAGAAATTACTGGCAGGGCCGGTGCCATGGCACGCTCGGTTAATCCTCTGCCTGTGGTGCTGGCATCCCATGTGGGTGCCGATTCTAGTCCCAGTTGCTCCTCTTCCAGTCCAGCTCTCTGCTGTGGCCCGGGAAAGCACTGGATGATGGCTCAAGTGCCTGGACCCTGCACCCGCATGAGAGACCAAGGAGAAGCACCTGGCTCCTGGCTTTGGACTGGCGTAGCGCCGGCTGTTGCGGCCATTTGGGGAGTGAACCAGCGGAAGGAAGACTTTTCTCTCTGTCTCTCTCTCTCACTATCTGTAATACTACCTGTTAAATAAATTTTAAAAAAACTTTAAAAAAAATGAAAAAAGAAATTACTGGCTAATTTCATTATTGCTCATAGTAGGGCATTAACAAGTAGTTTGTAAGAAGTAGGGCACTAGGGTATAAGATAACAGTGTGGTTCACACAGATCAGATTCCAGGTAGGAGAGAGCAAAAAATGGATTAGGGTGGCAAATGGAATATCTACAGCAAAGAAGTGATGCTGTATTTTTGGATAACAGCAGTTAACAATCTTACTAGGAATGTTTGTGTTGCTATTTTGAGATTATTAAACATACTTATTTTAAGGAAAACTGATAAAAATATATTTCCAAGATTTTCACTACAGGGGAAAACAGAAACAAACATAAAATAATTTAAATAAAATAATATAATCTTAAAGTAAAATTTGAAACATCATTATACATCATTTTTTCCCCCTTAACAACTATGTTTCCTAATTCTGTCTACTAAAAGGATCTGGAAGAAGTCACAATAAGTGGTTCATACTGTGTTCTCCAAATACTACTTCTCACTAAAAGGAACAAGGTTCACTGTAGGTCTGAGCAGGGAAGGAGCTGGTGAGTCGGGGACATTCTGGGAGCATCCTCCCTACAAGTGCAGGATGAGACCTCACCTCCCACCACACCTGCAGTAAAGACACAGTGAAGAGCCTGGACTTCTACCTCCATCTGGGGACAAGGAGGGCTCGCTTGCTCTCTCTCTTGCCCCCTCCTCCACCCCCCACATGATCTGGCAGAAAGCCAGGACTTCCATCATACCTGGTGGTACTGGGCAGTCCCACCATCCCTCCATCCCCATGTGGGCATGGGGGCCATGTGGTGGGCAGAAACTAGACACTCCCCTCTCCCCTGTTCAGGGATGTGTCATGGAGGTCTTGTAGGGATCCAAAAATGCCACTGTTGCCCGGCAGTAAAGAAGGACGCTTCCTACTGTTTGCCAGAGGAGGTCAGGGACAGAGCCTAGACTGTTACCCCCACCTGGCAGTGAGAGGCCATAGCCCCCACTGCTCCCTCCCCCTTGTCCAAGAAATGTCAGAGGAGATCAGTTAAAACAGAGACTTGAAATAAGGTCTAGAATTTCACAAGGCAATGTAAAAAATGTCTGGGTTTCACCTGAAAATCCTTTATCATACCAACAACCAGGAAAACCTCACCCTGAATGAGTATAGAAAACAGAGACCAAACCAAGATTATAGTGATGTTAGAATTAAGCAGCTATCATAAAATTGTTTCAGTGAGCAATTATGAACATAGTTGAAACAACTGAAAAAATATAAGGTCTTGGCAAAGAAATACAAGCTCTAAAAAAGAACCAAATGAAAAATTTAATATTAAAGAATATAATTAACAACCACAATGAAAACCCCTCAATGGATGGGCTAAATGTTAGAATAGAGGACACAAAAGAGAGAAACAGTGGACTTCATGAAAAAATAATAGAAATTATCCTACCTGAACAAAAGAAAACTGCAAAAAAAAAAAAGGGGGGGGGATTAAGAATAGAGTCTCAGAGAACTTTGAGATTATATCAAAATTCCTAACATCAGTGCCATTTAAATCCTGAAAGTAGAATAGAAAGAGGGTGAGGCTGAAAAAGTACTTAAATAAACAATGGCTAAAAATGTCCAAATTAGGAAAGATTAAAATCTATAGATTCAAGAAACTGAGAAAGTCCAAAAATGAAATAAACCAAATGAAATCTATGCTAAAAACATGTCTGTTAAACTTCTGTAAATTAAAGTTAAAAAAAATTTCTTCAAAGCAGTGAGAGAGAAATGAAACCTCACCTATATATTTAAAAATTCAATTCAAATGTCATGGATTTCTTATAGAACTATAGAGGCCATAACAAAGTGGCATTTTAAAAATATGTATGTATTTATATTTATTCATTTAGTTTTAAAGTCAGAGTTACAGAGACAGAGGGAGAGACAGAAATCTTCCATCTGTTGGTTTACTCCTCAGATGACTGCAATGGCTAGCGTTGGGCCAGGCCTAAGGCAGGAGCCAGGAGCTTCATTCTGGTCTCCCATATGGGTAGAAGAGTCCCAAACACTTGGCCATCTCCCATTGCTTTTCCCAGGACATCAGCAGGGAGCTGGATCAGAAGACTCTCCCTCACCCGTTTGTAACTCAGACTTTTAAATAAGTAAATAAACCTTTTTTTTTTTTTTAAGTGGCATAGTTTTTGAGAGATAAAAGAACTGTCAACCCGAAATCTACCCAATGAAAAAGACCTTCAAAAACAAGGGGGAGGGGCTGGTGTTGTGGCATAGTGCTTGTGATGCTGGCATACAATATGGGCACCGTTCTAGACCTGGCTGCTCCAATTCTGATCCAGATCCCTGATAACGTGCTTGGGAAAGCAGCAGAAGATGAACCAAGTGCTTGGGTCTCTGCAACCACATGGGAGAACTGGAAGAAGCGCCAGGCTCCTGGCTTCGGCCTGCCACAGCCTTGGCCATTGAGGCCATTTGGGAAGTGCACCAGTAGATGGAAGATCTCTGTCTCTGTCTCTCTCTGGAGCTCTCTCACTCTCTCTGCCTTTCAAATAAATAAAAAATAAATTTTCAAAAAAATAAGGGGGAAAAAGACATTCTCAGTTGAAGGAGAACTATAATATTTTCAAGACCATCAGATCTACCTTGAAAGAAAAGCTACAGGTACTCTCCAAATGGAAAGTAAATACAAGAAGTTTTGGACTATCAGAAAGGGAGAAAGAATAATAGAAAGATACACTTCCTTTTCTCTTGGGGTTTTCTAATATGTGTTTGGACAGTTGAAACAAAAAATGATAATGATATGTGATATAAAGAAATATTTTAGACAGTTATATTGAAAAGTGGGGGAGGGTAAAGTGAGATAAAGGGAGAAATGGTTTTTGAAACCACATGAGAAATGGAAAATCATCAACATCAGTTGATTATGACTGTTATATATGTATATGCTTGTATAATGTAATGCCTATGGCAGTAACTAAAGAGTTTATATAAAGAGATATGGAAAAAGCATGTTAGGTAAATCAAAATGTAATCCTAAAGAGTGTTGAAGCAGCTGGTGGAAACGCAGAAAGAAGTAAACAGAACAACAATCAACTACTAAAACGACAGCTTGAAACTCTAATGTATCAATAATCACATTAAATGTAAATGGTCTAAATATGCCAACTAAAGATGGAGACTGGCAAAGGTATTTTAAAAAATGACTCAAATACAGAAAATATTTTTTAAAAATCACCCAATTACAGGCTGTCTATAGATAACTTACTTTAAACATAAGTAATTGCTATAGGCATGTAGTTGCATCTAGCTCTTTGATGTGAGAATGAACCATGCATTAAGTTTTCAATTAGTTGAATAAAATGTATAATGGAATCATAAAGTAATGCATTCTGCTGAGGGCAAGGGAAGAAGGTCATGGAAGGCCACAGAAAAGTGGCTGTTAAATTGACAAGGGAAGGGGGGTGGGTCAAGCCACAGAGAAGGGAACACAAGCACCTGGCAGGGCTCGGCATGGGCAGGGAGACGGAGGGTGGCTTTCTGCTCACCTTCTCCTCTAGGAGATACTGCTGGTCGAATTCTAAGGAGTAAAACTCAATGGGGAAGTTGCAGGGATTCTTCACCACCACCTCGGCCTCGTCTCCAGGCGCGTAAGGCAGCAGCGGCCCCAGCTCCAGAACGGAAGGAATGAATTCCAGGCGTGGCTGCAGACCTTGGCCTTGTGCCAGCAGAGTAAGCTTCTGAGCACTCTGGCCGATCTGGAACATCAGGGTTTGGCTATAGAATCTCTGGAAAACAAACCCAAAACAAGCACCTGATTATTTTCCCCTGCCACATAAAACTGAAAACTACTAAAGGGAAAAAATCCTCATGTTTAGACAAAGAAAGAAAATTCTTTTCTTTTTTAAATATTTATTTATTTATTTTAGAGACAGAGTTACAGAGAAAGGGGGTGGGGGAGGAGAGACAGAAAGTTCTATCAGCAGGTTCATCCCCCAAATGGTTGCCATGTCCAGGGCTGGGCCAGACTGGAGCCAGGAACCTGGAACTCCACCTGGGCCTCCTACGAGGGTGGCAGGGGTTGGAGTAGTTGGGCTGTCTTCTGCTTTCTCCAGGCACATTAGCAGGGAGCTACATTGGAAGTGGAATAATAGGGACTTGAACTGGTGCTCAGATGGGATGCTGGCATTGCAGGTGGTGGCTTAACCCTTTTTGTCAGAATGGCATCCCCCAGGCCTGGTTTTCTAACGAGAAGTAGTCTGAACACACTCTATAATGTTTAAGAGTTGCTAGTGTGGAAATCATAGATTTCTCTGGGCTGCATTTCTGATGGAAATGCAGGTAGGATTGGGTAGGTTTTAGGGCTAACCAATTTCTTGTACACACAGTCCATAATGTCTGTTCCCAATTAGTGAAAACATTTGATTAATTTTGATCAATTCCAAGTCAACATTAATGGAACTGCCTGTACAAACCTATTTCCTACTGTGTTTTCTGATATTTTACTCATTCAGTAATGGAAAAAAAAACCCTAAAATCTCAAACAAAGCCCTTGACAGTCTTGAGACTCTCTAAGAATTATAAACACATTATTAAGTTTTTCAAAGGGTTGGGAAGAGTTTGTTAATAATAGAAACATGGGCTTCATTTTAAAATGAGATATGAAGTAATTCACTTTCCCACTTCCTTTGAACAGATTCTTAAGTATTTCTTCAAAGCTCATTATTAGGAAGATGGGAGTTAACATAGCTGTTCTAAAAAATTCACATCAATCTTTCTTTGAAAAGAATATGGTGGAGGAAAATATCTCCCAAATGCCTTATGCTTTGAACAAACAACTTTACAGAATAATTTTATGAGGTCCTTTCTGGCTCTGTGGTTCTGTTATTTTTACTGTGTTCTTGGTCAGGAGTGGCTTTGTGTTTATGATGATCACAAAAGAAAGATTTATGGGGTTCAGGGAGACTGGCCACTGAGGACTACTTATTATCATGACTACTTACGATAAGA
This sequence comes from Oryctolagus cuniculus, assembly GCF_051225735.1. Taxonomy (NCBI): domain Eukaryota; kingdom Metazoa; phylum Chordata; class Mammalia; order Lagomorpha; family Leporidae; genus Oryctolagus; species Oryctolagus cuniculus. Next base: position 66,348,471 of record NC_142884.1, on the reverse strand, counting down.
CTTATGAACTGCTGAGACACTTACTATAGGTAGTGCAGTATGTTGTGTGTTTTTATTTTATACTGTGCACTTAATCTTCAAAATGAACCTAGGAGGTAGCTGTTGTAGTTCAGTTAATAGCTTACCTGAAACTTGAGATTCTTTCAAATTCATAATTTTAAAAACTGTAAACAGTGCATAGAACCTATATGTCAGCTGGTACTCTCAGCAGGGTCTGGGAAAAGTCCCTTTTCATCAACACATTAATATTACTACAGCTGCAATTTTTGACTCTGCAATCTAAGTATGATACAGAAAAGCAAAATAGCTTCACAGCAGTTCAGTCAGCTGAGATTTTTCTGTCAAATGAATTTGGTATCAAACTCATGAAAATTTCCACCCAATTTTTGGAGCTTATTGGACTTCAGAATTGCAGTTAAGACTTTTCATTTGTAATACTGTGATTGTTTTATTTTACCTATGTGCAAAGCAAGGTTAAGTAATTTGTGTAAAGACACATAGCCTCTAAGTGCAGGTCTTGCTGATAAACACTGATACATGGGTCTGCTGACTCCAGGCCAGTCACACAACTCATGCGAACTCAGGGCACGTGAGATCTCGCCAGGGTCAGAATAGCAGGACTCAGGCCACGCTAAGCTTTCCCTGACAAGCAAGCAAGCATGGCCTGAAAGTAAAGCTCCAAGAGAACCAGAGAATCTGAAAGCAGCCACGTTTCTTTCAAGCTCACCTCTTCTTTTGGCATGAATTTCACTTGCACGTTGGACTTCTCACCAGGATCCAGGACTCCAGAAGCGGGCTGGATCTCAAAGACCTGTGCCATTGGCTTTAATCCAGGATGCACTTTCCGTCTTAAGTACTTTGGCATGTGTCTTTCCAGCTGGTTTATAAGTATTAGTTAATTAGACCATCTATGGGAAGTGAGCTCATTCCCTCCCCCACTCACACCACCTATATTCCCTGAGTATCTCTCAGATATCAGGGAATGTGGAGAGACCAGCAGTATGACGATGAGGATCACATTTGAACTAATAACACAGCCCGAGGGGGCCTTGAGGTTGGGGTAAGGGCCCATATTTAATTCAAGAGGCACTGCACCACTGAGTCTTTGAGTGCAGATTGAAATGATGGGAATAAAGGCCTGGAATCATACACCTGGCTGAAATGCAGATGGAGAAATGGGAACCCGTGGGCCACGACTCATTTACCTTGTTAACAGGCTTTTGGCTGTGGACAAACCATTCACAAGGGACTTGGAGACTATTGGAAAGTTGGATTGTTTCCACCATGCACTGTCCACATTGTATTGCGGCAAAATCCACTTTTCCACAAGACAGCGTCATATTTGGGATAGCCAACTTGGCTTGGAGACGGATATGAACTGTTGGCCCTCCAACCACCTAGAGCAGGCATAAAATTGCCATTACCTTGAGGTACAGGGTTGGGGGAGATTCACAGTTACATAATAATCAGGTCGGTCATCCCAGGGTGATTGGCTGGCAGAACTGGAAACCTGGAGGGGCAGGTGGGCCCAGTGGTGCATCTTACCTTGATGGGCAGAATGACTTCTTTGTTTCCAATGGCGAGATTGGCTCCTTGTGCATCAAATCTCACTTCAAATGTTTCTGTCTCACCATAAGGCAGATTCTTCACACGATCTAGCTCGGTACTGAAGCCTGGACCAAGACAAACAAGACGTCTTAGTGGAAGAGCTCTTGCTGGGGCAGGAGGACCACTCAAAGTATCAGTGACCGGCCCAACCATTCGCTCAGCTGATGTCCGAAGCAGCATGAATGCTATCCCGGGTGGTTTTCTATTAGCAATGACATGGTGGGACAGGAGAGGGGCTGCTGGCCCAGTTACCTGTGTCATGAAGGACACGCTTTTCTGCATGGAAGGACACTGGAAAGTAACTGGTGTTGGTGATCTTGATGATGTGGGTTCGGACATCACCAAGGACAACGTAGCCAAAATCCAGGATGTACTCTGGCAGCTGGATTCTGAAACGGTTAACAGGTTCTTCTTATGAGTCACTTTTAAGCCCCAAAGCCTCCTTCTCCAAAAGTGAGAGAGACAGGCTCTCTTCTACCTAGAGTATATGATTTTATTTTCCAGAGAGGAGAACAACTAAGCGCTGTGAGAATAGAGACTAGAAACAATGTGCTCCCCCCCCCCCCCCCGAGGACGTCCACACTGCTATTCCTGCCATTATCTGAGAAAGCAGTCCGGGTCCTTAGGGACCTGCTGCAGGGCCTGTCCATTGGACAACTGGAGTTTTCTGAGACTACGAGGCAGACGCCTGCCCGGCTGGCTGGATGCTGGGGCACGGCAGTGTGGTTTCCATTCCTAGATGACCACGCATCATTTCAGGATGCGCTCTGCACGAGGCAGCCCCGCTTGCTGGCTTCCCTCGGGCACAGACGCAAAGACGGAGGCACTCACCTGGCTAGCCTGCGGCGATTCCGATGACTGAAGCACGTGTCCTCCAAGGGAAGAGGGATGACTGTTTTCTGATATTCTAGCGAATAGCTTTGGACTATAAGTCGCTCTACTTCCATCTGGAGATGAGCACTTAACTGGAACAAGAGAGGAAGCAAGCCAGTAAATATCACTCCCCAGGGGGCGATAACTGGTTTCTGTGAAGGCTGAAAAACTCTCAGGTACTGCAAAGGTCTGTGGCCCTCCACAGGGTCACCGTATGAAAGCAGGTAGGTGCTACCGAAGGTAGGTGCTACCTTCGGATCATTAAGTTCTCATGAAGGGATGGGGAAGGCAGACACACTGGTGCCTCCATACTGAGGAATACTAGCCAGCAATGAAAAGAAATGAACTACTGATGCATGTGACATCTCACATGGATCTCAAGGGCATTATGTTGAAGGAAAATCTCAAGGTCAATCTCAAAAGGGTATGTACTGTGTGATTCATTAATACAACAGTCTTGTTGCCAGGAATAATGGATGTGGAGATAGGAGAGTGGGTGTTGCTATAAGGTTTAGCATGTAAAGGTAAACTCCAGTGAAAAATGAGATTGAATTTTCCTTATTGAGAGCATTTACTTTAGAAATCTTGTCATTTAAGTTTTCTTTGAAAGTTTCTTTGAAACATACGAATATTTTTAAAAGCTAACCAAGGCTCTTGCCAGGCAGGAATGTCTTTCTCAAGGACCCTGGAGCCATCTCTTTAAAATGCAAAAGCACCAGGGAAGTTGGAGTCCCGTCTCACAGTTTCTGCCTGCCCGCACAAGTCTAGCTTTGGTGGGGCTCTGTCATAAAGATAGAAGAAGGCTGCTTTACTTTGGGTAAACTGACTAGCCAACACAGAGCACCACCCCAATTGCTATGTGTGGGACAAATGATGTCGTCAAGTCTTCTTGCTTGAGGACTAATTACTGTTTACTTCAGAACACGTGTGGAATGAGACTGGTCAGCTGTTTGAAAGGGGAGGACTTTCTGTCTTAGCAAAATCGGGCAGATTGCCTGTGACGTGCACCACACCCTGGCTTTCCAACTTGTACTCAACCAGGCTTCTGGCTGTCTTCCCAACAACACGCTTCTTTCTTGTACCTAACTCCCTCCTAAACAGTCTGAGGGTTCTGCAGCCGTGGATCACATTCTTCCGTGGCCACTGTTCCCATGTGTATTTGCATTTGCATAGAAGAGCCATGGGAGCGGGCAACCTTCTTGTCACAACAGATTGTTAAGGGAGGAATTGCAGGGGCTGTGAGGGACGTGTGGGGCTCTTGCTTTCACATCACAGTATTTTTTCCTCCAGAGCCCCCTCCCCTGCCCCCCACTTGGCTCCCACACTCCTGATGTTTCCAGAGCCTTCTTCCCCATGCAGATCTTGATGTACTTGAGGGTCCTGTTTGTGATGTAATTTAATTTCTCTACTTTTTGGAGGACTTCATTCTGAGGCTACTCTCTTCTCTGCTCACTCCACACACTTCTTAGGGCACCTCATCACGTCTTGTGATTACAGTGACCATTTCCAACCCACCTATCTTCCCCATGTCCCAGGAAGAGCCTCCAGCTCCTTGAGGCACAGAAATCTTGTGCTCAACAATGAGGCATCTGAACTCAAGTCCCTTCCTTGCCCCTCCACCTGAACTTGCTTCTCCCAGGTTTCCTATCTCTGTGCTCCCCTCTTGTTATCTAAACAAGGCACTTGGGGGTCACCCTTGGCTAGCCCCCCATTTCCAATCTGTCCCTACCACTGACCATTCCACCTCTGGAACAGTCCTCGGACTCACCCTATTTTCTCTATCCCAATGTCATCATCACTGTTTATACTGCTACCACCTGCTGCCTAGAATGATTCCATTACCTCTTTAAGAAACAAATGTCCCAGGGCCAGCGCTGTGGCACAGTGGGCTAAAGCCCTGGCCTGCAGTGCTGGCCTCCCATGTGGGCACTGGTTGGCGTCTCAACAGCTCCACTTCTGATCCAGCTCCCTGCTAACACCCCTGGGAAAGCAGTGGAGGATGGCCCAGGTCCTTGGGGCTGCTGCACCCATGTGGGAGACCTGAAAGAAGCTCCTGGCTCCTGGATTAGGACCTGTTCAGCTCAGGCTGTTGAGGCCATTTGGGGAGTGAACCAATGGATGGAAGACCTCTTCTCTCTCTCTCTACTTCTCTCTGTAACTTTGTCTTTCAAATAAATAAAATAAATCTTTAAAAAAAAGTCCCCATATGGACTCTCATGCCCCTCCCAATGGCCCCCATACCCTATCTGCTCAGAGTTCCACAAGGCAGCCAAGCGGTCTTATAAAGATGCAGATTGGATGATGCCCCGCCTTCGGATGAAACGCTTCAGTGGCTTCCTTTTGGTATCAGGATTAAGTCCCAAACCCTTAACAGGTTCTGCAGGTAGCTACTCATTTCTCTGGGTTCACATAGCCTCCTTTACCTCCCCCTTCTTCGCTTTTGCTATTTCTTTCTGTTCTTCCACGTGCTTCTTGCCCCTGGATCTTCTGCACACACCTTCTGTGCAAGGTGAAACTATTCTTACCTCAGTAGATTCATCCTCTGGCATTTCTTCAGCTAGTATCTCAAAGTGATCAAGAGTTTCACATTTACTGTACTCCTTTTCTACGTTTTTTCTGGCCTGGTTCAAGAAGATTTCATACTTTTCAGTGCCTGTGAGGTTGCAAGGAGAAGGGAATTGGATGGTCAGAATAATATGAATTGTGCCCTGAACGCAGACTCTGAGTTCAGGGTAAAGTGAGAAGGGAACAGAACTGTTTGACACGTCAGCAGCCGTGTTTCCTCTATTTTAGTAGGCAATGTAATTGGCGAGGAAGTTGAACTTGTATCCGAGTCAAAGGAGATTATACTTAGTGAGGTACTAACTGGGTCTCAAGGGCTTGAAGGTAGTGACATTTTAAGTCACTAGTTCCATGACTGTCTTTTTTTTTTTTTTCAAAGATTCTATTTATTTATTTTAGAGGCAGAGCCAAAGCTAGAAAGAGGGAGAGAAAGACAGAAAGGTCTTCCATCCACTGGTTCACTCCCTAGATGGCTGCAATGGTTTGGGCCAGGCCAAAGCCAGCAGGCAGGAGATTCTTCTGTGTCTCCCACGTGGGTGCAGGGGCCCAAGGACTTGGGCCATCTTTGGCATTTCCAAGCCATTAGCTGGGAGCTGGATCAGAAGAGGAGCAGCTGGACTCAAACCAGCACCCATATGGCATGTCAACACCACAGGTGGAGGTTTAGCCTACTATGCCACAGTGCCAGCTCCCTGAGACCATCTTGATCCCAGCTGCACAGGACTTTCCCCAGTTCTAGCTCTGAAAGCCCACATACCCTGGGACCCCTGCCTTGCTGGACAAACCAGGACAGTTGGGAATTCTTTTCAGTTTTCATATTTACTAAATTTGTGTTAACAAAGGGAATTTATTTGGATAGAGGTATTTTTTAGCTAAATATAAATTAGCTACTACATCCTGAATCAGGGAAGGTAGGCAATTGGTAGGGAGAGTTTAGATACTCCAATTATCATTAAGCCAGGGAAAATTCAAATGCTTTAGGAGGCAAGGGAAAAGTAATTAAAAGCCAGTTATAAGACAACTTAAAAACTTTATAAATAATTACAAAGCCCACTCTAAAAGCGACAGTGGTGAGCTGTAGCACAGGAAAGCCAGCAGGATTCAAATAAATGATTTTAAGCCCTTACTGGTCAAACCACGCCTACTGCCCTGCTAAGGTGGGTCCTAGGTTTTCAGATGTGGCAAAGGCTTTCCTTCCTGACAAGCATAGCCAGCCCTTGGAATCCCTGGATTCTGCATCTGTGGATTTGACCTACTGCTTACCGAAAATACTTGACCAAAAATTATGTTTGCGCTAAACATTTTTCTTGTCATCTTTCCTTAAACAATACAGAATAACAACTATTCACATATTATTTATATTGTATTAGGTATTATAAGAAACCTAGAGATGACTTAAATAAATGGGAGGTTATATGTGGGTTATAGGCAAATGCTATGCCATTTATACGTGCATAAGGGATTTAGGTATCTGTAGATTTTGACACTGGGGAGAATCTTAGAATCAAGCAACTGCAGATGCTGAGGGCCAGCTGTGTATGCAGAGTTGGAGTAGCACCCGTATGACAGGAAATCTAGCTACTAGAGTGTGACGCGGTCATGGCTTTGTTAATAATTATGTTTGAGCTTCAGGTGGTGGACAGTGAGAATTCAGTGGACGGTCATCGCAGGCGAGTGAGTGAGTGCAGGGCATGGGTGAGGAGGAGGAGCTGCGGAGTGAGGACTTAGTCTAAAGATTTTTAGGGAAAGTAGACTGCAGGGAGTTGAAGAGAGCTCCACAAAGAGGAGTGAAAGGTTTCTCGTGACCTCTTGTCCTGTGCCCTGTGTCAGGAAGAAAGAACGGGGGATGGCTGACGGCTTAGGGAGGTGCTCAGTTGAGTTTCTGTACCATCCTGGCACTGCAGATGGCCCTGGGGCCAGGCAGGACCAGAAAAGCCATGGCTGAACATGGGGGCAGACTAATAGATCTGATTTTCAGCCTTCAAACTGTGGGGCACTGAGGAAGGGTTCCGAATCTGTGGTTTCCTCCTGGTACAGTTTATGTTCTGAGAATTCTGCTCTTGGAAGTATATAAGCATTCGCTTTCTCAAGCAAGAAGACATCGGTGAGCAAGGTGGTGAGAAAGAAAGCCCCGGGAGGCCTGCGGCCAGAGGGAACGTGCACTGAGCAGAAAGGCTCTGGGGAGGAATTCCCTGTGCCTCTAAAAGCAGTGCAAGTATGGCAGCATTTCTCGCGGTCTTACTTTGGCACTATCACGGGCCATATTTTGTCTCAGTATTTCCAAGTCAGGAAGTCAAATCCCCCCACCCCACCCCACCCCCCCGCCATCAACCTTCAAAGAAGCAAAGCAAAACCACCTCATTTGTCCCGCAGTGGGGAGATACTATTAATGGGTGTGGAAGTACCTCTGAGATTTCTGGGGAGATCAAGGCTGATTCGAGGAAAAATCCCCTCTCCACTGATGGTGATATTTTCCGGGTCCAGGTGGGCGATCTGTATCTGGAAATTCCTTTGGAATACCTCAGGTACTCCAGGTAGGTAGGAAATCTTTAGCACCTGCTCATTATGCGAACTGATAAAACCCTATGTGGTAGAAAGGTCAGAGAGCACTTTAAAATTTACAAATGAACTTCTAGCTTGATGCACTAGATAATCCCAAAAGACATTTATGTTGGTTATTCTCTACTCACACACCTCCCCCAAAATCCACTCCTATGAAGCTGTAAGAAAATGACAAGAAAACAACAGAGAAATAGGCAACACATATGACCTGACATTTCATGAAAGAGAAAACAAAATAGCAAATACAAGCAGTAAAAAATGCTCACTCTTGTAAGTTATCAGGGAAATGCTAACTAAGATAATAATAAAAGTGTTTTTAAACTACAAGATCTACCAAGTTTTTTGGTGAGAATATGCATCAAAGGAATCTCCTATGCACAGCTGGTGGGGAATAAGCCCTGAAGACTCTCACACCATTTCATCAAGTCAAACACACACATATGTGGGGAGCAATCCGGACTAGACTAAGTTACTCGAATTAAGACTTATTCTATGCATCTGCTCTCCCACAATATGGCGCTGGGAGAGAAGTAAACAGCTTCCGCACAGCTGCCTCCAGTTCAACTAATAAACTGTAGGACTTGCTCCTGATTGGAGAGCAGCGTACTCGGCGTGTGGGCAGCCGAGTTAGGATTGGCGGAGGAGGACTATAAAGGAGGAGAGAGACGGCATGCACCAGGAACATCTATGGGGAACATCTAGCTGAAGGAACACCTGTGCAGCCCCCGAGAAGAGCCGTCCGACGGTGTGCCGCTCCCCTGCGGAAGTGGGGAATGCGGCCAGGGGGAACTGCCCTTCCACGGAGGTGGAAGGGATAGTAGCCAACCCGGGAAGAACCAGCAGCAAACCCGGGGAGGGCCGAGCAGACGAAAGAACAGCGCAGGGTCCTGTGTCGTTCCTCCACGAAGAGGGGGAGCGACATAATGGTGCCGTGACTCGGATAGGAAACCTAGCTCGGATTAGGAAACCTAGGACGGATAGCAAACTTAGGAGGGAAGAAACGGGAAGAAATGGGAAAATACCGGAGAGAGAAACTAGCAAACAGCCTAGGGAAAAGCCGGACGAAAAAGGAGCCGGAAGAAGCTATTGAAAGCCTAGGCATAGACTCGAAACAGCCTAGGGAAAAACCGGACGAAAAAGGAGCCGGAAGAAGCTATTGAAAGCCTAGGCATAGACTCGGATACGGACTACGGGGGGAAGCTGGGAGAAATCTCTAAGGTCGAAAGCGAAAGTGAAAGCTAGAACAAACAGACTCGGATGCGGACTGTGGGGAGAGGCCAGGAGAAATGAGGGAGGAGTATTGTTGGAGGAAAGCTTGGGGAAACATACCGGGTAGAGAAAAATGTTAGGGAAATTGAAGCCGCGGGGGGCAGGCCGAGGCGGAGACGAAAGCCACTTTGGGGTTCTCAAGTTAGCCCGGGAATAGGGGGCGAAAAGTTGAAACCAGAAGCTGAGACGTAAGCCAGATTGGGATCCGTCTGATTAGCCCGGGGAGCAAAGGACGGGAAGCCAAATCGTGGGGCGGAGACGTACGCTGGGTTGAATTCGCCAGGCTAGCCCGGGGAACTTGGATTGAATGCTAGTGGTGGAGACGCAAGCTACGCTGTGTTACTCGCGGAAGCCGCCGCGTGCAGAGAGAGCACGGGGCGTGAATAGATAGGGAACGGGGCTGGCGTAGGCCGTGGTTCAGACGCGAAAGGGTTAAGCGTGGAGACCGCGGAGCGCGTGAAGCCGAGCCGCGCAAAGCCGGGAAGCTGTGCAGATGAGAGAGGCGCACGGGCTGAAGCGGCGCAGAGCCAGGAACCCGCCGGCGGGGCGAGGTGCCGGAAAGCCGCAGGGATAAGAGAAACAGAAGTTTGGAAGTGAAGTAAAAGAGAAATGGGAATGCTGGAAGATAGAAGTGAAATGGGAGAGGTAGGAATGCCCGGAGATAGAGAAATAGAGAAAAATAAGGCCTCCCCTCAACATGCCAATTAGAGAGCTTGGATTCGGTCTGCCTAATCAAGTGAGGCGATGAGCACCTGCGGCGGCTAGCAGCTTATGCGCCGCAGGTCACCGAAGACAGGCACGAATTAACATCAGTAAGGCTTCCCCACAATACAACAATATTAAGCTTGGATTCGGTCTGCCTGATTTAAGGCGGTAAGTGCCAGCAAGCAGCTCAACCAGAGTATGAGCTGCAGGTCACCGAAGATAGGCACGAACCAACACTAATAAGTCTCCCCCACAATACGGCAATGAGAAGGCTTGGATTCGGTTTGCCTGATAGGTCTTGTAAGTCCCCTGCAGGCAGAGCAGAGCATGCGCTGCAGGGCACCGAACACAGGCACGCATCAGCGCCTAAAAACCTCCTCACAACATGGCGAAGAGAGGACCCGGATTCGGTTTTCCTGATTGATAGGACTTGTAAGAGCCTGTGGCAACTCTAGCAAGTAGAGCAGAGTGTGTGCCGCGGGACACCGAAGACAGGCGCGTATCAACGCTAAAAAATAAAAAGAAAGGGGGATCTGTGGGGAGCAATCCGGACTAGACTAAGTTACTCGAATTAAGACTTATTCTATGCATCTGCTCTCCCACAATATGGCGCTGGGAGAGAAGTAAACAGCTTCCGCACAGCTGCCTCCAGTTCAACTAATAAACTGTAGGACTTGCTCCTGATTGGAGAGCAGCGTACTCGGCGTGTGGGCAGCCGAGTTAGGATTGGCGGAGGAGGACTATAAAGGAGGAGAGAGACGGCATGCACCAGGAACATCTATGGGGAACATCTAGCTGAAGGAACACCTGTGCAGCCCCCGAGAAGAGCCGTCCGACGGTGTGCCGCTCCCCTGCGGAAGTGGGGAATGCGGCCAGGGGGAACTGCCCTTCCACGGAGGTGGAAGGGATAGTAGCCAACCCGGGAAGAACCAGCAGCAAACCCGGGGAGGGCCGAGCAGACGAAAGAACAGCGCAGGGTCCTGTGTCGTTCCTCCACGAAGAGGGGGAGCGACAACATAAACTACGATCCGGCTATTCCAATCCTGAGAAAATTCCCAGGAAAAGCTCCCACTTGTGGAAAACCATTTTTAAAAAGGCAATAACAGGGGCCAGTGCTGTGGCACAGTGGGTAAGAGCCTGCAGTGCTGGCATCCCATACACATGGCCCCTGCACCTGCGTGGGAGATCAGGAGGAAGTTCTGGGCTTCTGGCTTTGGATCAGCATAGCTCACGCTATTGCAGCCATCTGGGGAGTGAACCAGCAGATGGAAGACCTCTCTCTCCCTCTCTCCCTCTCTGCCTCTGCCTCTCTGTAACTCTGCCTTTCAAATAAATAAATAAATCTCTAAAATAAAGGCAATGAGAAATACAAAATTCAGACTATGGTTACAGGTTGAGGGGTAACCATCAGTTTTTTTTTTGCAAAAAAAAAAAAAAGACTACAAATATACAAAACTCTGGCAAGACTGACTGAGAATATAATGATAGGTCACCAAAAAAAGTAAGATTAAAAAAAGAAAAATGGTTCATAAATACAGATATATCAATAATATTTTACAAATCATAGATGATTATGAGCAAACTTTATGCTAACATTTGAAGGGCCTTCACAAAATTCACAGAAAAATACAATTAAAAGATGATTATTTTGTGCAAGAAATTTGAAATCCATGCATAACTGCTTCATACTGTATGTTTTTCATGGACTTTTTAAAAGTATCTTTGTATTGAAGCATATTTGTAAAAATAATTTCTAGAAAAATAAGAACCAGAACTCAAAACAACTCTAAATATATCTGTACCTATACAGAAGTTTAACAAGTAAAAAAAATTACCCCCTCAAAAGGAATATATGGCAGCAGAACCAAGTTCTGTCAACTTGTCAAAAAGCAAAGAACTGATTTAGTTTACAAACCATTACAGAGAATAAGAGATTTTCATTTTTGGTTTTTTAAAATTTAAACTTAAATTTATTCTCATTTTATTTGAAAGGCAGAGACAGAAATAAATGGGGGTGGGGGTGGGGGAGAGGTATTGATTGTCCATCCACTGGTTCACTCTCCAAATGCCTGTAATATCCAGGTCTGGGGCAGGCCAAACCCAGGAGCCCAGAACTCCAACTGGGTCTTCCACAGGGGTGACAGCTGCTGCCTTCTCAGGCATTAGCTGGAAGCTGGACTGGACGTGGACCCAAACCCAGGCACTCTGACGGGGATGTGAGTGTCCAAGGTGCTACAATGTCCACCCCTCTCTCCTTTTTTATATTTTCTATTTTTTCTGTAATAATAATGTTATTTTCATAATGAGAAAATTTTAGTTCCTTAAAACTGGCAGATCAACAAAGTATGAACAAGGAACCATCTCTACACTTGCTTCTAAAGCCAATTTGGCCCATGACAGCCTGCTGGCTCTCTCACAGCTGCTAATTGGAAGCTGCTTTGATTTGGTGTTGAGTGTAGAGAGGAAGCCCTTGGGAGTTACGGGGGAGGGCTGAGGGCATTAGTGGAAAGAAATGATTCTTATTTCCATGAAAACAACCCATGGGTTGTATCTGTCTTGTTCACTGCCACATCCCTGGTGCCTAGAAACTGGCTAATGTAGAATTTGATAAAATACTTGTGTAATAAATGAATGAATTGGCCTGGATTTATTTTTTAATTGCTTCTGAGAGTTCTTGACAATCACACCCATACTCTTGGCAGTGAATGCTCACCTAGGCCGGAGGAGTGACTTGTGGGGTGGAATTCGGGTCCCTCCTGCCATTACTTACCGAGGAAGGCTGGATGAAGGGCACTCCTGGGACAAGGATGTCTGGTGAAGACTGGTGGTTACTTAGAACCTTGAAGTCAAAGCCAACCTTCCCGAGGTTTGTCAGTGTGATTTCATGCTCCGTGACATGGTCAAACAGCTTGAGGGGAGAAGAAAGGGAGGGGTAGTGGCACCACCACCACCTGACAAGGGTGAGGGACCAATGAGCCTCATGGAGACAGGAGTTCACTTTTGTGAAACAGACCCTGGATGGTGCACGTTTCGGCCCCACAGAAAGGTGCCCACTGGGGCAGAGGACAACCCTTCAACTCTGAAAACCTGGCCCTCATCCTAACACCAGACTTAATTCAGGCCTGGTGGGGGTCGGGGTGGGGGGTGAGCCTCTCACCTCTCTGTACCTCCGTTTCTTCACCACAGGAACTTGTCTCTAGTCCAATCTTTTTTTTTTTTTTTTTTAATTTTTTGACAGGCAGAGTGGACAGTGAGAGAGAGAGAGAGAAAGGTCTTCCTTTTGCCGTTGGTTCACCCTCCAATGGCCGCCGCGGCTGGCGCGCTGCGGCCGGCGCACCGCGCTGATCCGATGGCAGGAGCCAGGAGCCAGGTGCTTTTCCTGGTCTCCCATGGGGTGCAGGGCCCAAGCACCTGGGCCATCCTCCACTGCACTCCCTGGCCACAGCAGAGAGCTGGCCTGGAAGAGGGGCAACCGGGACAGAATCCGGCGCCCCGACCGGGACTAGAACCTGGTGTGCCGACGCCGCTAGGCGGAAGATTAGCCTAGTGAGCCGTGGCGCCGGCCCTCTAGTCCAATCTTAAAGTAAGCTTCCTATACTAAGAAGACTTCCCTTTTGAATTTTATCTTGTAAGAAAAACAATAGGCTTGGCATTCAGAACATTCTGGAATGAATTTTTTCATTTATTCGAGAATGCTGGATGTCACAGACCAGGTATGTTCTTTTTCCTGGGCTTTTGCTAATGTAATTCACCAGTTAGGTTAGCAGGTCCACTAACCACAAATCAAGCCCGCTGCAGGGCCCTCAGTACAAGCTAGGGCAAAGATGAGCTGTTTTAAAGAATACACTCAGACTGAGCCAAATCCAGTTGCCCAGAGGACCCTGGAGGTGATGAAGGAAAGAAAAGTCTATCTGATCAACACGAGGGAGAAGGGCTCAACAGATGTCGGCTGAATCTGATTTTAGGCACAATCATTTATCTATAAGTACACATTAATTCAATAATTACTAATGCAGTGGCTATATTATGGGGACCTAATCCTCATTAAAATTTTATAGATATGGTGTTTGAGTACCTAAAATGAAATACAACTGGGGAGAGAAGGTGCATAGACAGAATTACTAGCAGTTATTCCAAGACAAAAGCCAGAAGGTAACTTATATTGTGGCAAAGGCTATAAGTAAGCGGGGGAGGAAGCTGAGCTGGGTCTCACAGGATGCTCAGGTTTGGGGTTGGCAGAGTGGGAGATGAGAGGGATAAGACAAGAGGAAGTGGGCAGCCAGTTGGAACGGGGCTACACTGGGGCCAGAGGGTAAGCCAGCTTGGCCACAATCAGATGAATGGGCTATGAAGGGGAATTGTGAGAAAGAAGTTTACTGTGTAAGGAGCATCAGTTAATAAAGGGGCTTAGGATGCCCTTCCTCAGGTGGAAGACGATGGCTCCCTCAGGATACAGAGGGAGGAACTCTGGACATTTGAAGGCCTGCTCTGACCCAGGCACAGCTGTGACCAGATGCTTTACTTAAGCGACCTCAACCTCCTGGCATGATGGGCTCTGCTATCTCAGTGAGGCTTCAAGAGGTTGGCTGATGGGTCCAAGGTCACACTCACTGGAGATTAAACAGGATACAAATCCCTGCTCTTTTCTCAATACTACCTTGCTTTTTCAAACAAATCTGGGATTAACTGGCCAAGGGCTGATGGAATGAGAATGCCATCTGGGGAAATGTTACCTGGCAGTGGTGTTTACATGGGTCAGTGGTGGAGGCTCTGAGTGCACTTCAACCCTTTGCTTGCAGTGGGTCTAGGGGCCAGCAGCACGTGCATCACCCGGGAGCTTGCTCACAAAGCAAATTCTCCGACCCCACCCTGGACCTATTGAATCAGAGTCTGCAACTTGGATGATGTTCCGGGTGAGCTGGGTGCACATCATAGGGTGGGAAGAACCGCTGTAGTAACTGAGGCAGGACTTTGATGAGACCCCACGGAGTGGTGAAGGGCAGGGACCATGGACTCTGAGAGGGACCCTCGCAGGTGAACTTGCAAACTGGATGCTGGAAGGATAATGGGGACAGCATTGAAGGGTAGAGTGTGGTGGGAAAGCCCTAGGGGTCTTAAACTCAAGGGTGCGACAAAAGTAGTGCTATGCAAAGGATCAGAGGCTGGGAGGGACTTGTGGGCTGAAAGGGGAGTCACAGACGTCAGTGTCTGACGTGATGAATTTCAGGAGAAGGTGAGAAAAGTGGGTGAAATGTCAAGGCAAACAGTTGGCAGTCAGAGATTGGTCCGGGTTAGGGATCGAGGACCGGGTGATGGTGACGCTGTAGTGATCAGGGCCTCAGGAGAGGACAGGGCCCAGGGCTCAGGTTTGCAGTACCTGTAATCCATAGTTAATATATGTGGTGTCGAAGGAGTAGTTGATTATGGATGCCTCTCCCTTTAGTATTATCTCATAGGTGGGCCCTTCTTCCACTTTGCACAGAGCTTTGGCCTGGGCAACGATGTCACAGTGACCATAGAAGGTGAAGGATATCTGGTGGCTGCTGTGTGGCTGCAGCACCCCGTAGAGGGGCAGAATGTCGAACACCTGCGGAGAGAGTCCTACATGAGAACAGCTGTTGGCATGAAGGGCCTGCGAGGGCTAAGCTAAAATCAGGTCATTTGCAGACATAAATCTCCGACTTTTCACTTGTTGGCCTAGAGGGGACCAGCCCAGCACCCCGAAAACATACTGATGGTGATGGCAGCAACAGTGCTCTAGTGAGACTGAAGGTCTGATGTGGGACTCAGTTAGAAAAGTTAGCATCAGCTGGCTTAGGGCCCAGAGGTGGTACTCACTTCTTCTATCCCAATGGAAAGCATCTCATCCTGCTCAAAGATCCATGGGGGTTCCGGACACTCCAGCTGGCTCTGCGTCCTCTCTGTCTCAGCAGAGCAAGGTTTTGCTCCCTAGGAATGAAAGATGCAAGTGAAATCTAGCAAGTGTCTGAAAGGGGTCATCGGTGCGCTCTTCCCCGCCCCTGACAGAAAGAGAGTGTATGTTGTGTATGGTTGCACACATAGTTCATTTTTTCCCCAAGGGAGAAGTGCCCAAAGTGTATGCACAAGGATGTTTACTTCAGTTTAATTTATAATGAAAGAACTCTGAAAGCAAACTAAATGTCCATCAATAAGGGGGCACTTTAGGATGATGCAAGGTTACTTATTTATGGACCAGGACTGATGTGCACAAGATATTATTGAGTGAAAAAGCAGTTCCATTCACATCAGATTACATATGCCTCATGTTCCCAAAGCTGTGAGCCGAAGTCCATTCAGAGATTTGCATATGTAAATAGAGATATCAGGGAGGTTGCTTGCTAAAAATTGAAGTAGAATAATTTTCTAGGAGAACTACGAATTTTACATTTGATGCACCGGCCATGTTGTGTGTCTTAGAGGTCATGGTGATTCCTACTTCCGCCTACCAAGTCTGTAGTAAGATATTGAGGGGTTTTGCTTTAATTTTCCTGTATTCTTCAATTTCCTATGACAAATGTCTTTGAAAATAGAATAATGAGAATTAACATTTAAAAGGCATGTGTTTTATTTACTTACATGTCTACAATCTAAGAAAAAATCTGAAAAAAATGTGGAAAGCTCCACAAAAAAGCAAAATCGATTATTAGGTAATATGGTAGATGTGGGTGTATGTCTATATACTGTATGTACAGCTGCATTCTGATTCTTCAGTTGGCATCATAACATTAGTGCTGCCTTCCCAAATGACTGAGCACTCTCCACAAGCACCAGGTGAAAGACTAACGCGAGGCAGTCAGCACACGTGTGATGCAGATTAAGACGTTCGAAAGGGTATGCGGGGAAAAAGCACAAGATTCCCATGCCTATCCCTAGCCCTCCAGTTTCCCTCCCCAGGTAATCACTGTCCAGCTTCTTATACATTTCACTTAGCTTTCTCTTCATTCATAACATTTATTGAGGGCTTGCTATGAACTAGTTCTAGATCCTAGAGAGATACTGGTAAACAAAGCAGAAAAACAATTCCTGCCGTCACGAAACATACATGCAGAGACATTCTACGCAAGGGTACATGTGTCTATATGAGTATCTGGAGATGACGTAACCTAGTGGGTGAGGGCCAAGCTTCCACCTCCACTGTTCCATGGATGTGGCCCCTCATTGTGAAAATGGAGAAAAAAATCTTAATATCCACCTCACAGTGTGGCTGGGAAAGTAAAAGAATTAATGCAGAAAGAATGCTTGGAACAGTTCAAATTGTGTAATAAGTGTTAAATAAGTCTTAGATGTTTTTATGTACCTTTTTCCTTGACATAAATGTTAGCACACTATGCACCATTTTGCAAGCAGTATTTTTTACTAAATATATCAGAAACTGTGCCAAATTAGCGTATGGAGAACATCCTCAGGTTTTTCAAAGAAGGACTTCCTAGTATTTAATGTCTTATGCAGATGCAGTGTAGTTTATCCATTGGTCTCCCACTGGTGAAATTAAGTTGCTTCCACTTTTTCTTGCTTTGACAAGGAAAGCCGCAGTGTACAAGTACAGTCACATGTCTTTATATAGCGGGAGAGGTGTACCTGCAGAATAATTTTCTAGGAGAACTACGAATTTTACATTTGATGCACCTGCCATGTTGTGTGTCTTAGAGGTTATGGTGATTCCTACTTCCACCTACCAAGTCTGTAAGATGCCTGCTCACCCCCTCTTTCCGCTGCTAGTGACATAAGACACTATCTTAAAAGACTGTGTATCATCACGGGATACAGTAATTTACTTTTCATTACTTTTTTCCATTTTTAAAACTATTTCTATAGCAATAAACATCTTTGTGTGTGAATCTACAGAATCTAAAGGTATGAATTTTTAACCTTTCATGGTCTCTTTGTTTTTACTGCAGTTATTGAGGACAATCTCTCTCCTTTTGGACGTTACTGAGATCTGTGCAGTGAGGTGTCCTGGTCTCTCCTGGAGGGGCTGCTGCAGCAGTGTCTAGCTTGGAACTGATCTTGGCCAGCTCAGCCCCAGCACTGCACTTGCCACTCTGCCCCCTGACTCTGCCTGTGTTGTATGAAAAGGACCCTTGACTTGCCCTTTCCCGGGGAAAGGCACCCATACCTCTGAGATCATGGCAGGTGCATTGTTCTTTCTGGATTCTCTTTCTTCAGGCCCAGCGTCGTCGTCACCGAGGATGGTCCTGAGGAGTTGAACGAAGAGGTGGAGAATCACTCACAGGGCAGCCACCACCCCGCAATTCCAACTAATAGCAACCCTGTCTTCCCCTTCCCTCTGCCACACCCCTGTTGCCCCTTGCCCTCAAATGTGCCATCTAGGCCTCTGACTTGGCCAATTTCTTTTTATTCCTGAGCCATTAAACCCATGTCCAACTTGCAGAAAGTCCTAGGAAGCGCTGGCAGCTTTTCAGACCATTTCTGGATGTGTGGTAAGTGCTCAAGATAAAGCCCTGTCACTTAAGGGAGCATTTTACCCTGTGGAAGTAACGTCTGATGAACTGTCATATTCCTTCTGCTTGTTACCCTGGACCCAATCCTGGCTTCAGACCCCGGACATAAGGAGAGGACAATGTGACGGGAAGGACTCAGTCCCCCAGGGTAAGGACCCCGCATGCCCCCGAGGGTGGAGATGACTTTCAGCTCCCTATTCCAGATGCCTCGTCCAGGCCTAACACACGAAAGCACTCCTTTCACTGTTGACTGGTGACCGGCTGAATGAACAAACAAGGGACGAGTACTGAGCGTGTAAGATGGCGTGTTGAAGAACATGCGTGCTGGCTTTGCACTTACTTAATAGAATCACTTAAATCCATCTCCGTGGACTCCGTTGTTGCTGGGACTACTGCTAAGCTGGCAGATGCAGATGTTGCTGGGATGGACTCGATCTGCGACAGGAGGGTACTGTAGGGTTTCCTTGGCCACGTCACAAACCTGTGAAGGCACGAGGTGGGCAGGGGTCAGGGCTGGGCCAGGGAGGGACACAGGCACACTCAACTTCTGCAAATCAGTTCCTGGTGGGCTTTCAGCTTCTAAGGCACAGCCTTCTCCAGATCTTACTAAGGTCTCACTTGCTCTGGAAACCTTTTCTCACCACGCCCTGGAGCTGACTATGGAACCAGGCCTGGATGAGCGCCTGCAGATGCTGCTCCCAGACAACCCTGACCTTGCCTCCCAAAATGTTGTGTCCTCAGTGCCCTGCTTGCCACACCCTGGTCCTGGGCCCATTGTGAGCTCTGCTGTCACTCAAATTCTCTGAGCAGTAGACCATGGGGGAAACAGGTGATTGGACCAGCTACTGCTGGAGCCCTGGTCCAGGTTTACTGACTTGCCAGGCCTTGGGGGTGAGGTACCCCCAGCCTTCCTGTGTCCCTCAGAGTAACACGCTTTTTATGGACTCCTCTCCACTCCTCCCCTACTCGTATCGAGCCCTTGCTAACAGTTTCAACCCCATTGCTTATCTATATTCACGCTGGCCCCCTGTGTTTGCAGAGGCTTGGCAGGAAACCCACTGAGTGTTGGAAGCTCCCACCACTGCCCCATCTTCCCATGGGGAGAAACCCTTCCACTATTTCACAGTGTTTCACCTGCACTGCTTTTAGGACACGGTCCCTCTCCACTCTGTTCTTCAGTGCTCCTTCCTGAATTCCACTGTCAAACTGAGCATCACTTAATAAAGCCATTATATTGAAGAATAACTTATATAGACAAAGCACTCATTGAAACCATGTGGTTTGATGATTTTACATATACGTATATATCATGGATGGGGCTGGCATTGTGGCGTAACAGATTAAGCTGCTGCCTCAATGTTGGCATCCTGTATGGGTGCTGGTTTGTGACCTGGCTGCTCCACTTCTAACCCAGCTCCTGGGAAAGCAGCGAAAGGTGGCCCTTGCCATCCACGTGGGAGACCTGGAAGATGCTCCTGTGTCCTGGTTTTGGCACGACCTAGCTCTGGCTATTGCAGCCATTTGGGGAGTAAACCAGCAGATGGAAAATATCTCTGTCCCCCACCCCCACCCATAACTCTGCCTTTCAAGTAAATAAATGAATCTTTTTTAAAAAAGTTCATGGAGAAATGGGATTAAAAGATGTTTGTTTTGGTAAAATAACTGGAATACATGTATAGCTTTTATAATATGCATTTCCATGAACTTTAAAAAATTCTCCATCTGAGAGGCAGAGAGAGGAGAAGAGACAGACAGAGACAGCTCTCGTTCACTAGTTCGCTGCCCAGCTGTTCACAATGGCCCCTGGCTGGAGCTGAAGCTGGAAGCCAGGAATGCCATGCAGGTCTCCTGGCAGAAACACCATCCCTGGAGTCATCACCCCTGGCTCCTGGGCTCTGCGTTAGCAGGAGGCTGCAGTCAGTATGGAGCCCATGCTTTCCAAATGTGGGAAATGAGCGCCTTACCTGGTGTCTTCACCATGCGGCCACTGGCTGGCTGCGTTCACCCCTGAATTTTTGAAGTACTCTTGTCTGTCTGCCCATGTGACTAACCCACATTAACAAACAGATGGTTTTCATCAAGCTAAGCAGTCCCCCGTACCGATACTTCTCTGTCTTTTGTCTCTGTAGATTAAGTTTGCCTGCAGCTCCATAGAGATGGAATTAGAAATATGCACTCTTTCATGTCTGACTTCTTGCACTCACCATGGAGTTCTGGAGACTCATGTGTCATGGAGCAGAAATCTTTTTTTTTTTTTTTAAACTGAATAGCAGTCCACAGTGTGGCTATTTATTCCTCTTGCTGATGGACACCTGGGCTGTTGGCAGCTTTTTGAAGCTAGCCATAAAGTTGCTATGAATGTTTGTGTACAAGTCTGTGTGTGAGCTGTGTTTTTGTTCCTTTTGAGTGGATCCCTCGGAATGGGATTGCTAGGTTGTGTCGCATAAGTATGTTCAGTGTTACAGGAAAGTGCTGGACTGCTTCCCAAAGTGGATGTGGACGTGCTATTTTATACCACGGCTTGCAGTCTACTAGAAGACTGACTGGTCTACATTCTGACTCACTCTGGGCATTCTGTATTTTTAATTTCAGCCATTCAAATGATTACATCGTAATAGTACATTATAGTATTCATTAACAGACTTATTCTAAAGGAAAATTTTATATCGACACTATAAGAGAAAACCCAGTATTACTTACTACTGAAAAAAATCAATAGAAAAAAAATCACTGTTATTTTCTTGCCAGGTAAAGGCTCTGAACTAAACCCTGCTTGCTCTTTTTAAGAAGGATGATTGGGGGCCGGTGCTGTGGAACAGCATGTTGGGCCACCGCCTGTGGTGCCAGCATCCCATATGGGCACCAACTGTGACACGGCTGCTCCTCTTCTGATCCAGCTCTCTGCTGGTGACCTGGGAAGGTAGTGAAAAATGGCCCAAGTCCTTGGGTCCCTGTACCTGCATGGGAGACCTGGAAGAAGCTCCTGGCTCCAGATTGATCCAGCTCTGGCCATCATGGACATTTGGGGAGTGAACCAGTAGATAGAAGACCTCTCTCTATATATAACTCTACCTCTCAAATAGATAAATTAAAAAAAAAAAAGGATGTTTGATCCACTTTCCTGTTGGGAAAACACTGGGCTTGCACCATCTGTGTCTGGGTTTATTTTCCTGCAGAACTGTGATAACATGCAGGGTAACTTGGTTGTTCTGCACTCCAACCTCTGTGGCCTTGGGGCAGCAAGAAAAACATCTCATCGTTTTTCATGAGCTTTCATTTGGTTGGTTCCAGACGAGCTATCTCCAGTTGACTTTACCTTCCTTAGGCTGAAACCACATAATTTTGGGCAAGGGATCCATGTTGTACTAGGTGCTGGAAAATCTACTGGGAAACTCTTTAAAATAAAGACACCTGGACACCACCTTGGGTGGATTCTGATTTGGCAGGTCTCAGGTAGGGAGGGCTCAGGTGATTCTAATGAAGGGCCAGACCGAGGAGTCGCTGTGGATAGGAATGGCAACATGACAGCTCAGGATGGAGCTGATAATGAATGTGGGGTTATCACTGTAGCCGTACCGGCTAGGCACAGTGGACATCAACAAAAGACAGTTCTGAGCACTTATTAAATCACCCCAGGTCAGCAGAGAGGCCTGGGGAGACTGGCAGGATCACCGCCCCACACAAAAGCATGTTCTCATCCAAAATTTGCACCCCCTAGGATGTTGTGCTGAGTGAAGAAAAAAAAAAAAAGCACGTGGGAATATCTGTAAAGGAAAAACACGAAGCTGTGGAGTGTGCACATCCAAGGAGAAATAACACCTCCTGCCAATGGTACCTGGACACCGGGGAAGTGAGAGGTCTCTGGAAACAGAGGGCTGACACAGCCCTTTCTGCTAACAGTCTGAGCTGAGCTGCGGGGGATAGTGAAAGCTTCTCACTTAGCTTTCAAATCAGAAAAACTGCTCCAAAAAATTTTAACTAGAACAGTGGTAGAGTTTTGTGGATAAGATTCCATTTTACCCACAGGGACACACGATTGTGTTCCTGTTGGGCAGACCCAAACAGAAGTAGATTCAGTTATTAAAAAAAAAAGAGAGAGAGAATGTGTAGCAAACAAGGAAAATCAATATTGCTCAAATTCCAGAGCTACCTACATCAAAGTCACTGGAGGAGCCAGAAAAAAAAACACTCCCCTTGGAGCTGTGGGGCTGTCAGGCGTGCGCGGATCCGCAGCTTGGCAGCAGCGCTGGCGTGAAATACGCAGCTCCCCTCTTCATGTTTTATTTTGAACTCTTGGGTAAGGATCAATACAGTATATTGTGCTGCAAGCTTAAAAAAAATCCACCACACTTATTTCCTGTTCTCCCTTCACTGGAAACAGTGTTTTCCCAGAACAAAACCCCCAGAACAGGCGCGTGTGCAGGCTGGTGTTGTGTGCTGTGGCTGACATGGCATCTGCAGATGTGCGTCGATATCCCCCGAAGTCCATGCATGGCAGTGCAGCAGACACAATGACCTCCCTGATGCACCGACCTGGGCTCTGGGAGTGTCTACCAAACAGACTGCACAAAGAGGTCTGGCACATGCTGCTTAGTATGCTTTCAGTACAGTGGTGGTAGCAGATGCAGTTGGTGCACTGGCTAGATCCACTTTACTATGATGATACACTCCTCCCCCCCAACCCCAGGTGCTGTGGTTGGTGGCTGAACACAGGCATTGTCCTGGCCTGATGGGAGCTGCCTCACCCACCCAGAGCTGCTGTGAGGTTCTGCCTTCCACCTATAGGCAGAGGACCAAGTGAAGACAGTGATGGCTACAAGAGCTCAGTCTCCTTGCGTCTGAGTGGGACAGACTCCGACGCAGTCCACACTTCAGCGCTCCCACAGGACCAGGCAGAGGTTAGACTCTGAAATCCCATCTCTCCCCTTTCGTCCCATGCCCAGCTCCTTCTTGCTGTCTTTACTCTCATAGTTTCTCCTGAGGCCTTCCCTCAATAAATCACCTCAAGAACCACTATCTCAGGCTACCTAATTCTCATTTCTAAATGGAGTAGATGATATTGTTTTAAATTGTATTAAAATCCCTAAGCTCCCTGGGCACAAACAAAAGTCTCTGCCACGCTTCCTGTTTATTGCCAGGATTTGTGGTCTTACACTTGCTGATCTTCCCACACTGGTAAGCAAATGACAGACAGAAACAGATGGGGCTGGCCCAGTGCCTCCTCTGCCAGCACATTCTAACTCTGCCACACGAGAAGGGAAGCCAGCTACAGACACACACCCACTATGGAAAGCAACCTCTCTAGCTCTGTGACATTATTATGTCCAAGAGTACTTCCAACTGGCCACCTGTGCTAAGGCGGAAGTTCGTAAGAGATAATCGCATAGCTGAAACTCAAATTACTCAGACCTTAGAGTAGGAAACTTTATTTATTTAAGACTGAGTGAGACACATGGCAGGGGAGAGAGTCTTCCATCTGCTGGTTCACTCCCCAAATGGTTGCTAAAGCCAGGGCTGTGTCAGGCTGAAGCCAGGAGCCAGGACCTCCATCTCCTTCATGGTGGCAGGGGCCCAAGTAGCTGCACCATCATCCACTGCCTTCCCAGGAGCATCAGCAGGGATCTGGACTGGAAGCAGAACAGCAGGGACAGGAACTGGTACTCAGATGTGGGATGACAGCATCATACGTGGTGAACTCACTCACTGTGCCACGGTATTGACCCCTGAAAACTATATTCTAAAAGGTTCTCCAAAGGAGTTGCAATTGAAAGTTCTGAAACAGTGGCTCTTGCAGCTGTCCATCGGGATTGCCCAGGGAGGCTTAGGGATGACAGAGGGCCAACCACAGCTACTGATTTAAAATGCTCCTGATGTGGGCCGGCACCATGGCTCACTTGGCTAATCCTCTGCCTGCGGCGCCGGCACCCCAGGTTCTAGTCCCGGTTAGGGTGCCGGATTCTGTCCCGGTTGCCCCTCTTCCAGTCCAGCTCTCGGCTGTGGCCCGCGAAGGCAGTGGAGGATGGCCCAAGTGCTTGGGCCCTGCACCCCATGGGAGACCAGGTAGCAGCCATTTGGGGGGTGAACCAATGGAAAGGAAGACCTTTCTCTCTGTCTCTCTCTCTCTCTCTCTCACTGTCTAACTCTGATGTGATTCTGATGTGCGCTCGAGGCTGAGAACCAACGATGAGAAGGCAGTGGCCAGAAGGTCATTGAAACAAATGGCGGAAAAGCAACTGTGCCAGGGAGGAGCTCTGATTAAGTGACTGCAGCCAACCTGACTCACCACTTACTCTCCACCAGCTACTAGTAAGCACTTAATAAGCACAGCCTAAATTAATCCCACAACAGCTGCGTAATGTTGGTGCTCTGTTAGCCTCAGTCTTCAGATGACAAAACTGAGGCTGAACTGAGTTGAACGGACACCAGGCCTCCAGCCCCCAACACCTTTCCTGGAGAAGCTGCCTGATCAACAGGTGAGGGCTCTCCTAGATTTACTTCACACAAGCCACGCCCACAGCCGGTCACTCCTTCTGCTGTCAAAAGTAACGGCAACCCCCACTAAGAACATACAATGGCCTGGGACCTTACTTGGGGAGAAGAGGGACCCATGCTGATTCTCATCTAGGTGAGGGAAGACGGCACTGGCCCCGACCTTATCCTAGGGGTGACCTTCCAGCAGGAGCCTGTGGTGAGGTGAGCTTGGTGGAAGAAGGTGACCGGAATCTACCTGGAGGCCCGCCAGAGGGTTTCTGTGTGAAACAGCCACTTCTACCAAAGCTCCAGAAGGTGGCCCCACTGCTACACACTCTCAGAAAGGCCGCCTAGCAGGCAGGCTGTGAAATCCCCCCATCATCAGGTTCAAAGCTCTTGAGAAATACTTTCAAAACTGCATGGATTTTCAAGTTGATTTCTTTTCTTGTCTGGCCTTCTGTAGATGTAGTGAGCTTTGGGGGATTTTAATTGATATGAACATGTAGATACGTTAAATAAGCTCTTTTTTGAGAATGAGATCGCTAAATGAGCCAAGCAGATGTAACACTGACGCAGGTTCAGAGATGCACCCATACCGTCTCTACTGATTTCTTTCAAAGCCAGCTGAGCTCACGCCGAGTCTCCAAAAGGCTCATGCTCTCCATTAGCAGGAAAATGCCTTAAAAAGAATGGATCTTTAATATGAGTGAGGTGGCTAGAATTCTTCCCTCATAGCATGAAAGCAGGACCAAAGGTTTGTTAACACTCAAAACTGAAATGAAAATCAGCCTAACTCATTTATCTGTGGGATCACAAATCTGGTAACTCAGGAAATTGGACTAATGTGAATTGCAGATAGAAGTGGGATAACATTTAAGTGAAGCACAAAGCAAATAGAGGCCTAACCTCCCCTCCCAGTAGGTGTCCCCCTGCCGGGTGTACAGGATCAATACAAAGGCAGGGAACCTGTTTCTGATCCAGCCCTCTTATTAGCCCCAGAGGCAGATCTGATAAATCAGCTGCCCCACCCCAGGAAGACAGGAGGTTCCAGGTGCCTGCGCTACAGGAGGCCTGGATGATGAGGACCCTGGGAGCGCTCTGGGGACCTCAAGGAGGGAGTGTAAGGTGGTCTACTGTTCTCTTTCACAGGCGACTTTATTGTACTACTGATGTCAATTTGTAATGAGTGCGAGGAGGTAGATATTTGTTTCATTATTACAAAGGAACACAGAACTTTCCAGTATCAAGAGGGAGAGGAGATCACTGACAGAAGGAAGCACAGAGCGCTTGTCCTTGAAAAGCAATGGATGTATTTCCTGTTTATGAATTTATAAAAATGGAAGGGCTCCTCCTCCTCTTTTTTTTTTTTTTTTTTTTTTTTTAAAGACAGAGTTAAAGAGGCAGAAGCAGAGAGAGAGAGAGAGAGAGGTTTTCTATCCACTGGTTCCACTCCCCAAATGGCTGCAATGAGAGCTGAGCCGATTGAAAGCCAGGAGCTTCCTTTGTGTCTTCCATGTGCGTGCGGGGGCTCAAGGACTTGGGCCATCTTCCACTGCTTTCCCAGGCCATAGCAGAGAGCTTGATCTTAAGTGGAGCAGCCGGGACTTGAACTGGCATCCATATGGGATGCCGGCACTGCAGGCAGTGGCTTTACCCACTATGCCACAGTGCCAGCCCCTCCTCTTCTTCTTGAGTCAGTGGTAAGGAAATGAGATGATGGAAGCCCAGCCTGATGGAAAGTTAACCCCTGGGGTGGGCTTAGCCAGTGAGGACCAGAGGGAAGAAAGTCCTCTGGCAAGTGTGGCTGAGACTCCCCACAGGGAGGTTTGCTGGGCAAGGTGAGGCCTGGGAGAGCTGAGAGGAAGGGCCAACCTGGGGACCCTGCTGGGGACACAGTGGTGGCAGGTGCAGAATTAAAGAAGGTGCCACAGAGCCAGACAGGCCAGGAGACCGGCACAGCCCTGGGAGCGCCCTTCAACTTTAGCAGCAAATGACAAACTGCTTTCCAAAGAGTGGTATCAATTTCCACTGCCATCAGCAATGTCTAAGCTGCTCTTTCTCCATGACCCCAGCAGCACTCGGTGTGGCCACACTTAATGCTGTCCAGTCTGGTGGGATGTGCTGATGCCTACCTGTTGTTTGAATTTCCATTTTCAAGATTTCTTTTTTTTTTTTTTTTACAGGCAGAGTGGACAGTGAGAGAGAGAGACAGAGAGAAAGGTCTTCCTTTGCCGTTGGTTCACCCTCCAATGGCCGCCGCGGCCGGTGCGCTGCGGCCGGCGCACCGCGCTGATCCGATGGCAGGAGCCAGGAGCCAGGTGCTTTTCCTGGTCTCCCATGGGGTGCAGGGCCCAAGCACCTGGGCCATCCTCCACTGCACTCCCTGGCCACAGCAGAGGGCTGGCCTGGAAGAGGGGCAACCGGGACAGAATCCAGCGCCCTGACCGGGACTAGAACCCGGTGTGCCGGCGCCGCTAGGCGGAGGATTAGCCTAGTGAGCCGCGGCGCATTTTCAAGATTTCTAATGAACTGGAACATCTTCCTATTCTTTATTGTCCATTCATATTTCCTCTTCTGTGAAATAACTGCTCATCATTCTCTGCCATTTTTAAATTCAGTTGTGTCTTTTCCTTTGAAGGCATTCTTTGTTATGTCCACTGATCATCTGAAGGTGGTATGTATTCTACAAACTCTCAGATTGCGGCTTGTCCTTTCAGTCTTGATGAATAAAAATTTGATAGCAAAATTGTAATAGTTTCCTTACTGTTTTGTGCTGTTTCTATCTTAAGAGATTCTTTCTTATTTAGAGACAAAGTGTTACTTTATGTTTTCTTTAAGAAAGTTTGACGTTCACATTGATGCTCACATTGCTATCTTTAACCCATATGGAATTAACTTGCTGTCTAATATGAGTTTAGGAACCCATATTTTGCTTTTTTCTATTTAGATAAAGGATTGTCCTTGGATCATCTTGCTGGGTAGGCCATCTCGTCTTGGTTGGCAACTTCAGTTTTGTTATGTTCCCAGACATGAGTCTGTTTCTGCCCTGCATTCTGTTCTATAACTCTATTTGCCCATATGTGCGTAACTACCACACTTTTTACATTATTCTGCTTCTATAGTGGGAGTTGATATCTGGTGGGCAAAGACTTCCCAGCCTGGGGGAGGGCTGGGTAGTTTTATCCCCTTACTTTTCTGCCTAAATTTGAGGATCAGCCTATCAAGATCTCCACTGGAGTTGGAGCTATAGATCATTTTGGGGAGACATGACATCTATGCTGAATCGATCATTTAAATTGATGAAAAAAGTACTGCTCATCATTTATTTAGGTCTTCCTTAGTGACTTTTAATAAAATTATTTTATACATATTTGTTTTTTGTTAGAATTACTCCTAACTACTTAAAAATTGTATCTTCTATTTGTTGCTGTTATACAGAAATACAACTGATTTTTATCGTTTCATTTCAACCCTGCATCCCCACTGTTCTACTAATTTTAATAATTTGTTTGTAGATTATTTTGTATTTTCTATGTAGATAGTCACAAAATAGGAGTTTTATTTCTCCCTTTCCATATCTAATCTCTTTTATTTATTTTTGTGTCTCCCTGCACTGGCTAGGACCTTAAATAAGCTGTTGTATAGAAACCAAGCTATCATCTTGTTTTGCTGGATATTTCTCAGCTTTCTCAGACTTCCTTCGTATTTGTTTGCTATTTTTTCCCATTCTTAAACTTTTACATTTCTGCGTCCTTATTTTTCAGATGTGTCCTTTAAGCATGACATATAGTTGCAAGTAAAATCCAGAAGCACAATCTTCTTCTGAACTAGTTTTATTTATGTTGATTTTAGTTACCAATATATTTGGATTTCTTTCTGTCACTTTATTTTATACTTTTTATTTAACGCTTGTGATATTATCTTTCGCATGCTACCCACTCCCAAATTTTAAAAATTTCTTTTGGATTTTCCCCCTCTCATTTTACTTTTTCCTCTTCTATACTTTTATTTCTTTTCCTTAACTACCATGATCAGTTTACCTACCTAACATTTACCCTTTTCCTCTTCTTGAGCATCCCAAAGACCTTAAAAGCTTTCATTTCTCCCCTTCTGTATTGTCTAATATTTAGTCCTATGCTGATGTTACATTATCCCATGGATTCTGCATCGCTGTTATTTTATACAGTCAGTGGGAATTTAAGTTTACTCCTCAGTGTGCCATTTTCTTGGCTTAGAAGTCATCTTCTCCTCTCGGGCACCACGTCTGAGAACATCTTCCTTCCGTCTCAAGTATTCCCAGTGCAAGTTCCAATGGTGAGAATCTCTGGAGAATGGCCTCTCTTAGTTTCTGCGGGCCTGAGCCTTGGCAGTTCTTCTGATTAGTTCATGTCACTGTCTTACAAATACCCTCCTGTGGCTGTCACCACATTTTGGAACACAGTCAAACTTCTTAGCAAGGCCAACAATGCTCCATCTGTCCTGGCCCTGCAGAACCTTCCAGCCATGCAGCCACCACTCTTCCTGACTCATGGGCTTTGGCCACTAGGGCCTCTTTCTCTATCAATGCGTCCTTGTATAGTTTCTGATGGCTAAAGAATTGTAAACATTGCTAGAGTCCTCACTCCCTGTGATCCATATAATGAAGTCTACCCCAGTGACTCAGAATGTGGCTGTGTTGTCTTTATAGAATTAATTAAAATGAAGCCACTAGCGTGGGCCCTAATCCAACATGACCAGTGTCCTTGTAAGAAGAGGAAGCTTGGTCGCAGACATGGACGGCAGGAAGACGATGTGAAAACACAGGGAGAAGATCATCAACAAGCCAAGGAGAGAGGCCTGGAATGGACCATGCCTGCTGAGATCCTCCTATCGGGTTTACAACTTCCAGAGCTGTGAGAAAACAAGCCACCCAAGCTGCGGCGCTCTGCTAGGGCAGCTGTGGCATCCTGATACAGACGCTCATCTTCCTAGGAATTCTTCTGTGAGAAATCCTGGCAGCTCATCCATGCTTCCAGGCCTTAAAAAGTAAAAAAAGATTGCAGTTGATATTTCAGTCTACCGTGTTACTGGAAACGGAGTGGCCACCTCTGCTATGCTTCTCTTAAAAACATTCCTGCTTGGGTTATGTGGCTCTTTTCTTCTGATTTTCTTATCACGTCTTTTTCTCAGCCTCCTCTGTGGAGTCCTCTAATTTTGCCTCTCCTTTAAATAGAAGTTCCATTCTTGATGTTCTTCTTAGAATTGCAGAATGCTAACACGAGAAGGCACGCTATTCTGAGGCCCCCCGCTCCTCATCTGCAAAGTGAAAAGGACAGAGATGGAGGGCGACAAAGCCAGAAAGCCATCCACTTCTGGCATGTTCTCCTTGGACCAGGAAAGGCAGCTTTTCATTCTCATCTCTGCTATTTTCTCTTCCTTTCTGAAGTCCCTAAATGAACAGATTGGTCTAAGGGCCATGGGGCTCTACTGGGTTAACACAGAGCTAAATTGAATGACAGGCGTTTATGAATCTGTGTAGAAAAATATTTAAGTGCATCCCTGTTATCCTGGGTCCTGAGAATGATTTCTGTTGTCGACTTGGTGTCATCCAGCACCCTCCTACTCAACACGCCTCATGCTGAAGGGGCTGAGCGTCTACTTTCTACAATTCCTGCTCTGTGGAGGGGGTGCCTGATGTGCACTGAGCTTTCGCACGATCTGCTGCAGCCACAGATCCTTTCTCCTCTCCCCAGCAAGCCCGCAGCAGCCCCTGCGTCTCTCTGTACTACCCATCTGCCTGGTTCCTTGAACCCAAAGTCCAGACACCCAGCCTCCACATCCTTTCCTATCCTACGCCAGAACCCTGGGTGAGTCCTATTTGTTCCTTTTATAAAATACCTCCCGCCTGGTAAAATTGACTATGACAGTTTTCTGAGTTACAAAGGTCCTTGATGGTTCAGAACCTTGAGGCTTTACCTCATCTTCAGGATTGCACTTGCCAATTTCTCCTCCCACTTCTTCTCCTGAAAGGAACACAACAGCTATCCCCACTTGCTTGTTATCAAGTTCCATGGTTACTTTTTGCTCAGGCCAACTTGATTCTTAAAGAAGCCAACAAGATTTTCTCCAAACATTTAAGGATTCAATGCAAACATTTTAAAGGCAAGGTTCTGTCATGGTTCTCTGGCTAGCACTGTGGCTAGCCATCACGAAACAATAGACAGAAGGGACACTTGAGTGTGGAGCCCTGGTTTTCCAAGTGCAGGGGAAGGTCGTTGGTGCCTAGCGCCACCTATCCCTCCTTAGCACCCAGACAGTGTTCTGCACATGCATATTCTCTACAGCCTTTTATGGTGAGTAGGATGGGAACACACAAGAATGAGCTGGAGGAATATGAACACCACTACCACCTTTCCCACTACTGTTGAGTACTAACTGTTATGGGCATCTAATTTTTACAACTCTGTGAAAAGCACAAAGAAGGTTAGGATCCTAACAACTCCAATGTCCTGCACTGATACTTGTGGTAGACAGGGGTGGATGACTGGTGTAGCAGAAGGAAGCTCAGCATCCAATATCTGAGTACCAGGATGCAAGTCCTGGTGCTGCTCCCAACTCCAGCTTCCTGCCAAAGCGCATCCTGGGAGGCAGCAGGGGATGGCCCAAATACATGAGTTCCTGTCACTCACGTGGGAAAGCTGTACTGAATTCCCAGATCCTGGCTTCAGCCAGCCCGGCTCCAGCTATTGCAGGGATTTGGGGAGTGAACCACTGGTTGGGAAACCTCTGTCTCTCTTTCTCTCTCTTTCTGCTTTCCAAATAAAAGGAAAATAAGACAATAACTGATGTAGGCAGAATAATTCCAAAGATGCCCACGCCCCCATCTCTGAGAACTGCATATGTTAATTTGCAGGGCATAGGGGACTTTGCAGAAGTGACGAAGGTAACAGTCTCGACACAGAGTAGCCTAGATTATCCACATGGCCCGATGTAACCAAGGGGTCATTAGAAGTGTTGAGGGAGGCAGAAGTGGAGAGAGTCAGAGAAAGAGCTGTGATGGCAGAAGCAAGGTCAGAGAGCTGCTGCTGGCTTTGAAGACGGAGAAAGGGGCCATGAGCACAGGGATGCTGATAACCCCTAAAAGCCAGCAAGGAAGTGAAATTTCTCCTCAAGCCTTCAGAAGGGAAGGCAACCCTGCCAATAATCCTGATCTTGACCCACTGAGGTTCATGTTGGATTTCTCTACTTGACAACGATGGGGTGACACAACTGTGCCACAAAATTCATGGTAGAAAATGAATAAAACAACATGCACTGAGAGTTTACCATGTGTCCAGCACTTACACTGCCAGTACACAGAAATATGCTGGATGAAGAATGAGAAGACTTTTCTGGGGTACTTATCATTAAGAATGCCCTGGGGGACGCAGCCTTGGGGTGGGAGCCTTCCCTCCTTGCAGCTCTGAGATGCTCAGTTAGGGGCTCAGGATTAGACTAGGAGCCTCCACCCAGAGGCTCCCTCCCTCCGCCAAGGGGCAGGCAGTGCCTCACACCTTGCTGGGGCTCTTCATCTACCCTGTCCCGGGAGATCCTGTGATTTCTTCACTGTGTCATATTGGCAGCATCAAGAGGTGGCAGAGTGCTGCTGTGGGGCACAGGCGCTGCGGGTGTTTATGACCTGCTTGTTTTCCTGTTTTGGTTATAAACCCTTGATGGCAGTGACAGTGTTTCCTGCTCACTCTCCCAGCACCCTCTCCTCTCCCTGCCTCTCATCTTTCTTCTCTTCTTCCCTCTCCCCATCCCTTCCTTCCTGCACGTATTAGCTTCTCTGTACTTCCTTTCCCCTATTTGTAGAAGCACAGGGGCTGGCACTGTGGTGCAGCAGGTTAAAGCCCCAGCTTGCAGGGCCAGCATCCCATATGGGTGCCGGTTCAAGTCCTGGCTGCTCCACTTCCAATCCAGCTCTCTGCTATGGCCTGGGAAAGCAGTAGAAGATGGCCCAAGTCCTTGGGTCCCTGCACCCACGTGGGAGACCCAGAAGAACCTCCTGGCTCCTGGCTCCAGATTGGCGAAGCTCGTCGTTGCAGCCATCTGGGGAGTGAACCAGCGAATGGAAGACATCTCTCTGTCTCTGCCTCTCTCTGTAACTCTGTCTTTCAAATAAATAAAATAAACCTTTAAAAAAATCACAATAACAACAGTGTTTCCTAAATAAGGGCTATAAAATAAGGCCGCAGGGAAGACCATGCAAAATCACCTTTGGAGATGCCTGGTCCACAGGGAGTGTTTGTCTGTCTGCCTTGTGTCCCATAAACACTTTCCACGCTTGTCTGTGCTAGTTCAAGTACCACAGACAGGGAGCAGTCTTACCTCTTTGTAGTCTCTAGATCACATAGCACAGTGTCTGGAAAGAACATTCATAGGTGGACTCAAATGAAAAATGGCTATACAGCAATACAATCAATAGAACAATGTGCTTTGATATGACGTCAGGAGAAGGCAGTGGTTGTGAGAGGGGTGTGATTGGGACTTAGCCATCAGTGCAGAAATGGAGCTGGGATCCATGTGGGTAGAGGTACCAGGGCCCCTGACGAGGGGAAAAGTCATCCTTGCTCTCCAGGGTCACTGTGGAGCGTGTAACAGGACAATGGTGGGTAACGTGGTACCCAGCGCAGGACAAGCACACCATTAAACCTACTGCTACTGGCCACAAACTGTGGAACCTTCCTTTTGTTGCTCCTAATTTCTCTGAGACTGAGGATTCGTCCTTGTACCTCAATAACTGTCTACAGCAGAGTGCTGCCACATGAGACATTTTCCTTGTGCTCTGCAAAGCTGTTAAAAGAGTGTTTTCTCGTGGTAAAGATGTGCATTTGTTCACACTGGATTGGCAGTCTTACCCTATGACCCCCAAACAGGCCTGTTGTCTTTCATGTGGAAGATCAAACACTGTGCCCACATGGTGGTTGCTCAGGGCTCCACAGTGACAGGGCTGTGCTGCGAGTGAAGGCTCATCTAGAGTCGCTTTCCCACAGTAGCTGAGGGTTACACCTCCTTAGCATGTTTCTGGACTCTTGTAAAGTAGTCATAACCCTAAGAGGTACTACCCAACTTCATAATTTAGACATTCATTTCTCTGGCTTGTGACCAGCAAAGTAAACACAATGGGCCCTCGCTCTCTGCTGCCTTTCTCTGGTCAAGCACCTCCCATGTCCCTCTGGGAACATGGAAGTCTCTAACTTCCAGCCTGGCTCAGGGGTAGCACTTTGTTCTCTAGGACGTAATTAGGGGACACAGGAATCAATCACAGTCAATGAGTAACAGCAAGATATTTTCTAGGACTCACTTCAGGGAAAGGGCCTCTACTTCCGCCCCCAGACTTGAATCTGGCATATGAAGATTTGGAGTCATCTTGGCAGCCATGTGTGCAAAACCTGACTGAGCATGAAACCAACACAGCAGAGACTGGAGCCAAGACATGGTTGGGGAGATACACAGGTGTGGGGGACACTGCCTGCACCCTGGATCAAGCTGTGTCTGAAGTTTGAATATAGGCTTTTAGTTACATAAGCCAACATATTTTTTAAAGTTAATTTTAAACAAGTTTACTATTGTGTAAAATCAAAAGACACCTAATAAGGTCATTTTTAGTGGATCTATTTTTAAATAAATATTTTAAATGACTTATTTATTTACTTGAGAGGCAGACAAAGAGACAAAACACAGGTAGAGAGAGAGAGAGCTAGAGAGAGCAAGAGAGAGCGAGAGAGATGGTGAGCTTCTTTTTGCAGGCTCATTGAAATGTCTGCAGTGGCTGAGAGCCTGGAACTGAATCCAGGTCTCCCACACGAGTGGCAGGAACCCAATTACTTGGCCCATAACCACTGCCTCCCAGGGTCTGCACTGGCAGGAAGCTGGAGTCAGGAGCTGCTGCCAGGAACTGGGCCAAGGTGCTTTGATGTGGAATGCAGGCATCTTAACCTGTCAAGACTAGACACCTGCTAACTTGGAGTGGAAGAGAGTCAGTGTGGGGGTGGGTGGGTCTGGTAGGTTGAATAATGCACATCTTCAAGATACCCACATTAGAATCCCTGGAACCTCTGACTGTCACCTTCCATGGCAGGAACACAGCAGCTAAGGATTTACAGAACTAAGGATTAAACTAAGGATTTACAGAAGGGGGGATAATCTCAGATTACCTGGGTGAGCCCACTGACATTATCACAACAGTCCGTATAAGTGAGGGGCAGAGGGTTACACCCATCAGAGAATGGAGAAGGGGAAGTATCAATTTGAACAGAGAGATCGGAAGATACCATTCTGTGGGGTTTAAAGATGGAGAAGGGGCCATGAGACGAGGAGTGCAGCCCTAGAAGTTGGAAAAGGCAAGGAGAGGGATAGTCTAGAGCCTCGGGAGGGAACAAAGGGAAGGTGGAGGGAGCGCCATCTGCTGGTCCACTCCCTAAATGCGCACAACGCCTCTGCCTGGACCAGGGTTGAAGCCAGGAGATGGGAATGCAATCTAGCTGTACCAGGCAGGAACCTGACTACGTTAGCAGTCACCACTGCCTCCCTAAGTCGGCACGGGTAGGAAGTTAAGAGTCAGGAGCTGGAGCTGGGAATAGAACCCAGGCACTCCAACATGGGACACGGATGTCTTAACCGTTAGGCTACATTCTCTGTTCATGCCTTGGTTTGAGCCTAGTCAAATAAGTTCAGCCTTCTGACCTCCAGAACTGAGGGAGAGTAGGTCTGTGATCCTTTAAGCTGTCCAGCCATGGACATTTGTTACAGCAGTCATAAAAGACTATTATTACAGTGGGGGAGCCCCGTTCCCACTGGGCTCATTCTTTGGGCTGTGACATCTGTTACCCTGGCTCGCAACAAGCAGGGAGAGAGTAGGGGGAGTAAGGGAGCTCGAGGGGTGCACGGACTGGACTGTGCCTAAGGGGAGCAGCGGCCTCTGCTTTGCTTCCGCTTTGTGACCCCTCTCGCCCTCCACAGAGCTGCCCTCCCTCTGGCCCAAGGGTAGAACGTTTTGTCTCCGGTACAAACTGGTCTCTGGGAAGGGAGAAAGAAACAACAGGAGCACTGGAGCTGAAAGGGCTCGGAGAGGCGCCGGGCTGGTCGGGGAGAGAGAGGGATATTTACGGAAGGGACAAAGGCTTAGGTCGGTGAGAGGCCGCTGCGGGCCTCAGCTGTCGCGGGGCCTCCCTGTATCCTGAGATGGCCTCAGGCTGGCTTCAGGAGAGAACGTCTCAAAGTCACCCCTGGGAAGCTGTTCTCAAACGCGGCCTGGTGTCAACATACTGCAGGTGTCCATCTCCTCGTTTCTCCAATGAAGAAATGGCCATTAGTGGCTGGCATTTACTGAGCACATATTAAGTGTCCAGACACAGCTCTAAGAGCTCTTCAGGTACAAACAGATCCAACCTTCCCCACGTCCCTGTGTGGGAAGCACTGTCTATTATCTCCCCTTGTTTCACACAGGAAAGCTGAGGCACAGGGCAGGCCTGCCCATGTGCCAAGGTCATAAGATGGCCAAGTGTGAGTCCAACTCAGAGGCTGGGCTCTCCACCTTGGGATTCAATAAAGTTATACTTATTTTGAAGGAATAATAACAAGCCCCATGTCTCCTCAACATTTTGATTTTCTTGTTGATCACTAGAACAAAGCAGGGAACTACCTGTAGTCGTAGGTCTGTGCACACCTGGCTACAGGGAGAGGTGGCAGGGAAGATGGGCAGGTACACTTGACTCTGGTCTGCCTTCGCTTGGTTGCGGCCTGGCTTTGGCCTTGATGAATGCAGCCTAGTCTCAGAAAGGGATTTGCTATCTTTTGTCAGAAGGAGAAGGAGCCTGGGTCTGTCATTTGGAGCCCGAGGATCCTAGAGCTCCATTCTTTAAGATCTGGGGAATACTTCCCTTGGCAGTGCTTGGCACAGGGAATGGAAAGGAAGGGGCGCTCAGAGAACCTAACGATGACCACCAACTTGGGAGCGCTTAGTGCGGCTCAGGGACCCGCACACTTTGTAGATGTATCACATCTAATCCTGACAACGGCTGTTTTAGGTTTCTACACCATCCACATCTTACAGGAGAGTAAATGGAACACAAGGTGTTCACATGCCTAGGAGTGCAGAGCCCAGATTCTGCCCAGCCGTGTTTGACATCGTAGCCCAGGACTTCCACTACCAGGAATGTAACACATCCTAGAAAAGATCCACTTCTGAAGTGACAGAAGCCGAGAGACAGTGCAGACACAGATGAACGTATCCAGAAAACGAGGCCTCCTCCGCCCCCGCCCTGCTCCCAATCCCAGTACCAGACAACCAGCGTTCATCACAGGAAGTCAACGCGAGAGCATCGTGTTCTCTGCTGCAGGCCTGGCCTCCCTTGGGCTCTGTATCTGATTCACTTGTAATCTGACTTGGCTGTGACAAGGCAAGGCTGCCCATGGACACCACCTGCGTCCAAGCTCTGAGTTCCGGCCTGGCCTCAGCTCACGGCTCTGAGACTGGGCAGAGAAACTGGCTCAGCCAGGGGCTGTGTGGCTTCCTGAGGGCTGATCTGTGGTTTGGCCTCTTACAGGCTGGTTCAAGGGCAGGCATTTCCTGGAGCGTCTCTCTCACACGGGTGCCGTGAAGCATCGTTTTCTTAGGCTGCTCGTTTAGACGGAGCAGACAGGCCGGGAGAGGGCTCATTCCTGCGGTGACAGCCGTGTCCGCACGCATCCCCACCCTTACACTTCATCCCAGCTTCCTCTCCACACATACATGTGTGAGGTGATGGGCTGTCAGCACCACAGCCAAACCAGAATCCTGCTGCAGCCACGAGCTCGCACGGATCCACATGTTTCTAAGGCAATGGCTGGCTTTTCCTCTTGCTGAATATTTATTTAGCATGCCTGTCCATTTTTACTTCTTTCTTTTTTCTCATTCTGTGACACAAGGGCCAACTTGGGAAAGGAAAGGTGTGCTCAAACTAGAGAGATGCTTTAAGTGTGTGAGTCAGAACTGCCTACGAAATCGCACGCACACGGCAGGTGTGTGTGTTGTGACAAGAATATTGGCAGTGTCTAGGCATCCTCATCTCTGCCTAATAAAAGAAAAATAAAACCCTCACTTATGCCTTTATTTCTTTTACCAAGGCTCGAAGGATTCTAATTGGAAAAGGAAGGTTAGTGTTGGTCTATCTGATAAAAGTGACCTTTAGTCAATGAGTGGTTCATGTTTTTCTGATGGCCTGTGAAGAGAGAATATGTCTGGAGGGCGGATGGCATTTTTTCAGTCTATTCTAGGTGATATTTATGCCTTGAACCTTTCCATTTGGCAGGTGCCAGGAAGCTGCCAGAAAATCATCTTAAAGCAGCTATGAAATGATCTTCCCCTGTCTACAAATCCTCAGGTGGGAGCAGCTGATTGGCTAAAAAAAAGTCCTTTGAGGATCTAGTCCATGCTAAGGACCACGCTAGGCATGGGAGTGCCAGCGGTGATGGGGAGACATGCTTGCTGGCCCCACGGGCAGGCATGCACTGGGCTGTAGGCACCCATGTGATGTACACTACCAGCGACGTGGGGCCGCCAGCGCCCTCCATGGGGGCCCGGGCTCAAGGACGCTTCCCTGGGGAGGGAAACCGAAGCTGCAGCTTGAGCAGGG
Source organism: Oryctolagus cuniculus (assembly GCF_051225735.1). Lineage (NCBI taxonomy): Eukaryota > Metazoa > Chordata > Mammalia > Lagomorpha > Leporidae > Oryctolagus > Oryctolagus cuniculus. The sequence continues at coordinate 66,310,301 of NC_142884.1, read as the reverse complement.
AGCAGGAACGAGGGGAGGGACGGGTAGACAGGATCAGCAGGTAAGGTAAACAGAAGGTCACTGTGGTGAAGAGGGAGGAAACTGGAGAGCAACCTGATCCCAGGAAGCTCTAGTGGTCCTTAAAGGCTCATGCCAGGGCAGCGGCATCCGCAGGAGAAAACCGACGTGGTGCACGTGTGTGGGGCGGGGTGCGGAGAGCACAGACAACTGGTGATGTGCATTGAACCAGAGTTACAGCAATGGACATGGGGGTCAGATGAGGTTCTTAGAAGTCCTAACATATTGAGCTTGGTGACAGATTTGATAGGGTGGGTAGGGTCTGGGAGATGAAGGAATCTGATACTTCTTGGGTGCCTTGGAGTGGGGGCAGGAAGAGGGTGGTGGGAAGGAGCCGGGTGTGGGGCGGGAGCACCAGAGACTGTGAAGGGCGTATTGGACACAAACTGCCTGGGAGACATCCAAGAGGAGAGCAGGGGTGCAGTGGCCTTGGAGGTCAGTAGAGACGTCTGGGACCGGTCTGGGTCTGGGCCTGCATTCACCGAGGCTGACTGAAGCCATGGGGGTGCGCCACCACTAGGCAGAGTAGAGGGCTTGGGTGGGAGCCCCACGTCCCACCACCTGATGGAGCTGTTGAGGGATAAAAGGAAGAGCAGGGACTGGCATGGCAGTACAGCAGGTGAAACCTCTGCCTGAGACACCGGCATCCCAACCAGAGTGCTGGTTTCAGTCCTGCCTGCACCGTTTCCGACCCAGCTTCCTGCAAATGCACCCTAGGAGGCAGCAGAAGACGGCTCCAGAGCTTGGGCCCCTGCCTCCCACATTGGAGACCCAGACGGAATTCTGTGCTCTTGGCTTTGGAGTGGCCCAGCTCCAGCTGATGGGGGCATCTGGGGATGAAAGATCCCTCTCCTCTCCTCCCCTCCTCCCTTGTCTCCTCTCCTCTCAGCCTCTCTCCTCCCTTCCCCTCTCCTCCGCTCCCCTCCCCTCCCCTCCCTGCTGCTCATCTCTTTCTCTTTTCCTCTCAAGTAGGTGAAAACAAATAAACACTGAGTAAGAAGAGCAGCAGAGGATCCTGTTGTGCAAGCCAAGAAAGGAATGTGTTTCGGGAAGGAGGAGGTGGTCAGCAATGCTGAACACTACTCAGAGCTTTCCTGAAAAACACAAACCCGCAAAAAAACCCAAAATCAAAACCAAAAACCAAAACCCTAACCCCGTCACTGATCACACAAATCTCACTGTTGCCTCCAGAAAGAACTCAAGTTCCTTAGGGAACACCAGGGCTCTCCACACCCTGCTGCCACCACACGTCTCGTGGCTCATCTCCCACAACACATATGACCTCAGCCAACACTGGGTGTGTGTGTGTGTGTGTGTGTGTGCGTGTGTGTGTTCTGGCCACGCTGACGTGCCTGCTGCCAACACTGGGTGTGTGTGTGTGTGTGTGTGTGTGTGTGTTCTGGCCACACTGACGTGCCTGCTGCCAACACTCGGTGTGTGTGTGTGTGTGTGTGTGTGTTCTGGCCATGCTGACGTGCCTGCTGCCAACACTGTGTGTGTGTGTGTGTGTGTGTGTGTGTTGCTTGCTCTCCAGCATCCGTCCTCTCATGCGCCAGTCTTTGCTCAGAAATCCACCCGCTTCCCGCTCCCTGCTGTCCAGGTAGTTCTGAGGGCACACCTCTTGTTGTGGGGCAGGTGGCCACGCCAATGATGGTCAGGGCGTGGCTCTCCCCTACGGTGACCCAGGGGGCGGGGCACAGGAAGTGTCGCCGTGTTAGTGCTGGGTTAGTTTGATGACAGGGAATCTACTGGAAGCCCTGGGACAAACAGCTCATGCTCATTTCCAGGGGATCTGAGCTGGAAAGGACGTGGCCCAAGGACTGCTGGCAGCTGTTTGGCGACCGAGAGAGAAAAGACAGTGACCTGCAACGGAGGCCACCAGAGAGAAGCAGGCAGAGAGGAGATACGGAGAATTCCACCTCGTGATGACCTCAGCTAAGCCTTTGGTTTCATCTGCGCCTGCAGCCAGAATTAATCTGGACTTCAGGGCTGCAGGTATGAATGAATTTCCTTTCATTTTAATTTTTGCTTACAGTCAGGTTTCCTGTGACTTGCGGCAGAGTGAATCCAGGAATCCTAACTAATGCACATGTGCTAGGCCTGCGACAGGAGGCTCCCCCACCTCTCCAGCTGCCAACATTCAACTTGACTCCTCAGCCGAGCCTCTCCTGACTGCACTGGGTACCGCCACCTCCCCACCCTTCCTCAGAGGCCAGCCGTATCACGTGTCCACCGTGGCTTCCACATCTGCTCCCCTACCAGCCCTGGCACGATGACCTTGTCTCGTTCTTTGTTTTTATATCCTTGCCGTGTCACACAGTATCTGGTCCGCCAGAGTCTCTCATCCAGGGTTTCCTGCATGACTAACTGAACGAGGGAACGAGTGAATTACAGGCAGAGGCTCACTTCAAGAAATAGGAAGATACTGAATAAAGGGGGAAGACACTAAACACTCAGACCAGTGAAAAACGAACTGCATCATCTTCAAGACTGGCTCAGGACCTTTTCAAAAATGTTACCATTTTAATTATGAAAACGGCCTCTCAAAAATAAAAAATAAATAAGTAAGTTGTATCCTTGCTCCCAGAAGGAATAAGGTCATTTAGCTGTGCAACATCAGGTTCACTTCACAAAATCTGGTATTTGAAGCACATTAGGCCAGGCTGGCTGACTTTCCCATAATTATTTTAAATGTTCACCATCGACAGAATTTCATCCAAACCCAAACAGTCCATAGCCCGTAATGAGAAGGCTCCAACGCTCACGCCCAGGATGGGCTGCCAGCTTCAGGGCTAGGCTGGGCCATCATTAGATGTCTTTGGAAGACATCTCGGGCAAGCTGTTAGTTACCATGGTAACAAGCACAGGAAAGAAAAGGGTTACTGTCATACATATGATGAGGAGTATGTTCAGGAAGCACTGACAGCCACTAGGAGACAACGTGGGGCTCCCTCAGTTAGGAGTGGTCCTCCGACATTTGTGTGCTAAAAGACGAACTGTCAAAACATCCAGGAAGGAAATGCTACTCCTGGTTCTCAATACAGCACTCACCACCTCCCACCGCTTCACAACTTCTTCTATGCTTATGAATCTCTGCGGTATGGACTGGAACTGAACTATGCTAAACAGGCACCGTGGGGATCAGGGTGGTGCATACCCAACACGTGGTCCTGCTCAGTGTGTGCTTTGAGTGTGAAATGGCAACAAAATCAAAAATAAGCAAGTGGGACCACATGAAACTAGAAAGCCAAACAGCAAAGGAAATAGTCAACAGAGGGAAAAGGTAAACTACTTATCTGACAAGGGGATAATCTCTAAAATATGTAGGGAAATCCTACAACTCATCAGCGAACAAACAAGCAAAAGCTAACAGCCCAGATGAAAAATGAGCTAAGGAGCTGGACAGACATTTCCCCAGGGAACACACACACACACACACACACACACACACCCCTCAATGTCACCAGTCATCAGGGACATGAAACCAAAACCGCAAGGATACACCGCCTCCACCTCTTAGGATGGTTATTATCAAACGCAGAAAAGACCGCAAGTGCTGGTGAGAACGTGGAGAAACGGAAATCCTTGCTTACTGTTGATGAGAAGGCAAAATGGTGTGGCTGCTATGGAAAACAATAAGGAGCTTTCTCAAACAATTGAAAATAGAATTTTTACTAAAGGATTTTGCAATCCCACTTCTGGGTGTTCATAAAATATATTGAAATTAATATCTCAGACAGATATTAGCAGTAACTCCCATGTTCACTACAACAACAGTCACAGTTTAATAACCAACATGTAGAAAATAACCTAAATTTCCATCAACAGACGAATAAGAAGTGTGGTACAGACTCATACGTACGATGGGATAGAACATTATTCAGCCTTTAAAAAGAAGGCAACTCGTCAGAATGCCGCCCCACGGATAAACATTGAGGACATCATGCTCAGTGAGGTAGACCCAACACACAAAGACAGAAATGCATGATTCCACACACGTGTGTTATCTAAAAAATTCAGAGTCACAGAATCAAAGAGTGGAAGGTGGCTGCAGGGGCTGACGGGGAGGAGAGGGGCATCAGCTGCCATCAGATTCGGATTAAGTCAGCGCCACCACATTGCACACCTAAACATGTAAGAGTAGCTCTCACGTTCTGATCTTAGCATAATCAGACAGTAGTTAAAATACACCTCTACAAAGGTTACTTTTTTTGTAATACTTCTCTAATGATCTCTAATGTAATACATCTAGTGATTCAAAATTAAAGCAGGTTTATGAATGCTGTTTTGCTAACTTGGTAGTGATGGGACTGTTACCTCTGTCAGTAATTAGTTGACAGAACGGAAAATGCTTCTGAAAGCTCAGTGTGCAGAATCCAGCAAACTCAGGGCAAAGCCTGAAAGAGGACCTAGGTGAACAGCAGAGGGCCCTGGAAGGTCTCTGCTGGTGGTACCTTATCTGATTTTCCTCGTTGTCCACCAGGAAGAACCAGCGGAACTTCACGACCAGCGGGCTGCAGTTGGTGATTCTGATGTAGCGAATGACCTCAGTGTCGTTCAGGATGCAGCCAAAATCCACCTCCGTGGCCTCGAAGCAGAGATTGGGGTAATGGACTTCCCCACGCAGGCTCAGGCTGTCTACTTGGGGGTGCTCCACATACTTAATTGCTAGAATTTCTTCTGCCACCCAGTTGTTCAGATCATTTCTGTAGGAAGGGTCGAACTTGACCAGCAGCCTTTTTTCTCCTCCAATATCCAGTTTAATTGGCTACAAATAAGACAATGGGGATTTACCAGCTTTCATACTATGCATTTCCAACCTGACGCATGAAATTGTACAACTCAAGTTATTTATGTGTATTTAGGTATTCACAGGGATACACACAAAAAATACCAGTATGAAAGGCACATGCACACATACCTCTCTACAGGTAAGTAAAGAGCTAGTACATAAGTTGAGATATTTATCTGCATGCACACACATATATTTCATTAGTTGAAAACAAAAGCAAGGAAGATCTGGAGAGGAATTCTTTAAAAGGAGAGATTTTGACAATAGTTGTGGGGTTGTAAGTACTGAGGGATCTACAATGAGTAAATATCACGATATTCATAACCAAAAAGAAATTAGATTATTAAATTCTCTTCCCAAGTTGGTGGGAAAAGTTCTTTGATTGATTTAAAAAAAGGCTTTATGAAGTACTGGGGGGCTCTGCACAGAGTGACCCAGAAAGGGACAGATCAGGTACTTCAATTTTTTTCTAACACTTGCAAGTCTAACTCCTAAAGCACAGTTTCTGCTGTTTTCTATTCAATTTGAAACGACACTCCAGAGCTGTGCAGTTTGTTTGTTAGATTTTCCCTTGTTCTCTTCTCTCTTTGATTCAAATCCCAACCTGTTCCTCGACGCCCACGTCTGCAGTCACACCTTCCGTAGAGAGACTGGCTTGGAATTGGCTTTTTAAGGCATTGCTCAATTCCCACATATAACAGGCGTGAAAGCCAGCTCGTGGTTTTGTAGCAAGTGCCCCAGAGTCAGGACGGATGCAACTGGGAATGAATTTGCAGTGCCCGATCTCTCCTTTGCTTTAAACGGCTCAGGTATTTAAGTGTGCTTCGGTAATATAAAGGGTTTCACCTGATGAAGGAACCCAACTTGAGTCAACACTGAGTAAATGACTCTTCCGATGGCCTGATTCCATCTGACAGCCATGCCAGCCGCCTGTCCTTTGATCTTTCCACTGGCACCTGAGGCTGCCACAATGTAGAACCCGTTCTTGTAGACCATGACATGTTCAGCTCTTGATACCGCAGTACTTGGTGTTTAAATGTCTTTGAAAATTGACTTAAATTTTTTCTCCAGTAGAATAGCCTTGTTTTTTAGAAATGATATACATCTACAAACATTTACATTATACATAAAAATACAAAGAGAGGCCAGCGTTGCGGTGTGGCAGGTAAAGCACGGCCTGCAATGCCAGCATCCCTTATGTGTGCTGGTTTGTGTCCCTGCTGCTCCACTTCTAAGCCAGCTCCCTGCCAATGGTCTGGGAAAGCAGCAGAGGATAGCCCAAATGCTTGGGCCCCTGCTACCAATGTGGGAGACCTGGAAAAAGCTCCTGGCTCCTGCTTCAGCCTGACTTAGCCTGGGCTTTTGCAGCCATCTTGGGAGAGAACCAGAAGATGGAAGATCTCTCTCGATCTCTGTCTCTCTCTCTTTCTCTCTCTGTAACTTTTTCAAATAAGTAAATAAATCTTATGTAAAAAAAAAAAAAACCAAGAGTACAAAGAAAAAAATTAGAAATTTATTCAAAACCTGTGATACGTTTCAGGGCGGTGCCTTGCATATAGTGCCTGGTATTCTGGTACAAGTGCTAGTTAGTACCACTGTCTTTATAATCCAGAAAAAAAAGGTTCAACATTAACCAGACTCAACTCTAGACACGAACTTATTGATGCCTGGATGTAAAAGACATGATCTGCATGCCTGTGCTTCCCTGCCTCCTGACTCTTGCTGGCTACAGTGAACTGATCAAGTTGGGGTTGAAAACACTCTTCTCTGTAATTCTCACTGCCGCAGCTGTGTGGTCTCAGTTCCAGAGTTAAACGGATGGAGTGTTCCCGATCAGCCTTTCCCCAGTTTTTCTACCTTTCTTCTGGATGATTATATTTCATTAACAAATTGGCTCTTTAACAAGAGCGCGCTTATTCCACAAGTCCTGCACCCCGAGGGCGCCTGCCTCTTATCTTCATACTCAGAGGACATTTTTGGCTGGTGATGGAATTCTTGGGTCACACTTTCTTTTCCTCAGAGTTCTGCAGCCATTGCTCTGTTGTCATCTGGTATCAATTGTGACTGTGGGGAAGGCAGGGCTTAGTAGCCACTCTCTCTCTGTAGGTCTCTTCTGCTTAGATGCCACAGAGTTCCGTTGTTATTGATAAGCCTTGTTAACTTCACTAGGACTCTCTCACTGTTGAATACTGTCATTTCTGATTCAGAGCGAGCATGACTGCATTTAGAAACATTCTAGACACATTCCACTTAAACTCTGACAGACAGAACAACAAAAAGCAAGCCATCCTTGGGTCCAACTCTCCAGCTCCTGCCCGAGCTGACCAGTTCCCCTAGCCTAACGTAGCCAAGGTTACCAGTGCCTTCTCTGTGTGGAGGTATTTGATGGATAAGGAATCACATCTGTACGTATATTCTTTCACTTGTACCGTATGATAGCACACCATCCCACATTTCACTTCTCTCACGGGAGATCACTTAATGTCATGTTTACAGAGCTGCGGCAATCATGTTGGCAGCTGTGTTTTAGTCCATCAGATAATTCTGCTGCTGTCTCCATGACTATGTCATCTTGTACATTTTGCTATGTCTGTAGGATAAATCTCTGGGAGAGGAACTTCTAGATCAAAGGCTGTGGATATTTTAAATATTGATAGTTATGCCATATTGACTTCCAGTGCATACTGCCCAGCATGGTAGGAGAGTGCCTGTTTCCACTGTCCTCCCTGACATGCAGCATGGCTTAAAGAAGTTAAAGGTTAAAGGTTAACTTAAAGGTTAAAGAAGGTATTTCACAATTTAAATGTGTCTTTAATTTGAATAAAGTTGAACATATTTCCACATATTCATTTTTCTGTTAACTCTGTATTTCCTTTGCCTATTTTTCTGTTGAGTTGTTGTTATTTTTCTTGTTTAATTGTAGAGGCTATTTTTAAAAATTATGTGTTTTTATTAAAGTTACATGTTGAGACACTACTACAGAATTAGTGCAAGAAACAGTAGTTCTTTCTAAAACTATTTGAAAGGCAGAGAGAGACACATGCACACATACTCATGAGAAATATATATATAAATATAAATAAATAAATAAATATATCTATATATATATATGAGAGAGAGATATCTTCTATCTACTAGTTCACGCCACAAATGACCACAGCAGCCAGGGCTGGGCCAGGCAGAAGCCAGGACCCAGAACTTCCTCCAGGTCTCTGAGTCAATGGCATGAACCAAGCACTTGAGCCATCACCAGCTGCCTGCAAGGCTGCACATTAACAGGAAGCTGGATCATTAGCAGAGCCAAGCACTCTGATATGGATGCAGGTGTCCCAAGTGATGTGTGTGTGTGTGTGTGTGTGTGTGTGTATATATATATATATATAAAGGTAGAGTTATAGACAGTGAGAGAGAGAGACAGAGAGAAAGGTCTTCCTTCCGTTGGTTCACTCCCCAAATCAAGTGATGTCTTAACTTCACCAAAGGCTCACAGGAAACAGCAGTTCTTGCATCCCAGCAACTCAGAGGCCACCATTTCTCAATTGTTGGCATGCAGTTGGTCTACTGAACAGTTTCATTGGGCAGGGAGGGGACAGTACAGCTATGGGTGCATCCCAGCTACCAGAATCAGGAATGAGGGGGCCTTACTGTGTGACACCAACACTGACAACATTGGAAGGGCGAGATTTCCCCAAACACTCCAGACCAGTTTGTCTGGAGAAGAGCACCAGCTTTGTCTTGGCCTAGTGCAGGCTGCTGGAAAAATGGCTTGTGGGCTGGTTTCCCCTTTGGTCCTCCATTCCTGTAGCACTTCAGTGTTACTTGTCCCTGACCCAGCCATTCTCATTGGTGTGCTCACCCCCAGCAAAGGATCCTGGGGACGATCCTGTAGGGCTGTTTGGACAACACTGTATCCCACAGCAGACCGGCCCGGGGTGAGCTCATCGCTTCCTGCCTCGGCCTGGTTCCGATTTCTCAGTGGCTGGAGCTGGGCTTGCTGGTAAGGGCT